>NC_041402.2:15098193-15713193 GCF_900747795.2 Erpetoichthys calabaricus | reverse complement strand
CAAAATTGGTTTTAGAAAAGATTAGGATAGATGAATGTTATTAATCCAATGGTGAAATTCAGATGCATACAGCAGCAGAATCCTAAAAAACAAAACATGGAGACTCACAGGACAAATAATATGGCTAATCAATTGATCAATCTATAAATAAAAATATTTTATGTAGCAGTCAGTACAGTGGACCCTTGACTTACGAACTCAATTCGTTCGTGAGGGCTGGTTGTAACTCAAGTTGGTTGTAAGTCAAGACTATTTTTCCCATAAGAAATAATGGAAATACCCATAATGCGTTCTGAACCTCCTACAGCAACACTTACTTAACCTTTTCATAATAAAAAAGGGTTGTATAATGTGCACAATTTACCAAAACACCAATAATTTTTCTAATGTACTAACCAAAAAGTTATAAAAAGTGCCTAGCCTACCAGAAACAACAATTTCATACTGTAGTCACCATTTAACGTGCTTCTGTCCAGGTCTTTTACAGAGGATTGTGTTAAGGAATTTGCACTTGAATATTACCTGTTCTCTCATTATATATTTTTAAGACTAAAGTGTAATAATGGGGTTTTTGCTAAAAATATATTTTTTTAATTGCATTTTGATCATTAAAAAAATTCCAGCAAGCCCACAAGTCTCCCTGACTTTGAGAACTGAACAATCCTTGGCAAAAATTAGCACATGAAAAGTGAAACTGCAGCTAGTGACATTTGCGCGAGTTTAAGATAATAATTCTTTGCATTTATATAGTGCTTTTCTCACTACTCAAAGCGCTTAGCAATTGCAGGTTAAGGGCCTTGCTCAAGGGCCCAACAGAGCAGAGTCCCTATTGGCATTTACGGGATTCGAACCGGCAACCTTCTGATTGCCAGTGCAGATCCCTAGCAGCTCTTGTGGGCTCACTTTAAAGAGGGTGTAACCTTAACAACAGCAACAACATTTTGTTGGATAGCAAATTTTCATTCAAAGACTGTAGCTCAAAGTGCTTTACAAGATGTCAAAGAGAATGTTACAAGGAATGAAAAAATAAATAAAATTAGCTAAGAAAGTCAGAATTTTTAAGTCAGACATTCATCTGTTTGAATTTTCCTCATCATTGCTTAAGAGCCCAGTATGAATAAGATCAAGACAGTGATCAACCGCGGAAAGTATGGAACACTCCAATGTACACCAAAACACACACACACACACACTCGCTCTCCCTTTGAGCCATTTCATTGTCCCCTGCTGCCCTGATGATAAGTCTGTGAACTGCTAAGTTCCTCTGTTTAATGGCACACTCATACACGCCAGAGGCATTCTAGCAAGAAAATGTAGCAGATATCACCCATCTGAGGCTTTTTCAGTTATTCTCTCTTCTTTTATCTTGTTAAACTCTCAATATCGGTAAGCCTACATTTTGTTTTATACATACTGCTGTATGTGGTCTATTGCATTTTGTGATGTTGCATCAAATAGCTCACTATAGAGCTACAGTGCCCTCCAGAATGTGTGAGACAAAGACACATTTTTCCTTGATTTACCCCTCTGCTCCAAAGTTTAAAATTACAAATCAAACAATTCAGACTTGTGGTTAAAGTGCACATTTCCTGCCTTTCCTTTAAGGTTACTTGCAGACATTTTGGTCACACCATGTACAAGTAGACCGAATAAGGAGACAACTGAGGTAGCTACACACAGGAGAAGCTGCGGGACCAGACAGTCAGTCCTCGAGTTCTTGAGGCCTCTGCTGTCCCAGTTTTTTGGTGTCCTATGTCACCAGTCCAGTTAATCTCTAAGGCATTAGAAAGTGCCACTGCTGTGGTAAACATCCTGCACAATGAAGGCAGGGCCTCTTCACATAATAACTATAGACCAGTGGCACTTACGTCTCACATCATGAAGACCTTCGAGAGGCTGGTCCTGGACTTTAGGAGTCCTTTTGTGGTAGACCACCTGGACAAACTGCAGGCAGTGGCGTAGCGTAGTGGGGGCGGTGGGGGCGGCAGGGGCGGCCCGCCCCAGGCGGCACTTTTAGGGGGCGGCAAAATTTCACAATAAATAATAATAATATCTTGTAAAAATTTGAACCATACCTAAATAAGGGGGCGGCTGACACCCACGCTACGCTACTAACTGCAGGTTGCCTATTGGATAAAAGATTGGAGTAGAGGAT
Source organism: Erpetoichthys calabaricus (assembly GCF_900747795.2). Taxonomy (NCBI): domain Eukaryota; kingdom Metazoa; phylum Chordata; class Cladistia; order Polypteriformes; family Polypteridae; genus Erpetoichthys; species Erpetoichthys calabaricus. The sequence continues at coordinate 15,711,038 of NC_041402.2, read as the reverse complement.
ACAATAATTTGTCTGCTCCACAAAGCTGGACAAAGCTGGCCACAGTGTGAGGATTATGTTTTTTGATTTCTCCAGTGCCTTCAGTACCATACAGTCATTCCTGTTAAGGGGTCAATTTGGAGATACAGTATGCAGATGGATGAGCCTGTGGTGTCCTGGATAATGGACTGTCTGTCCAGCAGACTGCTGTTTGAGACTCGATGGTTGTGTTTCTGATATGGATGTGAGCCTCAATGTCTCCTTTTATCTTCACTCTGTACATGTCAGACTATAAATTAAACAGCAGGTCATGTCACTTAAAGAAATTATTAGATGATTCTGCAGTTATGGGGTCTATTGATAAGGGGGATGAGACAGAGGAGATGAGTCAGGTGGAGAACTTTGCTTCTTGGTGCAAAGAGAGATGTCTGCATCTTAACAAAACCAAGGAACGTCTTATTCACTTTTCTACACCGAAAAGCCTTTGTGTCTAGTCACTGTTTAAGGAGTGAATGTAGAGGTACTCCATTCCTACAAGTACTTGGGGGACCACATCAATGACAGGTTGGACTAGTCTCGAAACACAGAGGAACTAGAGAAGAAAGGGCACAACAGACTCTTCTTCCTTAGGAGACTGTGTTCCTCTAATGTGGGAAGTGACTTCTAACATATCTTCTACCACCCTGTAATGTCCAGTGTGATTTTTCTGTGCTGTATTGTGCTGGGCAGGTAACATCACTTCAAGAGAGGTCCACCGAATCAACAAGCTAATTAAAAGGGCAACGTCAGAAGTGGGACACACTCTGGACCACTTGGAGTTCGTAGCAAAGAGAGAGAGAGAGAGAGAGAATTAAAACAAAGCTGAGTGCAATTAAGAACAATGCTGCACATCCTCTGTCTGACACACCAACACCAAGGACTTTCAGCTAATGAATAATTCAGCAGAAGTGTGTCAGGAAATGCTATGGCAGCTCCTTTATACCAACAACACGTCTGCATACTGACTCACTGTGACAACCAAGTCAAAACTTCTTCTTTCTTTTTAATTTTCTTGCTTTATGGTCATTCTGGTGTGCATTCAGACCAAAGTATGTGTGTGCATTTATTTACTTCCTTATTTACCTACCTATTTATTATTTATTTTTTTAAAGAGCTTCTGTAAAAAATGCCAAATTTCTTTCTATCTCTCTCTCTCTCCTTCCTTTTATATAAGCCTCCACCTCCCCATTTCAGGGCACCATAATGTTTAGGATGATTGGTATCCCAGGTGTTTGTGATTCCTTGGGTGTGTTTCATGGCTTCATAAGATACATCGGCTTGCTCTTACCCTTTGCAGTCTGTTGTTGCAATTGTTCAACATGAGGACAAGAGTTGTGCCAATAAAAGTCAACAAAAGCATTAGAGCCCTCAGTAAAACCTTAGGATGATCTAAGTCAGCTGTCTGGAGTATCATTAAGATAAAATGCACTGGAGAGCTCAATAATCTCTAAGGGACTGGTAGGCCAAAGAAGACCTCCATTGCTGATGATAAAAGAATCCTGAATATGGTAAGAAAAATCCCCCAAACTCCTGTCTGACAGATGAGAAACAGTCTTAAGGGGGCAGAGATGACTATCAACAGAAGATATCATGATCATAAATACAGAGGCTGCACTGCAAGATGCAGACCACCAATTAACCACAAAAACAGGATGGCCATATTGGAATATATGAAATTGTCCTGGCACATTTCTCTTCATTGATGATGAAACTGCTGACAGCGGTGGCACAATGAATTCTGAGGTGTATGGAAACATCTGATCTGCTCAGGTTCCAGTAAATGCTTTCCTTACACCGTGGACGGGGCTTCATCCTACAAGAAGATAACGATCCAAACACACTGCTGAAGCAACACAGGAATTTATCAAAGCTAAAAAATGCAAAATTCTGGAATGTCTAAGGCAGTCGCCCAATTTAAATCCAACTGAGCAGGCCTTCCATATGCTGAAGAGAAAACTTAAGGGGTCAAGCCCCTGAAACAAGCAGGAGCTGAAGATGGCTGCATTAGAGGTTTGGAAGAGGACCACCAGAGAAGACCCCTCGGCACCTGGTGATGTCTATGAATTGCAGACTTCAGTCATTACATGCAAGGCATATGCAACAAATGTACTGAATATGACGGCTTTTATAGACCTGCCATTACTATGTGCCAAGCATTATGGTGCCCTGAAATTTGGCTGATATTAAAAGTGTTGAATGACTGAAATGTATGCAAATTCCCATAGATGAAAGTCTGCAATTTGCACTTTAATCACAAGTCTGAAATGTTGTAATTTTAAACTGTGGAGCAGATGGGGAAATTAAGGAGAAATGTCTGTGTCATGTGAAAATTACTATCTGAATCATTTGCTAAATATTCCCAGTGTTTTCATTGGTGAAGTTACCTGTATCCTTTTTTATAGGCAGTGCAGGTTTTATTTCAAATCATAGTAAAAAATGTTTTCTCCAAAGCTGTCATTGAAATATTCACTAATAGCCTAACATACCGGCTTGGGTGGCTTTTGTCAGGAGCAACCTGGGATTAGGAGCTAAGACCATTACAAATTCAGGATTTGTCAGGCTTGTGCGGCATTCCTCCTAGGGAGGGGAAATGCCAGGTCAGTAGCCTGCTCTCTCCAAGCACCGAACAAGCTCTGGTATTGTGAAGCCGCCCTTCAAGCTTGCCGAGGAATTCTTTCAGTGCCTCAAAGCGCCTCTTTATTGGGAAGCACTGTGTGTTTTAACACCAAATAAAACTGTTCTTCCAGCCTGTTGTTCTTGGCACATCTGTGTTACAGCTCAAGTGTTGTGCTGGGTGCTGGAGTTGTTTATTACAGCAGAAGATGTAAACTTCTCTGAAAGTTAATGAGCCATAAAATGACACTTGTTCTTATTGTGCTCATCATATGGGCACTTTTTAAATTCAACAGTAAGACAAATGAATTGATATATTATTTATTGATTGCGTCAAAATAAACACTTAACACAGGGGAGAAGCAATATGGGCTTTTATAACATGGTGGTTTTACTTCTCATTAAACCTGAAAATGAAACCTTTTAGTATTGAGATATACATACTGATCTTGGCTGTTTTGTAACTATTGCATTTTATTCTTTTATCTTTTTTTTTAACCTGTTTATTTTGTTGAAGGCAGTGGGGAGTCATAGTGCCAGCCGATAGTACTGTATACAAGGCAGGTATCAACCCCGGCTACTGCATGCATTAGAGAGCGACACTAATCACTGCATCACGGTGAATCCTCAATGCAGTGTATGTACTGTGTATGTATTGTAAAACAGGACACAAACAATGAGAAAGAGTTGGGGCGCCACCTTGAAAGGCTTAAAGCAAAAGAGAAACACTTCACATTTGTGGAAATGTCTTCACAGATGCGAGTTTATAACAAAACTGAACCAAGATGGCCGATTTTCTGGGTTATGAGTTCAAGTGGCAGGAAGATGAGGGCCCAGGTGGATACACAGGGAAGCGATGTCAAAGATGGCGTAGCTGTCAATTTTCTGTTCTGCAGAGGAAGGAGGAGAGAAGGGATTAGTATACAGCGCCAATCCCTGGTCCGGCGGGTAATTATCGTCACCAAAGCCCTTAAGCTGTCTCCCATGCACACCCGCATGACAGTATGTAATATTAAACATTTATTTACAAACCCACTTAATCCAATTCAGGTGTGCAAGGTTTCTGGGCCTGCCCTGGCAGCGTTAGACGCAAGGTGATCAACAACTGACATTGGGATTAATAAAGTATCTATCTATCTATCTATCTATCTATCTATCTATCTATCTATCTATCTATCTATCTATCTATCTATCTATCTATCTATCTATCTATCTAAAAATGGCGTTTTTAGGATATTAACGAAATGATCACTTTGCATGCCTATTTTTGCATTTTCCCCAAGGAGTTTAATCCAAGTATGGGGTCACAAGAACATAGGGTTTATCCTGGCACAGACTGGTACCATATCCAGAGTTGGTTTTGGCAGCATGATTGGGCCCTGGTTCCCTGCGATGCCAAATTTGAATAAGAAAGTTTTGGAAATAGGATGGATTAAAAAAATGTATACAGGTCAATACATTTTTTTCAGAGGTTTTGCTGATTGAAAAAGTTTTGGAGATAATGATAGACATATTTCACGCTGAACAGAAATAGAATTTCAGACTTCTTGTATCACGTTGGAATTTGGAAAAACTTTTATTGAATTTAGTGTGCTTAATTGCTTAATGATGTTTACACATTGAATTAATGCAGTTGAGCCAAAAATATTTTGCTGCTTCTCTTATACTTCTCACTTCAGTGTCCAACAATAGCTGGCCAGTACTGATGGATTTCACTTGCCCTGATACCGATTTTCTGATGTTGCATAGTGATCAGCAGGGAAGAGGTCCAAGTGTCAATGTCCGGCAGTATGGACTTCAAACCCCGAGGCTGTGGGTTCAAATCCTGCTACTGATACTGTGTGACCCCGAGCAAGTCACTAGACCTGCCTGTTCTCCAATAGGAAAACCAAAAAGAAATGGAACCAATTGTATCATAAACTAGCTGGCCCCTGCAGCTCCACCTGTGTAGTAGTGAAACAGGACAAACTTTAAAAATCAATAAGCAAACGGGTATCGCTAGCTTTGCGGAGGCAAGGAACACTCCAAAACGTGGCCAGAGGTACAATGATTCCAACAGAGCCTGCCGTGTCAGTGCCACCCAGCTCCCTACTCCTGACGTCACGCTTCCCCCTCCCCTCGGCCTGCAGCCTCTGTCTCAGATTAGCGCGAATAAATCGCTCCTACAAGTGAATTATTATACTTAGCGCGATGAGAAAAGTTGCAAAATCAACTGGAATGTTCAAGCAAATTATAGAAAAAAAACCCGATTTAAATCCGTTAAGTAGTTCTCTCTTTCGCTAGCTAAACGGAGGTAAGGTACCTGTCCTGAGGCTGGCGTGTGAGTGAGAAGGGCCCTGCCCCTTTCCCTCAGTCCACTACTTTTCTCTCAGATGCGCGCAGATATATTGCTCCTGCAACCGAACTATGATACTTGGAGCAATGAGAGAAGTCACAAAATAAACCGGAATGTTCAAGCAAATTAAAGTAAAAAAGCCCGATCTAAACACGTTAAGTAGTCCTCTCATGAAAAGCAGACAGACATGCATACGGACAGCCAGACATTGGATTTTATATATACAGTATATAGAGATGTTGTAAGTCACCTAGGATAAAGATGTCAGCCAAATAAGTAAATGTAATGAATGTAGAAAGCAAATCTTTACCTGCCATGTTGCATTTCAATGTTTTGTATGCTTGAAGCATGTTGTCAGCCAGCTGGACGTAGTTTGGTGCTCTGTAGTTGCCAAGAATATTCTCAACTTCCTTGACTGCCTTCCATGCGATTTCTTCCGGTCCCACTAGCATATCTCCAAGCTGTTTGTAATTGATGACGGTTCTGATATGTGGACCAACAAAAATGCCCTTTTTTTTAATCTCGGCACCAGTTATTTATGGAAACATCTGTCTTGAATGTCATAGTCCTCCACCTTCCTTGTTCATTGCTTTCATGAAATTCTTTATCAATTCAAGTTCTGTACGAAGAACTGGTAAAAATATCTTTGTTGGGTTGACAATTGGTTTATGTGCAACAATCACTTCCTGGGAGCCAAGTGCTTATGGAGCGCACAGTTCTTTTTATTGTAATGAGACTCTTTAGCACGGCTGTCCCATTCCCAAAAGAAACAACAGGACTTGGGATATCTGAGCTGCATTCCTAGCAGCAGTGCTGCTACTTTTAGATCATCACAGATGTTTTAGTTGTAGTTGTACCGTTTACAGTGTCCTCCATAATGTTTGGGACAAAGACGCATTTTTCCTTGATTTACCGCTCTGCTCCACAGTTTAGAATTACAAATCAAACAATTCAGACTTGTGATTAAAGTGCACATTGCTGACTTTAATTTAAGGGGGTTTTGCGTACATTTCGGTCACACCATGTACAAATGACAGCGCTTTTTATGTATGGTCCCCCCATTTCAGGGCACCATAATGTTTGTGACAATGCCGTCGTGTGTTTGATTCCTCAGGTGTGTTTCATGACTTCATATGACACCTCGGCTTGCTTCTACCCTTTCGTGTCTGTAGTTGCTATTGTTCAACATGAGGACAAGAGCTGTGCCAATATGAGCCAAAGAAGCCATTATGAGTGTGAAAAGGATAAAACCATTAAAGACAGAAGGAAAACCTGAGGATAACTTAAATCAACTCTCTGGAATATCATGAAGATGAAAGAACACACTGGTGAGCTCAGTAATCACAAAGGGACTGGTAGGTCAAAGAAGACCTCCACTACTGATGACTGAAGAATTCTTGCTATGATAAGAAAAACACCCCAACACCTGTCTGACAGATCAGAAATAGTCTTCGGGAGGCCGATGTGTGTGTCAGAGACAGCTATCAGCAGAAGACGTCATGAACAGAAATACAGACTACAAGATTCAAATCACTAATTAGCCACAAAAACAGGATGGCCAGAGTGCAGTTTTTGGAATAGGACTTCAGAGAGCCTGCAGAATTCTGGAAGAAAGTTTTGTGGACAGATGAGACAAAGACGAGGCTGCATCAGAGTGATGGCAACAGCAAAGTGTGAAGATGAAAAGGAACTGCCCAAGATCCAAGGCAGACCACCTCATCTGTTAAACATGGTGCTGGGGGTGTTATGGCATGGATGGCTGCCACAGGTCCTGGCACACTTCTCTTCATTGATGATGGAACTGCTGACAGCAGTGGCAAAATGAATTCTAAGGTGTAGAGAAACATCTGATCTGCTCAAGTCCTAGTAAATGCCTCCCAACTCATTGGACAGGACACTGCTTCATCCTCCAACAAGGTTTGGAGGTTTTTGTTTATCAAAAAAAAAATTTATCAAGCTAAAAAATGGAAAATTATTGAATGGCCAAGCCAGTCACTGAATTTAAATCCACTCAAGCAGGAGAAAACTTAAGGGGACAAGCACCCGAAACAAGCATGAGCTGAAGATGGCTGCCTTAGAGGCTTGGCGGAGCATCACCAGGGAAAACCCTCAGCACCTGGTGATGTCTGTGCATCTCAGACTTCAAGCAGATATACGTGAAAAGTACTAAATATGACAGCTTTAATAGACCGGCCATTCCTGTGTGCCAAACATTATGGTGCCCTGAAATGGAGGGATCATGTAGAAAAAGGTTTGTAGTTTCCACATGGGTGTCAACTAAAATGTATGCAAATCCCCAAAAATAGAAGTATGTAGTTACTCATGATGTCTGAATTCTTTTGAATTATAATTTTAAACTGTGGAGCAGAGGGATAAATAAACAATAAAATGTGTGTTTGTCACCAACATTATGGAGAGCATTGCATGTGTTTTTATAATATGAGAGTAGTACTAGGGTGTTGTACTGTGTTAAGCCATTATGAATGGAGTGAAAAGTCAAGCAAAATGACACCTTTTATTAGCTAACTAAAAAGATTACAATATGCAAACTTTCGAGGCAACTCAGGCCCCTTCTTCAGGGAAGATGTACGTGTGCCTCGAAAGCTTGCATATTGTAATCTTTTTAGTTAGCCAATAAAAGGTGTCATTTTGCTTGACTTTTCATTATAATATGAGAGGAAATGGTAAAAGTAGACGATTGAAATAAACGGCACATGACTCGAAAATCTAAGTGGTGATTTTTGAGAGGGCAGCACGGTGGCGCAGTGGGTAGCGCTGCTACCTCGCAGTTAGGAGACCCGGGTTCGCTTCCCGGGTCCTCCCTGCATGGAGTTTGCATGTTCTCCCCGTGTCTGCATGGGTTTCCTCCCACAGTCCAAAGACATGCAGGTTAGGTGCACTGGCGATTCTAAATTGTCCCTAGTGTGTGCTTGGTGTGTGTGTGTGCGCCCAGTGGTGGGCTAGTGCCCTGCCCAGGGTTTGTTTCCTGCCTTGCGCCCTGTGTTGGCTGGGATTGGCTCCAGCAGACCCCCATGACCCTGTAGTTAGGATATAGCAGGTTGGATAATGGATGGATAGATGATTTTTGAGATCAGTAACCCAATCTTCATAAGATACACCTAACAGTGTTCAGGAAGCAAAATCTCCATTGTCCAGTGTATTTGTCTGTATTTTATTGTTTTATTCAGCGTGGTTACACATCACATAATTCGTCTTATACCACTTAACCTCCAATTCAATCTATCTTACAGTTTTTTTTGTGATTTTACACCCTTACATCTATAGAGGGTAAGCACAGACTGTTTTTTGTAATTTAAATAACAGGACAGAAACAAATGCCAGTTCCACTAGCAGAGAGATCAGCATGGCGTCTTGCACGTTTTAAGTAAACAAATGGTAGTACAGTGGTTAATGCTGCCTTACCCCTCCAGGGCACTGGGTTTGAACTTTGCACCTTAGTCACTGTTGGTATGGAGTTTGCATGTTCTCCCTGTGTTTCGTTAGGTTACCCTCTGGGTGCCTCAATTTTCTTCTCACACTGTAAACAACAACATTTATTTCTATAGCACATCTTCATATGAAAGATGTAGCTCAAATTGCTTTACAAGGTTTCAAAGAAGTAGTTACATGTATAGAAAAACAAATTAAAAATTGATAATAATAATGCATAAATAATGTACAAAATAAATAAGTAAAGACCTTTAGGTAAATTGGACAGTCCTGATAGGAATACGTGGGAGACAGTGTGCGTGCGTGCGTGTGCTTGAATTTGCCCAGTCATGGACTGGTGCCCCATCTTTTGAGTGTTGAATGAATGACAAAATGTGACTTTACCGTTTCAGTCCTCTCTGAGTTGGCAGACAGTGACCAGATCGAAAACGTTGCAGTATTTATGATACAATTGTCTGTACCGAGTCTTATTTAAATGTCCCTTTGTGGTTTCCTGGTATTTGAATTATGGCTAATTTCATCCTTAATAATGATAATAGAATTTTAAAGTGTTTGAGAAGATTTATGATGAGATCCTACCAAGTGTCTTGGAGTAAAGATGTTTCACGGACTATGCTGTCAGGAGGATTACTTAATGTTATGGAGTGTAATAACATCTCTTAACTGTCATCTTAATTAACCTGACTTAGAAATGGGACAGAAAAGACCTGAACTTTTTATTAAACTAGCAAATCTACTCTCTCTGCCTCTGTGCTTCTCTTGCCTTGAAAATATAAATACTACAGGTTTAATAGTATTAAAAAAGGAATGGGGTTCCACAAATACTGTAACTTTTATCCGCTCCATACTGGCCTCTCTCATCTGTGTCTGATGCTACACATCACTTATTTTGGAATAATAAGAGATTGGGAGGGGGTATGGGGGTTCAGAGGTGCAAAAATGAAGGAAATAAAAACTGGGTAATTTCAGAGAGTGGCATTGTTTGAGCAATTACTTAGTTCGCCTTTTTGACAGCCGCCATTTAGAGCTCCCCTGCTATCTTTGTTGTTCAGGATTTTTTTTTTTTGTGTGCTTTTTTTTCCACTTTGTTTTCACACAATTAATTTTGGCTAATTATTCTCTCTCATATCTGCTTGCTTACTACTATGTTTAATTGTTTTGTTTTTGCCCTTTTGGATTAAGCCACTATTTTTCTCTGTAATCTTGTGGATTAACCGTTTCCTGTCTTGGATCATCTTTTTCGGATTACAGATTTTTTTAAATAAATAACATTTGTTGTATCCTTTCATCATGCCTGCATTGGCATTGCTTGGCCCAGGTGAGCACATCTATCAGGGCTTTACAGGGTGGTTTGGTGCAATCCTGCAGCTCACCTTTTCTTGCACATTCTCCTGCTTCAGTGCGGCTGACAAGTAAACGTAAAGTGAGTTTTAAAGTATTTGAAGTTATTTCACTTCACTTTGAATTCTTATTTGAATTTGTTATTTCTATGTGGGGGCAACATGCCAAGCTAAAAAGACCAGCTCACCCTATCCTTAGTAACACTTTCAAACTCATTCTGGATATTCACTGTACACTGCCAGGCCAGTTATGAGATTCAGTCTCTCCTGCATGCCATTAATATATCATTTGGTCTTCTTCCGCAGCTTGGTACATCCTCTTCTGGATGTACTTGAGGAGCATCCTTACTGCATGCCCAAATTAGATTAGTTGATTCTTTTGATCTAGAGAAGCAGCAATTCTACTCGCTAGTAGAGAAGTAAGTAGTAGTAAGTACTAGTAGTAAGCAGAGAGCTGAGGAGACTTTGTGCCAGCAAAGCAGCGGGTCCAGATGGAGTATCACCACGACTGCTGAAGGCCTGTGTGTCGGAGCTGGGGAGTCCTCTATAGTGCATCTTCAACCTGAGCCTGGAACAGGGGAGAGTCCCGAGGCTTTGGAAAACATCTCGCATCACCCCAGTCCCAAAGGTATCCTGTCCTAGTGAGCTGAATGACTTCCGGCCTGTCACTCTGATGTCACATGTGATGAAGGCCATGGAATGGCTGCTGCTTCACGACCTGAGGCCATAGGTCCGCCACGCCCTCGACCCTCTGCAGTTCGCATACCAGGAGAAGGTGGGAGCAGAGGATGCCATCATCTGTATGCTACACTGATCCCTCTCCCACTTGGACAGAGGCAGTGGTGCTGTAAGAATTATATTTCTCGACTTCTCTAGCGCCTTCAACACCATCCAAGCTCTGTTCCTTAGGGACAAGCTGGCAGAGATGGGAGTAGATTCATAGCTGGTGGCATGGATCATGGACTATCTTACAGACAGACCTCAGTATGTGCATCTCGGGAACTGCAGATCTGACATTGTGGTCAGCAACACAGGAGCGCCACAGGGGACTGTACTTTCTCCAGTCCTGTTCAGCTGATATACATCGGACTTCCAATACAACTCGGAGTCCTGCCACGTGCAAAAGTTCACTGACGACACTGCAATCGTGGGCTGCATCAGGAGTGGGCAGGAGGAGGAGTATAGGGACCTAATCAAGGACTTTGTTAAATGGTGCGACTCAAATCACCTACAACTGAACACCAGCAAAACCAAGGAGCTGGTGGTGGATTTTAGGAGACCTAGGCCCCTCTTGGACCCCGTGATCACCAGAGGTGACTGTGTGCAGAGGGTGCAGACCTATAAATACCTGGGAGTGCAGCTGGATGATAAATTGGACTGGACTGCCAATACTGATGCTCTGTGCAAGAGAGGACAGAGCCGACTATACTTCCTTAGAAGGCTGGCGTCCTTCAACATGTGCAGTAAGATGCTGCAGATGTTCTATCAGACGGTTGTGGTGAGCGCCCTCTTCTACGCGGTGGTGTGCTGGGGAGGCAGCATAAAGAAGAAGGACGCCTCATGCCTAGACAAACTGGTGAGGAAGGCAGGCTCTATTGTAGGCATGGAGCTGTCAGAGCGACGGGCGCTGAGCAGGCTCCTGTCAATCATGGAGAATCCACGCAATCTACTGAACAGTATTATCTCCAGACAGAGGAGCAGCTTCAGCGACAGACTGCTGTCACCGTCCTGCTCCACTGACAGACTGAGGAGATCGTTCCTCCCCCACACTATGCAACTCTTCAATTCCATCCAGGGGGGTAAACGTTAACATTATACAAAGTTATTGTCTGTTTTACCTGTATTTTTTATCAGTCTTTAATATTGATTCCTTATCAGTATGCTGCTGCTGGAGTATGTGAATTTCCCCTTGGGATTAATAAAGTATCTATCTATCTAGTTTTCAGAGTTTTTCACCTTGTGAAGGACAGTGAGTCCAGGACCATCTTTTTTGGCTGATTGCACTCACAATTTCATTCTTTCAGTCACTACAGAGAATGTGTGACCAAAGGTTGAGAATGGAGATATAGACAGATTGGTGTTTGAACATCTCTGCTGGGACTGGAATTGTAAAACTCAGTCTACTGGCAGCATACTGAAATGCCTTCATTTCTTGGTGGCTCAGTTTTGTCTTACAAGTTAGTAGTTTAATTTACTTTAGCATGGCACTGAGTAAAAGCTCACAGAATATGCAGACGTTTATAGCTATAATGAATCAACTACACATTGTTAAATGATACCAAATTTACATATAATACATGAACACGTAAACTACATTAAGCACAAAATTCAGTTTGGTTAATCAAGACAATATAGAAGTAGATAGTACTTTTATTTGCCCCAATGGAGAAACTACTTTTTTACAGAGGCTCAATAAATATAATAAACAACAACAACCCTCTTCAAATACACACAAAGAAGGGAACTTCAGACTTGCCTAAAGATATAAAGAGCAGTCACATCACAGTGAGGCACTATACAGACGTACTGCTGTTGCTATAAAGGATCTCCTGTAGCTTTTCTTGACACCCTTGTGCTGAATAAGTCATTGGCTGAAAGCCCTCAGTGTTAGTTTGTCACAGAGAGAGAGAGGATGTACAGCATTGTTCATAATGGCACAGAGTTTTGTATTCATTATCTCCTCCATTACTAGCTCCAGCAGGTCCAGAGTGCACACCATAACTCTGCCTGCCTTCTGAGTAAGCTTGTTGATTTAGTGGACTTGTCTTGAAATGATATTACCAGCTTCGCCCAACACACTGCACATCACAGAGTTGTAGAAGTACGTTGCTACTGACAGCCCCCAAAGTGCCCCATCCATGCTAGCCTCCTTTTTGGAACAGTGACCGTATCGCCTCTCTTTCAGACCATTCATTAAACTGGCCTCCTGGCTAGGCTAGGGAACAGAGTCCATCCCAGGTGGAATGCAAGTCCATCCATGACACATGTTATTAATAAAGCGTTGCAAATCAACATCTATACAGTCACTTTTGGGCTCCCAGTCCCCCTTTGTTCTGGTACAACTGCACCACCTGTAGTGCCTACAGTTATGCCACTGGACTTGGGAGTGAATTATATTAGGACTGGCTAGGCAATTGTAATGTTTGTAAATTGATTCTGGAACTAAGCTAGATAGATAGATAGATAGATAGATAGATACTTTATTAATCCCGATGGGAAATTCACATTCTTCAGCAGCAGCATACTGATACAATAAATAATATTAAATTAAAGAATGATAATAATACAGGTGAAAAAAAACAGACAATAACTATGTATAATGTTAAATATTAACGTTTACCCCCCCTGGTGGAATTAAAGAGTCGCATAGTTTGGGGGAGGAACGATCTCCTCAATCTGTCAGTGGAGCAGGACAGTGACAGCAGTCTGTCGCTGAAGCTGCTCTTCTGTCTGGAGATGACATTATTTAGTGGATGCAGTGGATTCCCCATAATTGATAGGAGCCTGCTGAGCGCCCTTCGCTCTGCCACAGATGTTAAACTGTCCAGCTCCATGCCAACAATAGAGCCTGCCTTCCTCACCAGTTTGTCCAGGCGTGAGGCGTCTTTCCTCTTAATGCTGCCTCCCCAGCACACCACTGCGTAGAAGAGGGCTATAGCAGTACAGCCATCTGTTTGTTGTATGTATGTGTCAGGACTCAGCATTTTGAGTTTGTTAGAACGCTAAATGATGCAGCATTATGGTTTCCATCTCTGGTTGTTTTACACACTGTAAACTGGTCACCAGATGTGTTGTCAGACTTTTTGCATGCATTGTCTGCCCAAGTATTGTTAACAACAGCAAATTTTTAGCTATCATGGCACTTTGCCCACAAGTTATGTTTTCATTGTGGTTTGAGGAAGCATGAAAGAGTGTCCTTTTAACCTGTGTGAAAAGTCTAAAGGGGAAAACAAAAGTCTTGTCATCTGAGACCAAGTCCTAAAGCATTTTTGTTTAGCACTGTAGCAGTGGTCTGCAATGCTCAGAAGGGCAGAACAGCGGAATCCTTTCTTATTTAAATGACTGGTGCATTGTTACAAAAGTCACGGGTTGAAAGGATAGACTGTTGACGGGATTTCTCAGCATCTTAAGTCTCTTGCTAATTTGGAGAGAGTGAGGCTGAAACCAGAATAACTGATGCTGTTAAAAAAAATAATTGGTTGAATGGAGTGTTTTGCAGATCACATGCAGGCTGCTATCAGAATCTGAAGATTAGCTGGCAGTGGGTTATACAACAAATCAATGTGACTAGTCGGAAAGCACAGTGCATATACAAACAAGACCTTTTATGATCTGTGTCAAGCTCCTGACTTGAAAGTTGCACTCGGCTCCTGTTAACTGGTTCTTTTGGAATGTTTGCATTCCCGGGCCTTCCAGAATCCTGACAGGAGGCAGAGGACCTGGAATCTGGAGCTCGTAAAAGAGACCACATTCCTGTGGTGCAGTTTGACACTCATTGTGGGTTTTGGTAAAGTCTTCTTAGCTATTTTCACTTGTTTTCCCTTTAGTGCACTTCGTGTTTTTGCTACAGTTGTTTTGATCAAAGGCCTGAAGCCAAAGTGTCCAGCGTAGCCCTGTTTCTTTTCTGCATTTCGTTTCTTCTCCCGAGTTTCCCCCTTTTTTCCACAGTGAATTTCCCAGTCCATGATCTTGCTGATTTAGTTTGAATGGTTTTGACCTGAAGTAATAAGTCTACAAGTGAACATCACTGTTCTTGTGTTGCATAGTAAATTGGACCCCTGTACCCCACTAGCAATTGCTGCACTTGAATATGCAGTGTTGATGTTGGTGTGTATACAGCATGTGTGTTTGGCTGATGCCTTGATCCAAGGCGTCTTACATACTGTTGGAACACATTTTGGTTAAAAGAATGCTCCACCCAAAGATTGCATTGTTATTATATGTTACTTAGCCGATGTAGTTAGTAGCAATGGCAGAGAGAAAAATTTAATCTCATTTTTTCATGCAGAATGAGGATAATCAAGTCAGTCAGTCATTTCCCAACCCGCTATATCCTAACACAGGGGTCTGCTGGAGCCATTCCCAGCCAGCACAGGACACAAGGCAGGAACAAATCCTGGGCAGGGCACCAGCCCACCGCAGGGCACACACACAGCAAGCACACACTAGGGACAATTTAGGATCGCCAATACACTTAACCTGCATGTCTTTGGACTGTGGGAGGAAATCGGAGCACCTGGAGGAAACCCACGCAGACACGGGGAGAACATGCAGAGTCCACACAGGGAGGACCTGGGAAGCGAACCCAGGTCTCCTTACTGTGAGGCAGCAGCGCTACCACTGCGCCACGGTGCCGCCAGGATAATAAAGTTTTCTAATATAATAGATGTTTATAGTGAGCAATGCTGGATAACAGTAAACTATATCAAATATATAAATAAAAGTATCCTGTTACTCATGTCGCATAATCCCACTATCATGTTGTCCAGTTATATGTTCACAACATCCCAAACACATGTATCTTTAATAAAATGTTATTAAATAAACCACCTCCGGAAACCACTATTGTGAATGAAAATGGACGCAAATAAGCCTATAAATTATAGATCCAACTCCTGTTGTTACATTTATATTCATATTCACAACTGAACTCCCTCAAGATTATTTAGATTAGATTATTTCGTAGCAGTCTGTGAAACTACCTGGGTGATTAGACCTTTTGCTTGTTAAAGCACCTTGGACATGCACAAGTCTGAGGCCTGTTCTCTTCCTGATAATATTAAAACGTTAGTGCAGTCTGGATGAGAACAGGCCATTGAGCCCACCAAAGCTCACCAGTCCTATCCACTTAATTCTTCCAAACTAACATCAGGTTTACTTTTGAATGTCCCTAAAGTCCTGCTGTCTACCACATTACTTGGTCAGTTGTTCCATGTGTCTAGGAATTTTTTTTTTCATGCAGAGAATCGTAATGTTTGTGTGAAATTTATCCTTAGCAAGTTTCTAACTGTGTCACCGTGTTCTTGATGAACTCATTTTAAAGTCACAGTCTCAATGCACTAGACTAATTCCCTTCATAATTTTAAACACATCACTCATGTCTCCTCTTCATCTCCTTTTGCTTAAACTGTAAAGGCTCAGCTTTCCTCATAACTCATTCCCTGGAGTTCTTGAATCGGCCTAGTCGCTCTTCTCTGGACTGTTTCTGGCACTGCTGTGTCGTTTTTGTAGCCTGGAGGCCAAAACTGCACACAGGACTCCAGATGAGGCCTCACCAGTGTGTTATAAAGCCTGACCATAACCTCCTGTGACTTGTCAGGTCATATAGCACCATGATGTGTGGAGTACATTTTCTTAGCCTACTCAATGGATTCTGAACATTGTCTGGCAGTTGATAGCTTAGAGCGCATTACGACTCCTAAATCCTTCGAATAAGGTGGACATTCGATTTTCAGACTGCCCATTGTGTATTCAAACCACACATGTTTTTCTTCCTATGTGTAATGCTAGAGTTTTCACTCACTCTCTTCTTTAACATTTAATCTTTAATTGCACCGTTATCTCAGTGCATGCTTTTTGTTGATATCATGTGTACTGCAGTATTAGCCAGGCAATAAATAAGCTGCTACTGGGCTGGGCTCCTGACCAATAAATTGGATCGGGGAGTGGGTGGGGAATTGCGGTTCTTCAATTTAAATGCTTGAGTACATTCGAGAGCATACCTTTTTTTTGTCCATGAGAGCATTTTCTGGAACTTGCTTAACAATATTTCTTTATTTTTTATTTGGAACGTACAAGAATAGGAATAGTGGCATAAGATATATATTTTTTTTTCATGGACTTTTTGATACTGGTTGTTCTTGTTCAGTGTTGGCCACCATAGCCCCCTGTTACATCAGAAACTTTGCGAGCTATTTTCTGCATGTAAAGATAAGATTAAAAAATAACATATAAAAACAAGTTTTGGGTGGAGTATTTTTCTGAGTTACCTGCTCAGGGTTATACAGGGAAGCAGAGATGGGAATTGAACTGATGACGTTGGGGTTTAAAGTCCAAATCCTTGAAAGAGTAAAGCCAAACTGTCTTCTGGCACTGCAACAGATATCCATCCATCCATCCATTATCTAATCCTCTATATCCCAACTACAGCATCACGGGGGTCTGTTGCAGCCAATCCCAGCCAACACCGGGCACAAGCCAGGAAACAAAACCCGGACAGGGCGCAAGCACACCGCAGGGCGCGCACACACACACACACACACCAAGCACACAATAGGGACAATTTTTAGGATCTCCAATGCACCTAACCTGCATGTCGTTGGACTGGGAGGAAACCGGAGTACCCGGAGGAAACCCATCCAGACACGGGAAGAACATCAACAGATATCTAATTCAGAATATTCATTGTTTAAATGCAGTGGACTTTTATATGAATTGCCAAATTCTAATAATAAGTGGGGCTATGGTCAGTGCTTCATGGAGCCAGCATCCTTGGTTCGATTCTCACACCTGCTCACTGTTAGGTGTGCATGTTAGGCTAATTGGGAAATGTACTGTACATTTAGTCAGTGTGGGGGTTTGTGTGTGAGTAGGCCCCTGTGATAAGGCTGTTTCTGAGTTGGTACTTATTTTGCACCGGATTCTGCCAGGACAGGCTCCAGCCTGTTACCAAATTGGATTAATCAGGTTTGGGAATAGTCTGCTATTTACTAGCATGAACCACCCTGTGCAAATGTGTTTATGAGCAGCTTTTCAATACACTACTTATTGTACTGTATCCATTAATAGATTTTCTGAACATGGCCTTTTTCCATAACAATATTGTCCCACAATCAATAAGACCTTCACAGGATACAATCACCAAATCAACATCATACTCAATCTAGGCAAATTTTCAGTCTCTAATCCATTTATGAATACTCTATGGTGAGGCCACTTGGAAATTTCTCCCAGGGTCACTTTCAGCCAAGCTGTTTTGTGGTCAGGAATGACCTTACATTGACTAAGGGTACACCTAGCTTGGCCTCCTTCCAGCAGGTATTTGTTTCATTGCACCCTGTGGCTTATGTTGCCATTAAAGGGTTGGTTTCCAGTGCAGCCGGTTCTCCACCCGTAAAATTAAAAGGAGCAGCACTGTGTCTGTCTTTGGCCCTGTCTCGTAAGAGCTTTGATCTCTCTTCAGAGGTTGGATAAGAACTGTTAAAAGAGCCTGCATGAGGTGGAGGTACTTTAGGACAGACTAGAAGAGTAGTCTGGAAAGAGGTAATGCCAATGCACTGTAGGAAAAAAAATATGGCAGCCAAAACAAAAGGAACTGATGAGCTCAAAGTGAGAAACGCTTGTCAAAAACTGAAGACAAAAATCCTTGAAAAGTAATTTTCAAAGAAATTGTCTCATTGGAAGGCAATCTTTCTTTTATCAAAACTAAGTGAAAACAACTACTGAAACCAGTGGCGGACCGTGCATTTCACACCTAGGCCTTCAGTAGTGCTCCGTCTGAATCAGCCCGCCCCTCAAAAACTAATTTATGGTTATAAAAACCATCTTAATATGCAGAAATACAGTATAAAGAGCCGTTGCATCGCAGATAACTCCTGTAGCCACAATAAATGCCTTTATTGAATAGACAAACCAGGGGTGAACAAGTTCCTTTCTACTGCAGCTACAGCCGCGACACACATAAACATCAATAATAACTCATAAACTTGCAATATTATTTAGGAAAATCTCAACATTTTACTCACTAAAAATTTGGATTATTTGTAAACAAAATCCATCCTCCTCTCTTTCCTCAAAAACAGTTCAATTACTCTGTCGTACAGATTATCCATGCGCTTCAGATCCATCATGAAGTCCCTTTCTATCGCCACGAAGCTAATGCTGAAAGTTGAACCTGCCCTGTCGTATTTCTGGCATAAGTTTTAATTCGCTTTAGGGCTGAAAATGTCCGCTCAACAGAAGCAGTGAACACGGGAATGCTCACCGCCAAACATACCAATGTGTACAGCTGCCCCATGATGCTCTCATTCAGATTTTTATATTACACCATCCTATCCAATCAACGGGTCTGAATACGGTGACGTTGCCGTACGCCTGCTAGAGGGTCCTAGTGAAACCAACTCAAAATCTGATTGGTTGAAGCAACAGTTTAATCGACATTTATTTTGTGTTAGAGGGCCTGCAGAACGGATTGTGAAGGCCTCCCGGGCAGACTTCTTTGACTTTGACCCTGCCTGGCAACAAATGATGGCTGAAATGTGATTGGTTAAATGCTTTAATATGAAAATACATGTCTGGAAGCAGCACAACCATCGGAAAAGCTATGAAAGGAAGCGGACAGACTATTTCGAATTATTTAGTAAGTATTCATGGACAAAATATAATTAACATCAGTTTGTGATTCGGATATATTTTTAGGCCAGCAGAGAAGGCCTTGCAGGCCCTGACAGTCCGCCACTGGCTGAAACATATGTGATGGACTGGCGCCCTGTCCAGGTATTGCTTGGTGGGATTGGCTCCATCTGCCCCGGAACACTGGTCTGAATAAGCAGGTTTTGAAAATGGGTGGATGGCTTGCTCGCCCTTAAGGAAGATGTCTGCCAAATCCATGTGACTCAAAGCAGTATAATTTTGAAATAGGAGCGCTAGAAGATGAGACATAGTCGAAGACAGATGCAGAGATTGTATTTTGATTGTTGGTTTCACTTTCAACAAGTCAATAAACAAAACCCAAAAATCGTAGTCAAAAACAATTGCCAAAAAATCTTATGCTTGAGACAAAAAAGAGAGAATGCCATTAGTCTTTTAGGAAGTTATCTGCAAACTCGGATAGGCAGTGGCTGCCAATGTCAACCTTTTAACCTGTCCGTAATTGATGATGGGTGGTGACATGTTAAGACCACACCCCCAGCAACCAGGATGCAGTGTCTTGATGACTGCCTCCCAAAATAGTACCACTCATAACTGCTGTAATCGAGGAACACACAAAATAGAAAAATGGAGTGAGGTCTTGAAGAACACCCATAAACTGGCCAGAGCCTTCCTTAGCCTGCTCAGAGTATTCTTCACCAAAGGCAGTCAGTCTGACCTACCAACTCCAAAAATCTGGAACAGGCTTTTAACATTCATATAACTTTAAAGTGTCCCAAAAATATATCCAAATGCTTCTCACTAGAAAGGAAATCTGTACAAAACCTTTGGCTAGGGAATCAATTCCGCAAAGAATCTTTATAAACAAGTTTATATAAACAAAAGGACAAAATTGTCTAGAAAGGCATAAGTGATAAGATTTGTCTAGATGGTAATCCAAGGTGAACAAGGTTGTATCTGTAGAGGAAAAGCAACAATTCAAGAATCCAGAAAAATTGAAATTCCCATGAACCGCTGAAAAGTCCTTCAGAAGAGAAAGCAGCCCCGCCTCCTGAGGTCCCACCCATAAAACCCAAGAAAGAGAATATAGCACCATACATACATGCTAAATAATACATAAACAGAACAATATTAACAAAAACACATCATTACAATAAAACTACAGAAAATAATTTCAGATAAAGAAGGCACAAAAAAAGGAAAATGAGCATAAACCAGGGAACAAACCCTGGCTGTAATGCAACAATAATTAAAAAATGTGGCACAACATATTTTCAACTATATTAAATAAATATGCAAAAATACAACCAAATGTTTGAAATCCTCATAACCCAAATCCTGTAAAATAGTGATTAAAGCGTAGAAAATTTCTAAGAGAAGGCTATGAAAAAGTAAACGCAAAACAAAATCGCAATAGTGACCACACTGCATGACGTCAAATGCAACAATGTACAACGTACCCCCAGCTACTTGTGGCTTGATAGTGATTAAGAATCGTTGACCGATGTCATCCTTTGTTGAAGAAAAATAATAAATCAATGATAAAAAAATTTGGACGTGAGTGGAAGTAGGCTTTGTGCCTTAGGAAA
Organism: Erpetoichthys calabaricus; assembly: GCF_900747795.2. NCBI lineage: Eukaryota > Metazoa > Chordata > Cladistia > Polypteriformes > Polypteridae > Erpetoichthys > Erpetoichthys calabaricus. Next base: position 15,690,324 of record NC_041402.2, on the reverse strand, counting down.
TAAGTTACCCGAACTATTCTATAACATTTCAGTAATTATTTACCACTCTGATGCTGATCTTTCTGATCATAAAATAGGTCATTATGAAAGGAATTGGCAAAAAGAATTCATAATTAATTGCAGAATTACAGTATTTGAGGGTTCCTCTAGACTGCCTCTTTCTCTTGCATGATTTGGCTCAAAACCTTATCAGCACATCGTCATCTCATAACAGTCTTAAGTTTCGAGTTTGGTATTTTTCCATCCAGTCGTTTCAGCTCTAGACCGTCCTCAAGATACTGTGACACACAGAGAGACATACACACCCATCATTGAGATATCTATGTTTTTGTTATCTGGGAACTATAAAATATCGAGATCCATCAAAAACCGTTCGTTCGTTTCTCCAACATAGATGATAGGTTATGGTGTAGGAGGGGGCAAAGCAAAAAGAACATGAAAACATAATGATCTTTTCTTAAAAAGGTGACATTATATTCCCTAGTGACTGAGTGTGGGAGTAATAACTTTCTGCCAGTCCTCCATGCAATAGATTCCAGCTGTAGACCTCTGGCACTCCACAATTTGGGAGTTTGGCTGAGTAGCGAATCAGAACGCAGATTTACGCTACATGGTTTACACACCAGAAAATCTGAGAAAGGGTGTCTGTGGCTTACAGCAGTGCACTACATGACAGTGGGTCTACACAAAGAGCCACTCGTACTACATGACATTTCCTCTTCATCAACATTATACCTGAATCAAGGAGCCTTCCCACAACGCTTACCTTAACCATAGTGTAAGGTTGAGAACAAAGCATGATGTATGCCTTCAAAGCATTTGTGTTAAAGACGCAAATGACTGGGCATATGGCGTCACTTCACTGACGTATAATGCAAAGGCTGCGAAACGTCATAATGTGTTTTCAGTTTGGCTGACTCTTCAATGGAGGGGAGCTCCACCGTACAGCCAATCGGGTTGCACATTTATGTTATATGGTTTACACACCATAAAATCTCCAAGTTCTACAGCCAGGCACTATTGCAGGGTGGACTGGCAGAACTCTCCCTTCCTGAGCTCTCTATTGCAAAGGCAATATGGCCTCATCTTCCCCAGTTAATGGTGGTATGCTGCCATATATAAGAAAGGAGCTCTTATGGCTTTTTGGCCCTAATCTCCGTCTCTACCTTGACTAAAGGTTAAACATCCTTTTACACTTTCTGCCCAACTGTCTACCATCCTGGGTGAACATTTTATGTTTCTACCCTGGCTACACATCTGTTCTCTGTCTCAAACCGGGCTCGTCTCTTGCAACCCTGCAGCATTCTTACCTTGAAGTGGGCTGGAATTCTAAAATGTTAAGCCTGATCCCCACAGAGGTCCTTCTGAAAGAGAGGGTAATTTTCCTTGTCCAGGTGCTTCCTGGTAACTTCTTGGCAGGCAGCTCCTTCGTAATGTATACAGTAGGGAGCAGAGCCGACCCTCTTTGTTTTCTGATTATGTAATGTTTCAGTTTCAACTTTTAACAGAAAGGACAGGCTGATAACGCAGAAGAGCTGACTCATGTACAGGCACGGCTCAGATGCAGTACATTATTTGAGCACAAACTGAAGGTCAGCACCCTTGTTTTGAATTTTTCTTCAGTTTACTTTCTATTCCAAAGGCCTTGATTCACAATAACAGCTGGGAATTCAAGTTGTCTCCATATATATATACTGTAAATATGTATAGATCTATGGTATATTAGTGTCGTGTTTCAGTTGCTCTGCTGACTGAACCCAGGAAGGACATTCCTTCCTTTACCGTTGCTCTCATTTGATAAATGTGAATAACCTTAGGCCAGTGGGGGCAGAACTACCGGAAATTTATGATCAACAGCAAACTATTGCTTTCATCCTTTTTATGGCCAGGTGAACTCATTACATGCTTTGCAGCTTTAGTGACATTTATGGTGGGCCTATTCAGTGTGTTGCTTAGAAAACAGTGCAACAGTTGAACAGGTCTAAATTATGTTCCATATTAGGAGGGCTTAAATGTAATTACCTTAGCGGCAGAGATTAGGAGTGTTTGCTTGCCTGCTTTCCAACCTTCTTGAAAAGGTGCCACACCTGCTGAAGTAACAGATTTAATTTAATCCACCATTTTCAAACCCAGCAATTGCGTTTTTGTTCAAATTGAACATTTTAGGCATTCACAAAACTGCATTGTTTTATATGATTGTATTAGGATGGTAATAGCAACTTGATTCAGATATGGAGAAATATGTGTGTGATAGGATCACTGGTCTGTTGTTGATGCCAGCTTAAGTGTGCTCTGTGATGGCTGGACCTTCCAACTCAGATTTCTTCCTGCCTTATTTCTGATATTGCCAAGAAAAGCTTTGTTAATTTTTAAACCATAACATTTCATTCAGTAGGTTTAGTAAATGAAGCCAAGAGGGAAATAATGGTGATGTTATTCCAGTAATAAGGTCACAATTATGGATGTGAAAAAAAATGAGTGGCCGAAAATGTAGGCACCCCTGCTTTTTATTCCAATATTGCATCTGTAAGAGATGGCCGGCAGCTCAACCTGGCTGGGACGCCCCGAGAATGGAAGGATGAGGGAAGACAGCCACTTTTGGACTCCGCCTCCCCCAAGACGCTAGATGGCAGCTCCCCTGGAGTGTAGTGGTGCCCCGGATTCCCACAGGACATCCTGGGACTTGGAGTTCGGTATCTCAGCCATTTTGGGTGCTGAGGGTGCCGCCAGGGAGTGCTGTGGAAGGACCTGGGGAGTCGTGCTTCCCTCTCTGGATGATCTGCACAGCTCTCGCTGCCTCAGGAAAGCAGAAAATATCTTAAGACTTCCTCACACCCCGCTCATGACATGTTCCAACTGTTGCCATCAGGCAAAATATATAGGAGCATCAAAACAAAGACTAATAGACTGAATAACAGTTTCTACCCTGTTGGTATTAGGGCACTGAATGCTACCTCCAATGCAGCAGTGCAATAGATGACATCTTGTGCAATAGTGTTCATGTGCAATAAAGTGAAATGTTGAATGTTTGTGTTCTACCTTATTTCTTCTTATATCCTTTTGTAATTATATTTATTTATATTTTGACACCACAGGGACTGCACCTAATTTCATTGTATTTGTTACAATGACAATAAAGATATTCTGATTCTGATTATAGCCACAAGGTCGGAAGCCCCGGGCTGATTAAAGAACTTTAATTCTTCGTCTGACCAGGAAGTGCTGACAAGTCACGTGGACGGAAGAGCAGAAACACTTCCAGGTCAAGAACTGTATAAAGGACTGATGAAGACCCAGCAAGCGAGCCAGAGTTGGGTGGAGGTGGACAAAGCTTGCTGTGAGGTGTGGAGGAGAAGAGAATTGTATTTAGTATTGAGAATTGTGAATTACTTGCTTGTTTAGTGTGGCTGTGGTGCTTGAAGGCACTATTTATAAAAGAAAAAAGAATTAAAGAGATTCTTAGTGCTTTTACCCTGTGTCCTGAGCATCTGTCTGTTGGGTTTAAAGGGGCAACAGTGCCACTTAGCGTTCAGACATCATTCTTCCTGAGAAGTATTGAAATTTAAAAGATCTTTTGTCATCCATGCATGAATTTCTTTGGTTAGCAGTGGAACCAAATGGCAACTGGCCTTTATAATGCCTCACTGTTTTTTTTATCTCTCCTAATCTGTCCAAAACTGCATCTCAAGGTGGTTAACTGGCAAGTGACAAAGCGTACAGATAAGAGGAGGATGCGTCATGTGTAGTGAGGTCATTACTGGAGTCCCTCAGGGGTTTGTCCATGGACTGGTACTTTTCTTTTTATAGTAATGACATAGATTCTGGTGTAATTAGAAAACTTGTGAAAGTCACAGATGATACTAAAATCGAAGGAATCCGGGACCCTGAGTAGGCAGCAAAAAAATAAAAATTCAAGAAGACTTAGAGAAACTTCACAGCTGAGTGAACACTTTGAATGTGCAGTTTAATATAGAAAATTGCAAAAGTTCTAAATGTGGGCAAAAGTAATGTCCGTTGTTAAGCATGGGAGACACTGTCATGCAGGAAGCAACCTCTGAAAATGATTTAGGGGTTTATGATGTGTGAGCCACCAGGGGGCGTACAGCCGCTGTAACCCAGACACAGACAGGCAGGAGACAGATTTTGCCACCCAACACCCAGCAGACCCCCGTGACCCTGTGTTCGGATTCAGCGGGTTGGAAAATGGATGGATGGATGGAAATAAATGGCCCCTTTTTATATCCCCTTCTGGGATTTCCTAACAAGTTTCTTCTACCCACTCTTCCAGGTATGGTGGAAGTTTTGGCTAAATAAAGCCCTGGAAAGGTCCATGCGTTACAATTGATGCAACATTTTCATTATCTAAGCATTCAAGAAAGCAAATTAAAATATTGGGTCATATTGTAAAAATTTAAATCGAAGGACATTATTCTCAGAATGCACTGGTGAGATCACATCTGGAGTACTGTCTGCAGTTGTAGTCACCATGTTACAAGACAGACATGGCAACTGTACAGAGTAGAGCAACCTAGTGAATTCCAGGACTTAAAAAAATATGTAGTACTCTGGCAGACACGTAGAATTAAATCTGTTTATCCTCGAGCAGAGGAGACTGCATGGAGACCACCACTACAACAATTTATTTCTTATAGCCCAAAATCTCACAAGGAATGCCTCAATGGACTTTAATAGGCCCTTGTTTTTTTGAAAGCTTCCCAACTTTGACTCCGAAAGAAGACCAGAAAAAAACTCCCAAAACAACCTTGTAGGGGGATAAAAAAAAAAAGGAAGAAAACTCGAGAATGGCAATTCAGTGAGAGATCTCCTTGCAGATAGGTTCAGTGTGTAATAGATGACAAAATACAACACACTAAATGGGACACAAGTAATCCTTTTGACGCAGTGTAACCACAAGGGCACGCCAGAGAGCCTCAAACCACTGACCCAGCAATACACCACACGTTAATAGAATAAAATAAAGGATATATATTCCTCAGTGAACCTTCACAAACTCCCTCCCAGCAATGTGCCACAATCATAAAATAAATGAATACAATAAACTGCCAATTCTTCCTCCTTCTTTACCACCATGGAGTGTTGCCTGCTGCCTCCCAACTCAACTATGTAAGGCAGCGGGCTCCTTTTTATACCTGACCCAGGAATGCTTCTGGTGCCATGCCAAGTCTTCCAGGGAGCACTTCAGGGCCATAAGCGCTATATAAATGCAAAGAATTATTATTATTATAAGGAAAGTATGGAGGTCCTCCCCCAACAACGCCCTCTCTCAATCTCCGGGGACACCGGCAGTGCTGCACTTCTGGACTCCACCTCCCAAGCACCCTTGTGGGTGTCCCGACTGGGTTCCAGTATGAGAACTACTGCCATCTGGCATATGGGGGATGGAACCACTCCCAACTCTCAGCTTCTGTTTCTTGGCTCCATTAACTTATACCAGTCAGGTACAAAGTTATTTATTTGTTCCGGACCCCAGCCTGTCTACGCCATTGTATTGGCCTACTGTCTGGGAAATGGCTTCTTCCCTGTCTCATTCGGGATGTTAGTTCTCCACCTCAGAAATCCAATATAACAGTACAAACAACTTTGTTCTTGCACAGCACGCTTTCACCAAGTACAGGCGCTGTGCAAGAATAGATGATACCACTCACTAAATACAGAACTATCACATATAAGTTATGGACCACCAGGGGTCGCACCGTTGTCCCAGCCTGACACAGACAAGCTTGGGACACAAGTTCAAGGCACACAAGTTTTTTTTATTTTTATTTTTTCCTCATGGGAAACTCTTTCCTCTGTTTCCCACAAGTCTAGCAGAGTCCCCATACAGAGCACAACACAATTCTCTTGTTCTTTCTCTCTTACTTTCTCTTGCCTCCACTCATCCTGGCAAGCTTTGTTTTCTTCCACCCGACTCTGGCTCCCGGAGTAGTGGCTGCTGGCTCATTTTATAAGGCCCACGGAAGTACTCCGGGTGCTCGTTAACCCAGTTTCGGCAAAACTTCCGGGTGTGGCGGAAGAGATGCACTCAGGGGCTCAGCAGCAGCTGCAACAACCCCCTGGCAGCACCCTCGGAACACAACGGGGTCGCACTAAACTCCAGCTCCCATCGAGTCCAAGGCGACCCCGGGGGGCTGCCATCTAACGCTCCGGGGGAGGTAATGCTCTGGACATGCTCCCTCCTCCAGGCATTCCAGCATGGAGGCCACAAAATATGCCAATTAGTTCAAAAACAAAGTGGAAACTAATTAACATGAATAAAAAACATCAATATCTGTTCATCAGCTAATTTTAGAACCACAGCCAGATTATAGAAAAGGAGTTAAATTAGCCAGGTCTTAATCCAGGTCCTCAAAATTCTCCAAGGCATTGATAAAGTCGATCCAGCAGAATTCTTTCAGCTAAACAATTAATAACACACTTGAGAACACCAGTGGAAGTTAAGAGGAAGTGCAATAAAGACTGAAGTCAGGAAGCACTTCTTTAGGGGTGGGAATCTGAAACAAACTGGAAATGAATGACATGAACAAACAACTGAAACATATAATAAGAGTAGAAACCTTGACAACCTTTAAGAAAGTGTGTGGGTGAGACAGCTTAGCTATGAGCTAAACAAACAAGGCTGATGAACTGAATGGTCTTCTCCCGTTTGTCACATTTCTTCGGCATATACAGTATATCCCTGTGGCACTGTGACTCTTTTTCTATATGTCTTTCTATATGCTAGTCGGTTTCTGTCTCCCCTCACTCCTTTTATCATATTCCTGACCACACAGCACATGCCTGGGTGTCATTTTTTTTCACTCTGGTCTAAAGGGTCTGGCTGGCACTGGGGGAAAAACCAAGCAAAATCCCTTTTTAGCACTTCACGCTTACCTTTTCTCAACAGTGACTCGTACCTTATACTCTCCAATTTTGCAACACAAATTAAAATATTCCTTTACAGATTTAACTTCCTCTCTACTTACTAAACCTGTTTTTCTTTTACTAGTTTGAAAACGGTCCCATCGGTATTGGGCTGAAGACCCGGAGCTCACCCCTTATATATGAGATGCTAGTTCATTTCAAAGGACAGCCTTACTTACTCTTTCTAAATTAACCAATTAAAAATGCATGTAAGTTATTAATCACTTATTCATTATTAATGGTGTGGTTAACTGGGACCATACGGACACAGACAGGCACAGAGACACAAGTCCAAGCACACGCTTTTATTTTCCTTTTCCGTTGTGGGCAACGCCTTCCCTGTTTCCCACAAGCACAACACAATACTCTATACCAATATTGCTCAGTCCCTTCTCTCTCTCTCTTTCTCTTTCTTCTTCCTTTCTCTTTTTTTTCTCTGCCGCCTCCACTCCTACTGTCATCCACTTCCCGACTCTGGCTCCTCAGACGGAGTGAGGTGGCCTCTTTTATAGTGCACCCAGAAATGCTCCAGGTGCTCTCCGATCATCATCTGGCAGAAGTGCAGTCCAGGGCTCCGGAACTGTCCTGGCTGCAGCCACGGGCCCCGATGTAAGCCAGGGGGGTTCCCTTCTTGTGTTTCGGGAGTGGTATTACCCTGAATATGTCGTCTCCCCCGGTCCTTCCATCACAAGGGCCCCGGCCATAGGGTATAGGATACAAGGAGGACTTTACTGCTGCATTGAACCCCGAGCGTTCTGATTACACAGGTCTTTTTCTTTCTTTTTTTTTTACAATATGGTGTAACTGTCTTTATTGTAAAGACCTCTAGGTTGTGCAGTTTTTAAACTTAGTAGCTGTAGATCTAGACTGGTCTATCACTGCTCCATCTTGGAGGGCTGCAGAGACTGATCTTACTCTTATTCTATGTTAATTAATGTTGTCTTATTTTAATTCTTACTTTGTCTTTTATTTTTCTTTTCTTCATCATGTAAAGCACTTTGAGCTTCATTATTTGTATGAAAATGTGCTATATAAATAAATGTTGTTGTTGTTGTTGAAGGTTTTTGTGCTAGGAGGTCTGACACTTTTATTGTTTGTGAATTATCCCTTTACTTACCTCTTTTTGGTTTTTATTCCACTACCTAGAAAAATTAACACAGATTTGTCTTTTTGTTCAGGTCACTGCTCTGTTTTAGTCTCTTCAGTTTGAGTTTGTCCATTTCTTGTGAAACTCTCTCTCATTAAACAGTCAGTCTAATAAATATTAATTAGTAGCTGCTGTTCGTGCTGGTGTCCAAGTCATCTGGGGGGATTGCCTGCTGTCGTATTCTGTATACAAATGACTGCTGGAGTTCACACAAGGATGTGCATGTCGTTGTTTCATTAGGAATGGATTACATATTTGTTTTAAAGTTTTGTCTTTATTATTTCCTCCACTACTACCTCCAGTGGGTCCAGAGAACATTATATAACTGAGCCTTACTACTGAGCCAGCTTTTTGCTTTGGTGGGAAACTCTTGACATATTACCGGCCTAGCACTCCACAGTATAGGAAACCACATCAGCTATCAAAAGAGTTGTAGAACATTATATTTTAATCTGATATGGGTGAGAAGTGATCCATGCAGTGTTCCCTTCTCCTACGTCAGTCTTAAACATAGCCTAATAAATACAACATCACTAAATCTGACTGTACGCTCTGTATGATTTATACTGCACTTTGCATTTTGTTTCAGTAGTCTCATGTACTAAACTATTGGTGCCACCTTTTTTTACTTGCTGCTAATTACAGGGCATACTGCAGAAATATTTATTTTAGCCTTAGTTATCATACTGTATTTATGTATTAATGTTATTTCATTCTATTTATCGCTTATCTGTGATAATACATAATACCTTTATCACAAAGTCTCTTGTGAATTTCCCCTTGGGAATCCTATCTATCTCTATCTCTATCTCTATCTCTCTCTCGGGTTAAGGGGCTATTTTTTTATTATGTAGGTTTTTTTATGGGGTTTTCATGGACACTGGTTAATTACTGGGACCCGAGTTCCAAATTTTGTTTCTGCACATGGATGTTGGAATGACAGTACAGTAATCCCTCCTCCATCGCAGGGGTTGCGTTCCAGAACCACCCGCGAAAGAGGAAAATCCGCGAAGTAGAAACCATACGTTTATATGGTCAATTTGTATATACTTTAAGTTCTTATAAACTCTCCCACATGGTTTATAAATATTCCCCGTACAGTTATACAGCATAAACCCTTTATATTCTCTTAGTTATTAGGCAAGATTCGTTGAAATTATGTATGTAAACACAGTTTATCTACTACTCACAAACATACGTATCGTATATCATTGAGGAGTTTTATTTAATACGTAATACAGTTTTAAACATGTTGTAATTCAGTAGGTAATATAAAAATATGTGAAAAATCTATAATGTAAAAGCTGTACATAAAACCAAAATGTCATTTTAAAGATACTGTAGAGCGTCTCAGATATCACATTTGTCACAGCTATTACGTTAGACAGGCCACCGGCAATAAATACCTACAATTCAAGGAAAATTGTATAAAATTTACCTTTTCAGCAATTGTTAGCACCTTCCGTTGGCGCTTCGGCACGACCCCAGAAGCAGTAGCAGGAGAAGATCGCTTTGTAGACATAACGAAGAGCTTGACTACAGTACGCACAAAGAAACACGTTGATGCTGAATGAGTGAGATGAGATGAGATGCCGGCTTTAAGCGAAATCGAATTTTGCGCTCCCTGTCGCTGAGCCAGTCAGCACCCAGGAGCTTAACCGCGTGCTCTGATTGGGTAGCTTCTCAGCCATCCGCCAATAACATCCCTTGTTTGAATTCAAATGCGTCCCTTGTTTGAATTCAAATGGGCAAATCAACTGAGGAAGCACATGTACTGTAGGCCGCAGACATCCACGAAGCAGTGAAAAATCCGTGATATATATTCACATATGCTTACATATAAAATCCGCGATAGAGTGAAGCCGCGAAAGTCGAAGCTCGATATAGCGAGGGATTACTGTAATTGATCCTTGATTCTTGATCCTTGAAAGTGGTCCTTTGGGAGTGTTACCTAGGGTCATCACAATTAGCACGCTACTTGCAGTACATTTAGAAAGTATTAAGGCTCCTTTACGTTCTGCTCACTTTATCAGTTCAAGTGAGTGGACCCGTTGTATATCTGGTGTAGATTCCTGCCTTCGTGCCCAGCATTGCTGGGATGATGTGTGGCCTCCCCTGATCCTGAGTTGGATGATGTATATTCAAGAATGAATAGCATGGATGAATGGGTCATTTTTGTTCTTACAGTTTGGAGTGCAGTAAGCTAATTTGGAAAACGATTGACTAAAATGAATCATTTGTTTATTAATCATCTGAAATTGTGCTCAGCTGTCAAACAAACATAACTCTTTATCTAAATAAGTTGAACATCAACAACATGAACAGTGCCTTTTAATACTTAGAAAAGTTTATTATGAAATACAAACTGTCTTTCTCTGTCAAGTCAGACCCTTGAAATTTGAGCAAAATAAATACCTGACTAAGAAAGATGCCATTTACAGTAGGAAAAGACTAATAGAAGCATAGCAGAAATTATTCCACTAGTTGCTGCTTTCTTCTTTTTTTGCACAATATTTACCTTTCCAAGTGAAATATTCATTAAGATATTGACTGTTAGCATCCTGCCAGCGTTTGCAGTACGGTTTTATGTAACAAAGTAAACGGCTGAATTGTTTGATTTGCCGACCTTGGTGCATGCAGTGTGTTAACTGGAGTCAAGTGATATCTGCTTTGATCTGACACAGTCAGCAATTTAAATAGTAAAGGTAAAGTGCAAAGCAACTTTTCTCATGACCTCTTTCTATTCGTTCCAGTTTACATTTTATTCAAGGGCAATCAAGGTACCATTTGATAGATAGATAGATCTTTACTGTCATTTTCACTTTTACAAAGGAACAACGAAATTGAAGGTGCAGTCAACTCAGTGTGAGGCATAAGACTTAAAAAGACAAGAAGAGAGAAAATAATAAGAAACCGAATAGTAATAAAAGTACTTTACAAAATATACAAATTGCACTTGTTATATATACACATTGCACTGGTTAAATGTACAAATTGCACTTGTTGACTTAAGGTCTATAGTGCACATTGGGAGAATGATATGGAGCAGTTTTATTCTGAGTTCAGGGCCATGCTTGCTTTTAGATAGAAGCTGTCTTTAAGGCGGTTTCTCCTGGTTTTCATTGCTCTGTATCTCTTGCCCGATGGCAAAAGCTGGAAGAGGCAATGACCGGGATGTGATGAATCCTGTGAAATGTCTATTGCTTTTTTGTGGCATCGGGAGGTGTAGATTTGTTCCAGAGTGGGGAGGGTACAACCAATTGTTCTCTCCACTGTCCTGACGACCCTGTGGAGTACTTTCCTGTCGGAGGAAGTGCAGCTTCTGTACCACACACACCGTCCGTACGTGAGCACACTCTCAATGGAACAGTGGTAAAAGGCAAGGAGCAGATTTTTGGGTAGATAGTTCTTTCTGAGGATTCTCAGAAAATACAGTCTCTGCTACGCCTTCTTCAGCAGCTCCTTGGTGTTGGCGCTCCAGGTTAGGTCATCCTCCAGCTCAATGCCCAGAAACCTGAACACCCGGACCCTCTCCACACAGACCTCGCCAATGATGAGTGGCTGGATGTCAGTTTTGTTTTTTCTAAAGTCAATAGCAAGCTCCTTCGTTTTTGTGATGTTGAGGAGCAGGTTATTGACTCTGCACCACAATGACAGCCGCTCCACCTCATCCCTGTATGCCAGCTCACCCTCCTTACCCGAGATGAGTACGACCACCATCGTGTCATCCACGAACTTTATGATCTTGTTGCTATGGTGAGTGGGGACACAGTCGTATGTGTAGAGGGTGTAGAGGAGTGGGCTTTGCTTTTAAGGGAAGCATAGATTTAAAAGTGGGACTTGGAATACTGCAGAGAGTTTGAGGGACCGTTAAGTAGGCCTTTGAAATCGGAAAACGGTCTACCTCCATCCACATGAGACTTTATTCTGTATGGGTTTAAGATGGAGCAGACACCAGGTCAAGATTGTGTGGGGTTCGGTCTGAGTTTGTGCTTTTGTCTTTGTGCAGCTGCATTGACGATAAACCCCCAGCAGTTGATAGACGGATAGATACTTTATTAATCCACAAGGGGAAATTCACATACTCCAGCAGCAGCATACTGATAAAAACAATATTAACAATATTAATTAAAGAGCAAACTGCTGGAAAGGCTGCCACTCGCTGCGGCACCCACAGCTTAATTGAGTAGTATCAGTTGTATTGGGTATCTTCTTCCCATTTTAATGATTTAAATCCACATACAAAATACTTGCAAATGAAACGTTTTGGTCATTGGTTGTCCTCACTTGACTTCTAATTCAAAAGTTGCCAAGACTTTTGGTCGTTGGGTGGTTGCCCAGGGTGTGTGTTTCTGTGGCAGAGGCACATAGACAGTAAACCCCCTAAAGCACGTCAGTATGATGATGGTGGTACATAGAAACAGTACCAACTTGTGACATTGACCTTCTTTAAAATCTGAAAAAGCCCACCCTGCAAGTGAAATGTTAAAATGTAAAGCCTTCTAATATCATGTGTTTGTAAGAGGCTGCATTTGTAGGCAGAGATGGAGATATAAAGCTATGCTTTTTTTAACATGATATGGTGAGAAGTGATCCTCTTCTGTCCTAATACGAATGACTGCTGGAGTTCACCTGAAATCTGTTGATGACTCTTTTTTGTTGTTTTATTAGGAATGGATTAGGTCCTTGTTTTAAAGATTTTCCTTTATTCTTACCTCCACTACTATCTTCAGTGGGTCAGAGAAAGTCCCATAACTGAGCCTTACTTCTTAGCCAGCTTTTTTGATTTGGTGTGCCTCTCTTGTGAGCTAAGCTAGTAATTTCTCAACAGTATAAAAAAAAAAATATAACGGCTATCACATTGAGTTATATTTTAATATGATATGGTTGAAAAATGATCCACACAGTGCTCCTTTCTCCTACTTCACTCTTAGAGGTCCTTTGGAGTGTTACCTAGGGTCACCACTATAACACACTACTTACAGTATTTTCAGAAAGTATTCAGGCTCCCTGCGGTGGGCTGGTGCCCTGCCCGTGGTTTGTTCCTGCCTTGCGCCCAATGTTGGCTGGGATTGGCTCCAGCAGACCCCCGTGACCCTGTAGTTAGGATATAGCGGGTTGGATAATGGATGGATGGGTGGATATTCAGGCTCCTTCACTTTCTGCTCACTTTATCCATTTAAGTTTAAATGTACAACACAATACATTTGCCATGTTTGCTCATCAGTCTACACTCAATAACCCATAATGACAAAGTGAAACCTAGTGTTTATTGAAAATCAAGTACTGAAATCTCCCATTCATATAAATATGCCATCTCTTAATTCAATACTCTGAGAACCCCATTTGGCAACAATTCTAGCTTCGAGTCATCTTGAGTGAGTCCCTGCAAGCTTTGCACACCTAGAACTGAGCAGTTGATCTCATTCTTCCTGGCATATCCTCTCAACCTCTGTTAGATTAATACATTTTATTTATTCGTAGGCACCTTTCTAAACACTCAAGGACACTGAACAACAGATAAAACACACATTATAAATGAAACTAAAAAAAAATACAAAATTTAAAATCAGACGGAGCAATTACAATTAAAGAGAAAAAGCAGTCTTAAACAGATGAGTTTTAAGTTTAGATTTGAAAAGTGAGATTAACTATGGGGTGTCTGTAAACTGCCATTTTTGGGTCTTTCCACACCTGTTCTATAAGGTCTGGACTTTGGCTGGGCCACTCAAGGACACTCAGAGACTTGCCCTGATGCCACTCCGGCGTTGTCTTGGCTATATGCTTTGTGTCATTGTCGTAGTGAAAGGTGAACTATTGCCCCAGTCTGAGGTCACATGCACTCTGGAGCAAGTTTTCTTCAAGAACTTCTTTGTATTTGACTGCATTAATCCTGCTCTCGATTCTGACCAGTCTTGTTTGTCTTTGCCACTGAGATGCACCCACCAGCGTGCTTCTCCGTAGGGACTGTATTTGGCAGGTGATGATCAGTGCCTGGTCTTTGCTGGACATAGTGATTGGAGTTCTACCCAAAACATTTTTTTTCTCTGATCAGACCAGAGAATCTTTTTTGACATGCTCTTATGAGGCTTTTAAAGTGCAATATGCTTTTTTACTCAAGAGTGGCTTCCATCTCTACCATACCCTCTACTCTAACATAAACATCTGATTGATGGAGTGCTGCTGAGATGGTTGTACTTCTCCCGTCTCATCAGAGGACCTCTGAAGTTCTGTTAGTGTGAACATTAGGTTCTTGGTCATGTCCCTTACCAAGGCCCTTCTTGCCTGGTTACTCAGTTTGGTCAGATGGCCAACACTAGAAAGAATCTTGGTGGTTCCAGATTTCATCCATTTTTATAGTTTATTGAGGCCTTTGTGTTCCTGGTAACACTCAAAGCTTTAGAAATGGTTTTATGCCCTTGCCCTGATCTGTGCCTCACCACAATTTCATCGGGGAGGTCTACAGAGAATTCCTTGGACTTCATGGCTTGGTTTTTGTCCTGACATGCAGCTTGAATTGTGGGACCTTCTATATGGGTGTGTACCTTTCTAAATTCTAAACGATGTCCAGTCAATTCAGTTTGCCACAGGTGGACTCCAGTCAAGTTCTCTACACATCTCAAGGAGAACTGAAGCAACCAGGAGGCACCTGCGCACAATTTCGAGTGCCACTGCAAAGGGTCCGAGTACTTATATGAGGAGAGATTTTAGCTTTTGAGTTTTAATAACATCTTTACACTTTGTTATTATGGGTTATTGAGAGTAAAGTGATGGCAAATGTATCCTTTTAAAATTAAGTTTACAACCCCATAAAGTGTGGAGAAAGTGAAGAGGTCTGAAGACTTTCTGAAACCACTGTGTATTACATGGAAATCTGAATTAAAAACCCACTTTGCATTGATCAGTAAAACTGTACTTAATGTAGAGTGACAAGGAATATTTTGGAAGAAGATCTTTAAATATTTCTTGCTTATGTTCTGTTTAGTCAATTTGCCCTTTCTCTCTTGTTCTATCATGTTATGCTCATCAACTATTTAGCATTTGACATTCTGTTATTTTAAACCTGCAGTAGCAGTCTATTTATGAACTTCTGCTCTTACCATATTTTTAATATATTGAAAATGCTGTTTGCACCCTTTTGCTGTCATTTACTATTGTCATTATTATGTTGTATCTTTAACGTACTAAACACAGCTGTTTGTGCACTTTTTAAGCTTTCTTTCTTTGTGAAGCATAAGCAATATTGAGGATTGCCCGCATGCAAGCAACACCCTCAGCAGCAAGGTCCCACATCACTGCCATGTAAACTGCACCAAATGCAAAACGTTTTTCCAAGCCCGGGGCGTTAGGCAGAACTTTACAGTAACTGTTTTGGTGTTTGTCATGTATCCAGTTTCTTGTTTCATGATGACAGGGCACAACAGTGTCGGCAGGGTTAATTAGGAGTGCATCATAAAAATTCATTAGTCTCCTGTTAAATCAATATTTTTATTCTAAAATACTGTAGTACTGGAGATGTAAATAGCGTTACATTTTTAAGCATCTTGTACTATATGATGTAATCTTTCTACATTTAAGCAGCAGTGTTTGTAATGTTTAACTTGTTTTGTTTAGACAACTGGCATTAGCCATGACTAATATATTAAGGAAGAGTAAGTGTAACTTTAGAGGGGATTAATAGTTACTTGCCAGTTCTTTACACTCAATTGATATTAGACAGTTTTGGGTCTGTATTGTAGTATACGCAGACTTCCACACTTTTGGTGTGTACGCATTTTTTTATAAGTAGGTAGGATGTATTTAGTTTCAACATGCACAGGGCACAGGAAAACACTAATACATTGTGTGAAAATCTGCTTTTGCATTTGAAGATGCCTCATAGAAATGATTCTTGTATTTATTCCTTAATTTTTAATTTAATAAAAAATATAAACTAGTTGTTTATTAAATTTTCTAAAGACACCAAATTAGGCACTTGAACAGATTAGAGCAATCTACGTGAGAACAGGCCATTCAGCCCAACAAAGCTTGCAAGTCCTACCCACTTAACTCCTCCAAAAATAACATCAAGTCGAGTTTTGAAGATCCCTAAAGTCCTATTTGGTCACTTATTCCGTGTGTCTGTGGTTCTCTGTGTGAAGATAAACTTCCTAATGTTTGTGCAAAATTTACCCTTGACAAGTTTCCAACTGTGTCCACGTGTTCTTGATGAACTCATTTTAAAGTCACTGTCTCGATCCACTGGACTAATTCCGTTCATAATTTTAAACACTTCATTCATGTCTCCACTTAATCTGCTTTATCCTAAACTGTAAAGGCTCAGCTCTTTCCTCATAATTCAACCCCCGTAGCCCTGGAATCAGCCTAGTCGCTCTTCTCTGGACCTTTTCTAGCGCTGCTATGTCCTTTTTGTAGCTTGATGTCCTTTTTGTAGCCTCATGAGGTATGGTGTTCCTCGACACCACCAGAGACATCCTACACTATGAAATTTTTAGTTAATATATAATAATCTTTGACAGTCTATTATAATTATATTCTGTTATAGCTTCATATATTCAGTATAAGTTATTAAATTTAAGGAAAAGGATTGAATGTAACTCAAAGGCAACTAAATGTAACTTAAGTGCATGAGGTCTCTGCCTCGTCTTAGAGAAGCTATTAACGTAATTGTCCAGGATTAAACTGAGTAAGTGAGCAATGAACAACCCTCCAGAAAGTGGGGATAAACTGAAGGGAGCGCCCATAAACCCATAAACTTTTTCCTCGTAATTCATCCCCTGTAGCCCTGAAATGAGCCTGGTCGATCTTCTCTGGACTTGTTCTGGTGCTGCTATGTCCTTTTTGTAGCCTGGAGGCCAAAACTGCACACAGTACTCCAGAGGAGGCCTCACCAGTGGGTTATAAAGACTTGAGCAGAAGTGATGGCAGTGTAGAGGCAGTATGCTATTAGATATGTAGATATGTGCTACATGAAGTTTTAATCCAGATTTTTGCAGAAAGGAATTAAAACTACAGCATTTGTGGAAGAATCTCTGAGGAAGACAGGAATAGTTCAGTTAATCAGCTTTTATTCAGTCACAGATGGATTCATGCATTGCAAGGCAGAAGAGCGCAGATTCCCCCTTTTTGTTGAGCTTTTATTGTTTTCCTCCCTCTCTCTTGCCCTTACTCAATCAAAAAACATAATATCGTTTACCTAAGCATTTCATTTTATATTACACAAATGGGCCAACTGTTTCTGTTTTGTGGATGTGTCAGATGGACCCTAAAGAAGGAAAGGTCATCTTTTGTGTGTCTAACAGACACGTTCCTAAAAAGGAAATTGTCCTAGGTCAGCTTACTGCACGCTGTCTTATGACAGACGCCTGTATGAAAAACCTGCCGTCAGAGCAAAACAGCTTTGTCAGATTTTAACCCTTAGTAGCTTGCAAGCAATTCATTTTTCTTTCACACATACTAGATTAAAACCCATCCTGTCCTAACAGAGTGAACAAACCAATGCCAGATACACCAGCTACACCAGGTCAATACCATTCAGCACACAGATGAAATAAGATGTCCTCGGCTGAGGGGTATCTCATTATAGAGCCTGGTGGCTGAGGGTAGAAATAAACTCAGATGGTGCACTTTGGAGCAATGCAGTTGGTACTCAAGTCTGACACTGAAGGGGCTCGTCTGTTTAGCCATAACCTCATACGGGAGGATAGAGTTATTGTCCAGGATAGCAAGCAACTTCTGGAGTGAAATAATATATATAGATAATACAGAAATGATCTGTATGATAATAGTTGTTTAAAACGTGTAAACAATGACAGGTCAGAATGTTTCACAGCAGAAGAATATCAAGCTTGTCAAAATACTTAAAGGTCAGTATGAGATTTTCAGTTTTTCTGTACCTGCACACTCGTCTTTGCAGGACAGTGGCTCACATGTATAAAAGTTCTGTTTTTAGAGGTGGTCGAGGCCGTGTGGAAGGTCCCAGGGGGCAGCCTGGTGTTAAGGAGTCTGACAGCTTGGGGGTAAAAACTCTCCTGCAGCCTGGCAGATCTGGCTCTGATGCTACAGTATCTTCTCTTGGATGGCAGAAGTGTGAAAAGTCCATGTGAGGGGTGTAAGGGGTCCTGCACAATGCTGCAGGCCTTGCGGACACTGCGTTTGTCAAATATGTCCTGTAATGAAGGGAGAGGCACCCCAATAATGTTCTCTGCTGTCTTCACTGTCCTTTGCAGGCGCTTGCGGTCGGATATGTTGCAGTTGCCATACCAGACAGTGATACAGCTGGTCAGAACACTCTTAATGGTGCCTCCGTAGAACATGGTGAGGATGGAAGGGGGAAGACAATTTAAATTTATTAGGAGTCGGAGTCGGTACATTTTTGCCAACTCCGACCCTGACTCCAGGTACCCAAAATTGTCTTTGACTCCTCGACTCCGACTCCACAGCCCTGTTTGCAACTGTTGACTTATAAAACCTACATGTAGATTGATAGATTGAGAATCACAAAGGAAGTGAAACACAACTGTTAGTGTAGATCATCATTTCATCCTAGACCTGAAGAGATTTCTTCTGTTTGTATGCAGGCGTCTCATTTGTAGTGTTTGTCACATTGGTGCATTCTGTGGGCGTGGGCTCCCTCCACACCACATGCCTGTGTTAAGTCAATAAATGTGTAAACATCATTAAGGCATTTTCTAAAGATAAATAGTTTACCCTAAGAGTCACAGAGATCTTTGTCTCTGTTGTTTGCATTATCTGCATTTAAATGGCTGAGCTGCAGTAAATGGTGAAAGCCCCCAGCTCAAATTCCCGAAGTAGTACACACCAATTTAATAGTCCTTATAAACCTAGAGTTAGCACTATTTTTTTTTTTCTTGACATAAACTGTTTCACTATCTAAAATTTAAGCCTTTTGTTTCTTTACATTTTTAATTGTTGTAAATAGTAAAATACAATTTCTCAACTTCTAGTGACTTTTTATTTCTATACCACATTTTCATACAGCTGTGGAGTACTAGGGTGTTGTACCATGTTAGCCATTAAGAATGTAATGAGAAGTCAAGTAAAATGACATCTTTTACTGGCTAACTAAAAAAGATGCAAGCTTTCAAGGCAACTCAGGCCCCTTCTTCAGGTAAGACATGGTCTGTGTAGTGCCTCGCCATCCCCTCCATCCTTCTAATCTCCCTCACACAGCACGGGTACTTTAAGACTCCATGACTCTGGACTGCTACATCCTGCCTGAAGAAGGGGCCTGAGTTGCCTTGAAAGCTTGTAAATTATAATCTTTTTTTAGTTAGCCAATAAAAGGTGTCATTTTACTTGACTTCTCACTACATACAGCTGTGGACAAATTTGTTGGTATCCTGTCACGAAAGAAGACCTGGCACCCATCATTGTTTATGCTGTGTTTAATAAAAATCAGATTTTGCTTTCAAGTTTGCATTGAACAGAATATTTTAAATAATTGCACAAATGAGAATGGCATGGACATAAATGATTGGATCTGTAATCTAACTTTTGTTGCACAGCCTTTCGAGTTTGCAATCACTGCAAACAAGCAATTCCTGGAGCTTTCTGCACCTTTCGACAGGTCGTTTGGCCCACTCTTCCGAAGCTCCGGCTATGTCAGGTTTGAAAGAGGCCTTCTTCAGACTGCATGTTTCAGTTCTCTCCATAGATGGTCAATGGGAATCAAATCTGGGCTTGTAGAAGGCACTTCAGAGTAGTCCAAAGTTTTGCTCTTAGTCATTCGTGGGTGCTTTTAGCTGTGGGTTTTGTCTCGTTATCCTGTTGGATGACCCATGATCTGCAACTGAAGCTGAGCTTTCTGACACTGGGCAGTACATTTCACTCCAGAATGTTTCTTGTTTGGATCTTTTATTGAATCTAATAAAAGCATATAACATTCCACACAATCAAATCAAACTTAACAAACCCATGAGAAAGAGAGGAAGGCCAACAGCCAGAGCAAAACTGTTGAGAATAGTAAAGAGAGGAAGGAGTCTTTTTCCCCCCAGTATAAATGCTTATTGTAAAATGTTATTGAATAGTTCCTGCCAGGTTCCAAAAAAGTTTTGAACAGATCCTTTAAGTGAGAATTTGTTTTTTTTTTCCTAATTTCAAATAGTATATAACATCAGTTACCCACTGACTTAACAGAGGCCAGTTAGGATTCTTCCATTTGAGCAAGTCAAGTCTACGTGCTAATAGTGAAGTAAAGGCAATTACAGTTTGTTTGTCCTTCTCCACTTTAAGCCCATCTGGAAGTCCACCAAACACAGCTGTTAATGGATTAGGTAGGATTGTGACACCAAGGCTGTCTGATAGGCATTTAAAATGTTTATCCAGAACGATGTGGATGTGGTAGATGCCCATAACATGTGGCCCAGTGAGGCTGGAGCTCGATTGCAATGTTCATAGGTTGGATCTTGCCCTGGAAACATTTTGGAAAATTTTAAATAAGATAGATGTGCTCGATTTAAAAGAACATCTTAATAGTCTTGAGATTTCATTGTTCCCTGCACAGACTCCAGGCAACCCACGCCAGACACAGCAAAGAAGCCCCAAAACATAACCAAGCCTCCTCCATGTATCACAGTAGGTCTGGTGTTCTTTTCTTTGAAAGCTTCATTTTCTAGTCTGTGGACAGACAGCTGATGTGACTTGTCAGGATGCTCCAGTTTTGTCTCATCTATCCAAAGGATATTCTCCAGTTAAGCTGGAGAAAAACTTAAATCTGTAGGAGTTTTAGACCAAAAGACCACCCAGCCCCCTCTAGTCATTCTACCTAGCATAAATGTTTTCATGAAGTTTTCTTTTTGGTGGCTTCTTTTTTTGAAGGATTCGACCCAGTGGGTCTCTTACCAAGTTATCCCTGTGTAGAACTCCACCAAGGTTATACTTTGTCTCCTAGGAAGCCTGTGGAGAAAAGCCACTGCTTCTCTGTGATGGACTGGGCAAATGGTGAGACCAAGTGGTGGGCATGTCCCATTTGAGGGAGACTTATTAGCAAGCCAAAACATCTCTTAGCCAGCCAAGATGCATCTTGAAATTGTTCAGAAGAAGCTGGGGAATCGGATGGTTTAGGCTACCTGTCTTTGACAAGTTGCTCTCAAGGACAAGCAGATGGAGAGTCGATCAGTAAGAGTCAAATGCTGGCACCTTCAAACAGGGACACCATCAGTATCCTTTAAAGAAGGTGTACTAAGAGAGTACCTGATGCTTTTTATATATCAAAAAGGATATTTGCAGTGCAAAAAAGAAGTAGTATTCCTTGTTTAGTGTCATGTGCAGTATTTAAAATATATTGTTACTGTTTGCACTTCATGTGTAGAATGCACTACTCAAATACGACAACTTTGTGCTTAAGACATTGATGGCATGTACTGATTCTGTGCCTGTTATTTTGTATTGTGATTTATCCATGGTTTCTTTATTGAACAGTAAACTCTGACATTTCTTTGAGGAAATGTAGTAGCCTCATGATTCAGCTTACTATTAATAACAAAGAGAAGGACTGAATTAGTGAAAACCTTTGTTTTTTTCAGGAACACTATTCTGCATAAATGAATTTTATAAGTGCACGGGATTAAGGCTTGAAGGTTAAGAAACCTACCGTATTTCTTATCATGCATTCCGTCCTCTTATCTGTATTTGAATTGCGATGGCAGCTAATTGAGTTGCTCAGACCAATAAAGCAAAGAACATTCCAAAATAAGATTCTTGTGATGGTTCTCAATACATTTAGTTGAACCCCTTTCAGAACAAGGAAAACAGGTGGGCAACAAAGACTGTCCAAAGAATACGTGTGGCCTTTCTACCCAGGATGAAGGTCATGTGCAATGCCGTTTGAGTGTCAAGTATGTGTGAGACAAATCCAAGTTTTAAGAAAATCTCAGGTTTGGGGAAAACAGTACTTGGGAAATTAAATGCAACATTATTTGAATCATTGAGGCCTGCATCACACTATGTGTCACTGAGTGTAGTAGGTCACACTGAGCAGCTACAGTTGCTGGATCTTGATGCCTTGATGATGTCCGATTTACATAACTAGGAATCGCAGGGGATGACACAACTCTCTCACAATTTCCCAGCACGGTTTCAAATTTCCAAAGTATTTGCTAGCCCTCCTCATTTTGAAAGCCAAACAAGATGCTGCCTGACAGCACTGGTAGCTCTACAAATGTTTTCCAACTCTCAATTTAGATGCAGTCTTGGCAATTTTTTTTCCTGTCTTTTTTCACTTTTTATAACCCTTTCTATTTTGTCACATGACAAACACGAAACTTCAAGCAGACTAGCTTGAACCGTTTATGCTGTCCAAAGCGCCTGCTCTCATCCTTATCTTGTGGCTGGCTGAGTGCCCATTGCTTATCAGCTCTTGCCCACAAGCTCATGCAGCTACGACTTACTAAGATTATGTAAATGATGACTGTTACTGAGTGTCACTGGAAAAGACGTATAGTGTGATGCCAGCCTAAGATATGTTGAGTGATGGATTCAGAGTGACTATACACAAGAGGGAACGTTAACAGTTTTTAATCAATTCGCATTTGATTAAAGACATATTAGCAAATAAATTGCGCACAATGGAGCATTACTAAAATGTTGATCTTAAAAAAGTTTTTTTCACAACAGCATGCCCTATCTTCAAAGAAGGCAGTTATGTAATCCAGATAAGAATGCAGAACAATTCTTTATTTGCACAGAATTCTGCTCAAATGTCTCGGTCCATGGAGTGAGTAATCAATGAAACAATTCATCTCCTTTTTACACTTTCTTCTAATTACATCACCTTATGTAATACATCAAATCATCTGATTCTTAATATGTAGAATGTTGTCTTCTAAATTCAACTAAAGCCACCAGTATTTTCTGACTCGTGTCCTTTCTCCCATTACTCTGAGCACTGCCTCATTAAGAGGGGTGTTTAGTGGATTTTCCCATTGATCTTAGCACCGCCTCATAGGAGGGGTTTATGGGCGCTCCCTTCAGTTTATCCCCACTTTCTGGAGGGTTGTTCATTGCTCACTTACTCAGTTTAATCCTGGAAAATTACGTTAATAGCTTCTCTAAGACGAGGCAGAGACCTCATACACTTAAGTTACATTTAGTTGCCTTTGAGTTACATTCAATCCTTTTCCTTAAATTTAATAACTTATACTGAATATATGAAGCTATAACAGAATATAATTATCATAGACTGTCAAAGATTATTATATATTAACTAAAAATTTCATAGTGTATGATGTCTCTGGTGGTGTCGAGGAACACCATACCTCATGAGGCTACAAAAAGGACATCAGGCTACAAAAAGGACATAGCAGTGCTAGAAAAGGTCCAGAGAAGAGCGACTAGGCTGATTCCAGGGCTACAGGGGTTGAATTATGAGGAAAGAGCTGAGCCTTTACAGTTTAGGATAAAGCAGATTAAGAGCAGACATGAAGTGTTTAAAATTATGAAGGGAATTAGTCCAGTGGATTGAGACGGTGACTTTAAAATGAGTTCATCAAGAACACGGGGACACAGTTGGAAACTTGTTAAGGGGAAATTTCGCGCAAACATTATGAAGTTTTTCTTTACTCAAAGAACGATAGAAACTTGGAATAATCTACCAAGTAGTGTGGTAGACAGTAAGACTTCAGGGATTTTCAAAACTTGACTTGATGTTTTTTTTGGAGGAGTTAAGTGGATAGGACTGGTGAGCTTTGTTAGGCTGAATGGCCTGTTCTCGTCTAGAGTGTTCTAATGAGGACTCAAGTCTACTGGGAGGTTTCTTTGTTTTCTGTAGTTTCAGACCACATATAAGTCTGAAAGAGTTGCCGTGTCAGCTCTCCAGGTCGAATGCGGCTTCTGCTGTGTATTTTTCTTTCATTTTCTTTTTCATTCTTCAAATCCACAAATTCTGGCTTTCTCTTTTTTGGAGACAAGGTTACAAGCCATTACTGCGGGAGAGTACCGTTTCTCTCACATGTGCAGCTTCCAGATCGACATACAGGTCAATTACTGGGACACATTTTTAAACAGCAAGAAGCAGATCTTTGCGGGCCTGTTGTGAGAATACACATGTAACCAATTTCATTGACGCAGTGGCTTTGATCATTAGTCTTTTTATCAATGCTTTGAAAGTGCAGGTTTTAACATAAACAGAGCAAAAATCAAAGGGAACTAAAGAACGGTAGAGAATTCTGATGCTCCGAGAACATATTTATTTAATGTGTGTATGTGAGCGCTTTACTCTTAACCATTAATTGCCAGATTTTTCTCATTCTAAATAAGAAGAATATGAGTATGTTTAAAATAACTATATTTGTGAACCTAATTTAACTCTAATATGCCCAAATTTCGTGACCTTAGCTGTTTTAGAGCAGTTTAAAAAAATGTAGGTATTATCAAAGCTAGTACTGAAATATACAATAAATCCCCTTTTTCTGTCCTAGTGACACAGTGGGTAAAGCTGCTACTTCGTGCCACCAACAACCCAGGCTTAATTCCGAGTTTGGTCACTAACCAAGGGCAATTGGATATTCTGCTTTCTTCACAGATCAGCCATTAACAGTAGCTCCACTCAGCCAGCATTTGCCTGTTTTTTCTAAGGTAGTGAAGTCCAGCACTGGGCATAAACAATTTGTTTTAACTTGCAGTTAGTTATATCTTGATATCTTGAATACTGTAAACAGGGACGGGTATGAGTACGAAATGTTGAGGCACAAACCTGGTGATCCCTTTAATAATTCATTTATATTTACTGTACATATTTAGCTGTCACCTTTATCCAAGGTGAATTACAACATGCATGATACAATTGGTTCCATTTCTTTTGGTTTTATAATTGGAGCACAGGCAGGTCAAGTGACTTGTTCATGGTCACACAATGTCAATAGAAGGATTTGAACCCACAACCTCAGGGACTGAGGTCCAAAGCCTGAACCATTATGCCACATTGTCTAAATCAAAATACTGAAAATAAATATTTATTTTTTTCACATGCAACCTTTGCTTCTCTAATACTAGCGCCCAGGAATTCTGTCTCATCATGGGCCCCTATGCTCCTGGGGCCCCTGGCCAGTGCTCATCCACCATAAATGCCTCCATAGGCCCATTGTGCCCATATGTTAAGACTCCCACTACAGGACTCAACATGGCTTCTTGTCAGTTAACATGTCAGTTGTCAAATTATGTGATACGTTAATGACTTTGTAATGACTTGTATAGCATGGTTGCAAATCTTGTTTTGCACCCTAGAAGATTCAAATCATGAAATCAATGTCCCCTTGTTAAAGTAGTATTATGTCCCCACATTTAGGTATCCAGTCAATGCTGAGCTGACCAGAATAGGTCACAATCGCCAATTTTTTTTTTTTTTTTTAATTTCCCACTCTGTCATGGTGTGATAAATGTGAAACGCTGAACTGACATCTGTCCTGGTTCTGAAGTGCCACGAGCCATTTCTTTGTTTGCTCAGTTCAGTTTTTCCCTTCAATCAGTACAGTTTTATGGGCATTATATGTGTTGTACTTGTGGTTGAGTGCTCAGTGGTTGTTAATTGTTGCAGATACAGAAGTCCAATGAAAAAAGTCTGGAATGGTCTACAGGGCTCTGGTTTTGAAGTAAAAATCATTGGAAACTCATGTAGTGTCGTGCCAAAGTAAGGGGCTGGCACATTATCTAGTGTAGGTTTTGTTCCTTGTCCAGGATGCTGTCAGAATATTCTCCAGTGGCCCTACCATGGAAGAAGCAGGTTCTTTAAAAATGTTAAATGAAGGATTTGTAAGTAAATGTTAATGTCCTTCTTAAACCCAATTCTGCTAGATTGGTCTTTGCCCCCAAAGCCTTGAAGCAGGTTTGGAAATACTGTAGATGGCTGGAAATTTGTTTGTGAGATATTATTTTCACTGCGGTGAGTTGGCGCCCTGCCCGGGATTTGTTCCCGCCTTGCACCCTGTGTTGGCTGGGATTGGCTCCAGCAGACCCCTGTGACCCTGTGTTAGGATATAGCAGGTTGGCTAAAGGATTGATGGATATTGTTTTCAGCCAGGAGGTTATTGTAGTTAGTTTTTTAAATAAACTCCGTTCCCAAGGTTTTCTCTGGAATGTACTGGAGAGTCATTGGGAAGGGAGAAAGCACTGTCCCTTATAATGGCAGGTGCTTTAAGGGCCATATCTGGTTACAAATGTTGGATAGCTTCCTTAGAGTTATTGGCTTGTTTGTTCTTTTTCTCAAGTTTCTACTATGGCCTTGTGGGCTTTGGATTTAGGGTTAGGTTCTGGGTACTAGCTTCCTTGCCGCTAAACTCCGGGAACATCTCCTTTAGCCTTGTGTGCTGTTCTTATGTGGGCCATATCTGGGTACACTATATTGGATAGTGTCCATGGAGTTGTCGGTCTGTTGGTTCTCCAACCTCCCCTTTGGCCTTGTGGGCTTTGAGCTGCGTACTAGTCCTGGCTACGGAGCCACTGGCCTAAGTCGTATTGCTGTCGTTATCTAGGCTTTTCTGCAGGGGTTTGGTCCTGGCTATGGGATCATTGGCTGGAGTCGTTCACCCTCATCATCCAGGTTCCCCTAGTGCCCTGTAGGCTTTGAGTAAGGTTATGGACTGGGAAGTAGCCTCCTGGCGTGTAAGCTTTGAGGGCTTCTACCTTGGACTTGTTTGTGAGGTTGGTTGCCTGTTGATCTAGTAAATACATCTTTTCATTACTTGGTACCAAATATCTGACCCACACCACGAGGAGGTAGATGATGCTATAGTGGGTGTAGTTAGAGTGAGATTAGAGGCTGAATTCCTACGTCTTGAAATGTGTGTGAAAATAACCCATTTGGGAAGATTTTCTTAGGGTTTTAATTTTTTTTTTTTTTTTTTTGAATTCTGAATAGTATCCCACTTTCATTTTGGAAACTTTTAAATGAAAGATGATTCTTTTATTATTTTATGTTACAAGCAGGTTTGGGGGAAAAAAATTCAGTGCCTTAGGCAGCGGAGAGCCATGTTGCCAGAGTTGCAACAAATCTTCGTTTTTGAGGCCCCTTCGACTGAACATTTCCAGCTTGACAGTTTACTTTGAGAAGGAGCTGCTAATCTGAATATGTAGGTCAGATCTGTGCTTTCCGACGGTGCGGAGGCTGCCATGAGTATGGCAAACCGGGTCTGTTGCCAGTGTTTGATGCCTGCTTGTGTTGTGAGCCCACCAGCAGCTAGCGGTGACAGCTGCTGGCCTCTTTTTCTCCAGCTGGTACTTGCTGGTTTGAAGTAACTCCACTTATCTGAAGGGTTCTAAGCTGAGGAGTCTTATATAAGCTTAGAATGTGTGATTATCAGGGAGAAGAAAGGTGGGAGCTTAGTGACTGAGTTATCAGTATAGCTGAGTTTTCTTTTTTCGTATATTTATTTCTATTTTAATAAGAGTGACCATCTCTGACCAGTATCTCTATCTATATAGGGTTGTAGAAGTTTATATTTCTTGCATTGCAAACAAATTCTGGATTCATTTGCTAACATTATAAAAATGAGATGAAAACATTCAGACTCCATAGATGTTTTTCCTGTATTGGGCACCAGTCATGCCAAATACTCATATGGCTGCCGTAACTTTTGAATGTGCCCTCTCCATGGGTGAAGTATGACATTTAGGCACAGATAGATAGATAATAGTTTTGTTTGTCCCCAGGGGGGATATTTTGGCTTTTTACAGAAGCTCTTTAAATAAATAAATACATGGGTTGATTTTAAATAAATAAATAAATAAATATTCATGCACAATTTGGTCTGAACAAAGAAGAAAATTAAAAAGGAAGAAAACTTCTGACTTGGCTGGCTCAATCCATGTGAAGTATATTGCTATTAGCATAAAGGAGCCCCCCCCCCCCCAAGTGTTTCTTGACAAACTTGTGCTGAATTATTTGTTGTCTGAAAGTCCTCCATGTTTAATGTGTCAGACAGAGGATGTGCAGCATTGTTCATAATGACACTCAGTTTGTTTTCATTCTCTCCTTTGCTACAACAACAACAACAACATTTAT
The DNA here is from genome assembly GCF_900747795.2 of Erpetoichthys calabaricus. Lineage (NCBI taxonomy): Eukaryota > Metazoa > Chordata > Cladistia > Polypteriformes > Polypteridae > Erpetoichthys > Erpetoichthys calabaricus. The sequence continues at coordinate 15,662,239 of NC_041402.2, read as the reverse complement.
TTATATAGCACATTTTCATACAAAAAGTAGTTCAAAGTGCTTTACATAATGAAGAAAAATAAAAGACAAAATAAGAAATTAAAATAAGACAACATTAGTTAACATAGAAAAGGAGTAAGGTCCAATGGCCATGGTGGACAGAAAAAACAAGGGTGGAGAAAAAATAAAATCTGTAGGGGTTCCAGGCCACGAGACTGCCCAGTCCCCTCTGGGCATTCTACCTAACATAAATGAAATAGTCCTCTTTGTAGTTAGGGTTCTCACGGAGTCACTTGATGCTGATGGTCATACAGACTTCTGGCTTTTAATCCATCCATCATTGTTGGAACATCATGGTGCTTTGAGTAGATGCGCCACCACCAAAAGGACACCGGAAAAGGAAACAGAAGAGAGAGTAGGGGTTAGTACAGATTTTAGAGCCACCATGAATAGTTATTATAATGAATTGAATATACAGAGTATCAGGATTAAACTAAGATGAAGTTATGAGAAGGCCATGTTAAAATAATGTGTTTTCAGTAGTTTTTTAAAGTGCTCCACTGTATTAGCCAGGTGAATTCCTACTGGCAGGCTATTCCAGATTTTAGGTGCATAACAGCAGAAGGCCGACCTCACCACTTCTTTTAAGTTTTGCTCTACGACTGCCATGGGGTCCAGAGGGCAGTCCCATATCTGTGTTTGCCTTTTTAAATTAGCCTGTTGATTTGGTGTTCCTCTCTTGAAGTGATGTTACCTAGTGCTGGGAGGTATACCGTGTCATACTGAAAACCATTATTTTGTTATGATATGAATTTTTCTTATACCGCAATATCGGTTTAAATAGCCTTAACAATGTTCGGAACGTGGTGCAGCGGGAAACTGTTTAAGGGGGGAACTTTTTCGCTGCTACACTGCTAAACACGTATGCAATGGAGTACATGTGGAGGTACTGCGTGATGAAAATGGACAGAGAACATTCCGAAACTGAAACTGAAGCTGTAGCAGATGATAAAGTTGATCATGACGACACAGAAGAACTTTTGCCGAAAAAAGGAACTGTGTCTGTTGTCTGGAGATACTTTGGCTTTAAAAGGTCGGATGTGGACCAAACAACTATTTACTGCAAATGCTGTCGAGCTAAAGTTGTCACCAGAGGCGACATCACGAGCAATTTGCTGCACCACCTTAGCTGCAAACATGCTTTGGAGTACCATGAATGTATGGAACTAAGATTGGCACCCTCCACGTCCTCAGGTAAAACTGAAACAGCTAGAGGACACTTGAGTCAGACGTCACTTGTAGACGTGTTTGCTAGAGGTACTAGATATGACAAAAAAAGCAAGCGGTGAATCGAGATACCCAACGCCATTACAATCCATATAGCTAACGTGTCAGTGGACAGAGATTGATAACATTAACAGAAAGTGTAGTTGGTTTACAAAAAATATTTACTCTTTATTCCTTTTCTAAGACATGTTCAGTGCAATACAACTTTTGACAAGCACCTCTGGATATTTTACTAAGTCTAAATACCTCTTTGGATAGTTGAAAATATGTTGTCAAAATTATAGTTTAAGTTGTTTTCAAAATTTGTTCAATAAAAAGGTTCTATATTTTGACTGCAACTGTCATGCAATGTGATTCCTTCTCTTCATTAGTGCCCCGCTCCTTGAAAACTATCACTATATGGGGCCATGTAAACCTGTATTAATACTTATGTGAACATTAAAATGTTTTTTTGTACAGTGTACAATTCTCATGACAGTGGAATAGGTTATTCTTAGCCAGTCTACTGCAGTAATTGAAGTGGAAAATGTGATTAACATCCACTCATGCATGGGAAAAAAATACCGTTGAATACCGTGAAACCAGGATAATTTAGAAAAATACCGTGATATCGAATTTTGGTCATACCGCCCAGCACTAATGTTACCAGCCCAGCATACCACACTGACCATCACTGAGTTACAGAAGATGTGCAAGATGTCATTTTCCACATTGAAAGAATGCAGTCCCCTGTGGGTAAAGAATCTCCTCTGCCCTTTCTTCTCTAGTTCCTCTGTGTTTCGAGACCAGTCCAACCTGTCATTAATTTGGACTGCCAGGTACTGTAGCAGTGGACCACCTCTACATCCAGTCCTTGAATAGTAACTGGGCACAGAGGCTCTTTGGTGAGGCTATTCAATAACCAGTTCCTTGGTTTTGCTGCTGATAATAATAATAATACATTTTATTTATATAGCTCCTTTCCCTTCTCTGATGTTAAGATGCAAACAATTCTCTTTGCACCAAGTAACAAAGTTTTCCACTCGACTCCTCTCCCCTGTCGTATCCCCTTTATCGATACACGCCATAAGTGCAGAAGCATCTGGGAATTTTTGTAATTGACATGACTGTCACTGCTACATATTTATATCATAATCATACAGTGAATTTTAATATCATTTTACAGCATAAACCAAATATTACATACATCCACATGTTTAAAACTACAGAATTACAAAAAAGTAGACACGTACAGTTAACAATATTTAACAGTAATTTATTTTTAGTTAGTTTGTATACTCATAGTAATTGTGACAAAATAAGTGGTTTCTTATTTTGTAAACAAGTTAGAAAATGTATGCATGGCATAACATTCAAGTGCACTCCGGGATTGGGTTAACTGTTCTGATAGTTGGAGCATTTTTAATTTTTATTTACTTAATCAAAGAGACAGTTTTGTATCTTAAATATTTTGTTACAGTGGGGTGTGTGTGATGTGTGTTAGAGGTTTGCTCAATCCAGAGGGACCACTGATTGTATAAGCAGCACATTCAGACACACAAGCGCACGGTGGCCATGTCAATAGATCGGCCCGACTAGTGAGGACCTGTTTGACAACAGGAGTGGCTGTCTGACAAGTAAAAGAGGAAAATACTGAATACAAAATATGCAAGTTGATCTGACCTCTCTCAAACTAAAAATGAAACTGTAAACTAATCTGTAATTGAATTTGTACAGAATGTTTCTTTTTGTTTTATGGATAGGTGACATGCACAAAAGAGTTGCTTAGGTTAGGGTTGATTTAATTATTGTACTCCTGATTGTTAGCAAGGGTTCGCTTCCTGGGTCCTCCCTGCATGGAGTTTGCATGTTCTGCCCGTGTCTGCATAGGTTTCCTCCCACAGTCCAAAGACATGCAGGTTAAGGTGCATTGCCGATCCTAAAATTGTCCCTGGTGTGTGCTTGGTGTGTGTGTGTGCCCTGCAGTGGGCTGGCGCCCTGCCCGGGATTTGTTCCTGCCTTGCGCCCTGTGCTGGCTGGGATTGGCTCCAGAAGACCCCCGTGACCCTGTGTTAGGATATAGCGGGTTGGAGAATGACCGACTGACTGATTATTAGCATATTTGCATTAGAAGGGCCCTTGATAAAATTTTGAGGGGAAAAAGTACCCTTTTTCTGGAGATTCATTTGAGTAACATGATGCATCCTTTGGAGGGGCTGGCTGGCTGGCTGGCTGGCTCTCCCTTAAACTCCATCCATGGCCTTCTCCATTCTTCAAAACAATAAGGGTGAATGAAAAACCCCATGTGTCCTCCTGTGTGGAGTTTGCATGTTCTGCCCATGTCTGCATGGATTTCCTCCTGCAGACCAAAGGCATGCAGGTTTGGAGGATTGGCAATGCTAAATTGGCACTATTGTGTGTGTGTGTGTGTGTGTGTGTGTGTGTGTGTTCACCCTCTGATTAATTGGGGCCCTGTCTGGGATTTGTTCCTGCCATGTGCCCTGTGCTTGCTGGCTTGGTTCCCTGTGTCCCTGATCAGGATTAACCAGATTTGGAAGTTGGATCGATGGAGAAACAACATAACACATCTGCTGTTGAATTCTAGTAATTCTGCAAGCCAGCTTCTCTTAATTGTGTGCTACTTGTTCACCAGGGTAAATAGTACTCTTCTTATTGTTAGAAATTCTTTTCTTCTAAAGTGACACCTCATGAAATTGAACGGAGATCCTGTCAAGGAGGGAGAAAATAGGGCACTCCAAGGCTGGGAAATCCTTTAATTCGGTTCCTGACCCAGAAACCTTGCAAGAACTTCATCGGCTTTGACTTCATGAGATTTGCTGGTTTTCTGTTGTGGACGCAGACTTCATTTAGTAGGTCGGTTTTAGACATTACTCTTTAGCACAAATCCTCACAAGACTCTAATTTAGAATGTTAATTATCTCCTCTTTCTCATTAATAATAAATATGCTAAACATGTTGTTAAAAGAGAGGAAGCAGCTGCTGTTTTTTTGGAAATTTCCAAATGGACAAACACAGTAAATATAAAGTGAAAGTAATAGGATTTTTTTTTTGTCAGTTTGTTTATAAAACATCACAACAAAAAATATTGGAAAATCTTTAGAATAGTAGCCCTCCTGCCCATCCACTGGTGCTGGTGAACCTTTTCAGTGGAAAGAAGAGCACAGCTACCTTCTCTGAACCACTGCTTTGTCCTCTTTTTTTAATAGAGAGGAACTTTTTAACCTGGAGTTCACCTTCAGGGTATGTTGGGTTTCTAAATTGTCCCTAGTGTGTGCTTGGTGTGTGTGTGTGTGTGTGTGTATGAGCCCTGCGGTGAGCTGGTGCCCTGCCCAGGGTTTGTTTCTTGCCTTGTGCCCTGTGTTGGCTGGGATTGGCTCCAGCAGACCCCCGTGACCCTGTAGTTAGGATATAGCCGGTTGGATAATGGATGGATGGTATGTTGGGTGTAACTTACAGGCCTAATAAGCATTGAAGGCTGTGGCTTCATCTATAGTACCAAGTATTTGCCCCCTTGCTGATATCCTCTATTTTTGTGTATTAGTTGTAATGGATGACTTCTTTAGAAAAAAACACAATGTTAAAGGAATGACAGTAAACATATAACACTATTTATAACTGCTATATATTATCTTTAAATAATAAAGTTATCCGAGACCTATATCACTCATGTGAAAAGGTAATTGTCATTTAGTTACTCATTCAAATCAGCTGATGAATGTTAATTTATTATTAAACTTGCCTCACTGAATGCAGTCAGTCCAGTCTGAATCTGGGCCTTGCCATATGCTGACCTTTACCATGAGTGTGAAGTAGTCACCACATGATTTCTAGAAGAACACTATGCCTCCATCTAACACAATTCCAGAAGAGATGAGCAAAAAAAAAATGTTGAATCTTATCAATCCGAGAGAAGGTTACAAAGCCATTCCTAAGGCACTGGGACTTCGAAGCACTACAGCAGAGGTGTTGAACTCCAGGCCTGGAGGGCCGCAGTGGCGGCAGGTTTTCATTCTAACCCATTTCCTAATCAGTATCCAGTTTTCACTGCTAATTAACTTCTTTTCCCTTCATTTTAATAGCCTTGTTTTTAAGGATTCAGTCCTCTGAATTGATTCCTTTCTTCTTTAAATGACAGCCAAGCAGAAATGAGACATGAAACGAGCCAACAGATGACCAGCTAAACTGGGATTTCAAACTCCAACCAATTTCACTCCAACCCGTTTCTTAATGAGAAGCCAATTCTTACTTTTAATTAAACTTGTTATTTAATTCCATGGCTTGTTGCTGCTCTCATTCTGCCACAGCAGACATTTCCAAAACTGGTGATTTTTCTGTTTTTTCCAAGAATGCCATCAAAATGTTTTGGTGACCTGAGATATTAGCCTTCCCGAGACCTTCACCTTTCTTTATTTTCAGATATTGTGTGATGGGCACAGGAGAGCTGGTCATGTGGCAGCTTGTTTTGTGTCTTTCTTGTTTGGCTGCTATTTAAGGAAAAATAAACAACTAAGGGGCCTGAGTCAAGTTATTTAAAACTAAGGCAAAAGAAGTTGTGGAACATGCCCCGGACACAGACAGGCAGACACGTTTAAGTCACCCCACACACATTTATTATTACAATCCATATTTACAAAACTGCTCACAAATCCCAAGTCCCCAAAGTCCTGGCCACAACGCAATGCCTTCTCCTTCAGGCCGCCTCCTTATCTCTCCTCCAGACTTCGTCCTTCTTCCACCCGACTCTCGTCTAAACGTATGAGTGGAGGCGGCCCCTTTTATGCACACCCGGATGTGCTTCAGGTGCTTTGCGGCAACCTTTCACCGGCACTCCCCAGTGTGGCGGAAGTGCCGGCTGCATCCCCAGAAGCACTCCGGGTGTCCCTGCTCCTTTCCCCCCCCAGCACTTCCGGGTGTGGGCGGAAGTGCTGAGGTCCAGGGCTCCCAAGGCATCTGGCGGGTGACCACGGGCCCCTACAGGGTTGAGCTTCCATGCTCTGTACCCGTGGTCCCCATAACCAACCAGGGCTGATGCCCCCACATGGTCTGGAGCAGGCGTAAACCCTCTTCCAGTTCTCCGGGGTGTCCCGGCTGGGTTGTCCCCCCAGCCACCTGCGACAAAGTTAATTAGCAGCAAAAACAAGTCACTAATGAAGAAGATGGTTAGAATGAAAACCTGCAGCCACTGCGACCCTACAGAACCGGAGTTCGACAGCCATACACTATAGTGATAGCTATTATCTCCATATGGAGAAGTTTTGGAACAGTGGGGAATCATCGTAGAAAAAGCTGGCCTCCCAAAATTACCCCAGGACTCAGCAATGACTCATTCAAGAAGGTACAGAAGATCCCAGAAGAACATCCAAAGTATTGTTGGCTTCTTTAGCCTCAGATAAGATTAGTGTTCATGACTCCCATGGTAAGAGAGAGACTAAGCAAAATGGTAATCACAGGAGAACAGCAAGGTGGAAACCTCTGCTATCCAAATGTAACATCAATGCTCGTCTTTCAGAGAAACACCTAGAAGATCCCCAGGCCTTTTGGTATAATGTTTTATGGATAGACAAGTTAAAAAGATAAACTCTTTGGACATCACAGCTCTCACTACTGTATATCTGGCGTAAAACTAATACAGAATTTGACAAATAAGAACATCAGACCTGCTATAAAACATGGGGTGGTAGTGTATTGGTTTGGGGATGCTTTGCTGTCCCGGGACCTGAAAGACTTTTCAATATTGAAGGAAGCATACATTCTGCTGTTTATTAGGATAAATAAAGTATACCTAACTACCTATTTTTTTTTTTTGTTCTTTATTTCGTCTTATACAATTTCTTGTATTAGGAATTTGTTAGTTTTCGCAAACCCCTTGGGGTCAGAGTGCAGGGTCAGCCATTGTACAGCACCCTTGGAGCAATTACAGGTTAACGGTCTTGCTCAAGGGCCCAGCAGAGTAGGATCTCTTTTGGCAGTGACGGGGATTCGAACCGGCAACCTTCTGGATACCAGCACAGATCCTTAGCCTCAGAGCCACCACTTAGTGGTCCCATGGCACTGCAGTAACAAGAGGTACATTTCACATTAATAACAACATAAGTTGCAGACATCTCCGTGTAATTTTGACTGATATATAGAAAGAATAGAAAGTACTCTATTTGATAGTTATAATAAAGCCACCTCTGCTGTTCAACTCTCAGTTCAGCTCTATGTATTTGTAACTGACATTCAATACAAAGAGGAATAAGACTTTCTTGACTTCTGCTTTAATAAGAATAAGGAAGAAAGGGCAATGATGTATCTGCCATTTTAATGGGGAGAAGGGAAACCTGTAGCACTGACAATGAAAGTGGGAACTCTGGACACGTCAGTTACAAATACATTTTATGTTTTCACATTAAACATCTTGTCCTAAATGGAGCATTGGTTACCCGAAGTATCTGGTCTGATGTCATATTTTTTTTTTCTACTGTCTTAAAATGAATCATTGAAATGTTTGACTACATTAAAAGTTTGTGAACACCTGATCATGACCGTGTTTGACTATGGGCATTTTGTTTGTGAGGTTCAAAACATTTGTGTCCCTTATTCCTCATAGCTGCATTATAAATCCATTATACTTCCGGCTGAGTACTCTCAACTTACATACCGAGTGACTCTCAACAGAGCTTGCCTCTGCGACTTAAGATGAAATTGGTTGAGACACGAACTGGTTGGACGGAGTCACTCGGTATGTCAGACTAAATGACCGGAAGTCACGGAAAACTTAGTCCTGAATCGGACTAAGCTTGGTTGAGAATGTTGTTTTTGTTACAATAAAAGTAACAAGGGAAAACACAAAGAAATGACCCATTTCCAAAGTGAACACCACCCAAATGGAGCTGCGTACAAAATGTTTATTTGGAGCCCAGCCTGGTTAAGTCATTTGCTCAGGATCACACAGTACATAGAAACTAGAAAACAAAAGGTTAACAGATTGTCACACGAGGTCATCTTGAATCAGACGTTAATGTGTTACACACTGAGGAATAGAATGCTGTTAGCTGTTAATGTTTTTTTGAATCAGGACTGCAAAGGCCTTTTCAGTGGGATGAAGCTAGAGGCTATGTCTTGCTCTGTATGTGATAAAGTTCTTATCTTGTGTGTTGTCATAGCATGAGCCTTTGGAATTGCCCTGATAAAATTACCACAGCTATGATTGTCTTTTCTTTTCATTTCTTTCCTTAACTGACTCTTATTATGGCTTTTTAAACACACAGCAAAGTTACAGAAGAAGATGCTATATGAGTGCAGAAATAATATACAACTTTCTGCCTTGTGTAGACTTGGCTAAAGAGTGAAACAGTAAAGCAGATATTTTCCATACCTGTTTGAGGCCTTTGGAAACGAAAGAACTCACTTCTTCTTCTTAACCCTAGGACGATAGTTTACCACAAGGTACCTTACATTTTTGATTTGCTTTAATCATAATTAATAACAATAATATAATAATACATTTTATTTATATGGTATTTTAGTGCATAAGGTGCTCATTCATTCATTGGTATTTTCTAACCTTAACATCATAAGGATTGTGAATACAATCATCCATTTGCATTTACAACAACAACAAAATTTATTAATATAGCACATTCTCATACAAACAATGTAGCTCAAAGTGCTTTACAGGATGAAGAAAGAGAAAAAAGACAAAATAAATAACTAAAATTAGGGAACACTAATTAATATAGAATAAAAGTAAAGTCCGATGGCCAGGGAGGACAGAAAAAACAAAAAAAAAACTCCAGGCGGCTGGAGAAAAAATAAAATCTGCAGGGGTTCCAGGCCATGAGACCACCCAGCCCCCTCTAGGCATTCCACCTAACATAAATGACCTCAATCAGTCCTCATGGAATTCAGGGTTCACATGGAAGAACTTGATGATGATGGGCATGTGGACTTCTGGCCTTTAACCCATCAATGTAAGGACATCACGGTGCTCTGATCGGGTGATGGTGGCGCAGATCGCCATCACAGAAAATGAACAGAAGAGAGAGTAGGGGTTAGTACGGATTTTGGAGCCACCATGAATAATAATGATAATTAATTGAATACAGTAATCCGTCCTCCATCGCGGGGGTTGCGTTCCAGAGCCACCCGCGAAATAAGAAAATCCACGAAGTAGAAACCATATGTTTATATGGTTATTTTTATATATTTTAAGCCCTTATAAACTCTCCCACACTATTATAAACATTTCACGCACAATTATACAGCATAAACCCTTTGTATTCTCTTAGATATTAGGTAAGATTCGTTGAAATTATGTATGTAAACACAGTTTAAATACAGTAAAACCTAAATATTATTTTAAAGATATCGAGTGTCTCCGATATCACATATGTTACAGCCATTACAACAGACAGGTCACCAGCAATAAATACGTACAATACAAGAAAAATTGTATACAGTAAAATGTGTGTACAGCGACACTAAACTATGTACATGTAATAAGTACTGTACGTAAATAATTAATTATGGTTACTCACCAACAATGACATGACGACTTGTCCGATAACGATGAGTTTAATTTTACTGCACAACAAAGGATAGCGTTACAGCTCTTCTAAAGGAGCCTCTTCAGGCGACTGTGTAGCACCGCCGTTGTTCTTCTTCCAGCACTCTTCAATCCAAATCCCTAAAGCAGATTCCATCCAGACTACTGCTTTATCATGTCCACTTGCAACTCGTTTTGCGCCCTGATTAAAGGACACTGCGGCCGTAGATCTTATATGCTTTTCCTCCTTTTTAAATAAAAAGAATTGTGGACTCATTGATGCTGTAATTGTGTCCTGCAGCGGTGTAGCTGTTTCCTTCCTTCAACATATCCAAAACTTTTACCTTTTCTGCAATCCTGAAGCATTAGCAGTAACGTGCATTAATTCTGAATGAGTGAGATTAGACTTCCTGGTTAATTATTATTATTATTATTAATATTAATGCAGCACTCCGTTGCTGAGCCAATCAGCAGCACACAGGAACTTAACCGCGTGCTCTGATTGGGTAGCTTCTCAGCCATCCGCCAATAGCGTCCCTTGTTTGAATTCAAATGCGTCCCTTGTTTGAATTCAAATGGGCAAATCAACTGAGGAAGCACACGTACTGTAGGCCACAGACATCCACGAAGCAGTGAAAAATCTGCGATATATATTCACATATGCTTACATTTAAAATCCGCGATGGAGTGAAGCCGCGAAAGACGAAGCGCGATATAGCGAGGGATCACTGTATACAGAGCATCAGTATTTAACTAAGATGAAGCTACGAGAAGGCCATGTTAAAGTCATGTGTTTTCAGCAGTGTTTTAAAGTGCTCCACTGTATTAGCCTGGTGAATTCCTATTGGTCAGCTATTCCAGATTTTAGGTGCATAACAGCAGAAGGCCACCCGCCTCACCACTTCTTTTAAGTTTAGCACTTGGAATTCTAAGCAGACACTCCTTTGAAGATCTAAGGTTACGATTTGGAGTATAAGGTGTAAGACATTCCGAAATATAAGATGGAGCGAGTTTATTTAAGGCTTTGTAAACCATAAGCTGTATTTTAAAGTCAATTCTAAATGACACAGGAAACCAGTGTAGTGACATCAAAACTGGAGAGATGTGCTTGGATTTTCGTTTCCCAGTTAAGATTCTAGCAGCTGCATTCTGCACTCATTGCAATCAATTGATGTCTTTTTTGGGTGGTCCTGAGAGAGGAGTGCGTTACAGTAATCTAGCCGACTAAAAACAAAGCGTGAACTTATTTTTCATCATCTTGCAGTGTTATAAGAGGTCTAACTTTTGCTGTACTTCTTAAGTGAATGTAGAGAAAAGCCAAGCAAAATGACACCTTTTATTGGCTAACTAAAAAGATTACAATATGCAAGCTTTCGAGGCAACTCAGGCCCCTTCTTCAGGCAAGATGTAATCAAAAAAATGCTGTCCTAGCAATCTGATTTAATATGTGATTTAAAATTCAGGTCAGAGTCAATAGTTACCCCTAAATTCTTTACCTCCATCTTGACTTTTAATCCTAATGCATCGTTTTTTTATTTCAAGTTTATTTAATCACTTTATGCATTACAAAATTAGTAATAATTACATGCAAGCCCATCCATCTATTTTCAAACTGGTTAAATCTGGTTTTAGATCAGAGGGGCCAGATCCTATCCAGGTACCACTAGGTGCAAGCCAAGAATGAGTCCTGGACATGATGGCAATATTTAAAATGCCTGAAAACAAACACTACTTTTCTTTCTGACAAAACCTTAAAATTGTGTGCACTGAAGATTAAGAATACATTTTCATTTTCCAGTTTCTATAAATTCCTTAATTGATTTTTTTCAATTGATACTATTAGTATAGGATAATTTTAGTGTTTTGTATTCATAAGTTAAACATTGAACAATTTATGGTAAAATCATTTTGCAGTGTTCCTGCTCAAAAGGTAACGCTGTCATCTTTTAAGGATTCTGTTTACTTTGTTTGAACTTTTGCATTTAATTATTTAAAACTGGATCTGAGTATTGTGTTATGAAGTATACAATTACCACTACAGCCAAATTATAGTTCTGTTAATTGTCTGGCAGAGATGTGACATTTTAACAGCAGATTTCACTCTGAGACTATTGTTGGATTCCATTTACCTCAGATGTCGGAGCTGGGAATGACATCACACCGGAGTTGACCGTGTTCTAGTGAAACATTCAGGAAACAAAAAACAATACAGATGCATCCAGAAAAACCTTTGTTGTGATTAGTAATAATTCATTACATTTATATAGTGCTTTTCTCACTACTCAGAGCACTTGCTCTTGATAACAATGCATTTCACTGTATTTTGTGCATCCAAACACCTTAGCAACATGTCTATGGATAGAAGACAGACAGTACTCTGTATGACTGATTTAATATGAAACAAATGCTGTATACAGAAGTGCTATTAAACTGTATAATACTACAGCTTTCACTAAAGTTTGTGGTGTATGTCACCAGTTTGGATTGACGTCATAAAAACAAACTCAGACTTGTCAGACAAGCCCAGATTTCAGAATAGCAAATCTGACTTAAGGGAGCATTCCAGTTGAAACTTCCGACTAGGAAACTCTGACTTCCCACTTCAAATAGAATGCAACATTTACATTACATTTACAGTGCATCCGGAAAGTATTCACAGCGCATCACTTCTTCCACATTTTGTTATGTTGCAGCCTTATTCCAAAATGGATTAAATTCATATTTTTTCTCAGAATTCTACACACAACACCCCATAATGACAACGTGAAAAAAGTTTACTTGAGGTTTTTGCAAATTTATTAAAAATAAAAAAACTGAGAAATCCCATGTACAGTACATAAGTATTCACAGCCTTTGCTCAATACTTTGTCGATGCACCTTTGGCAGCAATTCCAGCCTCAAGTCTTGTTGAATATGATGCCATAAGCTTGGCACACCTATCCTTGGCCAGTTTCGCCCATTCCTCTTTGCAGCACCTCTCAAGCTCCATCAGGTTGGATGGGAAGCGTCGGTGCACAGCCATTTTAAGATCTCTCCAGAGATGTTCAATCGGATTCAAGTCTGGGCTCTGGCTGGGCCACTCAAGGACATTCACAGAGTTGTCCTGAAGCCACTCCTTTGATATCTTGGCTGTGTGCTTAGGGTCGTTGTCCTGCTGAAAGATGAACCATCGCCCCAGTCTGAGGTCAAGAGTGCTCTGGAGCAGGTTTTCATCCAGGATGTCTTTGTACGTTGCTGTAGTCATCTTTCCCTTTATCCTGACTAGTCTCCCAGTCCCTGCCGCTGAAAAACATCCCCACAGCATGATGCTGCCACCACTATGCTTCACTGTAGGGATGGTATTGGCCTGGTGATGAGCGGTGCCTGGTTTCCTCCAAACATGACACCTGGCATTCACACCAAAGAGTTCAATCTTTGTCTCATCAGACCAGAGAATTTTCTTTCTCATGGTCTGAGAGTCCTTCAGGTGCCTTTTGGCAAACTCCAGGCGGGCTGCCATGTACCTTTTACTAAGGAGTGGCTTCCGTCTGGCCCTGATTGGTGGATTGCTGCAGAGATGGTTGTCCTTTTGGAAAGTTCTCCTCTCTCCACAGAGGACTTCTGGAGCTCTGACAGAGTGATCATCGGGTTCTTGGTCACCTCCCTGACTAAGGCCCTTCTCCCCTGATTGCTCAGTTTAGATGGCCAGGCAGCTCTAGGAAGAGTCCTGGTGGTTTCGAACTTCTTCCACTTACGGATGATGGAGTCCACTGTGCTCATTGGGACCTTCAACGCAGCAGAAATTTTTCTGTAACCTTCCCCAGATATGTGCCTCGAGACAATCCTGTCTCGGAGGTCTACAGACAATTCCTTTGACTTCATGCTTGGTTTGTGCTCTGACATGAACTGTCAACTATGGGACCTTATATAGACAGGTGTGTGCCTTTCCAAATCATGTCCAGTCAACTGAATTTACCACAGGTGGACTCCAATGAAGCTGCAGAAACATCTCAAGGATGATCAGGGGAAACAGGATGGACCTGAGCTCAATTTCGAGCTTCATGGCAAAGGCTGTGAATACTTATGTACATGTGCTTTCTCAATATTTTTATTTTTAATAAATTTGCAAAAATCTCAAGTAAACTTTTTTCACATTGTCATTATGGGGTGTTGTGTGTAGAATTCTGAGGAAAAAAATGAATTTAATCCATTTTGGAATAAGGCTGTAACATAACAAAATGTGGAAAAAGTGTCCAAGTGGTTCTCTGTGTCAAGAAAAACTTCCTAATGTTTGTGCCAAATTTCCCCTTTCCAACTGTGTCCCCGTGTTCTCGATGAACTCATTTTTAAGTCACAGTCTCGATCCACTGTTCTAATTCCCTTCATCATTTTAAGCACTTCAGTCAGGGCTCCTCTTCATCTGCTTTAAAGGCTCAATTCTTTTAATCTTTCCTCATAATTCATCCCCTGTAGCCCAGGAATCAGTCTAGTCGCTCTTCTCTCGACCTTTTCTGGCACTGCTATGTCCTTTTTATAGCCAGGAGACCAAAACTGCACACAGTACTCCAGATGAGGCCTCATCAGTGTGTTATAAAGTTTGATGAGATGGACTTTAATCAATTGATCTGCTTTCATATTGATAACAGGCTATTTTACTGGTATTTTTATAAGTGATAAAGTATGTGCTATGGACAAACTGTAAGGTTTAAAAGAAGACTTTGTATACAAGTGTTAAAAATGATTATTACTGTAACTTGTCAGTTAGTTTATGCTAAGAACTTGATTCATCTGCTCACTGTGTAACAGGTTGGTACCAATTAAAATAGGAAGTTTGGGTCATCCATGATGACACATTAACCACATGTTTGGGCTGCAAGACAGAATGAAACATTTTTGTATAGTCTTTAGCAATGAGTGGAATGCTGATTGGCAGAAGGTTCCAGAACATTGGTTGTGCCTGCCCAGGATTAGCCCAATAGCACAATGACAGAACATGGGAAAGAAGCTGGCCCCAAAACCAAGGCATCAAATTGGTTCGAGGAGTACAATAAGCAAAAAAAAGGCTGGCATCAATATAGAGCATGCCAGCAGTTGCTTGTCTCTGCCCTGCTTTCAGCATTCATCCAGTGACCATGCTGGATCAAAGAGATGTCAGCTCAGAATGGCAACACAAGAAGAAAAGAGCCACCTGATATCTAGGCAGTCATGGGTTACTAGACTTTCTATTGAGAATAACTGCTATCCCTTCAGGATGTACTGCTATAAATTGTCATATCCCCTTGCTTTGCTTCTGGTTTTGTCACATTAAGGACTGTAGTATGGAGATTTTTATTCTATAATCCCAATTCCAACAATGTTAGGACAGTATGGAAAATACTAATAAAAACAAAATGGAGTGACTTGTAAATTTATACTGTTTTGGATTTAATACAAGTCAAAGTAAAGACAAGATATTACACCTTTTCCCTAATCAACTGCCTTGTTTTTTGAAAATACACATTTATTGTGAAATTGATGCATGCAACATGTTCCACAAAAGTTACAGTCCTTTAGGACAAATAATGACATGACAAGTTAAAATAAAAAAGGTGATTAGAAACCAGTGAGGCAACAGTGTTTTAGTATATAAGGAACCTCCAAAAAAGGCCTAGTCATTCAAAAGAAAGGATTGGTGGAGGCTGGCCAATTTGCCAGCAGATGTGGCCAATGTTCCCAAAAACAATGGTCGACAACCATTTTTTTTTTTTGCACCTCGGTCTAGTTTTTGTAAGACAATTTGCACAAACCAGCCATTGCGAGAGCATAATGGCGCTTAATAAAGTGGCTCATCTTTTAGTGCAGGGTGCTTGGTCTCTATGTGGCAAAGTGTTTTTAAAGGCTTTATTGCCTCATTGAACAGCTGGTCACCACATATTATACAGAACAGATGTGGAGCATGTGACTCACCTATATAAACCCATAATACAGTGGAACCTCGGTTTGCGAGCATAATTCGTTCCGGAAATGTGCTCGCAGTCTAAAGCACTCGTATATCAAAGTGAATTTCCCCATAAGAAATCATGGAAACTCAGATGATTCATTCCACAACCCAAAACTAACTGTGAATTTCCCATTGGGATTAATAAAGTATCTATCTATCTATCTATCTATCTATCTATCTATCTATCTATCTATCTATCTATCTATCTATCTATCTATCTATCTATCTATCTATCTATCTATCTATCTATCTATCTATCTATCTATCTATTCATATAAAAATGATTAATACAAAATATAAAGTAAAAATACATAAAACAAATTAACCTGCACTTTACCTTTGAAAAGAATCATGGCTGGTGTGAGTGAGTTTCTAAACTCTTGTGGGATTCCACCCAAAGGGACGACACGCGGAAGAGCGCCCCAAAGCAGTCGCAGTCTCCCAGCGCTGCAGCAGTTCGCTGTAAAAGCGAATCCGAAAAGATCGCGGACATGCTTTAAGCGCCTGCTGTTGATGGGTGATAGAAGGAACAAGGAACATTATAAATGCGCAGGGCACAGTACTACTTGGCCATGACCCTGCCTGACTGCTGTGTCTGTGTATAGGAGAGCGGCAGATCCCGCTACAATAAATAAACCGTGCTGTTGCTGTTTCAAAAGCTGGTGTTGCTAAAGTACTGAGACTCAGCTTCGTGTTTTGGGGTGCAAGACGAGGACTCGCACGTCACAGCACGTACGCACACACACACACACACACACACACAGTCACAATGCTGTAGTAAACGGTACACGCTCATACGGATGTTGACTATATGAGTGAGGCACGCCGACTGAGCCAGAGAATAGGAGACGATTGCCCACAATCCCGCAGTGAGAGAGAGAGAGAGAGAAGAACTATCAGTTCAGTTGTGATCACATGACACTCAGCAGACAGAGTATACATACTACTCGTATTGCAATACCTCGCTCGTTTATCAAGTCAAAGTTTATTAAAAATTTTATCTTGTCTTGCAAAACACTCGTAAACCAAGTTACTCACAAACCGAGGTTCCACTGTATAAGTAGACCTCTCGGTATTTTCTTTAAAATGCAGCTTTCGTTTTGTTGCCAGTCTTAGTCTTCTTCTGTCTCATCATTTGGTCTTTCCCCATTTTAAAAGAAACTCTCCAGAGATGTTTGTTTTTTTTTTGTTTTTTTAACACATTTTAGGGTTAGCTTGTGGACTTAAATTATTGAGCATCAGAACTGTGACAGAGACAAGTGTGGGAAAGAGGTGCAGACGGAAGTGATGGGGAGATTATTGAATGACGAGTGGTCATAGTTATTAAAAGTTATCAACAGTTTATTGTACACCACAAACAAATCAATCCGCACACACATCCAAACATTACTTAATACCGCCGTCCCTCCTACTTAACTACAGTGGCTCTCAAAGTACATAAACAATAGAACATACTGTAGTCACTGTTCTACATCCTCCCTCTTTAGCTTTGTTCTCTATTTCAAAATACCTGAACAAGTTTGCTTAAATATCTTTTTCAAGAATTAAACATTACATCATCAGCTCAACATAGCCTGTCATATTGAGAAGTTTAAATGCTTGTGTGTGTTCACCTCTGCCTGAATGTGCAGCTGCTATGAGAATATCACATTCTTGTTCAAACACAACTTAATTCTCTGTGACTTTACCATCAAACACCACAGGTTCGGGTCTACAAAATCCTTCTGCCATGCTGTCAACGTTTATTCAATTAATGTTGCTCTTTGTTGAGACTGTTACTGACTACTTCTTTACCATGTTGAATGACGAGTGGTCACAGTTATTGAAAGTTATCAACAGTTTATTGTACAAAACCAACAAATCAATCTGCACGCACATCCAAACATTACTTAATACCACCGCCTCTCCTACTTCTTTAACTACAGTGGCTGTCAAGGTACATAAACAACAGAACATGGTCACTTTTCTACAGACATGATCTGGTCATGTTTCAAAATAAAACACCCTACCGACTCTCATAGCCAATAAAATGGAAATAAAAGGAATATAAAAGAGCTTTTTGTTCTTTCTGTGCGGCCCCACAGCAAATGATCCATATCCCAGTACCAGTCTGCGCCCTGGTGGTTGGTGACCGCTGCCGTAAAGACATATCTGTTGAAATGTTGAGCATTTCACTGTCTGCGGTGCATAATATAATTAAAAGATTGAAGGAATCCAATCACTTCTCAGAACATAAGGAGCAAAGACTTCTGGATGTGCGTTATGACCAGTCCTTCTAACATCACTGACATAAAATCCAGCACATGGTCTGTCATGGATATCATGCTCATACTTTTGTAAACCTTTTGTCACTCAACACCATTGGCTGCTGTATCCACAGATGCAAGTTAAGGCTTTCCAGTGCAAAGCAGAAGCTATACATCAACCCCATCCAGAAGTGCCAACAACTTCTCTGGGCCTGGTCTCATCTGAGGTGGAAAGTAGCACAGTGGAATCCTGTTTTGTGGTCTGACAAGTCAAATAGTTTTTGGGGGAAAGTGAACAACTATTCATGTTCTCAGAATCAAAGAAGAAAAGGACCATCCAAACTGTTATCCATGTCAGCTCCATAAACAGGCATTTGCTGTGACATGGGGGTGGGTCAAGCACTCATGGCATGAGTAACTGTGAGGGCACCATTATTACAGAATGATGTGTGCAAATTTTGGAGCAACATATGCTTCAATGCAGATGCTGTCTTTTCTGGGAATGTCACTGGATTTGCCAGCAGGACAACAACAGACCACATTCTGCCCGGATTACAAGTGCAGGATTGCGTACTGTGTACATGGCTGCGGGTACTTGATTGGCCTGCCTGCAGTGTGGCACATTATAACATGCAAATTGCGGCAGCAAAGGACTCGTACCATCGTGCTGCAGAAGCATTATGGATGAGTGGGGAGATTCTGCTTTCTAAACCTAACCAATTTGTATCTTCAGTATCCAAACACTTAATAAACATTATTGTAGCTGCGTTTTTCCAAAATTACCAAAGTTCAGCAGCTCTAACCTAAAAAATGGGATTCAACCAAAGCCTGACGCACCGAAATGATTCCACAGACAAAATATCTTTGTTTTTAAAAGTTTTAGTTAAAATTCAAAGTAAAACAGTTCACACAAAAAAGAAAAGAAAATTCGCAAAAAAACAGAAAAAATCTTAAGAAAAATTCTTTTCAAAGCTTAAATCTTGTTACATTTCAAATCGTTACAAATCCATCCATCCATCCATTTTCTAACCTGCTGAGTCCGAATACAGGGTCACGGGGGTCTGCTGGAGCCAATCCCAGCCAACACAGGGCACAAGGCAGGAACCAATCCTGGGCAGGGTGCCAACCCACCGCAGGACACACACAAACACACCCACACACCAAGCACGCACTAGGGCCAATTTAGAATCGCCAGTCCACCTAACCTGCATGTCTTTGGACTGTGGGAGGAAACCAGAGCGCCCGGAGGAAACCCACGCAGACACGGGGAGAACATGCAAACTCCACACAGGGAGGACCCGGGAAGCGAACCCAGGTCCCCAGATCACCCAACTGCGAGGCAGCAGCGCTACCCACTGCGCCACCGTGCTGCCCTCGTTACAAATCACTTAAAGCAAAAAACAAAGTTTCTGAACCATTTCAAAATGACGACGTTCAGAAAACTGTATGCCTGTCCCATTTCTGAGTTGAAAAAGGGTCTTTCAAGTCCCTGTTTAGTGGGACCTGTTCTAAACAACAACTGAAACAATTATCACGCTGTATCTCAGTTATAGCAAGAAAGTTCTATCTCTTTACTAACTTATAGGGGGAAGAGACTTATGGCTATGAAAGAAATTTGTATTCTATTCAAATTAAGCAAACATTAATATGAGTTTAACTCAAAACTTTTAACTTTCTAAGATTGGCTCTTACAGTTATTAAAGGAAGTGGAGATGTGACATGGTGGGAAACACTCAAGTGTCCCACCTTTTTTTTGGAGGGTTTTGCAGCCATTAAATTTGACAGGAGTGCATATTTTCAAAAAAGGCAATTAAATTCATATTTGTGAAACATGAAATGTGTTGTTGCATTTTCAATATAGTGCAGGGTAAAGAGCATTTACAAATCACTTCTTTTTGTTTTTATTGGCATTTTCATACTTTTTTTTGGAATTGAGTTTGATTACAGTGGATAAACTTTTGAGCTTGTTTTCCTACTTTGCCTTGAACTCTTTTTTTAATTAAATGCCTGTGGACGGGTGATAAGAGAAGGAGAGGAGATATTTTAGCCATAGATGCAGTCAATTCTAGTTTGTCCCGACAGTCACCACAGGTGGAGCTGCAACAACAACAACAACAACATTTATTTATATAGCACATTTTCATACAAATAATGTAGCTGAAATTGCTTTACATAATGAAGAAAAGAGAACTAAAAGACAAAGTAAGAATTAGAATAAGACAACGCTAATTAACATAGAATTAGAGTAAGGTCCGATGGTCAGGGAGGACAGAAAAACAAACAAAAAAAAACTCTAGACAGCTGGAAAGAAAAAATAAAATCTGCAGGAGTTCGAGGCCATGAGACCACCCAGCCCCCTCTGGGCATTCTACCTAACATAAATGATCAGTCCTCTTTGTACTTAGGGTTCTCATGGAAGGACTTGATGATGATGGTTATGTAGACTTCTGGCTTTTAATCCATCAATGTAGGAACATCACAGTACTTTGATTGCGCCACCACCACAGAAAACCAGGAAAAAAAACAGAAGAGAGAGTAGGGGTTAGTACGGATTTTAGAGCCACCATGAATAGTTATTATAATGAATTGAATATACAGAGTATCAGGATTAAATGAAGGTGAAGTTATCAGAAAGCCATGTTAAAGTAATGTGTTTTCAGCAGTTTTTTTAAAGTGCTCCACTGTATTAGCCTGGCGAATTCCTACTGGCAGGCTATTCCAGATTTTAGGTGCAGAAGGCCGCCTCACCACGTCTTTTACGTTTCGCTCTTGGAATTCTAAGCAGACACTTATTTGAGGATCAAAGGTTACGATTTGGAATATAAGGTGTCAGACATTCCGATATACAGTATAAGATGGGGTAAGATTATTTAAGGCTTTATAAACCATAAGCAGAATTTTAAAGCCAATTCTGAATGCCACTGGTAACCAGGGTAGTGACATCAAAACTGGAGAAATGTGCTCGGATTTTCTTTTCCTAGTTAGGATTCTAGCAGCTGCATTCTGCACTCGTTGCAAACGATTGATGTCTTTTTTGGGTAGTCCTGAGAGGAGTGCGTTACAATAATCTAGACGACTGAAAACAAAAGTGTGACTGTGATTGCATCCTTACGACATGCTGGTAAGTGTCACTTAATAGAGAAAGAGTCAAAGGTTTGGGACACTTGGGTTTACACAGAAAGTCCTAAGGTGAGGACAGGATCGTCGAACCCTTCCATTACATTACACCCAGTCATGGCCTGCATGTAGTTTGCATGTTCTCCTTTGAGTCTCTTTGGGTCTTCTTCAAAGACACTCATCTCCGAGTAATGTGGTGGAGAAATGCTAGAATGTCCCATTACCAGGGGGACTGTGTACCTTATTATGGACTGGAATTCCATCCTGGGTTGGCTAATTCTTTGTGCCTGTTGTTCCCTGGGCTCTTTAATGGAAAAGCGTAGTGCAGCAATGAGCCACATCCTGCTTGTGATGCTACTTGCCTGAGGCGCTGCAGTATTGTCATCATATTCAAATATTGTTATACACAGAGGGACTTTATATTTGCATATCTAGGCATAGTTTTGAGAATTAATAATAAGGGTTTGCACGACTACCATCACCGCCCTCACTGCCACCATCTCCTCTATGAGGCTGCTAATGATGTCAGTTCCCTTTAAAAATACAGGCCAGGGAATCCGAGTTGGCATTAATGTGTAGCTTTGTTTGTTGTTCCTGTGAGCTGCCTCATGTTTTTAGATTTTTAAATGCATCCTTCAGTAAGGCTGCACAGTTATCCACTTGAAGTTTATAAGAATCCAACTGTTTTTGTGTTTAATCAGTTTATTAAATTGGCTTGCTCTTGCAGCCTTAATTATATGTTTGTCTGTGGTCAACATAATTCCTCAGGGCTGAAACTGCAGTCTTCTTTACAAAGGACTGGACTCTGAATTCCCTTGGAAGAAATACAATATGTAGGATTTAATAATTTGAAGATAAGTAGTCCTGTACAATAATAATGATTGTATAAATTTGTCCCACAATGACTTGGCGCCATGTCCAGATGTTGTTCATGCATTGTGCCTGTTGATTGATGGGACAGACTCCAGGTTCTCCGAGACCTTAATCAGGATTAAGTGGGTCAGAAAATGGATGAATAATTTGACATCCCCAAACTAAGTTCATGGGTATCTATCAAATGATGAGTGGTCCTGTGCTGATAATCAGTTTTGTGGCATAATATAGATTTTGTGGATTTGCACTATGATGGGTCGGCGCCACATCCATGTATTGTTCCTGCATTGCTCCTAATGAAAAACTGGGATATACTCAAACTTCCCTGTGACCCTGATCAGGTTAAATGGGTTTGAAAATGGATGGATAGACAGACATATTTGTAATTTCTGAAGCTTTCTTAAAGGATACATTTTTCAATTCAAAGTTATTTCTTCACAAACATCCATCCATCCATCCATTATCCAACCTGCTATATCCTAACTACAGGGTCACAGGGGTCTGCTGGAGCCAATCCCAGCCAACATGGGACGCAAGGCAGGAAACAAACCCCAGGCAGGGCACCAACCCACCGCAGGGCGCACACACACACACACACACACTAGGGACAATTTAAGATCGCCAATGCACCTAACCTGCATGTCTTTGGACTGTGGGAAGTAACCGGAGTACCCAGAGAAAACCCACACAGACACGGGGAGAACATGCAAACTCCACGCAGGGAGGACCCTGGAAGCGAACCCGGGTCTCCTAACTGCGAGGCAGCAGCCCTACCACTGTGCCACCCTGCCACCCTCTTCACAAACATGCTATACTGTATATGCATTTGCCAAGCAAAATTGTGTTCTAAAGTTAAATGTTTAATTTAAAAAAAAAAGTATTGTGTACTTTACAATGGAGGCTAAAGGGGCACGGGGTACCATCGGTAAATAAAAGCATAAAAATGCAATTAATATGCCCAAGAAAGTTGTTGAGTTTTGATCTCCATCTTGTGATTGCACTCACATTGTAAAATAGTTTATACACGTCATTTTTGAATTAAAAAATAACCCACCAGTATTATGAGATTCAGTCATTTTAAAAGAAGACCAGCTGTGCATGCCACCTAAACCTTCTTCTGCAATAATCTTTCAGCTAAATAGGGGGTGTTATCCTATTGAAAGACCAAATCACAGTAAACATTTTGTACCACATGGTTGGTTTTATTTTGCTTTACTTCTGTATTTACTGTGTGTAAGAACTCACAGAAGCAAAAGAAAACGTATCCTTTCCTCAAGAAAAGTAGTACCAGCAGCATGCAATAAAAAGATTATTTCCAGATCCCTTTTGTTGTCACAAATATGCATTGTAAATGCGTAAGGCATATTTTCCTATATCGAAACTTTTGCTGCTTCATCGTTACGTTTTTTTTTTTTTTAGGCTTTTATTTTGTGGTGGTGCCCTATGCCCCATTAGCCCCCATTGTAAATCACCAGTGTGGGCAACAAAATTTTTCAAATTTATAGAAAATGCTTAACATTAGAATGCATTTTCAAGTGGCAAATGTACACTACTGGTCAATTTTTAGAACAGCTCAGTTTTTCTTCAAATGTAATCAGCTGAAATGTAATGAATGACCAAAAATGGTGAACAGGTAATCAATAAACTGCCAGAGGTTTAAATTTTAAATTTAAAAACTAAAAAAAGAAAATTTCAGAATATAACAAAAGGGGCTTCTGCAGGTTGTAACCTACTAGCTGTTCCCTGAAGATGTTCTGCAGCAATTAAAGTAAATTAAGCCTTACAATTTTGAAGCAAACAATTTGCACGGGTGTCCCAACTTCTGTTGATTACTTCAAAACCCTCTGTGTGTCTTAAAGCAGAGTTGGAACAAATTGTGTTACTGCACCCTCTCAAGTACAACTTGGACAATATTTCAGTGAAAATGGCAAGAAAACTGCAATTCACAAATTAAATGAGACAGAACTTTATTACCCTTAGAAGTGTAGCCCTTTCATTTAGAGTACTAGGGTGTTGTACCGTGTTAGCCATTATGAATGTAGAGAAAAGCCAAGCAAAATGACACCTTTTATTGGCTAACTAGAAAGATTACAATATGCAAGCTTTCGAGGCAACTCAGGCCCCTTCTTCAGGCAAGATGTAATACAGAAACTGAAGTTTCCTATGTTTATATACACACTCTAGGACAAGAAACAACATTGGTAAATCTTTAAATGAGAGATTTTGTATGTAAAAAATTAATAGATTCATTCAGGCTAGGGTTAATTTAGCAAGAGAGAAAAGAACAATGTATTGTCAAGATCTCTGGATAAGATAACTGTCCAACAAAGTCTTTTGAAGTTTGTAATGAGTTTTTCAAAACAATGTGGGTCTGTAGACAGGTTGTCTGTCATTCTGAGAGATGTAAACAATCCTCATATCTGGCCATAAAACTCTTGTCTTTATTCAATCCATGTTGTAAAGTATTAAATTTTAGCATGAGTTTAACTTCCCATTCTTTTCTCTCTTGCTGTGTTTTGAAGTTGCCCATAAGCACTGTGATCTTACCCCTTGTTGTCACCTACAACCCACATCTTGAAACACTTCGAAAAATTATAAAAGAACTTCAGCCAATACTAAACAATGACCAAACACTGAAAAATGTATTTCCTGAACCTCCCCTCCTGGCATACAGACAACCACCAAACCTTCAACAATTAATTGTCCGAGGCTCCCTAAGTGAACCAACAGAAAATGGCACATCTCCATGCCTACAGAAAAGATGCAAAACATGTGCCCACATCTATGATACAGACCGTATAGTTATACCACACTGCCGACTCGAACATCACATCAAGGGATCATTTTCCTGCAGATCATCTAATGTAGTCTACCTAATTTTCTGCATGAAATGTCCTGACACTGCACTCTATGTGGGAGAAACTGGACAAACACTCCGCCAGAGAATGAATTTACACAGGTTCCACATTAAACATGGCAACACAGATGTTCCTGTGGCGGCCCACTTCAACAGCCATGGACACTGTGAGAAGGACTTTAAGATCACAGTGCTTATGGGCAACTTCAAAACACAGCAAGAGAGAAAAGAATGGGATGTTAAACTCATGCTAAAATTTAATACTTTACAACATGGATTGAATAAAGACAAGAGTTTTATGGCCAGATATGAGGATTGTTTATATCTCTCAGAATGACAGACAACCTGTCTACAGACCCACATTGTTTTGAAAAACTCATTACAAACTTCAAAAGACTTTGTTGGACAGTTATCTTATCCAGAGATCTTGACAATACATTGTTCTTTTCTCTCTTGCTAAATTAACCCTAGCCTGAATGAATCTATTAATTTTTTACATACAAAATCTCTCATTTAAAGATTTACCAATGTTGTTTCTTGTCCTAGAGTGTGTATATAAACATAGGAAACTTCAGTTTCTGTATTACATCTTGCCTGAAGAAGGGGCCTGAGTTGCCTCGAAAGCTTGCATATTGTAATCTTTCTAGTTAGCCAATAAAAGGTGTCATTTTGCTTGGCTTTTCTCTCCTTTCATTTAGAGAAATTGCAAAAAAAAAAATCAGTGTTAGTGAATCCAGTGGCGTCCTACAGAATCCAAAGGCAACTTGAAACTGGAAGAAACGCTGATAGAAGGAGATCTGGCAGAGCCAAAGTCACAAGCCAATCAGAAGCCAAGTTTCTGATGGTCATCAGCTTGCATGATCACAGGCGCCTCACAGCACAACAGCTTAACAGTGCAGGTCGACTAAAGCAAGTGTCAGTTTGTACTGTGAAGAGGAGACTTTGTGCTGCAGGTTAGACCTTGAAATACCGGCTGTGGACTTCTGCAGACTGGACAAAGTCTTATGGATCGATGAATCAAAATTTGAAGTCTTCAGTTCATCGTGCATGGTGTTTTTTGAGTTGGTGAAAGGATGGTGCCTCAGTGTGTGACACTAACTGTCAAACATGGAGGACTACGTGTGATGGTCTGGAGTTCTTTTGCTGGAGGCAGAGCTGGTGACTTGCACAGAATGACTGGCATCCTGAATCAAAACGGTTATCACAGTTTGGCTGTTATATCTGCTAAATGTGGCTACTTTGATTAATTAAAAATGTGAATAAAATTTTGTGTACTTACAGTAGTGTTTCCTTGACTTTTTTTTTTAATACGCCATTGTTTACTTGTTCTATGCCTTGATTTAATGAAACATTTAGACATAAAACTGTGTGGATTTCCATAAAAACTGAAAAAACGGAGGTGTTCTAAAACTTTTGACTAGTTGGGTATACAGTATATACCATGTTTGTGAAGAAATAACTTTGACTTTGAGGGGGAGAACTGGAGCAAGACAACAAATTATGAAACCTAGTTCTCATCTGTAGTTGTTTGTGCTCCTGTCTGATCTTTGAGGTGTGTGTGTGCATGCGTTTGTGCCAATCCATCCATTTCCTGAGGCTAGGGTTATTGAGAGTCAGTCCTTGAAGGAAGGAGCCAGGAGTAAGGAAGCTATCAGCCCTGGACATGGTGCCAGTCTCAAACAGAGCAAATCCTTTTAACACTCTGACGTTTTGATAAAAAAAGAACATATCCCCATATTCTAAGGAATATTATCATTTACATTTTAAGTGATTTCCTTTTATAATGTGTCATGTGGGAATAAGTGAGAAAAAGTGTTTTTATGTAGAAGTAAAAAAAAAAAAGTGTAGCTGCATATACAGTATATGTATTTTTATTTATTTTTTTTAGCTTTGACTGTTTTGCTTTTACACTGAAGTGCCTTTTTCACTTAAGCCTTGTGACAGGAGTAGCAGTTTTTCCATTTAGTTTATGGTATTTATCTGTTTATAGCTAAGACACTTCTGCTATAAACTTCTGCTGGGTTACCGTGTGGCAATTAAATGGTTAAGAAAACAAGAAATCTGACAAAAGAGACGAGACCATTCAGCCCATCCAGCTCATTTGTTGAGCTAATACTGTAGCTAACCTGTCCCAATATTTCATCTAGATCCTTCTTAAAGGTTGTCAGAGTTTCTGCTTCCACTCTATGTCTCAGCAGTTTGTTACAGATTCCCACAAATGGTTGATAGTTAATTGATGGAAGTTGTCCCTTTCCCTTGTGCTGTTTGTCTTCTTTGTTATTTTATAGTTTTAATCTGCTAAGGTCTTCATAGCTGATTGCACACAGTGATGTTACTAGTTGGTCTTTTGTGGTGTGATTTCTCTTTTATGAATGTGGTCCCATCCGTAAAGTCCATACTTCTGTACTGCACATTCTGATAATCTGGTTATTCAGGACATTCTTAGGCCTGTTAAGTCATGCTGATTACTTGAGCGCGTTGTTTTCAACAACATTCTTCCAATTCCACTATTTTGTCTGATATTCTGCATCAAAAAATGTACAGGTATATAATCCATTATAATATATAATATAACTATAATCCCATCAGACAAAGAACAGTTAATATGCTAGAACTACTCATGTTTTATTCTTTTGTTGTGTATAATTTATACGCAGTACCTTTAGAAAAGCCAGACATCCTTTGAAGATGTAAATATTTTATGATTTCACAGATAAAACTGTATGTATTCAACACATGAACTGCACATGAAAAAGAAATGCGCATAAAATACTGAAAATCAGAAATAATAACTAGAAAAATGAATTGTACAAATGCAATTTAATAGTAAGACATACATTTTATAAATGAAAGGAGAAGGCTCATTTGGATAGCTAATAATTAAATGTCCTAGTCTCTCAATCAGGGTCTTCCCATAAGAAATACTCCACACTAAAGGCCAATATGTTTTTTTTTTTCTTTTAATCTGTTCCTTACCGTGTGTTGTTTGAAGGAAAAAAAAATTAATTACATATTTTTACGGAGAATGAGAACATTTCTGCTATATTGAGCTTCAGTTGTGTCGTGAGACAGTGTCGTCAGGGATTTCTGCAAGATAAAGAATTGGACCAGGATATTATAAAGCAAAACAAGGCAAGGCAGGGCCAGATAAGTGGAAGATCAAAAAGATACAAATGTGATCAGAGAACTGGGGCAAACCAACAATCAAAGTCAAAATAGACTTTAAAACCCTTAACATAACCTAGGATTTGGCCTACTTGATAACAAACTAACTGCCGCAATAGAATTTGAGATTTATCCAAACCAGGGATATCGCTTTGAGGAGTCATAACTATATTTACAGTGGTGTGTTGTGTAATTGGACAGAATAAAGATTCTGTAAATAGTTAAAATAACCTACAATCAAAACTACAAGACGACTTGTAACTATAAGTGTTAGCCAATGTAGAGTAGGAAACAAAGTCGGTCAGTCACTTTCCAACCCGCTATATCCTAACACAGGGTCATGGAGGTCTGCTGGAGCCAATCCCATCCAACACAGGGTGAAAGGCAGGAACAAACCTCGGGCAGGGCTCCAGCCCACTTCAGGGCACACACACACACACACACACCAAGCACACAGTAGGGACAATTTAGGATCACCAATGCATCTAACCTGCAAGTCTTTGTATTGTGGGAGGAAACCCATGCTGACATGGGGAGAACATGCAAACTCCACGCAGGAAGGTCCTGGGAAGTGAGCCCAGGTCTCCTTACTGCAAGGCAGCAGCGCTACCACTGCACCTCCGTGCTGCCCACAATATTAAAGTGTTCCATGAAAAGTTATTATGATTTGAGTGCTCACAATAAGCTTCTAAAAGATGCGTAACCCAGGCCATGACTTTCACAAACCTGCTAAGGTATGGCCTCTCACCAGGTAGCCGCAGGCAGGCTTTGGCCTGCAAAGGCCTAAAATTTTAAAGGCCTTTAAAAGTTCAAATTATATTTTAAATGTCCTAGGAAAATAATCAGAAAATGTCCCACAATAGAGGGGAACCATGAAAACCTCTGACTTGGTGACAAGTCCATCACAGAATCTATATAATTAGTGATATTTATTTGTAAATTATTTGCCACCATCACCTGATCAAAGCACCGCGTTATCCCTACATTGATAGATTAAAGGCAAGAAGTTCACATGACTGTCATCATCAAGTTCTTCCATGTGAACACTGAATGCAATAAGGACAGATTGAGATCATTGATGTTAGGTCGAATGCCTAGAGGGGACTGGGTGGTCTCGTGGCCTCGGAACCCCTGCAGATTTTTTTTTTCTCCAGCCGTCTGGAGTTTTTTTTATTTTTTCTGTCCTTCCTGGCCAACAGACCTTACTTTTATTCTATGTTAATTAGTGTTCCCTAGTTCTATTTTCTTATTTATTTTGTCTTTTTTCTCTTTCTTCATCATGTAAAGCACTTTGAGCTACATCATTTGTATGAAAATGTGCTATATAAATAAATCTTGTTGTTGTTGTAAATTGTAAAAATCAAAATGAGAACAAAAAATGGCCAAAAAAAGTATTTGCTTACAAAGGCTACAAGTCCCAATAATCAAAAAAAAAATGACAAAATAGAAGCAACATATCCAGATTCCATAAAAACAACACGCCTCATAGAAGTGCCCTCCTCTCCAAAAGTCAATGAAACCAATAAAGGCTTTGAATGTGTAGGCTGATGGCTCTCCTTCAGGGGTGACATTAGGGATGTCCCTACTCATGAGGTTCCACCCACAAAGCATAAGTAACATAAGAGAAAAACAACATAATAACGACTAAAAAAACAATAAACAAATCAATATTAATTCTTAAAAATACGTACAAATAATCAGAAATAACTACAAGAACAAAAGAAATGAAAATAAATACAAGCCAGGGACAATCTGGCTGAAAAATAAAAATATCTCCAGTTTGCTTGTGCCTCATAAGCCTCGTGTCACTTAACCAGTCATTTGCTCGTAATGTCTAACACACCTTTATTTTTAATAAAGTGTCAAACAAATACTTCCAGAAAATCCGAGTAGTGTACAAAATTTGTAAAGCGCTTTCAAACTAGACCGAACTTTTGATTTGAAGACCCGCCTCCCTCCTCCTTCATTGGTCAAGAGGTCTGATTATACACTGGGTTATCTGTCCATAATAGATGACCAGGCGCCAAGGAGAAGTGGTCAGAGAGGGTTGCAATGATCTGATGGCAGCTCTTATGGATCTTGTGAATCTTAATGTTAAAGGCTGGACAGTTTATGAATTTATGGTAACCCAAACTCTCTGCAGTTCTAGTTTGTGTCAGAGGGGAGAAAGAAGGAGGTTATTAATCAAAAAAACAAAACACTTCTCCGAGTCTTATTTGATGTATGCCAAAGTACAGTGTGGAAATTTTTGAAATGATGCGGAAGATATTTTGTTTTTTTTTTTTTTTGCCCTAATCAACACTAAAAAAAGAGCACCATCTGTTTTATGAAGCATGAAGATGCAGCGTTCTGTTAAGGAAACGTTCTCTTTAACAGACCAATCTATTCATTCACTAATCCAATGTCATGAGATGAAGCCCTGGATAGGTTGCCAGTCTTTCTCAAGGCACTCTTACATACCAACATGCACACTCTCGCTTAATCATAGGGGCACAAATTTAGTGTTGACAATTAATGACAATAGGTGGAGTGGTGGGTCTGAGGTTAAAGATCTATGCTGGTGTCTGGAAGGTTGCTGGTTCAAATTCTGTTTCTTTCAGTAGGGAACTTACTGTGTTGGGCCCTTGAGCCAGGCCCTTAACCTGAAAACTGACCCTGGGATCTCTATAATGGCTGCCTCTGTGCTCTGATCTCCAAACCTCCAAAGGTTATGTGACAAGAATTAATATGGTGTACCAAATACCAAAATACCAAATGAAACATGCAGAGAGAAACTGGAGGAAAATCCATGGCATGAATGTGCAAGCTCTGCATAGTTCGTTCTTGGGTTGGAATCTAAACTGAGGAGTCTTGAAATATGAAACCTCAGCAATAAACATGGTGCCGCTTTGTTGCCTAAGCAAATGCATGCTTGTACATTTTTGTACATTCAGTTAAGTTGACCAAAGAAAACTGTGTGCCTTCTATAGATGCCTCACATTTTGGACATTTAATAATATTTTAGCATATGTTTTGATCCATCTGTTATGCATTATTTGCATATTTCTTTATACTGTAGGTTTTTCCCCATTTGAACTGTGGGATAGTATACTGCAATGCTAATACAGTACAGTGATTAGAGTAGCTTCCTGGCTTCAATTCCCCTATCTGTATGGTTTTGTGGAATTTGCACCATCTATCCATTTTTTATTCTCCATGTACTTTGTTTTCCTCCCATTTTCTGAAGACCTGCATGTTAGGCGAATAAGCTACTCTAAATTGGTTCCATTCAAGGGTAGCAATGGTTGTGTGAGCGGAACTTGTGATCAGCTCCTGCCCTGTCTAGGGCACACTCAATGCTTATTAAGATCTGACTTGTTATGACTGCTGGTCAGCACTGCAGCCTCACAGCTCCAGAGTCTTCATCTGATAACAAAGGTATAAATCGATGTGTAAATTAGAATTGAGCTGACAACTGTACAGAGACTCCTTCAGATGAAAAGGTACCCAATTGTATATTTGTTTTATGCCTGAAATGGCCAAATGAGCTGTGGTTGAATGTGATGGTCAGAATGATGCACCTCTAAGCAGACACTGGATCTATATCTGGAAGGGACCTCGATTCCAATGGCTACCCATTTCTTCAAATCTATCTGATTCATCTCTTTTAGGGAGCTAAAAACTGATGACTTTCTCTCTTTGGGGTAAAATCCCCCCCACTCTCTGCTCACAGATTTTCTTTGGCATGTAAGCTACTCTCCATAGTCTTTGATCTGGAACTCAAACTTTCTCTAAGATTCACTTTGCCAAGAAAAGTTCTGTGCCAGTGACTAAGTCCAGTTTGATCAAGTTAAGAAGTAGCGTTACTTCAAGAAGGGCACTTCAGCACCTACACTCTTGAGCTAGAAAGAGTAAAGCTTTTCCCTATGAAGTTGCAGAGGATACAGCAAAGAGACTAAAAGTGAGCTGACCACACCAAGTACAAAGGAGTATGTAGGAAAAAAAAAGAGAGTGCACTCCCAAGGCAAGGAGAGTCTTCAACTTGAACCTGGAACAGTGTCACAGAACTCCACACAGCATCTGGACATTATCTTTAAAACTTGGTGTCGTAAAACTTTGTGCCAAGATAAATTAGGACTCGTAAGTAGCCAATAAACTGCCAGCCTCTTCTATGTTATATGTTTGTCCATCTCATCTCCCTTCTGTGTTGATATATGTGCATTTATATTTCTATAATTGTTTATATTAACAATAAATGTTATATTATTCTGTTTCTTAAAATTAATATCCTTCAATTACCTTGATATAAGTCGAATGGCTAGAAACTCCTACAAAATAAAGTAAGGAAAATAAAGTGGGAGATGTGATGCCTCATGCCAGTGGTCCTTGGAACTGTCCCTTGATGGAGCATCTATCCATCCATCCATCCATTTTCCAACCCGCTGAATCCGAACACAGGGTCACGGGGGTCTGCTGGAGCCAATCCCAACCAACACAGGGCACAAGGCAGGAACCAATCCCAGGCAGGGTGCCAACCCACCGCAGGACACACACAAACACACCCACACACCAAGCACACACTAGGGCCAATTTAGAATCGCCAATCCACCTAACCTGCATGTCTTTGGACTGTGGGAGGAAACCGGAGCGCCCGGAGGAAACCCACGCAGACACGGGGAGAACATGCAAACTCCACGCAGGGAGGACCCTGGAAGCGAACCCAGGTCCCCAGGTCTCCCAACTGCGAGGCAGCAGCGCTACCCACTGTGCCACCGTGCCGCCCATGGAGCATCTAATAGTTCGTAAACCAAGGATGGACCAGTAGCAAGTGAGGAGAAAGATAAGGCTTAAAGTGCAAAGTGTTTATTTAAACCACAAAGAATCAAAGCATTCTAGTGCATCAAATAAATATTTGGTGTCCAGAATGAATGAATAAATATATTCCATTAAAACAAAAGAAAACACAAGAGCCTTCTTAAACTAGACAGTTGCAAAGAAAGATCATTTAAAGTCAGTGCATTAAAATAATAATAAAAAGAATAAAGGATCCCCCCGGTCCCCGTGGAAGCACTCTCGGTACAGACCTGGAGCATCACTCACAGTTCGGCTCCCATCCGGTAGATTGAATCAGACCCCCAGGCAACTTGCCCTCAGCCAGCATTGCTGCAAACCACAGACACAGCAGCACATTCACCCGACTTCACACACAATTCAGCTAGACCACCAACCTGCCTACGGCCGCACATATGGTTCTGCCATCGACGCTTCGTCCTTATCTTCATTCACCAACCTCCTTTTACACTCACTGCTCCCTGATATCACTCAGCAGAGCTTTCTTTCTTTCTTTCTTTCTTTCTTTCTTTCTTTCTTTCTTTCTTTCTTTCTTTCTTTCTTTCTTTCTTTCTTTCTTTCTTTCTTTCTGCTGACCCATACAGTGCCCATGCCATCGTCTTCTGGCTCTTGTCTCGTATTCTTCCTCGATTTCTTTAATTTCTCCCTACTTAGCCAATCTGTACTTTGTATATTCTGCTCCAATAACCTCTGTTGGTGCTGTGGACATATGCAAGTAAAGTCTGGTGTGGAAATTTCCACTTGTGGTATCATGTTGGCGCTGAAAAAGTTTCCGATTTTGTAATTTCAGATTAGGAATACTCAACCTGCATTATTATTTTTTTATTATTATTTTATTAAGCCATCCATTTATTCCTTTTTATTCTACTCTCCTCAGTACTTGTGTATTCCAACAGCTTCAGATGCCAGTACTGGGCAGGATGCCAATCCATTAAATGATACATCCGTGCAGGCCTATTTTGTGTTAATCTGAAATAATAGAAAGTGTTCTGGAGGTACAGTGCTTAAATGAATTTGTCTAAGAGTTACAGGAGACTGGGTTTATTTGCTGCCCTCATGTCTGTTTTTTGTTTTTTTTTTTTTTGTTCTTCCCAAATTCTTAAGATCAGCAATTCAGGTCATTTGGTTACTTAAACTGGATGAGGGTCGTTTCCTGCCCTTTGGTGCCAGTAGAGGCTCTGAGTCTGTGTGGCACAGAAGTGGATTAATCCCATTCAGAACTGGATGAATTGATGGAGATACAGAATAGCTGGTGTGTAGGTGTAAAATGTTTGATATATTTTACCACATACAGTACACCTGTTTATACTAGTATGTAGTGTTTATTTTTCTTAGATTTGTAATCCAGTTAGCTTTAAAAAGCACCATGTAATAGACTGATTAGTGAATAAACCTATGTAAAAGAGAGACCGATTAACTGATACTTGCATAGTTAAAGGTGGATAGATGGCACTTAAATTTCCCCCTTGGGACAAATAATCTTTTTACAGAAGCTCAATATTTTAACAAACAGCAACAACCCCCTAATGTGAAACACACACCAGAATTACTTAAAAGTAAGAGAGAATATTTTTTGGACCTGACCAAAGATAAACCAAGCAGTCACAGTCTCGTGAACTTCTAGCATACAACAATATTCAATAGAAACATTGTGCTTTATAACATTCATCCATTTTGAGCTTCTCTTGTGTCCCAGCTGGGGTTCAGGAGAACTCAATGATTTGCACTCTTGATTTCTTATTGGATTGAGGGTCATTCCACAGAGTTAAACTGAAACACGTAGGCTACCTACTGAGTTTCATTTCTCTGTGTCACTTAACCCAAATGTGCTGACTCTTCACAGACCCAAAGCAGAGCCCCTTCGCTTAATATCCCAAGCAGTTCTCACAATAGCTTCCCTCAGGGGAACTCTTTAAACCTAAAAAAAGAAAAACGATCAATGATTCTTGAAGTAGGTATTAATTTGAGTCTCCCTGACTTGCTGAATACGTAATTCCCTAAGCAGCGATGCTGCCATATGTGTCTCTTGATTTTGCCCTGGTCAATGGTGTTAGGAATGAAAAGCCTGATTGAAACTTGAAACACATGCTGCACTGTGTAGCCACCCCTGACTTTGAAAAGATGGGTGTGTGTAAATGCCAGCCAGCGCCTGGGCTTCTTGCATCTGGGCAATTGATGGTGACTGCGGAGAGAGTTTTGACCCCTGACCCTTCCTTTCTCCAGGGGTAGTATTGCAACGGCTAGGAGATAAATAAAGCTTTGTGGTATTTTCCATGTCGGCTGCTGCTGGGATTCTGTTATGTAGATTTTTCCCTCCTTCTCTACTGTGGTGGCTTCACAACTGACACAACACGTCAGCTCCCTGGAGTATTAAAATATGAAACCTGACAGCTTATTTCTGTAGTAAATTTTTTTTTAAAGGTGTGCCAAGAAGGCCAGCAGGACCAGGTCTTCACAGTAAATAATTCTTATTTTTTCCAAGTGGTTTGTGCTGCTGAAACCTTTAGTAGGCTTTAGTAATTAACAAGTTGATTTACAACATATAACAGGAAAACAGGTATGCGTTTCCTTGTTAATTTAGGACTTTGGGTTAAAAAATTTGATGTATTATTATGCAAATCTCTCTAAATAGTGAAGCATATTTCAGTCCAGACTTATATGTATTGTCTACGTGGTTCTGAGATGTTTTTGGCAAACATCAACTTCCCATTATAGGTTTTTGGAGTCACAGAATCATACATGTTGTTACAGATTGAGGTCTCCGTGACCCTTTGAACCCTCAGACTAGACGTCAGACACCAGGTAAAAGTCCAAATAATGATTTATTAATAATAATAATTGTGCACAAAGTACCCTCCTCTCCACAATACTCAATAATAATAATAATAACAACAACAACAATAATCCTCCACACTCCCAGACACTTTGCCACCCTTCCTCCCAGCTCAGCTCAGTGTTCTGGGCTTCCCACAATCCTTTTATAGCCCCTGACCCGGAAGTGGTTCCTGGCCAAACCCACAAGTCCGTTTTCCTTCCGGGTCAGGGCAAACAGTCCTCTTCTTCACCCCGGGCGCACGTCGCTTCCTCCAGTCACGTGACTGTGACGCACTCCCGGGTTATAGGGCACACAAGAGCCCACTAGCCCCCCTACAGCGACTCCCGGTGGTCCCCAAGGTATCCAGCAGGGCTGTGTATAGAAACTACAAAGTCCATGAGGCCCTGCTGGAACTCGGGGCACCATCATGCTGTCCGGAGGGCTCCTCCTAGCAGCCTGGGGGTGGCTACCGGAGTCCATAGCCGGTCGTCCATCACAATGTGTTATTTGCTAGAATGCAGTTGAACATATTTCAGTCGCCATCTTGTTCTGCCTAGTCATCAAAATCTTGAGGCTCCATTTTCAAGATTCATCACTCAGTTGCGAGGAGCGCAGTCCTAGATGTTTGCATTATAATAATGTTAGTGTGACGCTTAAAGTCGGTGCAATGGATTAATGCTTATCTGGGTTTGCAGATAAAAACAAAGAAATCCTATGTGTGTGTGTGTGTATATATAGTTACCATATTCCTTGAAACCTCTCAACTCTTAGACTTAGGATTTCTAAATGTAGATTCCAATGAATTACATGAAATAGATGAATTATAGGAAGGGTTTTTGGCTACTGAATTGGTTAGTTTTCCCGGTCACCTCCATTCACTCTGTCTGCCTTTCCTTGTGTATGGTGGCATAATACACACCATAGTGTGCTGATCATGGACATTCTGCTCTTAAGGCCAAGTCACATTAGATGACTTTTGTAAAGTGTGATAGATGGTCTGTGACTTTGGGCACATTTTAAATAAATAATCATGGCCTGCGGCCATTAGACTCCAATCGGTGGGGGGCGGAATTGTGCTCCGCTCCTGGATGATGGAGGCGCCTGGCTGATGTCTCATTATTGCCAAGGGTGGAGCGCCATTTCACACCTGCTCCTCATTAGGAGATGTACATAGTGGGAGCCTGCATGGGTCAGTGGGGGACAGAGAGAGAAAGAGAGAGAGAAAATGGGGAATCGCGGAAAGAAAAGAGTCTGGGACGAATGAGAAAAAGAGAGAAAGATCGGGAGCAAGAAAGAAAGAGGTTTTAAGGAAGAATGACAGAAGTGGCAAGCGTGTTAGCAGTATGCAGGTGGATGGAAACAGGCAGCCAGGAAGAAGAGCCCCAGTTGGGGAGCGTAGGACGGATGCTCAAAGGGGTCTGAAGAGGGTCTACTCCATCTGAACATGGCCATAGTTGAAGTGACCCGATCCTTGCAACGGGCTCCTCCTGCGTAAGGCTGGGGAGAGGCAACAGGAGATGAGGGAAGCGAGGTTCAGTTTAGATAGGTAGCCCTGCTGGGGGTGCCTGAGACCAGCAGGAACACGAGCCTGGGCAGTGGTGAGGCCATACCTGTCGGTGGGACATCTCATCGTGCCGAGAGATCATCCATAGCAGGTAAAGCTGGAGAGATGTCTGCTTGCAGAAGGAGGCCCCAGGGCTTACCAGTCTTTAACTGTGCATTTTGAAAAGATTTTACCCGTCGCAGATTTTAACTTTGTTTTACCTGAATATGTTTGTGGTAATTTTAACCTCCAGGGAATCTCTCCAGTTTTAATGGATTATATTTATTTGAGAAGACTTTAACTGGACTATTTAGTTGGGCACTGTTTTGTTTTTGTTTTTTAATAAAAACACTTTAGCAGTTTTGCACCTACCCCTTGTCTGCAATGTATATGTCTTCATTTGCTCGTCTAATCCCTTGGTCACGTTACCGGAGGTGGAGGGTTCAAGAGGCTCCCAGAAGGAATTGGTAGCGTGGTGCTAATCCACACTGTCACACAGCGATTTTCTGTCGTAAACCTTCATTTACATAATCTTAGTGAGTTGGAGGCAGTCTGCGGTGAGCTCCTATGACGGCCAGTTGTCTAGTCTGACATGCCCTGCACTTTGACCTCTATAGGTTATGAGAAAAGACAATTTCCCCTTGGAGATGAATAAAGTACTAGGAAATTGAGCTTGCGAAAATTTTGCAAGAATGAAAGCGTTAATGAAATGATGATGAGGGAGAGAACATCGCACGTTACAGTAAGAAAGGAGATTATTTTAATAAGCAGTGACTTGTGAAAGGACACAATATTAGAATAGTCACATGATTAGTATGGAATGTTAT
The DNA here is from genome assembly GCF_900747795.2 of Erpetoichthys calabaricus. NCBI lineage: Eukaryota > Metazoa > Chordata > Cladistia > Polypteriformes > Polypteridae > Erpetoichthys > Erpetoichthys calabaricus. The sequence goes on along the minus strand of NC_041402.2, from coordinate 15,624,211 downwards.
TATAGTCCCTTACAACAGCATGAATATTTACAATACACAGTGTAACGTGAACAGGTTAACATGACATATTGGATAAGAAGGGAGCTGCAGGGCACATGTAAGTCAGTATGTGTCAAGTGTGGCCATTGAGTAATATAGTATATTGATGTCTATAATAATTGCCGGAAAATGCAATTGTTGCATAAACATTATTGTCGGCAAAAATATTCCTCTGTGTGTAAACAACAAGCACCTATACGTCTAACCTGGGATTTGTTGCAACTCTGGAAAATGTTGTGTACAACTGGCCATGAAAACTCCAACGTTATTAAACGTTTGTCGTCACGACTTGGTGATAGTCATACAATATGCTAAACAAACAGGGAATTGCCTGTGCTGTAATATAAAGGGAATATCATATTTTGAGTTGTCAGTGTTATGGAATCCCTGTAGTTTTTCCGTCGTAATGTTTCTTGTTGTCTGGCAGTTTGCCGCTGCTCTTCAGAAAGGTTGTGTGTGTATTTCGTTTTTCTTGACTCTCCAGGTGCAAGACTTGCTGCTGCTGATCTTCGGATAATGTCGTTCTGCGGTTTGTCATATGTTGTCTTTGTTGTTCTAAGGCATCTTGCCTGTGCTGGTTGGTCTGGCGTGATGTCGATGTTTCTGCTTCTGTGCATTGGTGCGAGTATGTAGGCCAACGAGACAGTTTCTGTTGGTCGCAGCTAGGCTGTATGTGCCTTTTCATTTTATTGGGAGGCTTACGTTGAAGTGAAGGAAAGAGGAGGTGTAAAATGGTAGTGTCATAATGTAGTTTCGGTCAGTAACAAAGTATGCACCAATAAACAGTCAAGCACCACAGAAGAACTGAAGACTTAAAGATAAGCCTAAGACCAGAACTCTGCCAGGAACACGGATTTCTCGCTGTTGTTGTGGAGGTATATAGTAGTTGTGGCAACTGTTTATGTCGAGAACGAGTGGACATAATAATAATAATAAATAATCTATACTAATAAAAGGCAAAGCCCTCACTGACTCACTCATCATTAATTCTCCAACTTCCCGTGTAGGTAGAAGGCTGAAATTTGGCAGGCTCATTCCTTACAGCTTACTTACAAAAGTTAAGCAGGTTTCATTTCGAAATTCTACGTGTAACGGTCATAATGGTCGTCAACGTCCGCCATGTTAAACTTTCTTATTTATGGCCCCATCTTCACGAAATTTGGTAGGCGGATTCCCTGCACTAACCGAAACCGATGTACGTACTTATTTCGGTGGTATGATGCCACTGTCGGCCGCCATATTGAACTTTCCAATAGTCTTTGTTAGTTATGGGCCCATCTTCAAGAAATTTGGTACGCAGGTTCCCAACGCTAACTGAATCCTACTTACGTACATATATACGTCCATAGCCTGCAGCTCGGTTGCCGTGTGAGGCGGCGTAGGGTCCCCCATCCCCACGCCTCCCACGTAGTTGGCTGTCTGCCTATATAAGGCCATCCGTCGCTCCGGTCTCTTCATTCCCTTCCTTGCTTTGCCACGGTATTCACGCCTCCCTGCTGATAACTGCAGCCTTTTTATTTAATCCACGGCTTCTCTGCTGTTTTATTGTTCGTTCATTATGATTATAGTTATTGTGTAGGTATTTTAGACTTAGTTTACAGTGTTCAGGTACCCGTTTCCTTTATCGTTTCAACCGTACCCCATTAACATGTCTATCGAGGTAATCACCATCGATCAAAGAACTGTCACTTACCGAGTGGTTTCCATGCCTGGAGATGGCGACTGCCTTTTTCATTCTCTGTGTTACATATTTCACGGCCATATCAGGCTCACTCCGGAGGAACATTGTATCTTATGTATTGAATGACTGGGACAGGTTCAAGGTGTGGACTGATGACAGTACAGGAGATAATTGTACTACACAGGAGCACTAGAAGAGTGAAATGCTTAAGCCCTTCGCCTATGGTTCTGCATGAGAGTTGATGGCTGCCGCTGAATTGTTTGGTTGTCGCTTTCAAGTGTACCGAAATGGCCAAATATTTTACACCTTTGGACAACCGCCAATGCCTCTTAAACATCTTAGATTCACAGGTGACGATTTAAGTAGTGGACACGTTGATGTTTATGAATGTTTAAACTCTCAAAAGCTGGATGCGAAGTTATCGATGCAACCCATTTCAATTCAAACTCCTCCAATTTCCAGTAAGGCTCTGCTTCGCAATGACAATTAATAAGTCTCAGGGACAGACCCTACAAAAGGTTGGCACTGATTTGAGGCAAGATTGCTTTTCACATGGCCAACTGTACGTTGCATGCTCAAGAGTAAGCTCAGCGCCCAGCTTGGTCAAATTACAACCGGAGGGCCGAACTGACAATGTGGTATACAAAGAGATCCTTAACAAATAATTATTGGTATGTTTTCCCACAGTTTAAAAAGGTTTACTTTTCTTCTTAATAAAAATTTTAAAGCAGTACTTCGCCTCTGCGAAGCACGGGTATTTTGCTAGTAATAATATAAGGATATAAAAAAAAAAAACCCAGCGACTGACTCCATAACTTGCCCTTTAGTCATAACCAGCAAACCCGCGATTCTCGAAAGAATCACAAATCCAAGAATGGCAATCACTTTCTGTTCCCTCCGATATTTGGAGGGAAGAAAAATCATGGAGGATGGGTGCGTCCTGGGAAAGTTTTCATTTAATTAAATAAATATATTTGTACTAAAGCTGTTTCTTTTTGGAGCCATGACTCCTCTGGTTCTGGTGTTTCAGAAGCACGTTGTAGGCGCCTTTGTTCATTGTTTTTATCCATGCGGTCTCGTTTTTGTTTTTGTATGGCTGTGTTGTTAGCTAGAAGTCGTTTGCTGACGGCGGCGGATTCGCGTGCTGAAGTGACCATGGCAGCGGATCCGGGCTTGGAGGTCTACATTACTAAACGAAGGTTGTATATGCGGTGGTGGTCACGTTCGGGTGGCGATTGTACTGTGCATGGCTAGCTTGTGGCCTCTGGCATCTGTGCATATATACAACCTGGCGTGCACGCTTTACCTCAAGTTTAGTTTGCATGTTGTGTTGTTTGGGCGCCACCTACTGACTCTGGGAAGCAGCTGAATTTGACTCTGGGGCGCTGAGGCACAGTGCGCGTGCGCTTTCGGTGCTTCTGGCCTCTGGCATCTGTGCATATATACAACCTTTGTTTAGTAATATAGATAGCGATTTCTATATGTATGAGAGTTGACAGCCAATGAATGCTCATTAGGAAGTACAATGTATATAATGCAGTGATGAGAAATGAGAAACCTACGTGTTTGAGACCTCACAAACCGAAGAGAAGCTTGTCTGTCTGATACCTTATTTTTTTGCATAACTTGACAGAATGGGGAAAAGAAATAAAAGGGCTAAACTTGCCTTACTTGTTATCCCTCCGTACAGCTCTGGCTCCATCAGGTAGCACGCTGCTGGTTGTTAGAAATCAGAGTGAGTATGATTGTGCTGGAAAGTTGGTAAGCAGTCATGTGATTTGACATACCCAGTGATTTTTTCATTTGTTTAATTGACATAGTCTGGTGATAAGATCAGAAACTGCAGTCTGCAAATCTGACATACTCTACAAGTAGAGGTCACACAATGCAACATCAGCTCTTCCAAAGCATAGTATACTGAATTTCACTCATGTGTCAAAGGGACATCCATGTGAATGCTGGGACCTAAGGTTTCCCTGCCATACATTGCCCAGAGCATCACAATGCCTCCACTGGTTTGTCTTCTTCCCATACTACATCCTGTTGCCATCTCTTTCCCAGGTAAACAGCTTACACACACCTGGATGTCCACATGATCTTAAAGAAAATGTGATTCTTCTGACCAGGCCACATTCTTCTATTGCTCTATTGTTGAGTTCTGTTGCTCATGTGCCCATTGTAGTAACTTTCTGTTGTGAACAGGGGTCAGCATGGACACTCTGACCTATGCGGCCCCATACTCAGCAAGCTGCAATGCACTTTGTATTCTGACACCTTTCTCTCATGGTCAGTAATACATTTTTCAGCAATTTACTGTATGCTACAGTAGCTGTTCTGTGAGATTGGACCAGATGGGCTAGCCTTCTCTCCCCAGGCACATTCATGAGCCTTGGGCACCCATGTCCCTGTCACAGGTTCACTGGTTTTCCTTTCTTGGTCCACTTATAGTAGGTACTAACCCCTGCATACCCATAAGACCTGCCGTTTTGGAGACCCAGTCATCTAACCATCATAGTATGGCCCTTGTCAAAGTCGCTTAGATCCTTACGCTTGCTGCTTTTTCCTTCTTCCAACACATCACCTTCACTTGCTGTCTGATATATCCCACCACTTGACAGGTGCCATTGTATCATAATAATAATAATAATAATAATAATTCATTACATTTATATAGCGCTTTTCTCAGTACTCAAAGCGCTATCCACAAAGGGAGGAACCGGAAAGCGAACCCACAATCTTCCACAGTCTCCTTACTGCAAAGCAGCAGCACTACCACTATGCCACCTGTGAGGACATCATGATAATCAATGTTATTCACTTCACCAGTCAGTGGGTTTAATGTTGTGGCTGATCGGTGTATGCGTGGTCTCTGGTTTTCCCCCTAATCAATACATTGTCTCTTTTTGTATCTTTTTAGTTTGTAACTTCATCCATCCATTGATTCGTTCATTCCTTTGCCTGTTTTATGAAACCTGCCTCTGATTTATTTATTACAAGGGTGTGGAGTGAGCTTGTGTTGGCAGCACTGGGTGCAAGGCAGGAGCTAACACAGCATAAGGTGCCAATCTGTCTCATGGCATGGAGCCAATTTGAGGTTGTCTAACCTGCCCATCCTGCAATGTGAAAGGAATCCACAGGATCTAGTGGAAGATATAAAACCAAAGGTGAAACTTATAAACTCCAAATTGACACTGACGAGACTGAGAACTGTACACATGATATGAGACAACATAAATTGTACAAAATTGCATTCTCAAACTGGCATTATCCAATTCGGGGAACATATTGGACACAAAAAATGAAAATGGCCCCAGCCCCACATCTACTTTCACACACAATGAGGTCAATTCAGCATTGCCTTTACATCTTCGATAATGGGGTAGGGAAACGACAGTGCTCCGGTGATCTCCAGTGTAAGGATCGAGACAGAGAATATGCTTTATTTGTCCCTGGGGGAAATTTTGGCATTTTACAGAAACTCTTTAAATAAATACTCTACATTGTAAAGACAAGACAGACAATCATAAAGGGTCTGGGGCACCTCGAAGGCAAACCCCATATATTGAAAAGTGCAAAAGATCATAAAAAAAAGAGCGTTAAGTGCAAATTGTTGAGACTTCTTGTTAGGTTAATGGAGTCTGTCCAAGATGGCGACCATTTCCTTTTTTGATGGTTTCTGGGAGGAAGAGGTGGGTCTGGGTGGAGTGACCCCGGACGTGATGTCATGGTTGCAGGCACGTCAATCTTCCTTTCCACAGAGGGGAAGGGAGGAGAGAAATTGTTCTTGCTTAATATCCTTGTGTACACTGAGGGAGTAATATAATTATCCAAGCTCTTAAGTTGTTCCCCAAGCGCACACGTGCGACAACATAAATGGATAGATAAATATATACTGTATGTATGTGTATATATATATATATATATATATATATATATATATGTATATAATATATACATATACACACACACACACACAGACACACACACACGAGAATGGCTAAAAAGAAGGAAAACTTCTGACTTGGCAGTCCCAGTCCCAGTGAGGCATTATGCAGGTGTATTGCTGTTGCTATAAAGGAGCTACCCTTAGCGTTTCTTGACACACTTCTGCTGAATAATTCATTGTCTGAAAGTCTTCAGTGATGTGTCAGAGAGAGGATGTGCAGTATTGTTCATAATGGCTCTCAGTTTTATTTTAGCTCTGTCCTTTGCTATGACCTCCAGGGAATCCATAACTGAGACTATCCTATCAATTAGCAAGTTGATGCAGTGGGCCTCTCTTGAAGTGATGTTATCAGCCCAGCACACCACAGCATAGAAAATGGCCCTGGCCATCTTAACTTGTGAAGGATGTCACTACTCACGTTAAAGGAATTCAGTCTCCTAAGGAAAAAAGAGCAGAGAGAACATGCAAAATCCACACAGACATATAGCAGTAAACCCAGGATACTAGATCTATCAAGCAGGAGCATTAACCACTATACCACTGTCCCACCATTGTAAACTCTAATATGGTGTAACAAAGGCACTATGTAGGCGCCTGACCCGACACATACTCACACCGGAGGCACGTATAAAAACTAAAACTTTTATTTTTCTTCACCTGTGGGGCATGTCTTCATGTCCCACAGGCAAAACACAGTCCCAAAGCACCACACAAAACACCACACTCTTCTCCTTTAACCACCACTCCTCTCCGTCAAGCTTCGTCCTCCTCCTCCCAACTCTGGCCACTGAGTGGTGACTGCTGGCCCCTTTTATAGTCCACCCGGAAGTGCTCCAGGTGGTTGACTGCCGAGTTCCAGCTTCACTTCCGGGTGTGGCTCATACACTGCCCATAAGGGCTCAGGAGTCGCACCTGCGGGACCCAACAGAGCTGCACCCAGTTCACATGGAGCCCTGCAGGAAACCGAGGTAGCGCTCCAACCCAGGGGGTTGCCATCTAGCGTCCAGGGGGAGGTATTGCACAGTCCATGGCTGCTCCCCCTGAACTTATAACGAAGGGGCGTCCCAGCCGGACATGGACCCCGGCCTTCCGCCACAATGGTTAATTCTTTTTATATCTATGGTTATTTGTTTTATTGGCTGATTGCAGTGTTGACAGATTTTAAAGTTGGATTTCAAACATTTTGAAAGTGGAAGTGCCTGGGGATATTCAGGCAGACATAAGTAACCTTGTCTGAGGGGAAATTCTTTGCAGAACTCTGGGTGACCTGTAAGTCTTTCACTTCACTCCGAGAGATTAGAACAGCTTTTTCTTATTACGTACCTACAGGATACTTCCTTTTAATTGAACCAGATATAATTTCTGAATATTTGTTTTCAAATATAAACTATAAAATTCAGGTCATCCCTAAAGAGGAGAGCATGTCGGAACATTTTCTTTACCGAGTTCAAGCAAAGTTTACTGGCAACAAATAAAGTAGAAAAAAAAAACACGCAGCAGTATCAGGTTTGAGCAGAGGATTGACTTGTAGCCACACAATGTTTTCACCATTAATTATTTCCTTTCAGGTAAGTTTAAATTTTCCCTATCAGTAAAATGCACCCATTGGATAAGTTCCTTGCAACATTTGCCAGTTTTAGTTTTTATTGGATGGGCTTCAGGCTGGTGTCCAACCATGAGTTGTCAGCAGAGTCCACCATGCTGCCTTTTCATAACATTCTTCAACATGCTTAATCTAGTTCAAGGGTGAAGGGAATGAGTGCCAATTGTGGCAGCATTGGGTATCGGGTAGTAACTGGCTACTGACAGAATGCTAGACCATCGAAGGGCACATACTGTACATACTCGCTCAGGGCTGAATAATTTCATATGTATGTCTTTGGGGATTTGGAGGAAAACTGGAGTACCAGAGAAAAGCCCCAAACAGATTCGTAAAGCACATGTAAAATTCAGTGGCTTTCTTTCCTCCGACAGAAATGTTTAAAGTTCCCAGTTTGAAATCCTGACTCAGTATTGGATTGAAATAATTTTAACAACAGTAAGCCAGTTCCTTGTTTTTGAAGAGAAGAATTTACCTAATTTTTTGCATGTCTTCTTTTCCACATGTAAACTGAAAAATACTGAGCAATGTGGGAAGCAATGAACCAAGGCTTACTCTGCTAAAAGAATAGACACAACAGAGATGCAGAATGCAAGCTTCTTCTCAACCACCTGCATTCCAGAAGGCCATTTGAGTAGCTGAGCTGTTCCGCACCTAAGACCCATCCATCCGTCATCCAACCCGCTATATCCTAACCACAGGGTCACGGGGGGTCTGCTGGAGCCAATCCCAGCCAACACAGGGTGCAAGGCAGGAAACAAACCCCGGGCAGGATGCCAGCCCACCGCAGGGCACACACACACACACCAAGCACACACTAGGGACAATTTAGGATCGCCAATGCACCTAATCTGCAAGTCTTTGGACTGTGGGAGGAAACCGGAGCACCGGGGGGAAACCCACGCAGACACGGGGAGAACATATAAACTCCACACAGGGATGACCCAGGAAGCGCACCCAAGACATTATCCAGAATTTGATCACTTTGCATTCTGGGTAATGTGATAGTCAGAGGTTTAATCAATGATGAGCTGACATCTCTGCAGAGTTTTGCCAGACCAAAACGTGATTGGAAGAACATTCATCTTCAGCTTCTGCATACAAGCTAAACTTTTGACTTCCTCTGATGGGCACATCCGGACACCTATGAGTAGGCACAGGCCTGTACCTGGAAGTTGACTTTGATTAAAATCGACAGAAGCTACACATCCTACAGTGCCTGAAGTCACCCCCTTAGAAAAGTTCACTTTTTATTGTTATATAGTATTGAATCACAGTGGATTTAATTTGGCTTTTGTTGATACTGATCTTCAGAAAAATACTATTTAATATAAACCTAGAAGTAGATCACTGTAAAGTGGTCTTATTCAATAATATATATTTGTAATTAATTAAGTATTTACCCTCTTTAATAGGATACCCCTAAATCATCATGGCTGCAGCAAATTGGCTTTAGAATTCACAGAATTAATTCACCTGTAGGTAGTCGAGGGATATCAGTTTTACATATGCACCTGTAACTCAAAGGGCCAACTTGTGGTGAGTCTTTATCATGGCCAGACCTACAAAGTGAAGACTGATGAATTCCCCATGAAACGTGGGAAAGGACAAGTTAGGATGGAGATGAGAGAATATCCAAGTCACTGAACATCCAGTTAACCAATCATTTGGAAATAGAATGAGTGTGGTGCAGCTGTAAATCTGCCTAGAGCAGGCTGTCCACAAAAACTCAGTGATCATGGAAGAAGAGTCTAGTGATGGAGGTCTCCAAAAGGTCTCTGAGAACTCGGAACAAATTCAGACCTACAGTGGCTGAGATTAGAGAGACTATGCAGACGACAGCTGTTGCCAGGTTTGGCTATCATTACACTGTACATTGTCAGAAACGCACCATCCCTACCGTGAAGCATGGTGGTGGCAGCATCATACTGTGGGGATGCTTCTCTGCAGCAGGCCTTGGAAGACTAGTGAGGGTGGAGGAGAACATGAATGCCGCAAAATATGAAGAAGAGATAAAACCTGATTCAGTCTGTAAGAAGCGTGCACTTTGGGAGAAGAATTTGCTTTCCAGCAGTACAACGACCCCAATTTTAAAGCCACAGCTACATAAGAGTGGCTTTAAAATAACAATGTGAATGTCAGAGTCCACATCTCAATCCAATTAAAAGGCTGCTCACTCACAAAATACATGACACCTGACAACGCTTCCAGCAGTTTTGTAAAGACAAATGGAGGCGAATGGAAGTGTCCAGAGGATAGAACAAGAACTGCACAGTAAGCTGTCATGGCTGCCATCTACTAAATACTGACTTGAAGGGAGGAATACTTAAGTGACCAAATTTCTGTTTTATATTTGTAACTGATTTGAACTACTTTTCAGAGATCTGTTTTCACTTTGACATTAGTCTTTTCTATTAAACTGTGTCAAATCCAAATTAAAGGTAGATGTCGACTTATGACCACATTTGATTCTGACAGACCTGTCGTAAGTTGATCTGAACGTAAGACGGACCGGTATATGTATTCAAACCTGACCATATGTATAGTACTGAATAGTAAGTCCCTTAAGTCATATTGTTTGTTTTATATCTCGTTTTTTTATCATCATTCTTAGCATATTGTATAGATTTTCTATCTTTTATTGTGAACTTTGTTTTGTGCCCTTCCCCACCATAACCTATCATCTGTGGTGGAGGATTGAAAGCTTTAGATTTGTCAAAAATTTCGATCTCTGGTTTTTGACAGATCTCAACATTTTAGGGTGCTCTGATACCGAAAACATCGATATCTTGATGATGGATGTGTGTGCGTCTGTGTGTCACAGTTCATTGAGGACAGTCTAGAGTTAAAATGGCTGGACAGAAAAATACCAAACTCGAAACTTCACCCTGTTAGGAAATGACGAAGTGCTGGTTAGTTTTTGAGCCAAATCGTGCAAGAGAAAGAGGCACTCTAGAAGAACCCTGAAATACCGTAATTCTGCAATGAATTAAATTATGAATTCTTCTCGCCAATTGCTATCATAATGACCTATTTTATAGATAGATAGATACTTTATTAATCCCAAGGGGAAATTCACATACTCCAGCAGCAGCATACTGATAAAAAAATATTAAAGAGTGATAACAATGCAGGTATACAGACAGACGATAACTTTGAATAATGTTAACGTTTACCTAACCTCCCCCCCAACGGGTGGAATTGAAGAGTCGCATAGTGTGGGGGAGGAACGATCTCCTCAGTCTGTCAGTGGAGCAGGACGGTGACAGCAGTCTGTCGCTGAAGTTGCTCCTCTGTCTGGAGATGACACTGTTTAGTGGATGCAGTGGATTCTCCATAATTGACAGAAGCCTGCTGAGTGCCCGTCGCTCTGCCACAGATGTCAAACTGTCCAGCTCCATGCCTACAATAGAGCCTGCCTTCCTCACCAGTTTGTCCAGGCGTGAGGCATCTCTCTTCTTTATGCTGCCTCCCCAGCACATCACCGCGTAGAAGAGGGCGCTCGCCACAACCGTCTGGTAGAACATCTGTAGCATCTTATTGCAGATGTTGAAGGATGCCAGCCTGCTAAGGAAGTATATACAAGTGTATATATATATATATATATGTATATGTATATGTGTGTGTGTGTGTGTATGTATATATATATATATATATATATATATATATATATATATATATATATATATATGATCAGAAAGATCAGCATCAGAGCTGGAAGCAATTACTGAAATGCTATAGAATAGTTTGGGTAACTTGGTTCCTTGGGTGCAAAACCTACTAACACTCGTGTCTGATTTGTTTTTTTTATTTTATTTTATTATTATTTTGTTTCATTATTACTGTTGCTCGTATGGGTGCTAAACCTTTAACATAGCTTCACAAATTCTTTGTGTTATGTTATGTCCTCAGTGTGAGCCACTCCCAGTGTTCTTTGTGTTAACTGTAAGAGGAGGAATTGTACTGACAAGAGTTTGAGCACTCATGTTTTCTGTTTTAACATTTCAGTCTATTAATAATAAACATTAACAAATAAAGGAGTTCAGTGTGGTTGCGTTACCTCTTCGTGGCGGTTCGTACAAAGTATCGTGAGTCACAACGCAGCCAGAACGCAGCAGTACAGTGTGTGCGGTGAGCAACGGTTGGAATGGGATAATTTAAAGTCACATATATGATCGCTTTTGCTTTTCTTTCCTCCCTCATACTGCTTGATCACCTTAATTTTTGTGTCAAGATCAATTGTCCTTTTTCTTGTAATTTGAAGACAAATGTAACAGAATGTAGCACCACTGCAGGTAACAAACTGAGATGAATGAGTCACAGCATATGGAGCTGGTGTCGTGAAAACTGTTGTTTGCCAGTGAGACACGGTAGTAGTCGTAAGTCGATTGGTTGTAAGATGCATAGGTCTTAAGTCGATGACTACTTATAAATCTACTGTGAGTCAATGTTAAATAAGAATAAAATGTAAAATCTTTCAAGGGGGGTGAATACCTTTTATAGTCACTGTAGGTGTAGGTTCCTCCTCCTCCTCTTTGGTGTCAGGTGGTTTTGTCATTGTACAGTTCAGTTCTTTGGCAGAAAGCTAAAGCTTGCTGTGGATTAACGGCATCCTCTTTGGACTATAAATTTATGGAATCTTTGGAATCCCTGTGAACACCATCAAGAAATGGTAGTTGAAAGAATGAGATCTTACAGTGCTTTGTGAAAAGAAGCCTTACTTCAGGAAGCATCTACGATTCCTAAAATCTCTCCCCATCACATGACTTAAATAATTAGAATAATAACCAAATTATCCCCATGTAGCTTGTTTGCAGCATTTCATTAGATGCTTGCTACATTCTAATACAAAACTGAATTTGGTAAATTTTTAATTCCTACACTGACCTCTAAACAGAGATACTGGGAAATTACAGGTTACTTAACTAGGCTAGGAGTCCAACTGAAAACAGAAGTTGGAATGAAACTGTGCTGCTACTTGGGGTCTCTATGACTGAGTGGGTTTAAAAACCACTGTTGAAAGTTCTCTGTAAACTCTGGATCCAACTCATTTAGATGTTTGAATCACAGAATGTGGATTTGGGTTATTTCTGATTTGTAAAAGTGGTTAGATAAACCCTTGTGATCAACATGACCTGGTGAGAAGTATAATTTAGGCTCGATTAAAACAAGGTTGCTTATATTGCAATTTAAATTTCCTAATCATGAATGCTTGATGAATTAATCTTCATTTTTCCTTTTTGATGTAAGTTGGCACAGTGGTGCGGTTGTAAGCCCTGCTGCCTAACTGATCCATGAGACTTTGGTTTGACTCCAGGCCTGGTCACCATCAGTGTGCATTTTGTGTTGTTCTCCCTGTTCTCCCTGTGCATGGATGGGCTTTTGTTTACCTCAAAAGAAATTTGGGTTAGCATTATTAAAGATACTTAGCTGTCCTGGTACAAGTGATTGAGGATGGTTCCTTCCATGGTTTGGGGTGCTCTCCATTGTTGCTTTATTGCCAAGATGGGCTTTGGCCCCTTGTGATCCTGAATGGAATTAAGTGGGTTTAGAAATGGATGCATGGCTGGTCGGCTTTTAGATGCATGTCATCTTCCTTTGATTGCCTTAATAAAATAGATTTAATGCCTTGGCTTAAGGGCTGCAAATCTCCAGTCGAGACATGTGTGTCTTAAACCGTTTACTGGTATGGTGAAGACGTGATTTATCATGGCTTGTGGTCATTGTTATTTTAAACAAGCTAAGCACTTTGTAGAAAAACGTATTTATTAGTTTTGTTGTCTGCTATTCATAATTAGTTTAAACTTTTCAATTCCCAAGGACTGCCTGCAGCTTATGTCAGGTAAGATAAAACAAGTGATGAAGGGTAGAATTTTCCGAAGAACCCAGTTTTTCTTGCATTTAGCTGCAGAAATATTCAAATATCTGTATAGAAGAGTACAACACAGTGGTAAGCTATAGCAGATACTATAGTCCATTACCTCTGTTGATGATGCTGGTCTCCTCCAGTGTGAGTGCTTCATTTTTATCACTTACCAGCCCAGTACTTCACGGAGTTGAAATAAACACTGGGTATCAGAGTTATAGGACATTTAAAAGAATGTCACTACCCACATATGTATCACTTTTACGAGACAGTGCCTATTATTACTGCCTTCCGGCTCTAGTACACTGCATTTGAATCCCAAGCATGGCTGTTGTCATTGTGGTGTCTGCATGGTCTCCTTTTATCTCCTTGTGGGTTTTTCTCTGGGCATCAGATTTTCCTCACTCATCCACTATTTCTGCTATGGAATAAATTAGGATTAGTCCTTTCTTCTGGGTGGTACTTCCTGTAAGCATAACAAACGTAATATGCGGTTGAGTGTGTCTGTACATTTATAGCGACAACTGTATACAGCAGGTCACGTCTAAGTATGCATCTAATGTCCCCTATACAAGAGAAACTGAAAATAAACATGTTAGGAAATGTACACATGGTGTACACATTCAAGTGCGTTTGAGGACTGTGTGGTCACTGTAGCCCTCAATGGACTGAGTGCAGTAGATAGATAGATAGATAGATAGATAGATAGATCCCAAGGGGAAATTCACATACTCCAGCAGCAGTATACTGATAGAAAAAACAATATTAAATTAAAGAGTAATAAATATTCAGGTAAAAACAGACAATAACTTTGAATAATGTTAACGTTTACCCCCCTGGGTGGAATTGAAGAGTCGCATAGTGTGGGGGAGGAACGATCTCCTCAGTCTGTCAGTGGAGCAGGACGGTGACAGCAGTCTGTCGCTGAAGCTGCTCCTGTGTCTGGAGATGATACTGTTTAGTGGATGCAGTGGATTCTCCATGATTGACAGGAGCCTGCTGAGCGCCCGTCGCTCCGCCACGGATGTCAAACTGTCCAGCTCCATGCCTATAATAGAGCATGCTTTCCTCACCAGTTTGTCCAGGCATGAGGTGTCCTTCTTCTTAATGCTGCCTCCCCAGCACACCACCGTGTAGAAGAGGGCGCTCGCCACAACTGTCTGTAGCATCTTATTGCAGTAGGTTAGTTCTAGAACTTTCTTAATCCATTTCACGGTAGTGGGGGCCAGAGGCTATCTGACCGGGACTGGGCAAAGGGCTGAAAACAAGCTTGGGCAGGACTCTAGCCCATCACAGAGACCACTCTCTCCCCTCCCAACACACACACAGTGACAATTTGCAAGTGCCAAATAACATGACCGAAATAAATAAATAAAGCCCTTTTGTAATTCCTTCCGTGCCTGAGCATGTCTGGCCATAGTAATTTTCATAAAATGGGCTTCCAAAGCTGCTCAGATGTGACAAATGTTAGAGGAAAACAAAACTGAAAGGCAAACTGTATTACAGCCACTGACCATTCTGGATATCAGGTGAATGTGGCTGTCTGATGGTAAATTACAAGGAGACCAGATTCTCAAAGTTCCAAACTGGGACACTTGTGTAGCACATAGGCCCATGGATAAAGCCCATCCTTGTTTGCTTAATGGCTGCTTTACCTGATGTTTATTAGAGATGTGGGCCAGGGCATGAAAGAAAAGGAAAAAAAAAACTTTCACAAATGAACGCATAGGAACCCACACAGTGCTTAAAGTGGAAACAAGTAAATGGCAGTGCTGTCTGGTTTTCTATGCTTCTTAGTCATCCTCGCGATGCTGTTCAAATTCAACACAAGTTCTTAATGAAGCATTCTCCTTGGGAGTTTGGACTGCATGATTAATCGCTATTTATTTATTTATTTAGCTAGCAGATGCCTTCATCCTAGAAAGCTCTGTATCAGAGTTGGAGGCTCAAATTATGTTTTCATAGACCTATAGATGGACAGTAAATTTATTTGCTCCAAAAGGGGAAATTTTAGCTTTTTATAGAATCTCACGAAATATTATAACAAATGAGAACAGCAACCACCT
This sequence comes from Erpetoichthys calabaricus, assembly GCF_900747795.2. Classification (NCBI taxonomy): domain Eukaryota; kingdom Metazoa; phylum Chordata; class Cladistia; order Polypteriformes; family Polypteridae; genus Erpetoichthys; species Erpetoichthys calabaricus. The sequence goes on along the minus strand of NC_041402.2, from coordinate 15,609,013 downwards.
CCCTGAAATACATACAAGAATTACAAAAAGAAGAAAACTTCTGACTTCACTAAAGAAAAAAAGTAGGAGTTCCTGTGAGGCGCTACAATGGTGCATTGCTATTGGTATAAAGGAGCACCCATTGGCATTTCTTGACATACTTCTAAATATTTTTGCTAAACATCGTCACTCTTAGCATGTTACAGAGTGGATGTGCAGTATTTTTCATAATGGTACTTTGTTTTGTCTTCATTCTTTCCTCCACTACACCTCCAAGGGGTCCAGAGTGCATCCCATAACTGAGCCTGCCTTCTTAATTAGTTTGATTCAGTGGGCCTCTCTTGGAGTGAACTTACCAGATCAGCACACTATAGTGTAGAAGATCACACTGGCCACTACATGTGAAGGATGTTACTACCTACATATATCATTTTAGCGAGACTGGTTAGTAATGATACCTCCCATCTCTAGTATTCTGGTCATAAATCCCAAGCCTGGATGTTGCCTTTATGGAGTTTGGATGTTCTCCTGTTTCCTTATGGTTTATCCTCTGGGTACTCAGATTTTCCTCCCTCACCCAAAAATCTGTGCATTAGGTTTGATTGGCACCTCTAAATTGTCAGTATGTGTGAATATGTTGTTTTTTTGTGAGTGAGCCTTTTCATGGATTGTCCAGAGTTATCTCCTGGTTTTGAGCCCTGTGCTGCTTAAGCTTTGGTATTGTACGTCCTCGAGTTTAAGAGCTTTCAGAATTCACACTCAATGAATCAATTCCTAGGACTGCTGTACTAATACTGCAGGCAGTGTGGTGTCATGGTTAAGGCTTTGGACTTCAAACCCCGAGGTTGTGGATTCAAATCCCACTACTGACACTGTGTGATCCTGAGCAAGTCACTTGACCTCCCTGTGCTCCAATTGGAAAACCAAAAGAAATTGAACCAATTGTATCATAAATGTTGTAAGTTGCCTATGACAAAGGCATCAGCCAAATAAGTAAATGTAAAATGTACTGTGTAGGACATCCTTTTGTTTTCTAAAAAGCCTCACTTACTCTTGGCATGGATTCTGCAAGATGTTATAAACCTTCCTTCGAGATTCATGCTGCAAAAATCCCATTCTACCACATCTGAAAGATGTTCTGTTGGATTCATTTTCAGTGGCTGGGAAGGCCACTGCAGAACATTAAACTCGTTGTCATGTTCGTGACAGCAGTTTGAGACGACTTTTGCTTTGTGACACACTGTATTATCATGCTGAAAGTAGCCATTAGAAGATGTGTAAATTGTGACTATGAAGGGATGCACACAGTGAGCAACAACAACATTTATTTCTATAGCACATTTTCATACAGATGATGTAGCTCCAAGTGCTTTACATGATGAAGAAAGAGAAAAAAGACAACATACAGTATATAAGAAAATAAAATTAGGGAACACTAATGAACATAGAATAAAAGTAAGGTCCGATGGCCAGGGAGGACAGAAAAAACAATAAAAATAACTCCAGACATCTGGAGAAAAAAAACAAAATCTGCAGGGGTTCTGAGGGCACGAGACCACCCAGCCCCCCTCTAGGCATTCTACCTAACATAAATGACCTCAATCAGTTCTTCCAGGTGAACCCTGAATACCATGAGAACTGATTGAGGTCATTTATGTTAGGTAGAATGCCTAGAGGGGGCTGGGCGGTCTTGTGGCCTCAGAACCTCTGCAGATTTTGTTTTTTTTCTCCAGATGTCTGGGTTTTTTTTTTTGTTTTTTCTGTCCTCCCTGGCCATCGGGCCTTACTTCTATTCTATGTTAATTAGTGTTCCCTAATTTTAACTCTTATTTATTTTGTCTTTTTTCACTTTCTTCATCATGTAAAGCACTTTGAGCTACATCATTTGTATGAAAATGTGCTATAGAAATAAATGTTGTTGATGTTGTTGTTATTGTATTCAGAGTTCACATGGAAGAACTTGATGATGATGATGATGATGGAACTTGATGATGATTCTGACCTTTAAATCCATTAATGTAGGGACATCACAGTGGTTTGATCAGGTGGTGTTGGCACAGGTTGAGACCACAGAAAATCGTAAATAGATCAGCAGAGAAAGTAGGAGTTAGTACAGATTTCGGAGCCACCAACAATGCTCATCCAGGTCATGGCATTAAAGCCATGATTGATGAATATTAACAGGCCCAACATGTTCCAAGAAAACATTCCCCACACCATTAGACCACCACCACCAGCCTGGACTGTTGAAACAAATCAGGTTGACTGCATGGATTCATGCTGTTAGTTAGTCCAAAATGCTGCTGCTAGGCTTTTAACTTGATCTACTCATATTAATTTCATCTTGTATGAATTGCACCGACTTCCAGCTTATTAATTTGCTTTAAAATTTTGGTGCTTACCTACAGTATAGAGCTCTCTCCGGACAACCCCCATAGTATGGCACTGGACTACTGCACCTCTATACAGCCTATCAGGCAGTTAAGTTTGGGCAACAGGGCTTCTTCGTCATCCCATGTACCCCGATAAAGCTACGTGTGCTTTTCAGTCCATTGTGCCAAGGCTTTAGAATGGTCTTCCGTTAGCGTTGTGCACGGCTGTGTCAGCTGAATCTTTCAATAAGCAACTTAAGACACTGTTGTTTAACCTCATTACCGTTAGACCTGAGCGTCACTCACGCTGTAAAAACAGTGCTAAAAGCGTTAGTCCTGAGTGTCACTCAGGCAATGGTACTGGCATGTCTCATGTAAGACATGAGGTTTACTCAGGCTGTAAAAGTGCCAATAGCATTAGCTCCGGGTGTTATTTGGGCAACGATACAGGCATGTCTTGTGTAAGTGAGTGTTAACCCAGGCAATGGTGTAGACGCGTCATCTCCTAACCTCATAATGGCATTTTGTAAGAAACGCCTCTCATCATCAGTGATGACGAAGTGAATCTGTCTTCAGGCTTGAAACTGAAACAGTCAGTGAAACAGAAAGGAATTCTGAGAATCCAAAAGTGACGTGTCACTCGCTGTTCATATTTTTATTATTATTCATCATCATCATTATTATTATTATTTGCATCACTACACTTCTGACTTTGTACTTTTAGTGTTTTATATGTTTTACAGTAGAAAGATGACATTAAATAAAAATATCCTTTTTCAAGCTAAAAAATGCAACATTTTACAACAAAAACATTTTATGTTTTTTTTTTTAAAAAATAAGTCACACTAAGGATGTTAAGCAGGCATTTAAACACAGCTGGGTAGTCTCTGCTTTGTTCTTGTTATTTTATTTATTTTTTTCTTGTTTTGTTATGTCTTGATGACACTTTTATGTGTTTTATCGTTGTACAGCGCTTTGTGGTGTCGTGTCTGTGAAAGGTGCTTAATAAATACATTTTACTTACTTACTGTTGGGTCCAATTTCTGACCCTGCCATCTGTTGGGTCATTGACATCCATCAGGCCCAGCTATGGTTTTTCAGTCTTTAGCTGTCCAGTTTTGGTGAGCCTGTGGCCACTGTAGCTTCAGCCTTCTGTTTGTGGCTGACAGGAATGGAACCCGACATGGTCTTCCACTGTTTTAGTCCATTTGCCTTAATATTTGATGTGTTGTGGATTCTGAGATGCTTTTCTGCTGCCCACAGTTGTACAGAGTGGTTATCCGAGTTATCGTAGCCTTTCTGTCAGCTTGAACCAGTCTGGCCATTCTCCTCTGACCTTTCTCTTCAATAAGGCACTTTGGTCCGTAGAACTACCACTCCCTGGATGTTACTCACACCTTTCTGAGTAAACTCTATAGACTGTTGTGTGGGAAAATCTTAGGAGATCAACACTTACTGAAATTCTCAAACTGGCCTGTCTGGCACCAACAATCCTGCCACGGCCAAAATCACTGAGATGACATTTTTTTCTTATTCTTGTTTTTGATATGAACATTAACTGAAGCTCCTAACCCATATATGCAGGATTTTATGCATTACATTACTGCCATGTGATTGGCTGATTAGTTTCAGGGACAATCAGGTGTACAGTCAAGTCAATCAAGTCCTTCCATGAGAACCCTGAATGCTAAGAGGACTGATTGAGGTCATTGATGTGAGGTAGAATGCCTAGAGGGGGCTGGGTGGTCTCGTGGCCTGGAACCCCTGCAGATTTTATTTTTTCTCCAGCCGTCTGGAGTTTTTTTTTTTTTGTTTTTTCTGTCGTCCCTGGCCATCGGACCTTACTTTTATTCTATGTTAATTAGTGTTCTCTTATTTTAATTCTTGTCTTTTTTTCTCTTTCTTCATCATGTAAAGCACTTTGAGCTACATTATTTGTATGAAAATGTGCTATATAAATAAATGTTGTTGTTGTTGTACAGGTGTTCCTAATTGTTTGCTCAGTCAGTCTATGTATTTCTATACACAAGGCATATCATTTGTTTATAAAATGTTTAACCTTTTGTATGTGTGAAATGCATAGTGTATCCATGTTTGTCCTCTTTGCAATGATGCACAACACAAAAGCAGAGCTCGCTCAAATCAGGTTTGCATGTTTGTGGCAGTACTGCCTGTAGACCTAAATATGATATTCCTGTAGCGTTAAGCTGGCAGTCCTGTATTGTATTTCTTCACCTTGACTGCCTGTCTGCCTGCCAAGTCTGCAATGCTTATTTACTTCCCACTAATGCACATGAATCTGTTTTCTGCTTAGTTATACACCGCCACAAGATTGGGAAGTAGGGGGGTGGCGGCGGCAGCGACGGCATTTGTTTTCAGCCTGTCACGAGAGCAAAGCCTTCACTCCACACATTTGCTTAGATCCTGTCGTTTATCTTTTGTTAAAATTCTTTATTCTATTGTCACTTTACGTAGCACATTTGGACTGCAGTTTGGGATATGAATGTAAAAGTGACTTAGTTGTGAAGAACCAGCGGCCAGTGCTGTCAGAATTGGCCTACCTTAATCTTGAAGTGGCTAAGTGGTTTAGTAATTGGATGAATTGGTTGATTTATTGTTTTATTACCTGATGCCATTTACAGCAAGGGCCAGAGTACAACCAGAAGAGGTATGGTTGTGGGTCTGATGTGGGTGGCAGATGTCTGCATGTGTTCTGTCACATTGTGCTTGCAAATGGACTTTTGTTTTTTATGCTGTGGTATGCTGGGGTGCTGGTATGAGAACAGGAGATGCCATCAGACTTTAATTAATCAGAAAAGGCAGCTGTGGAGACTCACCTGGGCAGTATGGTGGTAGGAGCTGACAGAGAAAGATATTGGCTAAACTGCTGACTGTCATGAATTAGTGTGGCGCTGCAGTATCACCCGTTGCACGGCGGCACTCAGGTTCTAATTTGGGATCCTGAGGTGGTTCGTAATTTGGTGGGTGCAGCAACGCTTTATCTGTGCATGCTCCCAACCTTGTCCTCCTCCTTTTCATGACACCGTGGTCAGCCTGCAGAGCACTGTCAGCACAAGACACATTCCACATGTGGTAAGTTGCAAGTCAAATAAAAGTTGCACATTACACACACCTATCTCAACTGTAAGACTGTTCAAAATATATTTGGTGAAAGCTTTGGACTTCAAGTGCTGAGGTTGTGGGTTCAAATCCCGCTACTGACACTGTGTGACCCTGAGCAAGTCACTTCACCTGCCTGAGCTCCAATTGGAAAACCAAAAGAAATGGAACCAATTGTATCATAAATGTTGTAAGTCACCTTGGATAAAGGCATCAGCTGAACAAGTAAATGTAATGGCTTGAAATCTTTACCCTGGACAGAACTGAGCTTTATATTACACCTTTCACAGTAATATATCTCAAAAATAAACGAACAAAGCAGTGCAAATATTCTGTAGCAGAAAATACAATTGCTGTCTAGTACAGTGTCAGTCGAGCCTGGAATTTTAAACACGACTCGGCAAATAAATGTAGCATTCAGCAAGCGTAAGTCATGGACTGGTTAGAGGAACATTTATTTTTCATTTGTCAATTGTTTGCATCTAAATTAAAAATTGGTGAGGTGTCGTAGTGAGCTCAGTTTCAGCACCAAGGAGAGAGTTCATAAACCTGAAGGTGTTTTCTGTAGCTTTTGGTGCTTTGGCTGTAATCCTGACTCCTTTGTCTTTCCTTTTTTGTTCTCCTCCTTTCTCTGATGTTGAATCAATGGTGGATTTTACTGCTTCATCTACCTGCTTAAGGAAACAATAAATGTGTATGCTACCTAATGAAGCATTTCTTTCTCTTCCATCCTGGCAGTGGCTTTCCCAAATTCAGGGAAGAAGGAATGGTTCTAATTTTTTGGAAATTGCTTCGCTTTTTTTTTGCTTCTACTCATCTTGATACCTCGGTTCATGAATGTCTCTGTACACGTACAAATTGGGTTATGACCAAAAAGTTAGCCAAACTTTTGCATCTGTTCACGACCACACACTCGGTATACGAACAAGCCAGTTTCGGTTTGTGCGCGCCGATGATTTCCGCACGTGTTCAGTCTCTCCCTGTGCATTCCCTGTGCAGAGAGAGAGAGAGAGAGAGAGAGAGAGAGACACACACACACACACACGCACGTGCACGAGAGAGAGACACACACACGAGAGGGTGAGTGAGGGCTGGCCGCAGAAGGCTGAGAAGGCAGTTAAAGAATGCACCAGGCTTGTTTTTAAAGAGACTGATTCCAGCATTGTTTTAACCTCGTTGTATTTAATGAAGACTTTATTCTGTTGGATTTTAACCTCCACTTCACTTCTGTTTACAGCGATCGGTTTGCATCATGCATTGTTGCAATGTTACTTTTCTTGGTTGTTTATTAAATTACGGATTTTTCAAATGTTCATTTTTTTCCCTGTGCTTAAAACTCATTAAAAAAAAAGTGTTTTTAGTGAGTAGTTCGTAGCGCTATAGCGTGAACTATTGCAGTGTTAGTTTTCACTGTTGTTCAAGGTTTTCTCAGTGTTATTCAATGTTTTTACATTTAGTTTACTATTACGCTGTGCATTCTATGGTTTAATTAACTATATTTTAAAAAACTATATTTACATACAGTTTGTACGGTTTGGAACGGATTAATTGTATTTACATACAATCCTATGGGGGAAATTACTTCGGGTCACGACCAAAACAGGTTACAACCAGAGTTTTGGAACGAATTATGGTCGTGACCCGAGGTTCCACTGTATCTAGTGATGCAGCACGTCTGGGTTTTTGGGGTTCCTCTTTATTTTTGGCCCTCTAGACCTGAACAACTCCCATTTTTAAAATGTTTTGGACCATATTTACTGTAGGAGATATCACACCGTTATGATAGAGTAAACCAATAGGTGTTTCCAGCTAAAATGATCAGAACGACTTGATTATGTGTATATCATGTCAACTGACCCCAGGGGTGCATCCCCTAATGAGACATGAGGGGTCAAACTTACTTTGAAAACTTTGGTAAAAGTGGGGATTGGTAATATAAGCATTGTGGAGTATCATTTTATGCTATTTTGAGGTTGCTAATCACGGAAATGATCATATTTTTGATATTTGATTTCTTAATGGTGGTCCTAGCCCTATAAGAACCACTCCCAAATGACAAATTTGAAACCTAAGCATGTTTGGGTATCGTGTTGAACTATTTCATGTCTGCTGATCACAAATATGATCAAATTTTTGATATTTGATTCTTTAGCAGTGGTCCTGGCACTCTAAGAGCCACTACCAGAAATGTAGAAATGGCAAAATTTAAACATAAGCATGTTGTGGTGCTATTTCATGTTTGGTGATCATCCATCCATCCATCCATTATCCAACCTGCTATATCCTAACTACAGGATAATGGGGTGTCTGCTGGAGCCAATCCCAGCCAACACAGGGTGCAAGGCAGGAAACAAACCCTGGGCAGGGCGCCAGCCCACCGCAGAACACACACACACACACACACACGCACACACTAGAGACAATTTAGAATCGCCAATGCACCTATCCTGCATGCCTTTGGACTGTGGGAGGAAACCGGAGTACCTGGAGGAAACCCACACAGACGCGGGGAGAACATGCAAACTCCACGCAGGGAGGACCTGGGAAGCGAACCTGGGTCTCCTAACTGCGAGGCAGCAGCACTACCACTGTGCCACCATGCCACCTTGCTGATCATGAATATAAGAATATTTTGATATTTTTTACCATTAATCCTTGCCATCTAAGAGCCACTTGTAGAAGGTTACAAATGACAAGTTTGAAACCTAAGCATGTAAGGTATTGTTTTAGACTATTTTGAGGTAAGTGGTGACAAATATAATCCTTTACTAGGGATCTAGCCCTCTAAGGACCTCTGTCAAAAGGTGAAAAATGACAACTTTCTGTTGAGAAGTCCAGCAAAATGACACCTTTTATTGGCTAAGTAAAAATATTACAATATGCAAGCTTTCGAGGCAACTCTGATTTATATCCTGCCTGAAGAAGGGGCCTAAGTTGCCTTGAAAGCTTGCATTTTGTAATCCTGGGTATGACGTTAACCTGCATCCAGCCCTGCAAGCAGGTCCTCTATCCTGCAGGGAAAAACCTGGGGTTTGGTGGCAGAATTGGCACTCCAGCCACCTTAAAAAAAATCTCACATTGGTTCCATTCCATCTGAACTACTTGCATGGCTGAACTTGGGTCCTAATCTGGGATCCTGAGTTGGTTTGTCATGTGGTGGGTGCGGCAATGCGCTGCATCAGTGTGTGCTCCTATCCTCCTCCTCCTCCTCCTCTCACTACATTTATAATGGCTAACACAGTACAACACCCTAGTACAGGGGTGGCGAACTCCAGGCCTGGAGGGCCGCAGTGGCTGCAGGTTTTCATTCTCACCCTTTTCCTAATCAGTGCCCAGTTTTCACTGCTAATTAACTTTTCCCCCATCACTTTAATAGCCCTGTTAGAAGAGTTCAGCCCTCTGAATTGATTCCTTTCTTCATTAAATAACAGCCAAGCAGAAATGAGATGTGAAACGAGCTAACAGATGACCAGCTAAACTGGGGCTTCAAACTCCAACCAATTTCACTCCAATCACTTTCTTAATGAAAAGCCAATTCTTGCTGTTAATTAAACCCGTTATTTAATTCCATGGCTTGTTGCTGCTCTCATTCTGCCACAGCACACATTTCGAAAACTGTTGTTTTTCTGCTCTTTCTAAGAGCACCGTCAAAATGTTTTGGTGACCTGAGAGATCAACCTTACCAAGACCGTCACCTCTCTTTAATTTCAGATATTGTGTGATGGGCACAGGGGAGCTGGTCATGTGGTGGCTTGTTTTGTGTCTCATTATTGTTTGGCTGCTAATTAAAGAAAAAGAAACAACTATGGGACCTGAGTGAAGTTGATTAAAAGAAGTAATCAGCAGCAAAAACTGGTCACTAATTAAGAAGATGGTAAGAATGAAAACCTGCAGCCACTGCGGCACTCGAGGTCTGGAGTTTGCCATCCCTGCCCTAGTACTACCAACTTTCTATTACAATTGAGAATATTTAGACATTAAACATTTAAATTGAAGCATCCATCCATCCATTTTCCAACCCGCTGAATCCGAACACAAGGTCACGGGGGTCTGCTGGAGCCAATCCCAGCCAACACAGGGCACAAGGCAGGAACCAATCCCGGGCAGGGTGCCAACCCACTGCAGTAAATTGAAGCATACATTATAATATTTCAGATATATATGAAACAACTCTTCTTGTTTATAATGTACTTCTACCTATTGAAGTAAGTCATTACTTTTCTTATGAATACCCCGAGTTAGAGTGGCCTTTGCTAATTCACTTTTTTTATTTTGTTCTTATTTGCTCTCTGACCCTGGTTTTCTTAAGACTCCCTGTAATGTGGCCCCTAATTTCTCCATGGCTTCTGTGCTTTACTTCTGTATATAATAATCATTTGTGGGAGATTAATGCACAAGTAGGGTGAAGAATGGAGGCTGTCAGAAATATTGTTAGACCATAAAACAAGCAGCTTGCATAGTTCAGTGATTTAAGAGCAGGGCTTGATTACTTATTGACAATATTTACAAAATTGTTTTGATTAAATGTTTACGGTGGTCATAACCTGAGTTTCTCATTGTTCTTGATTGAGAAAATAAACGATTTGTGATCTGTACAGTTATGTGAGAAAGTAAGTCCAACCCATGAGATGCCATTTTTTATATTTTGTAACATATCATCTTTGTTATATGGGTTGGAGACGGTGGCACTGACCAGACAGCAGGAGACAGAGCTGGAGGTGACAGAGTTAAAGATGCTAAGATTTGCATTGAGTGTGACGGGGATGGACAGGATTAGAGATGAGGACATTAGGGGGTCAGCTCAGTTGGGACGGTTGGGAGAAAAGTCAGAGAGGCGAGATTGTGTTGCGTTGGTTTAGACATGTGCAGAGGAGAGATGCTGGGTATACTGGAAGAAGGATGCTAAGGATAGAGCTGCCAGGGAAGAGGAAAAGAGAAACGCCTAAGAGAAGGTTTGAGAGAGGACATGAAGGTGATTAGTGTGACAGAGCAAGATAGATAGATAGATAGATAGATAGATAGATAGATACTTTATTAATCCCAATGGGAAATTCACATTCTTCAGCAGCAGCATACTGATACAATAAATAATATTAAATTAAAGAATGATAATAATACAGGTGAAAAAAAAAAAAAAAAAAAAAAACAGACAATAACTATGTATAATGTTAAATATTAACGTTTACCCCCCCCTGGTGGAATTAAAGAGTCGCATAGTTTGGGGGAGGAACGATCTCCTCAATCTGTCTGTGGAGCAGGACAGTGACAGCAGTCTGTCGCTGAAGCTGCTCTTCTGTCTGGAGATGACATTATTTAGTGGATGCAGTGGATTCCCCATAATTGATAGGAGCCTGCTGAGCGCCCTTCGCTCTGCCACAGATGTTAAACTGTCCAGCTCCATGCCAACAATAGAGCCTGCCTTCCTCACCAGTTTGTCCAGGCGTGAGGCGTCTTTCCTCTTAATGCTGCCTCCCCAGCACACCACTGCGTAGAAGAGGGCGCTCGCCACAACTGTTTGATAGAACATCTGCAGCATCTTATTGCAGATGTTGAAGGAAGCCAGCCTTCTAAGGAAGTATAACCGGCTTTGTCCTTTCTTGCACAGCGCTTCAGTATTGGCAGTCCAGTCTAATTTATCATCCAGCTGCACTCCCAGATATTTATAGGTCTGCACCATCTGCACACAGTCACCTTTGATGATCACTGGGTCTATGAGGGGTCTGGGCCTCCTAAAATCCACCACCAGCTCCTTGTTTTTGCTGATGTTCAGGTGTAGGTGGTTTGAGTCGCACCATTTAACAAAGTCATTGATTAGGTCCCTATACTCCTCCTCCAGCCCATTCCTGATGCAGCCCACGATAGCAGTGTCATTAGCGAACTTTTGCACATGGCAGGACTCCGAGTTGTATTGGAAGTCCGATGTATATAGGCTGAACAGGACCGGAGAAAGTACAGTCCCTTGTGGCGCTCCTGTGTTGCTGACCACAATGTCAGACGTGCAGTTCCCAAGACGCACATACTGAGGTCTGTCTTTAAGATAGTCCACGATCCATGCCACTAGGTATGAATCTAATCCCATCTCTGTCAGCTTGTCCCTAAGGAGCAGAGGTTGGATTGTGTTGAAGGCGCTAGAGAAGTCTAGAAACATAATTCTTACAGCACCACTGCCTCTGTCCAAGTGAGAGAGGGATCGGTGTAGCATATAGATGATGGCATCTTCCGCTCCCACCTTCTCCTGATATGCAAACTGCAGAGGGTCAAGGGCGTGTTGAACCTGTGGCCTAAGGTGGTGAAGCAGCAGCCTCTCCATGGTCTTCATCACATGTGATGTCAGAGCAACAGGCCGAAAGTCATTCAGCTCACTAGGACGTGATACCTTTGGGACTGGGGTGATACAAGATGTTTTCCAAAGCCTCGGGACTCTCCCCTGTTCCAGGCTCAGGTTGAAGATGCGCTGTAGAGGACCCCCCAGCTCCGATGCACAGACCTTCAGCAGTCGTGGCGATACTCCATCTGGACCCGCTGCTTTGCTGGCACGAAGTCTCCTCAGCTCTCTGCTCACTTGCGCTGTTGTAATTATGGGTGGGGATGTCTTTCCTATGCTGGTATCAGCAGAAGGATGTGTGGAGGGTGCAGTACTCCGAGGTGAGAGTGAGAGTGGGTTAGGGTGGTCAAACCTGTTAAAAAAAGTTGTTCATTTGGTTTGCTCTCTTCACGTCTCTCTCAATGGTGGTACCCCGCTTCGAGCTGCAGCCAGTGATGATCTTCATCCCATCCCACACTTCCTTCATGCTGTTATTCTGCAACTTCTGCTCCAGCTTTCTCCTGTACTGCTCCTTCGCCGCCCTGAGCTGGACTTGGAGTTCCTTCTGCACGCGCTTGAGCTCATGCTGATCACCGTCTTTAAAAGCCCTTTTCTTCTGATTCAAAAGGCCCTTGATGTCACTTGTAATCCATGGCTTGTTGTTAGCATAGCAGCGTACTGTTCTTACTGGAACTACAATGTCCATACAGAAGTTGATGTAGTCAGTAGTGCAGTCAACAACTTCCTCAATGTTCTCATTATGAGATCCCTGCAGGATATCCCAGTCTGTAGTTCCAAAAAGTTCTCTCAGAGTATTCTCAGCCTCCAGGGTCCACTTCCTGAATGATCGTGTGGTTGTAGGTAGGACTCTAACTTTTGGTTTATAGTGAGGCTAAAGCAGAACCAGGTTATGATCTGCTTTCCCAAGCGCAGGCAGCGGGGTGGCGCTGTATGCATCTTTAACGTTTGCATAAAGTAAATCAATAGTCTTATTTCCCCGGGTGTTACAGTGCACATACTGGGAGAATGCAGGTAATGTTTTGTCCAGCGTCACATGGTTAAAGTCTCCAGCGATTAGCACAAGCGCCTCGGGGTGCTGCGTTTGTAACTTAGCAACAGCAGAATGGATGATGTCACTCGCTGACTCCTCGTCCGCCCGAGGAGGTATGTACACGATGACAACAATGACATGTCCAAACTCTCTGGGCAAATAGTAGGGACGTAAACTTACGGCCAACAGTTCGATATCCCTGCAGCAAGTGGAGATTTTGACGTTAACATGTCCAGAGTGACACCACCGTGTATTAACATAGAGAGCGAGTCCTCCTCCTTTGTGCTTCCCACAGGTACTTGCATCTCTGTCCGCTCTAACTGTGCTAAACCCGGATAGCTCCACGTTGGCATCTGGGATGGTGTTATTTAGCCAGGTTTCGCAAAAACACAACAAACTGCATTCTCTGTAGGTCCTGACATTTTTCACCAGCGCAGCCAGTTCGTCGATCTTATTTGAGATTGAGTTTACATTCCCCAGAATCACAGAAGGCACCGAAGGCTTAAAACGCCACTTTCTCGCAAGCCGCTTCTTTTTTAGCTTAGTGCCGGCTCTGCTGCCACGATATCGCCTTCTTACCTCGTCGGGTAAATATGGAACCACACCGGCATTGGCATTTGTTCTCAGCGCCCGAAGTTGAGTACTTGAATAGGTGAGTCTCGGCGTGTAAAAATCCATGCCCACGTTGTAAAAGTAAGTGTGTCCAGGGAAGGAATCCACATAAAATAAAGTGGTAGGAGTGATCAATAAATAAAAATAGAAAAATAAAAGTAGAAAAGTACACATACACATACAGTCATACACGGAGCTGCTGAAAAGGCTGCCACTCACGGCGGCGCCGGATGCACAAGGACAGGAAGATACGGAACAAGTTGAACCACTGTGGCAACCCCTAACGGGAGCAGCCGAAGGAAGAGGATGTGGACATATCAAGATTTGACCTTCATTTAAACCGCATCTGTAGGTAAACATCATAACAGGTTTTCAGTTTTAAAGTCCAGTGTATCATTTAAATAAAAATAAATGCAGATTTTGCTTGTTAAAAAACGCTTGTCCCTCCCTGATATTTATCTCTACCTCAGATACCTCAAGTTAGAGTCAGGTGCTGATGATTAGAAATCATTAGAGAGGACTTTGTCAGAACTCATCTTAATTAATCCTCAGACATTTCGTTTGGTTTGTTCTTTGTTGCTGAAGTTGGTGTTATTACCAGGCCGAGATCAAAGGAGCTCTCTGAGGCCTTCAAAAGACGGTTATATAAACGGCTTGGGATGGGACTGAAAATCTCCAAACAATTGTGAATCAACCACTCTACTGTCCGAAAGATCATCTACTAGCAGAGAAAATTTCAAACACCTGCCAGTTTGTCCAGGCCAGGCAAGTTCAGCCCAATAGAGAAGAACTGGTAATGGAAGACATCTGTAAAAAGTACCGAGTTTTATCATGGGGAGCTTCAGGTGGCACTTGCCACTGTTAGTGTAGAGAGCTTGAGCCTACCATTAGAAAGAGGGTACACAAATTAAGGTGGTGTGCTAAGAGAAAACGGAGAGAACATCAAGGCAAGACTAATGCTTGCTAATGAATACCTAGGCCAGTGGTTCTCAAATTGTCTCAAAATGTTGCCATATGTGGCGTAATTTCGCTATTCGTAGGGAAATTTTAAACTTGTAGCGGTGTATCGACAGCAAAAAATATAGGAATACATTTTATTAAGGTTTCAGAAAAATGTTAGGGGGGCGTGATTAAAACTGTTATGAAAACTCGGGTCGCAAATACTTAAAGGTTGAGAAACGCTGACCTAGGCAAAGTCAAGAACAGCCGAGGCAGAGAGGTTTTTGACCACAATACCAGAAACACAAAGACAACATTTGATCAGAGCAACCTGATACCAAGTGGTGGTGTAACCATTACAGTTTGCGGCTTTTTGATGCTACAGAGCCTGAGCAGCTCATCATCATTGAATCTACTAGGAATCTTCTTTGTACCAATGGGTGCTTGAGGATAAACTCATCTGTCATCTCCACTGAAAGTGGGCCTTGCAACACAACAATAACCATAAATATACCATTAAATCCACCAAGGAATGGCTGAAAAGAAAGAAGTGAAGGATTCAGGAATGGCCAAGTCAAATCCCGTGGAGATCTGAAAGAAGGGGCTTTGCACACAAGACACCTCTCAAACAGTCACCTAGCTAAAAGAGTTCTGCAAAGAGGAATGGTGGGAAAAAAAACGTTCTCCTGGCCGATGTCAGAGACTGCTAGACAGTTCTGGGAAACGCTGACTTGAGGGGGCAACACTAGCTATTAGAGTTAAGAAGACTTTCTGTACTTTTACCATTGACAGAAATGGTGTGTCTGGACATAATTATTGTAAAGTCAGATTTTCATATTTCTTTTTAATTACATCACTTTTTATTGTTTAAATGAAGGTCAAATCTTGATATGTTCACATATGTTTAAAAAAATAAAACATTTCATGGGATGTACTAACATTTTCATATGAGTGTAACACTATAAATGGAACTGATCCGGGTTATAGCAAAAACGTGACTGGCCTACTGTATTGTTCTCCTTGTCTTTTGTTTTAGAGTCGGTTAATTAATCATGATTAAGAGAAAAGAAAGAACCAAAAACAAAGAATAGGCTAATTATTCCTTCATTTGTCATTTTCTGTTCACCTTTTTTGTTCATGGAGGTCACAATTGGAAAATCCTGAAGGTTTTACTTTCAGATGCTCTACATTGTAACTCATTGTCCTTGATGAATAACTTATTTTAATGGAACAGAGGCCATCCATCTTGCTTATTCCCCTCCATTCTGCCTTACCTAAATCTTTCTCTAATTCATATTCTGACATTTTCTGTTAATTTATTCAACTGTGTTGTTCTAAATGAGCACTAACATTGCACCACCCTAAAGTATCAATATGGCCTTGCAAGTATATCACCCACGTAGCTTCCATCTAATTTGTCTTTTTAATCACTTCTGGATAGCCTGCGGCTGATGGCCTTGCAAATGTAGTAGATGCTTTTTTGTGTTGGTGGATCTTCCTTTTCCGTCCACCTTGTTGTACAGTTATTAGTATTTTTCATTCCATCTATTGATCTTTTTCCCATACCCACTTATCCTGAGAAGCATTCAGAGGAAGCTAGGGCTTATCCCAGCAAGCACTGGGCACAAGGCATGAACAGTCCCTTGAAGGGGCACTGATGCTCCTCTTTTATTCTGTTTACTCTGTATACAAATGAATGTCACAAAAGACAGGAATACATTCACATCTGAGGATGACTCTTACATTTTGTGTCTTTTGCTAGATAAGGAGGACAATCATGGACCAGTAGTTGATGGATTTGTTAAATGGTGTAATTGTTCCTCCTTACACCTAAGCATTTCTACAACCCAGGATATGCCTGTACTTTTTCCTTTGCCCATCTTTCTTCTCTCTTGTCAATAATTAAAGGATAGACTGTAAAGATAGTGGAGCACTATAAAAATTAGGACCAGTCATCAATATTAGCTTGATCTTTGATCAGACTGTAGACTAGATCAGTACGAAGCGGCTGAGGTGGCTATTATTCTTCATGAGTTATTTCACAATAGATCAAACTAAAAGGTCATTCTTTTCCATTTTTTTTTGTTCTTTTATTTCGCCTTATACAATTTCTTGTATTAGGAATTTGTTTGTTTTCGCATACCCCTTGGGGTCAGAGTGCAGGGTCAGCCATTGTACAGCGCCCCTGGAGCAATTACAGGTTAAGGGCCTTGCTCAAGGGCCCAGCAGAGTAGGATCTCTTTTGGCAGTGACGGGTTTCGAACCAGCAACCTTCGGGATACCAGCACAGATCCTTAGCCTCGGAGCCACCACTCTACGCCAAGGATATCGCGTATTAGTCGAGGTATAGCTGCGATTCTTGAGAGACAATCTACCAGAAATTATTGCAGGGATCCAGGTTTGAATCCCGCTCATGGCACATAGCTGAATGGAAGACTATATCTCTAAAATATATATATTTAACTTATATAAAACTTACTCTTCGACGAACGGTGCTTTGAATTCCACTTTGCAGATTTGTTGTTTATTTTTCTTTTTTGATTAAACAAAAACTGTTTAATGAATGATTGATTTGTTAAGGAACACATGAACAACAAACATAGTTAAAATCACAATTAAACAAACTGCCTGCAAATTCTATTGAATCATAATTATAACAAATAACACATTTCACTTACTTATATAGTATCATTTACCATGGTCTCAGACGGCCGCACAGATAATCAAGAGGGGTGCAATAAAAATGAAAGCACAATAAGAATGAATAAATAATAGTTCACGGCCTTGTGTTTGTATGTATTTATAAAATTTGGGAAGTAATATATTCTAGTTGATGCTGACATTTAATTAATTTGAAGTAGGTAAAAATAAATATTTTGAAATATTGCAAAGGGAAATGTTTATATACTTATAGTAAACAGCACACACACCATTTAGTTAATTATACTGTATATATCTTCTTCTTCTTAATTCGGCTGCTCCCGTTACGGGTTGTCACAGCGGATAGTCTTTTATATATAAATATATATATATGGTTGAAATAGTTTACTGTCAAATAATACAAAGAGTACGCGACATGTGTTTCGCCCTCATTCTGGGCTCATCAGGCGTACACACTCTACTGCACTCCCTCTCGGGAATCGAACCTCGGATGTCAGCGCCAGAGGCGATGCCCCTAACGTTGCGCCACGGCGTGTGGTTCGTTTATTTGACGGCATGTAGATCAGGGTAATTACATTCACGGCATTTGTAGTCTGTGTCACAATCTGATTGTATGGGTTGTTACCTACCAGGTAACGCTTGTGGTTGGCCAGCAATTAGGGGCATCGCCTCTGGCGCTGACGTCTGAGGTTCGATTCCTGAGAGGGAGTACAGTAGAGTGTGTACGCCTGATGAGCCCAGAATTAGGGCGAAACACGTGTCGCGTACTCTTTGTGTTATTTGACAGTAAACTATTTCAACCATTCTATGATCTGCTTCTCACAACTGAGGGCACCGTGGCAGATGTTAGCCGACTTGCTGGCCAACCACAAGCATTACCTGGTAGGTAATCACCCATACAATCAGATTGTGACACAGACTACGAATGCCGTGAATATATATATATATATATATATATATATATATATATATTGTATATACTGTTCTACAGCACGCTTAGAATCGCCTGAGTATTAAAGGTGTAGGTCTATTTTATAAGCATATTTTATAACATCAATGTTACTATAGAGTATAACTATAATTATTATTATTCTGTATTAGCATTGATATGAATGATTTGTGAAATTAGTGTTAAGTATAAAAAAATGAAACTGATTATACAACTCAATGTTTGTTATATTTATACATTATTATATCTGTCTTTACACGTTTTGTACACATATTTAATAAATGTAATAAACTGCACCAAGAATGGTTAAAAAATCATTCAAAAAATGCGTACTGAATGTAAATATATCTGCACAAACCGACACTCGTGAGTAACATTTTTAGAAAGTTCAAAATGAAACGCAAATCGTGAAGCGTCTGTGTGCAGACTCGAACAAGCTTTTGCAGAATACATTAACTGACAAGAGGTTGGCCTGCCCTTTCTGAGTTTTGGTAGCCAACACGAGCCGTGATTCGCCAATTCTTGGTAGCAGACTGAGCCGTCATTGGCCAATTCTTGGTAGCCGAACCGGGTTGTGAATGGTCAATTGTTGTTAGCCGATACGGGCCGCGATTGGCCCGAGCTCTCAATTCTTGGTAGAATCGTGGTAGCAGAAAGCGATCTGATTGGTTTTCTCTACCAAGAATTACCTCGACTCATGGCTGCTCGGGGTGCCATTTTCTAAACCCACTTATGGAGTGCATCACCGTAAGCATCAGTCGCAAGGCAAGAACAAACCCGTGACATTGTGCCAGCCCCTCAAACACACACACAGTAGGGCCAATTCAGCGATATCAGTTTTCCTAACCTGTACATATTGGGGCCATTTTAAATATCAACCTTTAGCGGTATTCACGGTAATCATAATTAACAACATTTTCCAATTTCTAAGCCCCGCTATTTTTTTCCTCCTGTGTCCCATTGCAAGATTTGGATGCCTCTGAGCTACATGCATTGATGACCTTTTTTTTTTTTTCTCTCATGCATGTAAGGCAGAGATTAATGTAAATATCTGTTCTGTAACTCACCCCTCAATAAGTGATCATTGCGGCAGAGTTTTGTAAAGGAATATTAATGAGTGAAATGGATGTTCGTGCAAGATAGACAACAAGTTGGGAAACAGTCGATTTGGTGAGCGAGGCTTTCATACTTAATAGAGGGCCATTTTTTTTTTAAATAGTAGATGGATTACTTTTTCTCTGATAATTGATCAACTTGAGTTTGCAAGTAAGAGCTGTAAATAGGTGTGAATTAAATAAAAAAACTCAGAGGGGATATAGCTGTAGATGATGACAGAGAAGCAGCTGTCCAGTACACGTGCATCACTGGCTGTCAAGTACAGAAGTGCTAGCAGACAGTCAGTGTGGGTTTAGATGTGGAGAAGGGGGTTTCGCTAATTTACAGGATTTCTTTTTTTTTTTACAAGGAATCAACAAAGGCATTTGATTATAGTGGAGTGTCCCATAGTTTATGGAGGATTATCTGTGTCGAAGTTAAATACAATCCAACGTGTTAACTATGTTGTAAATGCAATACATAAGCAGTTGAAACATTTGATTTTGTTCTGCCTGTGTCTACGTGGTCTTCCCCGGGTTCTGGTTTCCTCCCATAGTCCAAAGATGTGCAGGCTAGGTGGATTGGCAATACTAAATTGCCCGGTGTGTGTGTGTGTGTTCGTGTTCGCCCTGCAATGGACTGGCACCCTGTCTGAGTTTGTTCCTGCCTTGTGCCCTAAGCTAACTGGGATTGGCTCCAGCACCCCCACCATGACCCTATTCAGGATTAAGCAGGTTAGACAATGTCATGACATGACATTTGATTTTTGGCACGGTTTTATCATGTCAGAATTAAAGACATATCAACCAAATGACAGATTGCTTTTCACTACCACACGCAATTTTCGTGTAGTTTAAAATGCGACACAAAAGCGTAGATCACATGTCATAACTAAAAGCAAAGCGGGGCGTATTTCATTTCGCCTAGCGGCAACTCTGTGTGTATTGCATTTTGATTTGAGACCACGCTTCAATCATATGAAAACTAAAAGTAATCAAATGACCCATCAGCCAATTCTATGCATTCCCACCATTCCTTGGCAACTACTAGTCTTTTGATTTTTGATTTTAAGTTTCTGACTCCAGTCCACTCGAATGGAAAATAATTGTCACAAGACATCCTTTCCTTAAATATTGTCATGGTCACAGGTATGCACAAAAATGAATAGAGGTACGTAGAAACAAAAAGGTGGATTTATAGTAGAAATTGTACTACAGATAAAATTAAAAGGAGATGACCTATCTGGATTCAAAGACTTTCTCACTTAGAAAAATTTAGAAGTTAAAAGAAGTTTGCAGCTTAAACTGTGATCTTCTCTGGGAAAAGACTGAGTAGATTAGGAGAAGCAGCCCTTTGATTGGCTGGCCTGAAAATGAGTAACTGAGCAGGGGTAATTAGCATTGCCACTGGGTTTGACTGCTCTGGGCAATAGCTGCTAGTGGCAGGTGAATCAGTGGGGGGTAAAAAAATCTAGTATTAAAATGAATTTTCAGTTGGTCTTCACTTTTTTAGAAAGTGGATTTTGTCCCAACCAGAAGATATGGACTGACAAGCCCCCAAAACAAGCAGGAGCTGAAGATGGCTGCATTAGATGCTTGGCAGAGCATCACCAGAGAACACCCTCAGCACCTGGTGATGTTTGTGAATCACAGACTTCAAGTAGTCATTACATGTGAGGGCTATGCGGCAAAGTCCCATATATGTCGGATTTAATATACCTGCCATTGCTGTGTCCCAAACATTATGGTGCCCTGTAGTACTAGGGTGTTGTACCGTGTTAGCCATTATGAATGTAGAGAAAAGCCAAGCAAAATGACACCTTTTATTGGCTAACTAAAAAGATTACAATATGCAAGCTTTCAAGGCAACTCAGGCCCCTTCTTCAGGCAAGATGTAATCATGATGAAGGGGCCTGAGTTGCCTCGAAAGCTTGCATATTGTAATCTTTTTAGTTAGCCAATAAAAGGTGTCATTTTGCTTGGCTTTTCTCTATTATGGTGGCCTGAAAGGGAAAAGTAAGGAATTAAAGAGAAACCTTAGCATTCGAGCCCTCGTGCCCTCACTCTCGCAGGCAAAAAGTACTCTGATACACTTTGTGATATGAACAAAAGACATGTTTTTGCGCTGAGTGCAATGTGATACAGGTAAGTCTCCACACTTGACCTGATGAGCCAGACACTTGGTGTGGCACGATATTCAGCCCTTAGGATGACAGATAATAAACACCCCATGGCAGAAGACACTTTCTGCTTCTAATTTAGCATTCAAACTACACCCTTTGTATTAAACAAGTCATGACTAGAATACTTAATATGCTTGAAACCTGCTGGAGTAAAATATATATAAAATGGGGCATCCTGATAGCAGTAGACAGAAGCCAGACTGATGCATGCTGTATGGTAGAAGACCAGAGATGTGGACTAGGAACAGGAAACAAAAATAATTCTGTTAGTGTTTTTTTTCTATTTAAATGTATGATTTTTTTTTTTTGTAAATTGTGTACAATGTAATGAATGATAAACTTAAAAAAAAAATCTGTTCTGTGGGTGATTGCACAGTAATATTGACATCCATATTATGTAGGATCCTCAAACAATTCATCTAACCCAGGGGTAGGCAAAGATGGCCTACACAGTGGCTGCAGATTTTTCTTCCAGCTTGATTCCTTAATTTCAAACCAATTTTTGCCAATAACAGGTTTCATTTAATTTTACAGCTTGTTAGTGTTGTCATTCTGCAATGTCAGGTCATTCTTATATTGTTTATACAATATTATTTTATTTTCCATGAATGTCATCCAAATGATTTGCAGCCTGAAGCAGATTAGTAATTTTCAGTCCTTCCTTTTTTTTCCCTCTTCTGTTTTCTTTCAGGGCGGCATGGTGGTGCAGTGGGTAGCACTGCTGCCTCGCAGTAAGGAGACCTGGATTCATTTCCCGGGTCCTCCCTGCGTGGAGTTTTCATGTTCTCTCCGTGTCTGTGTGGGTTTCCTCCAGGTACTCCAGTTTCCTCTCACAGTCCAAAGACATGCAGGTTAGGTGCATTGGCGATCCTGAATTGTCCCTAGTGTGTGCCTGGTGTGTGGGGGTGTGTGTGCGCGCGCCCTTCCCAGGGTTTGTTTCCTGCCTTGCGCCCTGGGATTGGCTCCAGCAGACCCCCATGACCCTGTAGTTAGGATACAGCGGGTTGGATAATGGATTGATGTTTCCTTTCAAATATTTTACACAATGAATGCACCCACAGGTGTAAATGGAGACATGGTAGGCAGAAAACCGCTGGTTCCTTTTGCCATTTGCATCTTATTGCTTCTAAGGAGTCATTAAAAGCAGTGAATGCAGCTGTTTAAGACTGAAATAAGCAGTCGGGTGGTGAATCTGAACAAACAAGACAAATAAAATGAAGTACACACATGTTGCTTGAGCAGTGATAATTGACTCATTGTTAAAAAATTGAATTGGAACAAAAACCTGCAGCCACTATGGCCCTCTAGGACACACATCGTCTACCCATGATCTAACCTGTTTGTTTTCTGTACAAGGTCACATACGGTGGGAGTTACTCTAATAACATTGTGCACGAGGAAACGCTCATTCCTTGTGATGACGACTTTCCTTTGCAGGGCCTACCCATTCACACCTGGACACTTTACAGTCTCCAAATAACAACATGACATATCCATCTTTGGAACGTAGAGGAGCCTGGAGTACCTGGAGAAAACAAAATGGGAATTACATGCAAACTCCACTTATATTCACCAGTCCAAAACTGAATTTGATAGCTCTGCTGCCTCATAGCTTCAGGAAACCAACTGCACAACCAATGCTATTTCTTGATCTAAAAATTAGTTGTTATTTTCATATTATCTTTTATCTGATCAAGTCCTGTTTTCTGAGTACCGCTTAAGAAAATTGCCTAACTTGGCGTAAAAGTTGTAGGAAAGGAAAGAAGGTTAAAGACGCAACATTTTGGCTGTATAAAGGAATGAAGAAAACAGGTAAGACATACATGAGGGGTAACAAAACCAGGGCAGATGAGAGAAGGTGAGAAAAAGCTGCTATTAGAGAAGATGAAGGGAGAGATTAAAGAGTTAGTCAGTCATTAAGACCTGGGGAAATATGTGATTCCATGGTATCAAATAAAGCGAAGAACACAGCAAAAGGTTTAGGGTACCCTCCCCGTATACTTGAACAATGGGTGGAAAAAAAGAGCAAAAAGTCATCAATATCTCTTTACAGTCCAAAACAGAACTGATGTATGGTTAACAAAATGGTGTTTTTAAAGCTGAGTGGCGGAAGTGACATCATCGGGCACGGAACCGGAAGTGATGTCATCCGTCCTGGAAATGGAAAGTGACATCATCGGGTCCAGGCAAAATTTCCTTTCGTTAGTTTGCAGACAAAAGATAGATAGATAGATAGATACTTTATTAATCCCATGGGGAAATTCACATACTCCAGCAGCAAAAAATATTAAATTAAAGAGTAATAAAAAATGCAGGTAAAAAACAGACAATAACTTGAATAATGTTCAACGTTATTAAAAGAGAGAAGGGGTTAGTACACACTGCCACCCCTTAGTCCATCATAGAATTACCCTCTTTTGAGCCCTTTAGCTGCCTCCCATGTGCACATGTGTGACAATGGTAAGAATGAGTTCAGCTTCTTCTGTTTTTCATTGAAACATGTCTTTGAAGCCCTGTGAAAGAACACAAACAGAGTGTATAGTGTGGCTATGACATGTAGATTGTTCTACAGCAGGCTTTATGAGAGCTTTGATCCTCAAACAGTTCGAATGTGTTTATTGTAATGGAATGTTATCTCCCTGTTTCACCAATGTAGACGGCTGGACACTCCTTACAAGCAATGCAGTAGATAAGATTTTTAGATTGGCAAGCAGCCCGTTGTTTAATATTGAATTTGTCAGAGGGACCAGATACAAGGGTATTGTTGGTGACACAGCTTCTCCTGTTACAGCTCAAAGTGACTGGTGGAGAATGTAGTTTTCCTCTGAGAAGTGAGCTGTGCACGCAAACTTTGTGTAGTTTAGATGGAGTAGGGAAAGAGAGCCAAGGGAGGGTTAGGAAAAAAGGCCCCTTTGGAAGGATTGGTCTGTAAAAATGGGGAAATTTTAATAACCTATGAGTGAGAATTTGTTAAGGTGGAATGGGGTGACCAGCAGGACGTGGGTTACTTTATAGGGGTTCCTATTATGATTTCTATTTCTGGCTTGATTGACGGCCCTGTTCACAATATGAGAAATGTATCCTCTATCAGTAAAGCAGCTCCTCATTCTGAGTGCGTCATTACAGAAGTCAACCTCATCACTGCTGAGGTGGCAGAGACTAAGGAACTGTGAAAGTCAAAAAGAGTCTTTAGTGTGCCAAAGATAGGGGGAAGCTGTAGAGAAGGTAACAGTGTAAGTCTGTTGGCTTGTTGTGGTGCACACCCTAGAGATGGCACTTTTCATAAGAATAATATTGTATTTTGCAGGCCTCATTCATACCTGGGGGATACTAATGCACTAATGCCGATAAAATTCTGCTTTTGTGTATGGAGAAGCCACGATTGTATGGCATTAATGTGCTCATTGTGAGCCTTTATCTGTCACGCCATAGTAAGTTCTCCTGCTGTTGAGGAACAATTCACGTTTCCCTGCATGCTAAGTGAAATACGAATGATTGGTTTGAGTGGGTGTTTAAAATTTCTGGTTTAGTCCTCACTACAGATTCGCTGTGTGATCCTGAGAGATCTGCCAGTGCTCCACTTGTACAAAGAGGGACGCCACTGAAGGCCCATCTTAATAAATCAGTGAAGTGAAGCAGGGAGGTGTTTTTAGACTCATGAAGTGAAAATGACATTCTGGTAAACACCCAAAAATTGTCTGTTATCAACCAGGGATTTTTTTTGTTGTTTTATCATTTCTATAATAATTAAAATAAATTCAAAGCATTTTTTTTTGGCTCCTGCTGCTCTGATTTAAATTCCCAGTCGAAATGACTTTTATGATAACGAAAGTAATATTCACAAAGCACCACAG
Organism: Erpetoichthys calabaricus; assembly: GCF_900747795.2. Classification (NCBI taxonomy): domain Eukaryota; kingdom Metazoa; phylum Chordata; class Cladistia; order Polypteriformes; family Polypteridae; genus Erpetoichthys; species Erpetoichthys calabaricus. The sequence goes on along the minus strand of NC_041402.2, from coordinate 15,583,895 downwards.
CACATTTGGCATTTTAAAATCCCAGTGAAATTACTCCTGAGGCATGTGGGCACGTCTGAGTGACTGAGCTGCGGTCACTGTGAATGCTACTAAATAATAGACACGTTTTGAAATATTGATCTGCTGAAATCTGTAAATGGGTAGATGGACTCTCAAATAAGAATTATTCAATGAATGCTGGATAAGAATAAAAGCAATATGCATTGCTCAGTGTCTCGTTTTCTTTTACTTTACTGGAGACCATACAGTTAATTCAATTTTCCAAATGCTTTGCTCTACTAGAGTTTGTAAAGCCCATTATTGATTGATTGCTGCTGGCATATAGAAAAATGGTCGTGCAGTTGGTGCGACACAGACGGCTTCCCCAGAGGCCACCTTTCATCCAATGGGAGCTTATTCTGGCTGGGTTAGCACGTGCTGGTCCCCCAGTGGTGATCAATGCAGCCCTTTAATCACAATTCCCCAGACTCGTTTTGCACTGGAAGAGCCAATGTCATGGTGGCCATCACAAGCCAGTAGGTTAAAGCCAGTAGTTGGGGTGAGAGGGGAGTGGGGTCAAAGGCATTAGAGAGAGATCAATTTCCTTTTTTAAATTTAAAGGTAAAAAAAAATAAATAAAAGCTTGGATCACCTCATATCCGAAAGTGCAGAATCTCAGATGGAAAGCAAATTGATAAAAATAAATTAATAAGAGGCCGTGTGAGCTTTTTTTGAGGTTCTAGACATTGTGCCCTTTTGTACAGCACTTGTTATGTTGTTGTTTAAACGTAAGAAATAATTATTTTCAGAATTTCAGACCAATGCAATCAAAAGTAAGATGTTTTGCAAAATGCAGTACATCTATAAAAAAAAAAAAGCAAAAGTATATGTTGGAGCCTTCATTTTATTATAAAGCTGTTTCCCTGTCTTTGGTCAGTTCCTACTTTTTGTTTGATGGTGCCTGTAAGCTTCCCATGACCCTAATGAGAAGGTCTTCTGTGAAGTAAATTTGTGTTCGTTCTTTGTGGATTTATTTTTTTCCATCTTTTTATTTCTTTGAAATGTTATGTATTATTTTTGGTATTTTTGGCCTCCAAATTGATACCACCATTCTGTTTTTCAAGTTAAACTTGGTTATCCAGGTACTCTTTCATATTGCACTGTGTCACTGATCATACATCATACATCAACTGATATGTCAGATGTCATCAATGGTCAGCATTAAATAAATAAATTATTTAAAAAAAATAAAATATAAAAACCTTAACTAGTATTGGCCGCTCTAATTTGTGGTGTTCATAAGAAATGTAATGATTTTACTTCATGAGGTAGAAGTACAATACCTAATAAACAGGAGTATTTGTTATTTGGATTATTAAAATGTGTGCTTCAGTTTAAAGTCTACATATTATTGATTGTAATAGAATTTTGTCAATTTTCACCCTCTGATAGAGGTCCATAGAGGACTGAACTCCTAGTAAAGGATAAAAAATACCTTCATAATCATAATCACTGACCTAGAAATGGTCTAAAATGATACCCCATAAGAATATAATCATTTTTAACCTTCTGGCAGTGGCTTTTAGGGGGCCAGAAAGAATTAAATATCAAAAACGTGATTATTTTCGTGATTAGCACAACATTCCTCATGCCTACACTATTTTTTTTTTTTTTTTGTTCTTTATTTCGCCTTATACAATTTCTTGTATTAGGAATTTGTTAGTTTTCGCATACCCCTTGGGGTCAGAGCGCAGGGTCAGCCATTGTACAGCGCCCCTGGAGCAATTACAGGTTAAGGGCCTTGCTCAAGGGCCTAGCAGAGCAGTGGCCTTTTTGGCAGTGACGGGGATTCGAACCGGCAACCTTTGGGATACCAGCGCAGCTCCTTAGCCTCAGAGCCACCACTCCGCCCATATAACAGATATAACATATAACTATATAACAGATCCCAATTTTTTTTTATTTTAAGTTTTGTGAAAAGGAGTAACTTTGCTCCTCGTACCCCATTAAGGGGTGAACCTATGGGGCTGGTTGATGTGACATGGGTAACTTCCTGTTCTTCTGATCATTTGACACCTATTGGTTTACTCTTCATCATTAGGATATAATGTCCTGCCCAAAATTTGGTCCAAAAATGGTTTTGTTTGGGTCTAAAGAGCCAATAATAGGGGGGAAACCCCCAAAATGTTTGCCACCTTATAAAACTGTATATAAGGATGCATTGAATAGTGTACAGTATCATATGTGGGTGTTTTCTCAAAAAAAAAAAAAAAGATTTCAAAACATTCATAAGTAATTCTGATGAACACTAATAAGGAAAAAATCTAAAGGAAAACAATAGTAAAAATGACATTTTGTTAAGATAATTCAGATTATTGTCTAAGCACTCCATCGTTCCATCTTCCAAAGTTAGTTAACCAGGGTTGGGTTGTGCTTCTGCTGGAGCTTATTCCAGCAATCACTGGGTGCAGTGAAGTAACATCACCTGGTGAGAGTACCAGTCCATCACAGGATGAATGAATGAACACACACACACCCTAGAGTCGATTTAGCAATGCCAATTCACCTAACTTGTAGATCTTTGAACTGTGGGAGGAAACTAGAGCACCCCACGCAAACATAGGGAGAACGCAGAGGACCCTGGGTTATGAGCCCTGGTTCCCTTACGGCGAAACAGCAGTGCTACAACTGCACCACTGCACTGCCCAGATAAGGACTCTTAACTACAAATTTCTAGTTTGCCCTTTTTTAAGTTTGAACAGTATTGCTTAATGCTTTCTAACCTCTGCCACCCAGGAAAAAAAAAATGATATATAGTGAACCACCAGGGGGCGTACAGCTCCCCAAACACCTGACACAATAGACACAGAGCACAAGTCCAGCACTCAACACACGTTTAGTAACAGTGGGAAACGTTTTTCCCCCGTTTCCCACCACTCCAGCACAGTACATCACCAAGCACAGTATTCAACGCAGCACTTTACCTTTCTCTTCTTCATCTCTCTCTTTCTGCCTCCACTCCTCCCTGGCAAGCTTCATCCTCTTCCTCCCATCTCTGGCTCTGAATGAAGGTGGCCGGCTCTTCTTATGCTGCACCTGGGAGTGCTCCACGTGGCTTGTTAGCAAGGTCTGGAATCACTTCCAGGTGAGGTGAAAGCCACACATAGCAGGACTCTGCTACCCCCTAGCGTACCCCACGGAACCCAACAGGGCTGCATCAAACTCCAAGTCCCAGCGTGCCCTGGGGGAATCTGTGGTGCCACAGCCACCCATTGGGGCTATCCTCTAGTGTCATAGGGAAGGTAATGCCTTGTGGATGCTGTCTCCCCAGGTGTCCTTGCATCCAGCAAGCATTCCAACTGGTTAATGACCCTGTCCATCCATCACTGTACTGTATATAATATATAATTCTCAATTTACTTCCTTTTTATGTAAAGAAGTCTTTTTTATATTTTAAGTAAATGTGAAAAATTGGTGAATAGCCTAATTGTCATGTATTTACTGACAGTTGTTTTTCAGCCACTCTAATCTTCAAATTCCATCATTGACTCAGCACCTCCCAACAGTGAGTGTCTTTGCTGAATAGCCGCTGAGTGACATGATACGACATGATACAACATAGCATTCTCAGACCTGCTTAACAGAACTCAGGTTGGCAGGAAGCTGCTATAGATGGCTGGCGGTGCATTGCAGGGCCCACTCAGACATACACTCTAAATGGGCCAGTTTAGAATCTCGAGTCACCAGGTGTTGGAGGAAAATCAGAGACAAAATAGAGAGCAGCACCACACAGCTCTGAATTGGACAAGAGTGTTTGAAAGTGCATATGGATATGTGACGTTCATTGCTATGCCAGTGATTCTCTAAAAAGTGGTTGTGAAGTTTTGTAATATTAAATATTACTGTCACAACATTATTCAATTTCAGTTATTCATGGGACACTTGTGCATGGGACATGTGCTAAAGTTTTAGCAGATTTAGAGAGAACAAAAAATGAGTCACGATGACAATTAGTAGTCTTGATCAGTGCATGCCTAGTACTGCAGCACTTGGTGCCACTGCTCTACTTTCATGTTGTTTGCCTGTCAATGGAAAAGTCATCTCAGATAAAGGAACACTGGAATCCTCATGTAAAAGGGTCCATCATTAGACTGGCCGTCCCAGCACCGACTCAGCTGTGGAATGGCCAGTAGACGGGAGGCGGCTTGTTGGGTGAGGTCTCCAGGACTCTGAACAAATCAGAATCCTCATATGTAATAGATCTCTATTTATTGAGTGATACCTTCTGTCCTTGCGTTTTGCTTTGTAGTTTGTAATAATAATCCATCCATCCCATCCATTTTCCAACCCGCTGAATCCGAACACAGGGTCACGGGGGTCTGCTGGAGCCAATCCCAGCGAACACAGGGCACAAAGCAGGACACACACAAACACACCCACACACCAAGCACACACTAGGGCCAGTTTAGAATCGCCAATCCACCTAACCTGCATGTCTTTGGACTGTGGGAGGAAACCCACGTAGACTCGGGGAGAACATGCAAACTCCACGCAGGGTGGACCCGGGAAGCGAACCTGGGTCTCCTAACTGCGAGGCAGCAGCACTACCACTGTGCCACCGTGCCGCCCTGTAATAATAATAATACATTTTATTCATATAGCGCCTTTTCCTTGCTCCAGGCACTTCACAGAGTTTAAGATAGATAGATAGATAGAATGGGAAACTCACATTCTCCACAGCAGGGTATACAGTGTATAGCATTGTACAAACCAGAAAAATAAAGAAGATTAAGACAGTAAATTCAGAGAAAAAAAGCCTAACAGACAACATAATTGATGGTCTCTCACACACACACACACAGGTTACATGAGCATCTTGACATGGAGGTAAACTGACAGAAGGGTGATAAAGTCAAGTAGAGCTAAAAGCCTTCCTGAACAGATGAGTTTTGAGTTGTTTTTTAAAAGAATTCACGGAGTCAGCTGACCTGATTAATTTGGGCAGGTCATTCCAGAGTCTGGGCGCTATACAGCTGAAGGCCCTGCTGTCATCTGCGGAGTGTGGATTAGTGTGGGGCACAACAAGATTTCCAGAATCAGAGGACCTTAGTGGGAGGACAGGCACATAGTGATGGAGAAGGTCACTGATGTATTTTGGCGTAAGGTCGTTTAAGGCTTTGTAGGTTATAAATAGAATTTTATATTCAATCCTGTAAGACACAGGGAGCCAGTGAAGGTGAAGCAGGATGGGTGTTATGTGCTCACTGCTGCTGGTCCGTGTAAGGACTCTTGCAGCCGAGTTTTGAATAAGCTGGAGCTGTGATATAAGATTAGAAGGGGCACCTGCCAGCAGCGAGTTACAATATCGATGCGGGATGTGCTAAAAGCAGGGACAAGTTTCTCAGCATTAGAAAAGGAGAGGAAGGAGCGAACACGGGATATGTTACGGAGGTGAAAGTAAGAAAGTTTCTTAATGTGATTTATGTGGGCGGAATAAGAAAGGGAGGAATCAAAAATGACACCAAGATTCTTTACAGTAGAGGCAGGTCTGATGAGATCACCACCAAGATGGACTGGGAAGGAGCTCATTTTATTAAGTTGCACTTTAGTCCCAATTTGCAGGAGGTCAGTTTTGTTGCAATTTAATGTTAAAGAGTTCTGCTCCATCCAGGTATTAATTTCACTGAGGCAGGTTGTGAGCTGAGAAAGCTCTAATGAAGTTGCACTTTTAACATTGAAATAAAGTTGAGTATCATCTGCATAAAAATGATCACCCAGTCCATAGCTACGAATAATATGGCCAAGGGGAAGCATGTAAATACAGAAGAGAAGAGGGCCGAGGACAGAGCCCTGTGGAACCCCTTGTGTGACTGGCGCTGAGCTGGACCTGCTGTTGCCAAGACTAACAAACTCTTGCCTATCAGTCAGATAGGACTTGTACCATTTTATTCTTTTCCAGAGGCAGCAACAATAGATTTGTCATCTAGCTCTGTGAAGAGGTTTACTTGTGTTCTTTTTTTTGTATTGTATTGACCAGATTTTTTGTTAGCCAATTACATGCCCAACCAACCTGGAAAGAGGTCTGTCTCTGAATTATCCGTCCAACCCGCTGAATCCAAACACAGGGTCACGGGGGTCTGCTGGAGCCAATCCCAGCCAACACAGGGCACAAGGCAGGAACCAATCCCGGGCAGGGTGCCAACCCACCGCAGGACACACACAAACACACCCACACACCAAGCACACAGTAGGGCCAATGTAGAATCGCCAGTCCACCTAACCTGCATGTCTTTGGACTGTGGGAGGAAACCGGAGCACCCGGAGGAAACCCACGCAGACACGGGGAGAACATGCAAACTCCACGCAGGGAGGACCCGGGAAGCGAACCCAGGTCCCCAGGTCTCCCAACTGTGAGGCAGCAGCGCTACCCACTGCGCCACCGTGCCGCCTGTCTCTGAATTACCTTTCTCAAAATGTCTTCCAGTTTTTTTCCCCTACAAGGGTCTTGTCTTCTTAGGAAGTCAAGGCTGACTGCTTTACTCTTCACTCTGTACACCTCAGACTAGAAATATAACAGCAGGTCAGGTCCCTTGCAGAAACTCTGAGATGATTTTCTGCACTTATGGAGTGTGCTGATAAGGGGGATGAGACAGAGGAGAGGAGTCAGGTGAAGAATTTTGTTTCTTGGTGCAAAGAGAACTTCAGCAAAACCAAGGAACTGCTTATTGACTTTTACTGCACCACAGAGCTTCTGTGTCCAATTACTATTCAAGTGAAGGTGGTGCATTGCTACATATACATGTACTTGCGCGTCCATATCAGTGACAGGTAGGACAGGACCTATAGAAGAAAGGGCAGGGCAGACTCTTTTTCGTGGGTGACTGCATTCCTTTAATGTGAGAAGTGACACCATTCACATCTTCTGTAACACTCTGATGGCCAGTGTGTGGTGTGCTGGTCTGGTAATATCACTTTAAGAGACCACCATCCAATCAACAGCCTAATTAAAAGGGCAGGCCCAGTTTTGGGACACAGTCTGGACACCATGGAGATCGTACCAAAGGAGAGAGTGCCATTATGAACAATGCTGCACATCTGCTCTGTGACATACTAACACTGAGGACTTCCAGCCAACACATTATTCATCAGAAGTGTGTCAAGAAATGTGATGAGGATCCTTCATGCTAACAGCAACACAACTGTTTGATACCTCACTGGGGCTGCCAAGTCAAAAGTTTTTTTTTTTCTTTTTCATTCTTTGTAGTCATTCTGGTGTGTGTTCAGAGCATAGTGAGTGTGTTTATATATTTATTTATCTATCTATCTATTTATGTATTTACTAATTTAATGTAAAGTGCTTCTGTAAAAAGCCAAATTTCCACCTGGGGACAAATAAAACTGTCTCTTTATGGTTATTTTCTGCCTTGTGTCCAGGTGAAGTTAACGTGTATATTGTACTTGTTGAGGGCTGTGATTCAGTAGTAGAAGGTTTGACAGATAAAAGTAGTGTGTTTGTATGTGTGTAAATGTTGTATGGTTTAAAAATGTATTATTAGAACTTTATAGCCCTAAATGTCTGTGAGCCTGAACTCAGTGAAGAGCTGAATGTGTGTCTGATGAGTTCATACTACACTCTGACCTGGCACACCTACGAGTCTCTGCACTGACACCTACATGTATGGAGATCTAGAGATCACAAGATTAGATTTTTTGGGAAACCACCTAAAAGCCTGAGAAACATCTTATCATGATATCATCATTACTGGTATTTGTTTTGTGTTTTTGTTTTTGTATTTTTTTTAGTGTGGCAGTGGTTAGTACTGCTGTCTCATAGGTTAAGTGACCTGGGTCAAATCCCAGATGCTGTCTTTTTGAAGTATGCATGTTCTCCTAAGTGTGGATGGGCTTTCCTCTTGGTACACCAGTATTCCTCCTACATCCATGAGGATGTCCAGCTTTCATCAATTTGTGATTTCAAATTGGCTCCATGTGGGTGTGTGTACATGAGAGATCCAGCAGTGGACTGGCCTCTGTCCATTGTAGTTTACCGTCTTGTGCTCAGTGCTGCCGATGGTGAGTACACATGTGCTCAACGCACTGTTGAGAGGTGAAAGGCAGAAATTAATTCGTATTGATCAAAAAGCAGAGACAAGTTAATAAAACGTTACTGATACTGAGTGTGAACTATGAAGATTTCATCTGGCAAAACTCAGTGAAGCGCTATTAGTGGAAGAGGGTCTCTTGTGATGCTTAATATACAAAACTGAAGACACAATGAAAAGGTGAAATAGGGTACAGTATTTGGGCAGAACAGGTTGGGACTGTCCTAACTACATTCTCAGTTGTCGCAACTGATTGTGAAGTGGTGTCTCATACAATTTTCATTCATCTTTATATCTGTTGTCTTCAAGTTCTGGATCCTATAAACCTGTACTTAAAAGAATACTTCGCCCAAATGTGCAATTTTTTTTATATGTTATTGACCCCATGTAGTTTGTACTGATGGCCAAGAAAAAAGTTTAAACTCATGATTTCATACAGAATGGAGATTACAAACTTTTTTTGTTTTTTAGATCAAATTGCTACAACAGTTTTTTCTGCTAAAATGAAAAAAAAATCCAGAAAATTGGATTAATGCACACAGTGAAAATTAATTCAAAATCTCTTTTCACGTGCGAGTTCAGGATGCAGGCTACTGACCACTGAATTAGGGGGTTGAATCAGGAGTCTTAAACAGATGCAAAAATAGTGTAAATCCTCCAAATACTTCACAAAAGGATTCACTGACCTGTGTCCAGGCCTCCTTTGCTTGCCTGAAAAGGCCTCACCCCAGCAGGCTTTACCCCCAGCTGTAGTAGCCTGCTTAAGGCTTCATATTTTAGAGTAAACTCAAATATATAATCAAAAGGCCCACATATAGTGTTCTTTCTGTCTGTCTGTCTGTCTGTCTGTCTGTCTGTCTGTCTGTCTGTCTGTCTGTCTGTCTGTCTGTCTGTCTGTCTATCTATCTATCTATCTATCTATCTATCTATACACTGGTGATAGATAGATAGATAGATAGATAGATAGATAGAGAGTTTGCCCATTCTTATTGTGTCTAAATGGTTGTTTCTGCTACACCCTAAGATCCTACTGAACATACACCTGTCCAGGGTTACTTCCTGCCTCTTCTCTGATGCTGCTGGCATAGGACTAAACTGGATTAACAAGCTTTGACATTGGACAAGTGGATTGATAGATGTTTCATTAGAGTACTGATTGTTTTAGTAGGTTGTCTTTGTTTAAATCCACAAAAGACATTGCCACAGCAGCACATTACTTACAGTGTGTTTCTTATTATCTTTGTGAGGGGGAGCAGAGTGCAGCTTTAACTGAGGGCCACAGAGGGATATTTATACACATAATGACACTGGCTTTTACATCTTGTAGCAATGTCCCTCGCTTTTTTGGCTTCCATTGAATGCCGGATAGTGAGGACAATACTGCATTCTAATGCAGTCAAGAGTTCTTTATTTTACATTTGAGAACTTAAGCAGCAGTTGATTCTAATAATGGGACATCCTTTCAAATAATAACAGACTTTGTAACCGTGATATGTCACTTCTCAGAACTTTAATACCATCAGGGATGGGACTGTAAACCTCTTTATGTCTCATCCAGTTGAGTGACATTCCGTCCCGGTGAGGTAGGCTGCAGTCTCAGTTTTTAAGCCAAGCCCCCTTTGCCTGGGGTGTGGCTCCGTCTATCTCCACTGATCAGAGGTCTAGCTATCATAACAAGCCCAGCTGACCTGCAGGGTGGATGAATTCCTTACGTTCGTTTAATATTTGAATATTTTTAACTCTGGTGTAAACGTACTGGCAGCAGGCGTGCCCGTCTGTCTGGCTGTGTGTTTACCTGGCAGTACTGTGATATTTACAGAAGGCTTAGAATAGCCCAGCTGATCCCTTAAAATAAAGAGTCCTGAACACGCCTGGCTACACCCAGGATCTGAGAAATGTGGGACTGGAAGGTCAGCACCTTGGGTGCACCTTTTGTTTCCACTTGCTTCCTGTATTTTGGCATCTTGTACATTCACTTCATTGTTTTTTTTTCTGTGAGTTCATGCTAGGGTGTTTACATGCTCTTCTCAGTTTCTCCATGTTTCTCTTTTGTTGCTCTTGTGTTGCTTTGTATTCAGTTCTTGTTTTTATATGAAGGCTTTTTTAATGGTGCTTACCTCATTCATTTTCTGGGTGGTGCCTTATAGACCCTGTGTCCTGGCTTCAAGTCCCATGCCTTCATATTTCCGTTTTCCTTCCATATCCCATTAGACCTGAGGATTTGGTTAGCTGCTGATTCCAAACTGGGCTCTGTGTGAGCCACGTGCCTTGTGACGGATGTCTCCAGGTTAGGCTCTGGGCCCTGCAAACTTAGTGTCTAAAGTGAGACATTACGTTAAACTGGTGGGGTGGTTAGGGCAGTAACACCAAAGAGTTACTGTAACTGTACGAATGGAAGTCATTTTAGTTGTTTCTTAACTTGTCTTTGTGGCCTTCAGGTGCGCCCTTATCATTGTGTTAGATTTGTTTACTACTTTGTATTTTTAGACTTCTCACATATTTATTTATAGTTAAAGCCTTCCATTCATTCTCTGAACCTTTTCATTCGTAGGTTATGTTGCAGGAGCAGGGAGCCTGTCACAGGAGTAACAAATTCCAAGCAGGATCCAACCCAGGAGACGCCAGTCAATTGCCAGCTTCATGTACTCATACTGATTTTGGTGTTGTTAGCGGCTTGCACTGCTGCAATGCGCTTTAGGCAAGTCAAGCCAAGTGGGCTTTATTGTCATACCATCGATTATATACGTACCTTGGTACGCGGATTGTCCAAAGTGTCAAAATATCTATATGTATCGATTGTAGCATTTTTTAAAATTGTTTCAAAACTAGTTTTTCATGTTATTGGGTCTTCAGCTTTCCAGTTCACACCTGCTCTTGACAGCTGAGCCACGTAGTCTACCAGTGGGGCTGGCTAAAGTGGCAGCCCCTTTTTTTATAGTATCTTTTTTCTAAATTATGGAAACATTAATCATTACAGGCCTGTTAACTGTTGTGTTTGGTGTCGCAATGTGGCATTTGTTGTTTTTCCTTAAGTTATTGTGTAGTCATATAAATGTTCAATGCAATAATTATTTTTACCTGTGGGCCAATTTTATTCTGTACTATTTATTCACGGGCCACACTCTTTAGCACTAGGGCTCCGTCACTCCTTCGATTCTTAAACCCTCATCGTGAAGTGTGCTGCTGTGGCGTGTTACTTTCTTTTAATTTATAGGTGTGATTTTAAAATTATACTTAATCACCATTAGGACTGATGCAGAGCCCTCATCACTGCGGACGCCGCACCGATCCGCCTGTCAATCTCACGCTCCATTCTTCCCTCACTTGTGAACAAGACCCCGAGATACTTGAACTCCTCCACTTGGGGCAGGATCTCGCTCCCAACCCTGAGAGGGTTATAAATTATTAAACAGTAAAACATTAACATTTAAGAAGTAAAGATACATTGAATACTACTGCAGTGCTTTCAGGTATACTACATTTTTTGTTCGCTCCATTACGTGCATAAATGTATGTAGAGAAAAGCCAAGCAAAAAGATGTAATTACATCTTGCCTGAAGAAGGGGCCTGAGTTGCCTCGAAAGCTTGCATATTGTAATCTTTCTAGTTAGCCAATAAAAGGTGTCATTTTGCTTGGCTTTTCTCTACATTCATAATGGCTAACACGGTACAACACCCTAGTACTGTGCATAAATGTATAAATTTTTTGGTGTGCCTACCCGAGAACACGCGATATATAACTGACTGTGGGAGAAGCATGGATTTTAAACATGCATTGAGTTCATCCGCTGGTGTCTCTCGTGGAATAACTGGTAATGTTTGACGAAAATCTCCTGCGAGTAAAATGACAGTACCTCCCATTATTTTGCTAGAATCTCTGAGATCTTGCATTGTTCGGTTCAAGGCTTCATAAGCTCTTTTATGTGCCATGGTGCACTCATCCCAAACTATTATCTTTGAATGTTTCAAGACTTTTGCCTTTCCAGAGCTCTTGCGTATGTTGCAAATGTGATTTTCGTTGTGAGCGAGGTTTAATGGTAATTACAATACCGAATGTGCTGCACGGCCTCCATCTAATAATGTAGAAGCGATTCCCGATGACGCTACAGCCAGAGCTATGTCACCATTCGCTCTCTCGGCAAGAATCAGGTTTATTAAGAATGTTTTTCCTGTTCCTCTGTAGTCATACGTAATTTCCATTTCAAACGCGAAAAGAATTTAATATATATAGATTTAGAAATATTTTCTATAAATGCTTTACTCTTTTATGTTGTTTTCCTGTTATTTCCCCCTTTTCCTTTGTAGTTTGCTCCCTTCATTTAACTCTAATAGTGACAGTTAACAACCAGACACCCAGGATGATGAAAGCTGGAACGACTTCAGTGTCAGACCTGCTACTTAGTAAATAATCAATTAAATAAGCAGAACACCTGGAAAACAGAATGAAAATTAGGCTCAAAATACTGTTAACAATTTAAAAAAACTACATATTCCTCATATAACTACTTTTACATTTTAATAAAAATCTACCACACTTAGTTTGTAATTTCTACATTGACTCCAAAACACAGAAACTGGGAAATAATGGCTCACTTAATTAGGCTACAAGTCCAATGAAAAACGGAAGTTGGTTGGAACAAAAACCTACAGCCACAGTGGGTCCCCAGGATCAAGTTTGGGAACCACTGCCCTAGTTCATAAAAATGGTATAGCAAGTTAAACATATTTAAATTAAATTGCTGTGCGGGGCTGGTGCTCTGCCCGGGGTTTGTTTCCTGCCTTGTGCCCTGTATTGGCTGGTATTGGCTCCAGCAGACCCCTGTGACCCTGTAGTTAGGATATAGCGGGTTGGATAATGGATGGATGGATGGATAAATTAAATTGTGATACAAAAATGCACTTGAGTCTCTCATAAAACAGTAGCTCTGTTTTAACTATTCATCAAAAATGAGGGCAACCAACTTTACAGAAAACTTTAATTAACAAAACGACTGTAGCTCAAAGTGTGTTGTAGCCACTTTACATTCTTGAGTTGCTCAAGAAACAAACTTAACAAAAAAATTATCATAAAAAAAAAAAAACTAAAGTGGGGTTATGCATTTTTCACGTGGTGTACTTACACTTAACTAACCTGACAACTAAATAATTCATTAAAATGTTAGTGTTTACCTGTGACCTACACACACATCCTCAAGTTTACTTTAAATGAAATCAACAGACATGCCACTGTTCAAAAAAGTAAGGTTTTTTTATTTTCTCGCCCAGATATAGCACTTTACGCTTCCTCGTAGCTTCTGAGGGATCACTTTGAACACTTGATTATATTTTTGTTTTTTTTCTCACAGAAACTAAGAGTGAACATTGAACCCCCTTTTTTACACGTTTCCCTAAATTCCTATGGCAAGCGCACAAGTGTGAAAATTCCAAATGAGGTTCTCTGCGTTATGTAACTATGTCTTATCTAGTCAAATAAATTCAATCTCTAATCACCAGCTTCAGTTGCCTGATTCAAGCAGCAATTAGGCTCAAGAGGCTAAAAAGCAAATGGAATAGTCAGAATCATCAGCGAATAAGTTGCTAACTGTTTTGAATTTCCACAGCATCTATAACACCTCTGCTAGAAACATCCCATAATTACTTAACTGCTACTCATTTAAACACAAACAAATTTAAAGCTATAACAAACACTTTTTGAAAACTGGCTAAAGAAAACCAAGATTTATGAGTTTAGCTCAAAAGTGTTCTGGTGATGAGTTGTCACGGGTAGTTTAAACAATCGACTATCGACACTGATGGTCCAAGGTGGATAAACTCCCCCATGGGATGACTATCAGCAGTGATTCTCCAAGGAGATTCCCCTAGGGGGGAGTAAGATGACATAACTCCAAGGAAGGACTACCAGCAGAGGTTCTCCAAGGGGAAGCCAATCTGACTGTCATTATGGACTAAGACACTAAGGGCTTGTTTATACTTCACGCTCAGAACGTGGACGCACACGCATCATGGCTGCCACGCGTTCCCAGCATTCATTTGACGCGTCCTCTGAGCAGGTCCTCAGAAATTAATGCGACGCGTTTGCGAGTTGCAGTACCAGAAAGAAGTTGGGTGGGGCGCAGTGTGATAAAAGTTGGAATGTGACGGCAGAGTCTGTTTACCATCACACATCCTCCTCCATGTTTAACAGTTGGTGTCGCACACTGAGGAGCCATCCTTTCAACAAACTAAATGGTGTACAAACACCCTGTGTGACAAACCGAAGATTTCAACTTTTGATTCATCTGTCCATAAGACTTTCTTCCAGTATGCAGTAGTCCACAGTCTACATTCCCAGTAGACACAGACACTTGCTTTTTTTGACGTGCACTGTTAAGCTGTGCTTGAAGCTGCTGTGTTGTGAGGCATCTATCCTACCAGCTGGTGACCCTCAGAAGCTTGTCTTCTGATTGGCTTGTGACTTTGGCTCTGCCAAATCTCTTCCTATCAGAATTTCTTGCAGTTTCCAATAACCTGTGGATGGTGTAGGACACCACTGGACTCACTAACACTTTGGTTTGTTTTTGAAGATTTAAGGGTAATAATGTTCTGTCTCATTTCATTTGTTAATTGCCGTTTTCTTGCCATTATCACTGGAATATTATTGAAGTAGTACTTCAGAGGGTGTAGTAATGCAGTCTGTTGAAAGTTTGCTTTAAGACGCACAGAGGGTTTTTAAGTAATCAATAGAAGTTGGGACACCTGTGTAAATTGTCTGCTTTAACTTGTAAGGCTTCATTTCCTTTAACTGCTGCAGAACACCTGTAGGCCATTCCCTGAAGAAGGCCTATTTCTAATACTCTAAAATTTTCCTTTTTCAGTTTTTGCTGACCTAAACTTTTTAAATTGAAACCTCTGGCAGTTTACTGCTTACCTTTTATCCATTTTAGGTCATTCATTTCATTTCAACTGATTACATTTGAAGTAAAATGGGGGTGTTCTAAAATGTTTGACCAGCAGTTACTTTATTTATTGTTTCCCTCTTCTCATCAGACCATATCAAATTAGACTCTGACCGTTAGACACTTGAAAACATCTTAAAGTCGATTGTAATTTAATTTATGTTGACTTTGGTTGGGAATTCATTGAGTTTTGCCTTTGTTTTTTTGCGATTTTACATTTTCTTTGACTATTTGTTTAGGACTTTGAACTGCATTTTTGTATGAAAATGTGCTATGTAAGTTTGGAGCATTTTTACATTTTTCCACTCATTTCACCAAAACATTTATCATCACAGTTTTGTTTACTATACATTTTTGTAAGAGAGATTTATGTTCAAAAATAATGGTGATAATGAAAATAATTCTGTGTTCTAGTAGTGTACAGTGATCCCTCGCTATATCGCGCTTCGCCTTTCGCGGCTTCACTCCATCGCGGATTTTATATGTAAGCATATTTAAATATATATCGCGGATTTTTTGCTGGTTCGCGGATTTCTGTGGACAATGGGTCTTTTAATTTCTGATACATGCTTCCTCAGTTGGTTTGCCCAGTTGATTTCATACAAGGGACGCTATTGGCAGATGGCTGAGAAGCTACCCAACTTACTTTTCTCTCTCTCTTGCGCAGACTTTGTCTGATCCTGACGTATGGGGATTGAGCAGGGGGGCTGTTCGCACACCTAGACGATACGGATGCTCGTCTAAAAATGCTGAAAGATTATCTTCACATTGGTATCTTTTGTGCAGCTGCTTCCTGAAACGACATGCTGCACGGTGCTTCGCATACTTAAAAGCTCGAAGGGCACGTATTGATTTTTGACTGAAAAACAAACTCTGTCTCTCTCTCTCTCTCTCTCTCTGCTCCTGACGGAGGGGGTGTGAGCTGCCGCCTTCAACAGCTTTGTGCCGCGGTGCTTCGCAAAGCCAAACAGCCCTATTGATTTGTTTGCTAGAGATTGTTTTCTCTATCTATGTGACATTCTGTGCTCCTGACACGCACTCCTTTGAAGAGGAAGATATGTTTGCATTCTTTTAATTGTGAGACAGAACTGTCATCTCTGTCTTGTCACGGAGCACAGTTTAAACTTTTGAAAAAGAGACTAATGTTTGTTTGCAGTGTTTGAATAACGTTCCTGTCTCTCTACAACCTCCTGTGTTTCTGCGCAAATCTGTGACCCAAGCACGACAATATAAAAATAACCATATAAACATATGGTTTTTACTTCGCGGATTTTCTTATTTCGCGGGTGGCTCTGGAACGCAACCCCCGCGATGGAGGAGGGATTACTGTACATAAAATATGTTTTTAATACCATTTTAGAATGTCTGGTGCCTGGAGTTGCCTTCATAAACAGCGGATTCCAACTCAAGTGATGAAGAGATTCGTGTGCTGCTGTTAATTATTGGATGTGGAGGGTCTGTGGCTAATGGCAGCTCAAATTCCTTAAACATGACATTTTTTAAAGAAGTGCCAGAAGGAGATTTCAAATCAGTGCTGAAGTCTCCAGCTGAAGTTGTTGGCTGCATCCAAACATGATAGATAGAAGATCATTGTGACTCTGTGTGGGATTTACATTTTCTTCCTGTGTCTGTGTGGATTTTCCTCCCATTTCCCTTAAGCACATGTGTTTGGTTAATAAGAACTTCCCAGTTTTGTCAGTATAATCAGACGTACAAGTATGGTTTTAGATGAGGGTGGCCCGATGAAGGACTGGCACCTTGTCCTGCCGTTGTGTCCATTTCTGCCAGGATTGAATTTGCCTACCGCAGCCATGAATTTAGATCAAGCAGGCTGGAGAGCGATATGTTTTGAAATAACAAAAATAATAGAAATGCGGAGATGAAGACATTATTTAGCCATAGCTTTAATGGTGACTTGCTTTCACAAGTAGGGTGCACATCAATTCTAAGGACTGACTACAGTAGAGCTTAATCGTTCCTGCCACTCCTTGCTGATCCCAGATTGCTCTTCACAAAGACCACCCATTGTGCTTCAGAGATTAAGAGATCAGATGACTGGGCGGTTGGGTTTCTAGCTGTATGATGTCACCTCTTTTGTTCATCTTCCTTTTTTGAGATAGAATACTTTCAGCTAATTTGTTTTGATATTTAGCTCCCCTTTCTAATCATCTCTGTTTTGGTTTTCAAGAGTGTAAAGGTGACTGACATTTAGATGTACTTTTACTCCATTTTGTTCAATTTCTTTTTTATGGCCGTCCCTGCTTGTCTACCTGACTCCAAGATGGTTGAGCTCCTGACACATCACCACAGTGTGTGCTGTTCTCAATTATGTCATTGGAAACGGGCACATGCATGGACTAAGTGAATCTCATTGTAAAATGAATACGGAAGGAGAGAGCATCTACATTTGTATTGTAAACTTGTGTATTATTAACCTCGGCTGAAAAGTAGACTTTAGTTTACAGTTTAACTTTTACACCGAGTAATTTTTGAACTTTTGAATTAGCGCACATTGCAGACCGACTTAGTAAGAAGTCACTTGGAACGTGTCAACCATTCCCTGCATCCTCCAGGTACTAGACAGGGGATGGTAGGATGACATGATTTTTCAGATGATTTCTCTTCTGCATATCAGAGGCACAGGAGTAAAATGACCCAAACGTCGCTCCCTCCAGTCTATCCGTCCATTAATTTGTAAACCGATTATATGGTTGCCTGCGGTCCCCGTCCTTTTTAAACTTAATAAGATCTTTAAAAAGGTATTTTTGAGTTCTGGAAGTCCTCTCTCACTTATTATTTTAGACCTGAAGTGTCCGGAACACTGTGATTATTTTTTGATATATTTGTTTGGTTATAAGTATACCGTTAATTTTTATTTCCTGATATTTTAGTTTTTTGCTTTGCTCCCTCCCCCACCATAACCTATCGTCTGTGGGAGAGGAGCGAAAGCTTTAGATTCATCCAAAATTTAGGTTTTTGACAGATCTTGACATTTTAGGGTTCCCTGATACCGAAAACATTGATATCTTGGTGACGGCTGTGTGTCAGTTTCTTGAGAACGGTCTAGAGCAGGGGTGGCAAACTCCAGTCCTGGAGGGCCGCTTGTGGCTGCAGGTTTTCATTATAACCCTTTTCTTAATCAATGACCAGTTTTCACTACTAATTAACTTCTTTTTCCCTTCATTTTAATAGCCCTGTTTTTAAGGATTCAGTGCTCTGAATTAATAATTTTCTTCATTAAATGACAGCCAAATAGAAATCAAATGTGAAACAAGTCAACAGTTGACCAGCTAAATTGCGGCTTCAAGCTCCAACTAATTTCACTCCAACCAGTTTCTTAATGAGAAGCCAATTCTTGCTGTTAATTAAACTTGTTATTTAATTCTATGGCTTGTTGCTGCTCACATTCAGCCACAGCAGACATTTCCATAACTGTTTATTTTCTGTTTTTTTCTAAGAACATTGTCGAAATGTTTTGGGGACCTGAGAGATCAACCTTACTGAGACCTTCACCTTTCTTTATTTTCAGATATTGTGTGATAGGCACAGGTGAGCTGGTCATGTGGCACCTTGTTTTGTGTCTCCGTATTGTTTGGCAGCTAATTAAAGAAAAAGAAACAACTAAGGGGCCTGAATCAAGTTTAAACTAAAATTAAGGCAAAAGAAGTTAATTAGCAGCAAAAACTAATGAAGAAGATGGTTAGAATGAAAACCTGCAGTCACTGTGGCACTCCAGGACTGGAGTTTGCCACCCCTGGTCTAGAGTTAATACGGCTGGACAGAAAAATGCCAAACTCGAAACTTAAACCTGTTATGAAATGACGATGTGTTGATTGGTTATTGAGCCAAATCGTTGAAGAGAAAGAGGCACTCGAGCAACCCTCAAATACCGTAATTCTGCCATTAATGAACCAAAGAACATTTTTGTAGAAAACAGGCAACTCAGGCAACATAAATCATATTCTCCTATTTATTTAATGACTAGTTGTACTACCTGTTGTAATAACAAAGCAAGGACAGTGAAATTTTTCAGGGCACCCATAGGCAAACCCTGAATAATTGATGTCTCAAAAAAGAGAAATAAATTGTGGGTTAAAGTGTTGTCTTTTCAGATGGGAGCCTGGATACCAAAGATAGCGGGTCCTCTGGTTAAGACAATTTCTGACAGGAAGAACCACACCCAGCTGGACAGACACTGGAAGTGATATCAGTGGTCATAGCTGTCCATCTTCCGGTCTACAGAAGGAGAGAAAGAGAAGGCGTTAATGTAGAGTGCCAATCCCTGGAGCGTCACAGAATTACCATCACCAGAGCTCCTAAACGGGCCCCTATACATATGAGCATGACACTGTTTTAATGCAGGTTCAATCTAAGTAATCAATGTAGACCTTAGCATTTGCGTTTGCAGTTCACCATGCAATGCATATGTCTCTGTTATATGCCATTTGGTATGGGATAGAAAAGTAATGTTAGTGTTTGTGTGTCGCACCATCTGTTAAAATGACACATGAAATACATTTTATTTCTCAAAATGTTTGTGTTGTGTCATATTTTGGAATGACAGAGACACAGCAACCAGACGGACACACAGGCAGACACCCAGACACTTAACAATCCACCTTAATGAAAGGTTAATGATGAAGCCGCATCAGAAACCTTCTCTGTATTTTTAGACACCAACATATGTGCATGACAATATACATGCGAGTATATTAAAAAAAAAAAAAATTCAATTTGGCACACTGCCATGGCAACACTTGCTCTCCACCAAAAGGGATACGTCTGATGGGGATTGGACCTTTTCATTTTCTTTTGTTTCTTCTATGTAGCTGCTTAGTATTAGTGCCCCTTTACTGCAGATTTCCTCAGATGTTGGGCTGAAGACCCTTTGCCTACCAGCTCTGGTGCCCTATGAAGGCCCTGGATAGGATGTCATTCCAGTTTCTTCCTGGGGTCCTGACACCTTGCAACATTGCGCTGGAAAAAGTGGGGTCAGTAGAAGAATGAGTAGAATCATAGAACTCTGTGCCTGTATAGATTACTGAAAAATATTTTCTAGGAAATATTATCTAAAGCACCTTTTATAAGCTGGGTGTTGGTGCAGATTCCGCAGTCATTAATCATAGTGATGCGCACCCTGAAGAAGCAATGCAATCTGCAGGAAGCATTTTTTTTTTGTTTTGTCACAGTAGCTTAGCATTCAGTGCATTGATTTAAAGAGATACCCTATTAGGTAATTAGGAAAAGCACAATTTAAAAACGTATGTGGCTGCTATATAGAACACACTAACACTGAAGTGGTCTCATCAATAAATAGTGGCCTTTTTTCCTAATAGTGTTGGATTTATAATGATTTCAAAAGATTATTTTTTAATGCCTGATATGTCAGCACTCTGTTTGACAAATAAGCAAAGATTGTTTTTTTCACCAGTCTGATTTCAGTCTAGGACATTCCTGGTATTTTTGTAGAGGCAGACACTTGATGACATTTTTCACAGTTCATTTACATTTACTTATTTGGCTGATGCCTTAATCCAGGGTGACTTACAACATTTATGGTTACATTTCTTTTGGTGCTCCAATTGGAGAACAGGCTGGTCAAGCGACTTGCTCAGGGTTCCACAATGTCAGTAGCGGGATTTGAACCCACAACCTCAGGGTTTAAAGTCCAAAGCCTTAACTGCTACACCACACTGCCTGCCCCAAATATATATGAGGTCTTTCCCAAATATATTTTGAACAGTCTTACAGTTGAGATAGGTGTGTGTAAATGTACAACTTTTATTTGAGCTGCATCTTACCACATGTGGAATGTGTCTTGTGCTGACAGTGCTCTGAAGGCTGGCCAGGGTGTCATGAAAAGGAAATGAGATATTATTCATGATATCCTGCAGTTTAATATCTTTTTCTGTCTGCTCCTACATCCATAGAGGTCCAAGTGAGTATTAACAACAGGGCTGCCTTTCCTGATTAATTTAAATCTGGTTGCATCTCCTCTTCTCTTTATGCATACCACTGCATAAAAAAGTCCACTTGCAACCACAACGTGACAGAATATCTGCAGGAGTCTGCCACCCACAACCACACCTGTTCTGGTTGTACTCTGGCCCTTGGTGTATATGGCTTCAATCTAGTTTTCTGTCTAATTTTCTGCACCCGTATGTAATTATCTACTAGACAACCTCAACTTTTACTTTGTGGATGAAAATCAGAGTCCGTGCAGCCTTCCTCTTCATGAAGTCCACCAGTAATCTCCTTGATTTTGCTAGTGTTGAGCTGAAAATGGTTTAACCTGCACCACTCAATAAAGTCATTCATCGCGTCCCTGTATTCCTCCTCCTCCTGTCCACCTCTTATGCCAAAAATGTAGTCAAGACACACCATGAAGACCTTATGAGTATTTGAAACGAGTTCAACAAAAGTCTTTAATAAATCATTCATTGTCTTATATAGTACACCGAGAAATGGAATGTCAGTTGATTTTATTTTCAGCCAAACTGGGCTTGTATCTTCAAAGTGTTGCAGCAAAAACTGGCATGATGGACTGCAAGTGTATTTCAGTGCACACTAACTGCATGCCGGTGACTGAAGCATATCACGTTGTATTCTTGCTGTCAGTGCTACTGGAATAAGTGTCTGTTCCCTTCAACCCTCAAACTGGATTAAGCTGCTTCAGTGCATTTCTTTAGTCACTATATTCTGTTTTTCTGTTCTGTTTTTTCTGGAAGTCATTCTAAAATTGAAGTTTATTGTGTATGCAGTACAATGGTAGTTTTATTTTTATTACGATCATTAGTCTGTGACAGACATGCAATACCAACAACAGACAATAAATACAAGATGACACTTGAAACGCAATGTGAGACGACACATGAAAGAAACCTCAGTGACGATGTCCGTATGAGCGGCTGTTTACTAGCCTTATAACCTGAGGATAAAATCAGAATGAATTGAGTGGAATAAGTTTACTGAATGGAGGAGGGAGAAATGGTGACTGTGCAGTGTCTTTAATAATACTGTTATCCTTTCTGAATTGGCATGTGTTATGTACTGTAGGTGCCAGAAATATTTAGTGCCATCTTTACCACTGTGTAGTGCTTTGCAGCCCAAGGCTGAGCAAGTAAGTGTCATACCAGGATGTAATTCAGCTAGTGAGGATGGATGTCACTGTGCAAATGTAGTATGTATGTATGTATACAGTGGATTTAGAATATATTCAGACACCTTCACTTTCTCCATACTTTATTGTGACAGATTGAATTTTTAATGGATACGTTTCCATAGGGTTAGGGTTAGGGTTAGGGAATACAAGCGGCTGAAATGAGTTTCCTCCATAGGGTGTCTGGACTTTCCCTTAAAGATAGGGTGAGAAGCTCAGTCATCCGGGAGGGGCTCAGAGTAGAGCCGCTGCTCCTCCGCATCGAGAGGAGTCAGATGAGGTGGCTCGGGCATCTGATCAGGATGCCTCCTGGACGCCTTCCTGGTGAGGTGTTCCGGGCACGTCTAACCGGGAGGAGGTCCAGGGGAAGACCCAGGACACGCTGGAGGGACTATGTCTCTCGGCTGGCCTGGGAACGCCTTGGGATTCCCCCGGAAGAGCTAGAAGAAGTGGCCGGGGAGAGGGAAGTCTGAGCATCTCTGCTCAAGCTGCTGCCCCCGTGACCCGACCTCGGATAAGTGGAAGAGAATGGATGGATGGATGGACGTTTCCACAGCATTGTTTCAGAAAGGTTTATAAATGTGTTAAAGTGTAAGAGGCAAATTCTCTCATTTATCTAAGTATACAGACCCTTTGCTGTGGCACTCCAAATTGTGGTCAGGTGCATCAACCTGTTTGCTTTAATTGTCTTGAAGATGTGCGTAGAACTTGATTGGAGCCCACAAGTGGCAAATTACATTGATTGGACAGTGTTAAAAAATACACACACCTGTGTAAAGAAGGTTGCACAATTCACACTGAATGTCAGGACAAAAGTCAACAACAACATTTATTTCTATAGCACATTGTCATACAAATGAAGTAGCTCAAAGTGCTTTACAAGATGAAGAAAGAAAAGTTTATGAAAAAAATATACAATTAAAAATAAGATTAGGCAATACCAAATAACAAAGAATAAAGTAAGGTCTGATGGCCAGGAGGACAGGAGAAAAAACCTAAATCAAAAAACTCTAGTGGGCTGGGTATAAAAAAAAAAAAAAAACAAAACAAAATCTGCAGGGGTCCCGAGGCCACAAGACTGCTTAGACCAACTGGGAATTCTACCTAACATAAATGATCTCAATCAGTCCCCATGGATGATTTTGATGATGATTGTCATATGGACATCTGGCCTTCAGTCCATCAATGTAAGGACTGCTTGGTTCCCTGATCAGGTGGTAGTGATCAATCAAGCATCAAGTTCAAGTAGTGAGACTTAGATCAGGATGAGAGTTTAAAACTGTTTCTAAAGCTTTTAATGTTCCAAGGAACACTTGCCTCAAAATTGTGAAAACGGAAGAAGTTTGGTACCCATGAGACTCTTTCTAGAATGACCATCCATCCAAACTGAGTTATCCAGGAATCTGTGGTCACTCTCACAGAGCTCCAGAAGTCCTCTGCTAAGATGGAAGCAGCTTTTGGAAAGATGACCAGCTCGGCAGCACACCATCAATCCAGTAGTGTGGCTAACTCCTGCTTGGGGTTTGAGTGGCATTTACAGGACTCTGAAAGCATGAAGAAAGAGATTCTTTTGTTCGGTGATATTGAAATTGAACTGTTTGGACAGAACTCCAAGTACTAAGTCTGACGAAGACCAGGTACTTACTGCTTATCACCTGCCAAATACCATTCCTATTGTGAAATATGGTGTTGATAGCATCATGGTACGGGGATGGCAGGGACACGGAATCTGGTTGGAACTGAGGGAAGGATGAATGCAGCCAAATACAGAGATGTCCACGAAGAACCTGCCAAAAGAGTGCACACAACCTTAGACTGGGACAATGGTTTACCCTTCTGCACAGCAGTGACCTGAAAATACATCCAAGACATTGCTGGAGTGGCTTTAGGAAATATAAACCTCATTGAACATCTGTGGAGAAGGGGCTTCTACAAAGTGCTAAATTAAAGGTCTGAATACTTTTTTGAATGAGAGAGTTAATTATTTGATTGGTAATTAATCTGCAAACCATTCTGATATCATGGCTTATTTAATATTTGTTTACTTGTCATTTATATTTAGAATAATAATTTATAACTACTGTATTATGTATTTTATATGTAATTGTCAGATCATCTCTAAATGATACATCTTTTGACTGATAATATTTCCATCTATATATATTTTTTAAGCTTTCCCCAACTTGTGGCAACAATCATTCTGCACCCAGTCGTTGTTCACATGGAGCTTGGACTATCTCCCTCTGTCTCTGGGGGTTTTCCCCCCAAATCCAAAAGATGTACACATTAAGTTAAGTGGTGACTCTAACTTGGCTCCCAGCGTGACAGGGTGTGGGGGTGCACGTGTGCCCCCTGTGATAGACTGGTGCCCTGCAGGGTATTTCTTGCCTTTCACGCAGCACTTCTGGTGTAGGCTTCAGCCCCCTTAATTTAGATTAAGCGAGTTTGTGTGTGTTCATATACATATGTGTAAGCAGGTGCTCATCTTTTCTGAGTATTCTCTTGCACGTTTTACATTTCTGTTTAAATGAGGCAGTTTCAGCATTTTTCTCAATGGATAAGTACACAAAGAAGATTACCTGTTTCAGTTGGGACATATGGTGGTTGTGGGCTCCTTTATGGACAATCCAGTGATGAGGGAGCTTATTATTGAGAAATGCTTGAACTTCTTGGTACCAATGAGGTGGCGCTCCATCCTCTGGCGACATTCAGAAACTCTATGACCCCCTCTTTCAATTGGTATGTGATTGGGTCATAGACACCTCACGGGTGTATGGCACTTTGAAATCGGATGGATCTTTTTGAATCACCCTGTATAGTAGGACATATATTATGCCCAAGGATTATGGTGAGCAATGTGACCAAGAGATGAAAAGTAAAACAAAAGATTTGGTCAATAAGAGTAGAGAAGCGTCAAAACCAGGAAAGCAATCCAAATGAAGTTATGCAAGGCCATCATAAGTTCATACCATCTCATTGTTGTGGTGTCAGAAGTGTGACACATGGGATTACATGACCAAACTCAAGCAGGCATTGTACAAATAAAATACAATAGTAATAAAAAATCAACTTTGAAATTATTCAACCAATTGTGAAACTGACTGAAGTTTAATCCTCTTCCCACCAACACCACCAGCACCAAACAAACAGTAATATACATATAACATGCAAATTATAACAGCAACAAGGTGCAGCACTGAAAGTGAGATCCAAGGGAAGACACTGAGATGATGGTGATGATGTCATTCAGGTCCTCATATTTGCTTTTACACTTGACCCAACCAGACTAGCAAGTTTAAAACTGCTTGAACTTCTATGTGTTGAGACTCTTTGTATTTTCTCACAGTTGCACTTCAGCAGTGGAGCACATGAATATCATTCTTGGCCTGTGTGTGTTTTTGCTGTTGTATATTTATGTATACTGTATGCATTTTTATTTTTCATCATATAGTTATAGTACAGAGAGAACACGTAACAGTTTAACATTCTGAAATGCACTTAATCAATGCAGGGTGACAGGATAGAGGGTAAATGCAAATAAATTCAAAGTATGGGTGGCATATGACAAACATGAAAATGAGGTAGGTTTAGATAGATGAAGTGCACTGTAATAGACAGTCAGAGGCACTTTATCAGATGTGCTTTTTCATATAAATTTTATAGTGAAAGGCACAAATAGAGATGAAAAGTGAAAGGTGCAATGATAGGGAAATTCTCTTACTCTGGGATAACATTGCGCAGCCTGTGGGTGATATTGCAGATGGGCTGCGGCAGACCCTGGATGGAAAACCCCACACCGCTCTGACAAACCTTGCTGTATTCATAGCAGCAGTATTGCAGGGGGACCATGGCCGATCCTGGATGACCTCCCCAATTCCTTCTTTGATGATAGCGTTCGTTTCACAGTGGCAGCATTGCAGATGGATCGTGGGGGACCCTGGACAATTTCCCCATCCACCTTTTCAATGATTGCCCTCGATTCACAGTGGCAGCATCACAGGAGGATCACTGTCAATCCTGGAATCCTCCACAACCCACACTCTGATGATCAAGCACTGACAATCACATGCGATTCATCTAATGGTCTGATGCTCTGGTGAATATGTGAGACCCTAACACAAGCTTTGCCGATCATGCTCAGTTCACCAAGGGGGACCACCCCACTCCTCCTTCTTAGAACTTCACGCTAAATTCACAGAAGTGGGGTGGGTGGCTGACAGACTGGCTTGTAAAAAACTGGGTCAAGACAACACAATGGTTGGTAAACACTGCTCTGGAAGAAATGCAGAACATAAAAGCTTAGTGCAAAAGAGTAAATGGAAAAAGGCGCAAACTGGTACACAAGAACAGGGCCCAGAACTGAACACACAATAGAATAATAATAAAACAGTAAAATAAAGAAATATCATCCCTGTGCCAGTGAATCTATTATAACTGGTTGGGGTGAAGGTGGGCATGGTGGGAGGAAGCATTATGTAGTCTGATGGCAAAAAAGCACCCCAGTAGCACAAAGTGGTGGAATGAGCCAGTGGCTAAATGTACTCCAGAACAATGCAGAGTATGGGTGGCATTGGTAAAGATGGCTCTGATATTTCTATCATTGTCCTTTCTGATGCTAAATTTAGGGCCAGTTCTGTAATACAGTTGGCTTTCTTGATCAGCTTATTCAGTAATCAGGCACCTCCGTAGTTACAAATAATATATATATATATATATATTGTGAAAGAATAGAGAGATCATAAAGGTTTGGGGCACCGAAGTGACTGCCATATATTCTGATGGAAAATAAACTGAAACAAAAAAAAGTCTTCTTCAGACGGTTCTCTTCACACTCTCCCAAGATGGCGACACTCATTGGAAGACCGGATACCAGAAGTGATGTCACTGGAGGTCAGTCCCTCGGTCATTCTCTCTGCAGATGGATATAGTAGAGAGGCCTTAGATGACAGCGCCAACCCCTGGTTCAGAGGGTAATTACTATCAAATGAGCCATAGGTTTGTCTCACAATCACACGGGTGTTACAAAAACATATATATATTTGCTGTTTATTTATATAATTTATAGTTATATAAGGACATTACTGCTCGACGACCTGAGAGAGCGACAAGGAGTGTAAGGAGCTAATAGCTGAGTGAGGTAGAGGGGGGGTAAGGTTATGTAGAGCTTTGTAGTTAACTTACAGGCTTCTGCCCAGTGATGTGCTGCCAATGAAAATAGTTCCAGTTATCCCAGAGCTGTTTTACCAGCATCCATAGGCCCCTGGGCAAAGAAGTGCACTGGGATCCAAGTTTTGATAGCAAAACAGAAACATACATAGGCATTAGAAACATTGTGGGCCCTTATGCTCCTGGGGTCCTCGGCCAGTGCTCATACATTAAGATGGCTCTGAGTTACCCCTCTCTGTGTTGGCAGCATGTACTTTTGTTGGTAACTCGGTTTCTTGTACAGTTGTTGCTTCTTCTTTTCAGGTTTAACATGACTGTTTAGCTTATTGCAGTCCAGCACAAGTAACATGCTGTATATACAATATGTATAATATATCCCTTGGGCCAAGTCATGTTATATGAAGTAGGTGAAAAAGGTTAACTACATACTCTATATAAAATGCTAAGGGTTGTGTCCATCTGTCATGTAGTTACTTGTGAACCACTGGAGCTAGAGCCTTTTTCTTGGTCTTAATTGAAAGCCTATGACGTAATACTAGCTGGTAAAGCAAAAAATGTGACTACCATCAACCTCCACGATATTATCAGTGTTTGCGTCTTCCTTACAGCCTCCTGCATAGGCAAACCGATCGAGGGGGTAACATGACAGGAGGAAAAAGAAGAGCAGTGACATCTGCTGAGCAGATTACGTGATAGGAAGAAAAATAATTACACTTCCGACATTTGCTGATTAGCATAATGCTGGTACAGTACTTGTGAACTATTAGAGCTTGAACCTTCATGTTGGAAGGACCAGAGGTCCACTTATTTCTTAATGTATAAATATTACCTGGCTGGCAATATCACATATACCTGCAATCAAGTCTTTGTGTGTTTGTTTAAAATCCAGTATTTGCTTTTGGCCAGTGCTTAATCAGGTTGGATAAAATTTTACGTTTGAGCAGATCAGGAAAATTCTATTTACAAGTGAACCATATAACAAGTGTGGCATAATTTGGATACTAAATCATCACATTCTTTTTTCTTTGTCTTTTCCCTTACAGAAGATGTATGCAACTGCAATAGTTCAGGGAGCACAAACCAGTGCAACGAGACGACAGGCCAGTGCGAGTGTCTCGAAGGATACGGTGGCCTGCACTGCACTGAATGCGATGATGGCTTTTTCTCAAATGAGACAAGTGATATCTGCTGGCCATGCCTCTGCGATACCACAGGAGCACTGGGTCCCATCTGTAACAGGTAAGACGCTGAATGAGCATTTCAGTGATTGATTTGGTTATTTATCTATGAAGTGTGTGTAACTGTACCACCTTCATGCCACCAATTTGGGTAGAGGAATGTATGTTCACTTTTGCTTAAATCCATTCATTATAATTGTGAATTTCCCCTTGGGATTAATACAGTATCTATCTATCTATCTATCTATCTATCTATCTATCTATCTATCTATCTATCTATCTATCTATCTATCTATCTATCTATCTATCTATCATATAGTGCCTTTCATATCTATCTATCTATCTATCTATCTATCTATCTATCTATCTATCTATCTATCTATCTATCTATCTATCTATCTATCTATCTGTCATATAGTGCCTTTCATATCTATCTATCTATCTATCTATCTATCTATCTATCTATCTATCTATCTATCTATCTATCTATCTATCTATCTATCTATCTATCTGTCATATAGTGCCTTTCATATCTATCTATCTATCTATCTATCTATCTATCTATCTATCTATCTATCTATCTATCTATCTATCTATCTATCTATCTATCAAGACATTGGCAGAGCCTGAGAGAAGGAGATATCTGAATGTATATGCAGGGTCTGCCAAATTTTTTACATTAGTCATAGAGTATATATGCAGTATATGTGGGTTTTATTTGTCTCATTTAATTTGATTAAACGAAAATTTGGGAAAGGGTTATAGAGAGAGGGCTTAGGGAAGATATTACCATAGGGAAAGAACAATTTGGTTTTATGTCAGGGAGAGGAACAAATGATGCAGTCTTTGCATTGAGACAGCTAATACAGAAGCTTTGAGAAAAACAGCAAGGACTGGGTATGTTGTTTATTGATTTGGAGAAGGTTTATGATGAAGGACCACGTCAAGAGGTCTGGAGGTACATGAGAGAAAAAGGAGGACCAGAGAAGTGTGTGAGGATTGTCCAGGATATGATCCCAGTTCAAGCAGATCTACACCCGGGATCTTGTTTAAATCCTTATCTCTTGATCTGGTTATGGATGTGTTGAATCGTGGGATAAAAGACCAGTACCCTGGTGCAGGCTTGTTGCTGATGACATTGTGTTGTGTAGCACCAGAAACGAGGAAGTTGGAAGAATGCAGAAGGGCTTTAGAAGATCCAGGGTTGAAGATAAACAGGAAGAGGGCAGAATATTTGAAGTTTAATGATGATTAAGATTCAGAAGTAAGACTGCAGGGAGAACTCTTGAAAAGAGTGGACATATTTAAATATGGTGGTAGCCCTAGGCACAAAACAAGATGCAGAGATAACCCACAGACTGGAGGTTGGATGGAACAATTGGAAGAAGGTATCAGGAATATTGAGTGATTGAAGATTCAAGGTAAGGGTTAAAGGTAAGGTGGCAGGACCAGCAATGTTGTTATGGAGCTGAGACATTGGCAGTAAAGGGAATGCAGGAGATGAAGTTGGATGCGGCACAAATGAGAGTTGAAATGGATGTGTGGAGCTGCAAGAAAGGACAGAATAAGAAATGAGACAATCAGAGGTACAGCAAAAGTGGGAAAGTAGAGGGAAGTAGATTGAAGTGGTATGAAGTGACAATGAATATGTGGGTAAAGGGGGATGAGAATGGAAGTACAGAGGAAGAGAAAGTGAGGGAGGCCAAAGTGGAGGTGGATGGATAAAGTCAAGGAAGATCTGAAGGAAAAGGGCTTGATTGGTGAGGAGGTGCAAGACTGAGCTGTATGGAGAAAGTTGATCAGACACATCGATGCCACATAGAAGTGGAAAAAGAGGAAATACATGATTAAATACATGTAGCAGGACATACTGCAAGATGCAAATGAAATGTCCTTTGAGCTTAATCAAAAATCTCCTAGAGTACTGCATGTGTTTTTTTTCACATTATATGAACATGACTTGTATGTTTCAGTACATGCTGTGATTGTGTTATATTTGTTTAAAATATGTTTATTTCTTTATTTGCCAAATGATTTTATTGAAAACTACTTATAGATCTGAAGTGCATGAATACAAATGTGAGAGAATCGTACAGATACCATATGTAGTTTTTGAATATTCCAAAAAAAGTCCTATCCAGTTTTTTTTTTAAAAATTGATAGGTGTACAGAATTAAAACAAATCGTATCCTAAATACTCAATGTGCGTGACTTCACATTCTGAAGAGCTATAATAGGGTGGAAAGTTAATCGCTGCCTAGACGTTGAAAAACCATTCTAATTGTAATAGGAAAGCTACTGTATGCCATGACTCTGCAGCCAGAGGTGTAATCCTTATCAATTAATCATACAAGTCAAGGCTGGTAAATATGCCATGATTATGAATTGTCTAGCAGCACAGAAAGGCATCCATAAGGTTTTGAATTTGATGCAGACACTTCGTAGTAGGCAATGGAGACAGTGGAGGGCGTTTATCTCCAGATGTTATGTTTAAGTCTGGAAGTCAGATGTGCTGCTGGATGATGCACATAAAGTTAAAACTCTGGGCTACGTCATGTCCAACCTATTTTAAATGCACAGGAGTATTACTTTAATGTTTCAGTCTCTTGTTTATTTCTGTCTGTACATTGTCAACTGTTTGATTTAGAGCCGATTCTTAACACTTAGGTGGAAATAGTGGTGGAGGAAAAAAGTGTAGAAGTAGTAGAATGTTGCTGGTGACCTGCTCCATTTAAGTAAGGTATAGCAGGTACTTTAGGGGCTGGTTCACGGGTGAGGGTTGTCATCGGGCGAGGGAGTTGCTGACTCCAGAAGAAATGTTGGGCTGTCCAGTTTAATTAACAAAACCGGTGCATGTTGGCGTAACACAATGTTGATAAAACAAGAAAATCAAAATAGCTTCTCGAGGCAAAGATTAAGTGGCTCTCTTTAGCAGGTGTGGACTTGGAGAAGCTCTGTCCTTCGCTCTGCTCGATACAAAATGTACCGGGCTTTATAAGACTTTGACTGGAAGGGATCGACTCACTTGCCCTCATAGGGCATTGTCTTGGTACTGTTGATGGAAAGAGGGGTGGCATTGTTAGTGTCGAAGTCATTTTACATACCTTAGATGCACCCGGATTGTGATCCTCTGATGTTCATGCATGACAGGGTAGACCAATGAGTCAATGCGGTTGCAACAGTTTTGCAGAAGTTCAGACCATGGTGATAATGAGGAAGGATCTAAATCCTCTTTAATTCTAGTGGTCAGAGAAAATTCCAGCCTTTTCTTTTGTTCGTTTTCAATTTTTTTTTACACATTAATTGAAATGTGGCCGTTTGCATTGCCAAAAAATGTTTTATCCTTTTTTTTTGTCTAGGGATAGGAGCATATCAGCCTGTTTGAGAGTCAGTTTTGTGTGAAGGCCGAGAACTCGGGGCATGTTGTTATAGCGACTTGCAATGTCTTTGATACTTTGGTAGGTTATTCATTATAGTAGAGTGTGAGTGAAACATACTATCAGGGATCGATTCATGGGGTGGTTGAATTAGGAGCCCCTGGTTTTTGTACATTTTCTTTGTCTCAGTTCAGGAATACACTCTGTGTCACGGCTAAGCGAACCTGGGACTTTTAGGTTATATGTCTTGATGACCAATAAAGGGAGGATTGCCCCGCTTGCTTCTGGGACAACTTCCTAGTGTGCCAAGTCAGGCTGGCACCTCACCCAGGCCCTGCTCCCATGTGCTTCTGGGTTGTTACTTAGGCTGAACCTTAGGGAGCACATAATTTATCACAGTCTACAAATTTGCTTTCTGGTGACGCTGCTTATTGCTGTCTGCTAGTAGTGAAACTGGGACTTTTGAATTGCTAATATAAGAAGTTAATAAAGATGTTTTCCATCTTGGCAAAGGGAGATCTCTCCCTGGTCTAGAGATGGGACATCTTCTTTAAATGTAGCAGCAGGCTTCCATGTTTGAAGTCCAGCGCCGCCTATGTTACAATCATGATCTCAAGTCCTTCTGTCTGTAGCGACTGTTGGCTGGAAGCTCCGTGTCTGGCTGGAATATTTTGGGTCTGTATACTAGTCCCAACAATTTGATCTGTCAGACATTATCTGTGTAGCTGTATGTTATTATGATATAACACATGCTTGTTAGTGCAGTTCAAAATTTAGCTGTGATTGTGAGCTTACTGGCAGTGGCTGGCTGGGTTTTCATGTAAAATGTTTTTCTGTATGCCTGGTGACCGTGCCACGTGAAGGAGTGTGTTATCTTGGCTTAAGATAACCGATTAGCTACCAAAATCCTTAACCATCAACCATGTTTGTCAGTAGCATGTCTCGTTCCATCATTGTGCACAATCTCTGTGTACTATTGATTAGTTTTTCTAGTGTTGTCAGTCTTTCTATGCCGTAAGTAAACAAGTTGCTTTTATATTTCAGCACAGCATTTCACAGTTTGCAACAAACTCGGATACTCTGAATTAAATATTCCCATAATGTTCTACGTTTAGCACACTTCAGTTTTGTTAAATATGTCTGTCCTACTTCAGGAGGTAAAGCACTCTGATATGTAGCTTAAATACTGTCCTCGTGTATCAATTTAAATGAAGAACTTATCTCAAAGTGAGTCTGTATTAGCTGTTGCAATTCAGCAATCAGGTTGAATTTCCAAATGCAAACTTGCAGTAAATTAATCTTACAATGGATAAGATTAGTTGTAACGTAGTCAAGCAATGATCATTCGCAGCCCTAGCTATCTTCTCAAATTATGATTAAGTGCCTGAAACTGTAATGTGCTTCATTTAACATTTAATTAGACATTAGAAGTATGTAGAAATCTGTGATTTTTATAAATAATTAATTCTTTTTCATGAGTGTGTGCTGCAGTATATTGTTAGCTATGACTTGTCCTGGTCACTGGCAAAAGCAAATGGGCGCTCATTCTTATTCTTATTCTTATTCATACCATTTGTTCATTTCCATAAACTACGATTGTCATGCAATTTCAGTGCTGCATAATGAATGAAGTTGTAGAGAGCAACCAAGAATTTTTATTCATGGCAAGATTTTAGGTTTAATTCCACAACAGTTGAAGAGAGGGATGCATTAAATGGCAAGACAAAAAGAAAGTGACAGAGAGAGAGGGGGAGAGAAGTGACCTTCAAAAGCCCATAGACCCCTAAGGTTTGTGTTTCTGCAATGGAGCTTCATCGTAATCTTCTGAGGTGACTTGACCTCTTACCATAATGTGCCACATCTTTCAGCAAGTGTGTGTGGGGGTGTTGCCACAAAAAGACAGGAATATTTTAATTGGCTATGAAGTGCTATAAATGTATTTGCAGAGAATGGCAAGAGCACCAGTTCAGAGTAGCTGTGCAGATCAGCTTTCCAGATGACGAAAGAGAGGACCATAATCCTTTCGTGTTTTTTTTTTTTTTTTTTTTAATGAAGACCAAGGAAAGGCACAACAGCTGTCTTCAGAGCTTCAAAGCAGATGACTCGAGCTATTCAAGTAGAATTCAAGAGTTCAAGCAAACGGATGAACTGCAAAAGTCAGGCTTGACGTAATTCTAAAAGGAGTCGATAAATGGAGGCCGCTTGCGTAAGCGCACAAGAAGGTAACAGAGTGATCCGAGAAGCTCCAGCTTCAAGTGGCACCCGTATAAAACAGTAATTCAGCATCTTTTTGAGCCAACGTAATTCAGTTCTCAGGTGTAAGGAACTGGAGTCTGTCCTGGAAGCACTGGGTGCATTGATGGAAGACTTAACCCTGAACCTGACACCAGACCATGGCAAGGCAAACGTGCACATACACCCTCCATTTACTTCGATTTCACCAGTTCAGAATTGCCAGTAAACCTCAAAATGAAGTACCTGGGCACCAAACCTATACAGGTACAAGGGAGTAGGTACGAACTCCACAAAGACAGTGAACACAGCGCCAAGAAGCTGCCCCTATGAATAGCGTCCAAAACTGATCCAGTTTGTAAAACAACACATATTCCCCCAAAATATTAAAATCTATTTCTGTCGTGGGCCTCAGTTCCAAATTTTAGTTAAAGTCAGAGATAAATAGACAAATTTCTAGGCTTTCATAAGGCATTATTAGCAGACATCGGCCATTTTTAAAGCACATGTGTCATTACACAGGATGCGTGCATATTGCACTTGATGCACATTTTCAATCCTGTCATTGTAGAGTTATGACGTTTGATTCTGACTCTTGAGAAAATAGACACCTCATTCTTTACAAAATTTCTCCTATATAATGGAGGACCCTGTCCTTGGGTCCCAATCTGGGTGGTTTGTTGTGTGGTGGGTGTAGCACCAGTGTGCCTTCTCCCAACTCACCCTATCCTTGGGCCCCTGTTCTGTCTGCTTTCTAGGAAAATGGTTTTTAAACTGGGCAGGCTGTGTCAGTCCTACTTGGTTGAAGTTCTTTTTTTAAAAAAAAAAAAAAAAAAAGTTACACAATTGTCATTAAATTTCCTAATGTAGTTTTTAAATAAACATAACTGAACATTCTGCATTCTGCATTCTGTTCTGCATTTGTTGCATGAAAGTAGTTCTGTGAAACTGTAGATAAGGACTAGTGCTGCTGGTGTGTTACATGAGCAGCTGTCAGGTGCTACACAAGGAAAACCCAAATTTAAATATAAAAAGGGTGGGTGGCCTTAATGAGGACCGTTAGTTAAACACTGTCCGGGCCCGAGTCTCCAGGCTAGACTACATTTCAGTTGTACTGCTCTAAGTGCTCCTGCAGTTGCCCCCATCTCTCACTCAGTCGACCTTGGTCTACTGTTCCCTGTTCATCACCCGTGCCAATTCATGCCTGTGGGGTCCGGGGTAACCACGCCCTTTCGCTCACCCCCTCTTTGAGCCGATTAATGCCAGATGGATTTTTGTGAAAGAAAGCATAGAAACAGATGAGGTCTTGCATTTTGAAACCCTGCACAAGCAATCTGAAAAGCGTCTCCCATAATCTTACAGGATTTTTAGTTTTGGTAAACTTGCTTGCTGGATCATCATTTTCAGAGCACTTTTAGAAATTGGCAGACAAGTGCATACAGTAAGGAAGAAAGACGAATGTTAACAATTATATCAACGTACATGTATCTGACAGTTCCTTTTAGTGTTATTAATATGAATTAACAGTGGAAATCTTTGTTCCAGACAGAGTCGCCAATATTTGGCAATCTTTGTCCTTCCTTAAAGAAAGAAATGCAGGAATAGACAGAGGGTCAAAGCAGAGCTGCGCTGCCATTTACATTGACTTGGAACCATTTGTGAGTTATTTTTCTCCTTTTTTGACCACAAGTTGTATTTAACTTAATGAGTTATTTTTCTCTTTCTTTTGATCTTTTTACTTTTTAAATGTAAAGTATTTAAATTTTAGGCTGCTTTTAATTGTTTTTACATGGAAAATAATCATTAAAAAACATTTGGCACATGAAAGGAAAATTAAAAAACATAAGAGCCACACAGAA
The DNA here is from genome assembly GCF_900747795.2 of Erpetoichthys calabaricus. NCBI lineage: Eukaryota > Metazoa > Chordata > Cladistia > Polypteriformes > Polypteridae > Erpetoichthys > Erpetoichthys calabaricus. Next base: position 15,547,908 of record NC_041402.2, on the reverse strand, counting down.
GTATGTGAATTTCCCCTTGGGATTAATAAAGTATCTATCTATCTATCTATCTATCTATCTATCTATCTATCTATCTATCTATCTATCTATCTATCTATCTATCTATCTATCTATCTATCTATCTATCTATCTATCTATCTATCTATCTGTCTGTCTGTCTGTCTGTCTGTCTGTCTGTCTGTCTGTCTGTCTGTCTGTCTGTCTGTCTGTCTGTCTGTCTGTCCTTGTTAAAATTCTAATTTGAAATATTAGGGAGGTGGAGATTAAAGAAATACCACGTTTAGTTCTGCATAACGAGCAGCCATACCGCCTGCCCTTCAGAACAGGCAGTTCACCTGAAGTTAAGCATATCTGGACTCGGCTAGTTCTTGGGTGGGAAACCATCTAGAAACAGCTTAGGATGACATTGGTGAGGCCATCAGTGGGTGCTTTACTTGTGGTCTTTGTATGAATCTCAATGTCTCAGTGCAGTGATGGGGACACCGTCATTAATATGAGACGTAAAACCGAGGTCCTGACTCTCTGTGGCCATAAAACATCCCTGGGCATCCTTTGTAAATAGCAGGGTGCTTTGCAATTTCCTGGCTAAATTGTCCACCAAAGCCTGTTATTTCTGGACCCCTAATCATCTCCTGACCCTAACTGGCTAACCATTTCTCTGATCCCTTCACCACCTAATAACTAATGTGTGGTGAGCATACTGATGTAGAATGGCAGCCGTTGCATCATCCAGGTGAATCCTGCACATTGGTGGTGGCTGAAGTGGTTTCCCTTTCATTATGTAAAGCACTCTGAGTACTGAGAAAAGTGCTATATAAATATAATGTCTTCTTCTACTTATAGTAAGTGTCCAGTACTTAACAATTTAAGATAGAAAAACATTAGTACTTCAAAACATTTGAGTTCCTGGAGGTGATATGTTAAGGTAAAAGATTGAGAACCCCCGGCCTAGAGATATCACATGACGTTTTTTGCATCAATAGTCTGATGTAGTTTTCTTTTGAATAATAGTTCTACTGTTATCTAAAATCATGCCATGTGAATAGTGTTAACAGAATCCAAGATCATGCCCAGCTTTGCTGTATTGGGTTAATATTAGTGGGCAACCAGGTGGTACAACCTCAGCCTAACAAAAATTAGGTCACACTGTGACGAGATGTTAAAGGTCCATCTTTATATGCCCAGTGGGGAGATGGTCAATATTCCCATTGACTAGCACAGTGTTGTTGTCAAGAGCTGTATTTTGAGTATTTGTGGCCTTTCTGTCACCTTAGAGTAGTTCTATCATTCTCCTCTGACCTTTCTCATTAATAAGGCATTTTCACTCACAGAACTGCCACTCGCTCAATCCCAGCAAGTCAGCTGTTTCTTAGATGCTAAAACCACCACATCTGACACCAACTAGGTCATTCAGCCCAACAGAGCTCTCCAGTCCTGTCCGTTTAATTCTTCCAAAATAACATAACGTCAAGTTTTAAAGGTCCCTAAAGTCCTAATGTCTACCAGACTGCTTGAGACTGTGTTGGGTTCCCTACTGAAATAACTACTACATAAATAATAATTAATGCTGGGATAATACTCGTTTCTTGCATGTTGTCGAGTGTTCATGTATATCACAGATCCTTAATCCTTAATTACCAGTGATCCTGGGTGGTAATCTATTCCATATGGGGGAAGTCGTAGTCTATCTGCATAATCTATAGCAGCCAGATGTTTATAGTTGAACATCTGCAGTCTCGTGTCTGCCCTCATGCTGGATACATGTAAGGATATTTGAAATGCTGTTAAGATTATGGAAAAATAGCATCATCAGTATTTTCAAGCATGAAATGTGAGCTGTAATGTGTGAGTCTGTGCGTGTGTGAATATATAATATATATATATGTATTATTCTGTTCTCTGCTTCAGATGTGGAAATGTGAGCCAAATGTGTACTGTGTGGATAGCAGCAAGATGTCCCTTTTATGTATTTCTGTTAAAAGGAAGTCCAGTTTCTTTAATTTCTATTTGCTTTCTGATTTGTTTTTAGTTAGTACTATCATGTTGAAGGTCAGTTTTTATATGTAGGCTGTGGACACATAAGAGGAAGTGTAACTGTTTTTGATGGCAACTTGAGTATTTTAGAAAGTGATGTTGGACAAGCTTTTAGATGTGGGGAGAATTGGTCTTTAAGAGTAACGAGACTTAACTTGCTTTATTATATTTATAAAATGTTTAAATTGAACTGCAGAGTGCATTGCTTCTTCTGGGGGTAAACGTTAACATTATTCAAAGTTATTGTCTGTTTTTACCTGCATTTTTATTACTCTTTAATATTGTTTTTTGTATCAGTATACTGCTGCTGGAGTATGTGAATTTCCCCTTGGGATTAATAAAGTATCTATCTATCTATCTATCTATCTATCTATCTATCTATCTATCTATCTATCTATCTATCTATCTATCTATCTATCTATCTATCTATCTATCTATCTATTATATAGTGCCTTATCTATCTATCTATCTATCTATCTATCTATCTATCTATCTATCTATCTATCTATCTATCTATCTATCTATCTATCTATCTATCTATCTATCTATCTATCTATCTATCTAATAGATAATCTATTTATACCACAGGAGGTCTGAGCGCAAATTCTGGTCCCAGGACTGTCCTTGTTGAGTTTGCACGTCATCCCCAGACCTGGCGGGGTGTTGCTTCGAGTCCTTGGGTTTTCCTTCCACATCACAAAGACATGCCAGCTAGGTTAACTGGGGAATGCAGAGCATGGGTGGCAAGTTTCTCCCTTGCCTCCATTTTTGTTCAAATATTCTCCAACTCCCTGTGACCCTGAATTGGATTACACGGGTGTGAGAGTATTATGTTATGAAACAGTGATTGAAACTGATTGATTGATGAATAAATAAATTTTAACCACTGTGTCACAACGTCCACATTTAGAGGAGTGTTGTAGTGTTGTCGTCCTTCTTGAAGTTTCTCCCATCTCTACACAAGCTATTTGAAACTCGACCATAGTGACCATCCGGTTCCTGGTCAGCTCTCTTACCAAAGCTCTTCTCCCCATAATTGCTCTGCTCTAGGAAGAGTCATGGTTGTTCTAAGCGTCAAGGGGAGCCATCAATGCTGCAGAATTTTTTTATGTACCCTTCCCCAAATCTGTGCCCCAACACAATCCTGTCTCTCTAGCTCTGCAGGCAGTTCCTTTGACCTTATGGCTTGTTTTTTGCTCTATATAAATTGAACATTCTATGGACAGATATGTGCCATATTTCAAGTGTTAATGCAAAAGGTCTGAATATTTGTGTCAATGTGATATTTCAGGTTTTTATTTTTAATACGTTTCCAAAAATTCCTAAAATCCCTACTTCACGTTGTCATTCCCCAACGTCTTACTGTCTACTACACTACTTGGTCACTTACCCCAAGTGTCTGTCATTCGTTGTGAGAAGAAAAACTTCCCGTTTGTGTGAAATTTCCCCTTAACAAGTTTCCAACTGTTTCCACGTGTTCCTGATGAAGTCATTTTAAAATACATACAGTATGTATATGTATAGAATACAAGTATATGTAATTTCATTTATCGCTTTGTTGACCCTGAAACAATAGAGAAGAGAATGGTGCCAGCCAGAAGCAGCAGTCTTCAGTTACATGTTTTCTGAAATACCCCACCTATCCGGTGTCTCTCTCATGTTGTTCAAATTGAATGAATGAATGAGTGTCATTTGCCAGCTGTCTTGTCCTGGTGCAGTAGCCGTTCTAATCTAATTGATGAACTCCCAAAAGATGGCAAACATGCTTTGACATTGCTCAGCAGTTATGTAACAGCAGCCGTGGATAAGTTATGTCATCCAAGTTATTCCTGGGCTTATGGAGTTTACAGGAAGTGCTGGCCTCTCTTCCAACTTGAGGCCACCCTGCTCAGATCTGTCTTTTCCCACCCCGAGAGACATGAGCGGTTCTTCCAGTTAGTAGTCTGGCGAACCGCCAATTCTTTTTATGCTACAAGCCAAGCCAAGACAAGTCGAGTGTTGTGGAAAGAGATGCAGTGCCAGGAGTAGAGCCCCGAATGTCATCTCAGGATTGTTTGTTACATGGAGTTCATCACGAGAAAGAGCAGCTGGAACAGAATAATCTTGGAAAGATGTCCCCAAAGTTGTTGGCAGACATGTTTTAACCATGACCTTTTAGCTTAGTTGTAAATCATATACCGACTTAAGGTTTTATCTTTGCTTCTTAATAGTTTCAGCATTTAGGGTTTTGTACATTTTACTTAAACCATGCAGGGGTGGTCCAGAGTGGTCACTTTGAAAAACATCTTCTTCTTCTTTCTTTATTTTTAAGCATAGGGGAATGAGTGCAGGGGTGTAAGTCGATGCCCATTTGCCTCTCTGAGCCATAATGAACCGTGTCTTCAGGAAACATGGAGGTGGAGGGTGAGATCAGGTCCATTGATACCACCCTAACTCAAATTATACAGTATATTGTTCTGTCAGCAAGCCTTTACCTAATCTAAGAAGCCTGAAGGTTGCATTTAGATGGCCATTGTGCTGTAGTGAATGTGAGATGACCATTGTGTTGTGGTAACTCGGACTTCTGATCTGTGATGCCTTCTAGTGACATCTACGACTTACCCAAATTTTCAGTGAGTGGATTCTTGCCCCTAACTCCTACCCCACCCCTACACATTAGAATGTACCGCAGGCTCCGTTATGTTTGTCTCTATGAACTGACATACTCTACAAGGTCCACTCGTGGTTTGTGAGCCTCCCACACATCACTTTTTTTATTTGGGCTTAGGTATTGTATACTGTGCTGTTTTTTTTAATTTTTATTTTAAGTGATAATATTTCAGTGTTCTTGTAAAATCCTGTTCTACCTACAGATTTATTCACAACTTTTAATGCAAAACCTGAACATACAACACCCGTCAGTTAGCTAGTTTGCACTACGTCTGCCTCTTAATAATAATAATACATTTTATTTATATAGTGCCTTTCCCATGCTCAAGGCACTTCACAGAGTTTAAGAAAGAACGGCAGGGTATACAGTATATAGCATTGTACTAAACCAGATAAACAAATAAAGAAGTGTAAGATAGTAATTCAGAGAAAAGCCTAACAGACAACATAATTGATGGTCTCGCACACACACACAGGTTACATGAGCATCTTGACAGAGAGGTAAACTGAGAGAAGGGTAATAAAGTCAAGTAGAGCTAAGAGCCTTCCTGAACAGATGAGTTTCAAGTTGTTTTTTAAAAGAATTCATGGAGTCAGCTGATCTAATTAATTTTGGTAGGTCATTCCAGAGTCTGGGCGCTATACAGCTGAAGGCCCTGTCACCCATGGAGTGTAGATTAGTGTGGGGCACAACAAGATTGCCAGAATCAGAGGACCTTAGTGGGATGACAGTCACATAGTGATGGAGAAGGTCACTAATGTAGTTTGGCGCAAGGTTGTTTAAGGCTTTGTAGGATATTAGTAGGATTTTATATTCGATTCTGTAAGACATAGGGAGCCAGTGAAGACGGAGCAGGATGGGTATTATGTGGTCACTGCTGCTGGTTCGAGTAAGGACTCTTGCAGCTGAGTTTTGAAAAAACTGGAGCTGTGATATAAGATTAGAAGGGGCACCTGCCAGTAGGGAATTACAATAATCGATGTTGGATGTGATAAAAGCATGGACAGGTTTCTCAGCATTAGAAAAGGAGAGGAAGGAACAAACACGGGATATGTTATGGAAGTGAAAGTATTAAAGCTTCTTAATGTGATTTATGTGGGCGGAATAAGAAAGGGAGGAATCAAAAATGACACCAAGATTCTTTGCAGTAGAGGCAGGTCACTGGCAAGATGGACTGGGAAGGAGCTCATTTTATTAAGTTGCCTCTTAACATTCCGCAAGCAGATCAGTGACCATGGAATGAGCTTTATAGGAAAAGACTGATGGCACAAGGATATCTGCAAGGACTGAATCATTTTGTTTAGCTCTGTTCTCCAGAACCACCTGGGAGAGGTTTAGGATACTTCCTCTTGACCCGAACAGGGTGCATATGCTCCTACAGAAATGCTTATTTAGTCATCTTTTTACATTCTTTGTGGAGTTTGCATACTCCATGTGCACCAAATTAGTTTAATTCATGCAAGTCCATTGGTGTGTGCTTGTGATTGTGCCACTTCATGGACTGGCATCCCATCCAAGGTTGGTTACAGCTTTATGACCCAATGATGGGGGACACACATGTGATAGAGAATGTAAATAAGCAGGTTCTGAAAAATAAATAAATAAATGAATGAAAAGGTTTCCTTATCAAAGTTTATTATACCCCTGGCTCTTGTACCAAATAGTTTTCTTAATGAGTTGCACCTTTTTTTTTTTTTTTTTTTTTTTGCTTTACTTTTAAAACCAAATTTTTTTTTTTAATTAAAGCTCTGCAATCAAACACAAAGTGAGTGCAAGTTTTACAAATCTGATTGTCTAATGAGCCTCAGGCCTCACTGCACTGATTAAGACTTGATCCTGATCAGACTGTCTGAGCTTATGCGCTCACTAATGTGCATGGTTGGGGGTTAGACAGACACACACACACGCACACACACTGAAAGGCAGCTTTTTAATTTCACGTCTGATTAAATGCAGTTTACCAGCTCGTGATCCACATAGCAGCCGCCTTTTCATTTAACCCTCAAGTCCCTGTTTGACAACATCCGCATTATTGCCTTGAGAAACATCAAAACACCCTTATAGAAAATCAGTGTTGTTTTTTTGCTGGTCTCTGTACTTCCTATAAAACGAGGTCAGATTTTAGATTTCCAACTTTCCAGGTGACACCTTCACCCAATAAGGGAAAAATCTTTCAAAATAAAGAACTTTCATTTTTGTTAAATGTCTGCTTTATTCAGTACACATATCTAGACGCATATCTATGTTAAGAATGGTGTTCCACGGGGCTCAGTGCTAGCTCCGCTGTTATTTGTAATGTACACAAATAATTTTTAAAAGAATATAATTAACGAGCTGATTAAGTTTGCAGATGATAACCAAGATAGGTGGTGTGGCAGATAATTTGGAATCCGTTAAATCATCACAGAGGACTTGAACAGCATACAGGCTTGGGCAGATTTGTGGCAGATGCAATTTAATGTAAGTAAATGTAAAATATTACACATAGGAAGTTAAAATGTTAGAGTTGAATACACAATGGGAGGTCTGACAATTGAGAGTATACCTCATGAGAAGGATTTAGGTGTTGTAGTGGACGCTACACTATCAACTGTGTTCAGAAGCCATTGAGAAGACTAACAGAATGGTAGGTTATATAGCATGTTGTATAGAGTACAAGTCCAAGGAGGTTCTGCTTAGATAGATAGATAGATAGATAGATAGATAGATAGATAGATAGATAGATAGATAGATAGATAGATAGATAGATAGATACTTTATTAATCCCAATGGGAAATTCACAAAATTCACAATGCTTATGCGTTATAATGCATCGGTGAGGCCTCATCTGGAGTACTGTGTGTGGTTTTGGTCTCCAGGCTACAAAAAAGACATAGCAGCATAAGAGAAAGTCCTGAGAAAAACAACTACTGTAGGCTGATTCCAGGGCTACAGGGGATGCGTTATGAGGAAAGATTAAAAGAGACAAGTCTTTTCAGTTTAAGCAAAAGAAGCTTAACAGGTGACACGACTGAAGTGTTAAAATTATGAAGGGAATTAGTCCAGTGGATCGAGACGGTAACTTTAAAATGAGTTCATCAAGAACAAGGGAACACAGTTAGAAATTTGTTAAGGGTAACTTTCGCACAAAAACTAGGAAGTTTTTCTTTACACAGAGAACTACAGACACATGCAATAAGGTGCTCAAAACATTGTTCATGTTATCAGACACCAGGTGTTTGAAGATTAATACAAGAAGATTGAAAATAGCTAGAAAATGATAAATGGGAGCCAAAAATTATAGTCTGCAAAAGCACAGGTCAAATTTGGAAATTTGTTTTGGTGACAAAGTATCTGTCTGTCTGTCTAATAACACAAGGCATGAGAGATCCATAAAGTTTATACCAAATTCTTATAGTACCATCATTATATTGTAGAAAAAAATCAAGATTTGTCATGTCAGGCTACATCTGCCCGAGTTATTTGAGTTTTTTTTTACTGGAATTCTTTTATCTTGAACAATGCTGCCCATTCTCCCCTGACCTCTTGCAATGTTTCTGACCACAGAACTGTCACTCAACTGGATGCTTTTCTTTATTGCACCATCCTCTGCAAACTCTAATGATTGTAGTGAGCAAAAATTTTGCAAGGTCATCAGTATTTCACATTGTACAGTCGCTATGTTTTGCCCAACAATCAAGCCATGGTCAGAGTCCCTTGGATCATACATCCAAACAACAATTAAATCTCTTGATCATGTCTGCATCTAATGGGTTGCTATTTGAGGGAGTGTCTGGACCTAATAAACTGGCCATCATATATCTGAATAATAAATTTCACTCCTCCTTAACAGATATATAGTAGGGAATCATACATGAAAATCAGCCATTGTGTAGGTATATCTATCTGTTACTAATATACTTTATTTTATTTTGCAATATGATAACTGAGAGTGTGTTTCTAAGTTAAAAATAGAACACATTACTAGTTGTTTGTTTGTTTTTTTAGCTGGCAGAGATCTGAAAATGCTAAACTGAAATTGTACCCTTTGAACCAATGAGGGTCACTTGATCAAGTGAACTTTTGTTAGGGACCAGCCAGATATCTTAGCCTTGAATGCTTTGTTGAGAGCCTTACATTTATGAATGAGAAACGTGTCTTATTAATTCTTTTATTTAAATAAAATACAGACAAAGCATCTTCTGCAGCCCCTAGCTCTGAAATATGCCGTGTCTGATACAGTGTCGAAATGCAACAATGAAAGGGTCCTTAAATGCAACTGTGACAAGAATGTTCAGCATGAGGTCATTAAAATGTTGTAAAACAAAACAAAGGAAACAACGAATACTGTGAATGTTCTGTATAGGTCAGGGCTCTGTACCTGGCTTAAGTATTTTCTCTTTGAATTGGTTTATTATGTGTTTTTTTTTGCCTTTTGTAGCGCTCCTGATAGACTACATCTTAGCAAATATGGAATATTACAAAACAAGTGATTTCTGAGATATCATACCTGAACGCCAAGACCTATGTACAATGATAATTTTTCAAAAAATTGACCTATCTTTTTCAAACATTTCATCGTGTAACACTTGCTGCACACTGAAGTCCTTTTGTTTTTGGTCCATTTTAGTCCGCTACTTATCGCTGTATCCTTCAAAAACAGTTTGACTTGCGTCCAACGATAACTGTCATTAAAATTGTTTAAAGTTAATCAGATGTTTGCAGTCTGCTCCATTTAGTCATGGGACCTGGCCTATAAATTTAGAAAAATTTTTGCAACAGTAGTTTTTGAGATACATATTTGATTTAATTAGTAGCTATGCTACCTGTTGAAGACAGGTAATGGCAAATATTTTTAAATGATTCTCCCTCTTGCCCTATTTGCACTTCCAGCTAGTTTCCTCTCTATTTGCGTGTGTGTTAACAATTCTTCTCCGGAGCAGAGTCTCTCAAGCATATTCCCATAAAGCCTGCTTCTCAGACTCTAATTATTTTTAAGGCCACTTTCTCGCATATTGTCTGCGTTTATACTTGACATCTTTGAAAATGACCCTCCACAGGCCTCCCATGCTGTTACTCCTCCTTGTACTCACATTTCCTCTTTCATCGCATCACCAAATCCAAACTGACCAATCAGATTGCTGGACACACAGACATACTCTAAAGCAGTGGTCCCCAACCTTTTTGACAGCAAGGACCACTTTATTAGATGCAAATTTTTCCACGGACCGGTCAGTGTGGGGGGGGGGCAGTTTTATACACAATTTACATAACATTTCTATTATTTCTTTTTTTTTCTTCTTTTTTTGCATATAACATATGCTTTGCATTTGCCATTCCAACAGACTGCACATCACAAACATTAACACTGTTATCGTTTTTTTCGTGTCTGCCGTTTCTGTAGGAGGGTGACAATGAGTTAAATTCCAATGGATGTTTTTCAGATGTTGACAAGCAATAAGCAAAAGATATCACTGAAAACCACAGAAAACAAAAACATCAAAAAAAAAAAAAAAACAGTACGAGGAAAGTTCAAAGAAAGAATTTTTTTTTACAATGTTTCTGTTTGGGGATCGTTGTGTAGCCTAAATGTGTACAACTGAGCTGCGACCACAGATCTAACTGCTCTGTGGATGATTCATTCAAGCATTTCAAGGTCACCTCGTTGTAATGAAAGCATCTGCTGAATGTACTTCGTAGTAACGAGATTTCTATAGTCTCGTGTCATATGGAGAAACTGTCGGGACCGTAAAAATAACTTTGTTGTAATACTCTCTCACCTCGGTCTCTCTCCTCTCTCTGCGCCGCTGCAAAGCCCCGCCCACCAAGCATTCTGAAAAGTCTGAGTGAGTCTCCATTGCCGGCAGTTCTCTCGCGGCCCGGCTGTCAGACGGCTGCGGCCCGGTAGTGGGTCACGGACTGGTGGTTGGGGACCCCTGCTCTAAAGAACACGAGTTTGCTGTTTGTCTGCCAAAGGAAAAGTCATTTCTGATGGAGGAGCTCTGGAATCATTGAGTAGAGGGGTCCTTTCATCAGACTGGCTGGCCCAGCGCTGACTCGGCTGTGGAATGGCCAATAGGGGTGGCAACTTGATGGCAGAGGTCTCCAGGACTCTGAACAAATCCAAATCCTATTACAGTGGAACCTCGAGATACGATCACCTCTGTATACGAGAAATTCAAAATACGAGGAAAGTATGAGCGAAAATTTCTGATCTAAATGCGAGCATTGGCTCACGTAACGAGCCACGAGCCAGGCTGTGGGTATAGCTCTCAGCTTAGCGAGGGGGCGTGGTAGCAGTTGTGAGCCGCGATCTGCGGTGTCTGCGTTTCTCACTTAAGTGCACAGGTGGGAAACTGCCCACATCCATGATTGTTCCTGTGGCTGATGGGCTGCAGCTGCCATGTCCTCACCGCATATATAGAGAAGCACGAGCCGGTTAAGGGGGAGAAGAAGTAAAAGAGGAGAGAGAGAGAGAGAGAGAGAGAGAGAGAGATCGAGAGAGAGAGCGCGCGCACAGGCAGGAGGGCGGGCGGGCGGGCAGGAGTGCAGGCTCGCGTGTAGCTGAACAGTGAGCTGAACAGGCGAGCCAAACAGCTGAAGCAGGACGGTGTAGAGAAGGTCAGCTGCATTAAGAGTGTCTCGCCTGTTGCAGAGCCCGCAGGTGAGACGCTAACAGAGAAGAAGCACCGGGGATTGTCGTCTGTTTTTTAAAGACTGCATCCTTTTGACGTTTTAACCTCGTGTTAAAGGATTGTTATTCTTGTGTATTTTAAACCTCCACTTCACAACTGTTTTAAGGATTATTTATTTAAACATTTATTGAATGCTCTACTGCACTTTGGACACCTGTTTTGATTCTTTTAATAATCAGTTATATTATTTACCAGTGTTATTTATTAAAGGTAGACTACAGTATATATAATTTATCAGTGTTATTTGTTAGGAAAATTGATTTTTATGTTAATATATTTGGGGTGCGGAACGGATTAACTGGATTTCCATTATTTTCAATGGGGAAGTTTGTTCTAGATACGAGAAATTCGCTATACAAGCTCAGTGCTGGAACGAATTAAACTCGTATCTAGAGGTTCCACTGTATATGATATCATCTACTGTTGAATTCTGCTCTGTACTTGTAATATTTCTATTGTACTATTGTATTATATTGAGGATTACTTGTGTTCTGTTCTGTGTATTGTATTGTATTTACATCCATTTTTTGACACCCATGATGATGATGATGAATAGATAGAAATGAACACACACCCGCACACACCAAAGATCTATAAAGGTGGAGGTGGACAGAAACATTAAACCCCTGGTTTATTTATGCCGCTTATTTACTTCATTTGACCCAAAGTGTTTAGTTTTAAATTAAATATTGTTGAAATTGTCCATTTGCTTCAATTTCTTGTTCATTTTACTCTACACTTATTTGTGTATGTAATTAAAATTATTTAGGTTTTTGTTCAAAATTCTTTATTATTGCACAGTACAATTGGTTGTATTTTATTGTAAAGCCTTCCTTTGAGTTTTTTTCTGTTGTATCACTAAAGTGTAAATTACATGGAAGTACTGTATGGACCATTCTATACAGAAATGACTTTAATGACTGCCATAGCTGTGGTTCAGGAAGAAAATGAAGATGTGCAGTATTCAGTTTCCTGAAATCAATCACTTCTTCTTAATTAGTTTCGAGTTTTTCGTACAGCTACCTAAGCAGTTGCTGGCTGAGATCCTCTTGACTTTCCAGCAAGTTCTCACATATAAAGCAGAACTCCTGTTGAACCAAAAGTCTTCCTCACATTCAGGGTCAGGCCTTAACTGATGTTTTATTGCTCACTCATCCACAGTGCCTCATTCTTATAGACTGCAGCTCCCTTGGAGTTACCAATGCTGTCTTTCACCGTGCTGCTAGTCCAGGAGACGCTGGGTTGTGCACAGAGATTGTTGGAAAGGGGGCCGTATGGGGAGAGGTCTGAATTAGCTTAATACTGTGGAGTATTTTTATAATTAGAGGAGATATGAAGTGTTGCGGTGTGACATGAGACAGTGCCTTTAGGGTCTGCTCTTGTTATAATTCGTGAGGAGACTTGCAATCTTAAAGTGTTCTGTTACATTTAGCAGCTATGCCAAGCCTTAAAGCTGATTGTAGGTGTTTTTTCACGCAGATTTGTGTTGAAAAAGGTTTTAAACTTAGAGTTAAACACATAATCTCTGTTGACATATGGTGGTTAACAACATATGTTGAGAGTTTAAAGGGGAGAATAATAAGACCTTTATCTGCAAATAATCTCACAACATTATCAAATATATTGACTTGCATCCTTTACATTTAAGTCTTTTGAATGTGTAGTGTATATCGGCACAGTAATGTACCAGGGCATTTAAACTGTCTATAATATCTATGAGAATTCGTTTCATCAGGGTCTAAGAGGGCTAGATCTAACCTTGGCAGGAATCTTTCCTTCACAGAGCACCAGTACATCGCTGGGCATACACACCTTCATGGGCCTCCAATCAACAAGATTGTGAGACTGCACATGGACATTAACCAAACCAATATTCAAACCCAGCTTACAAGATGTGTGTGGCCATAGTGCTAACTACAGTGCCACCATTTTGTCCTGATAATAGAGTAGGTACCCAAAAATAACCAGAATTTAAAAAAAAAAAAATTGTTTTAATAATTTTTTCTTACTGTAACTTTAGTCTCCTTCAAAGTACACTCCATATGAATGAATGCACTTGTCCCAGCGGTTTTCCCACTGGTGGAAACATTTTTGGAATTGCTGAAGAGAAACGTTGTCCAAGGCCTGCAGCAATTTTTCTTTGATGGTACAAAAACGCTTTCCTTTGAGTTCTTTTTTCATATGCGGGAACAAGAAAAAGTCACACGGAGCAAAGATCAGGCGACTAGGGAAGGTGGCAAGAACTCAAAGAAACACAAGTCAATTCAGAAATCTCTTCAATAGTCAGATGATGAACTCCGTAAATTACACTGCAGACTTTTTCAAGATTTTCATCATTCCTAATTGTGGAAGGTCGGCCAGATCTTGGTTGGTCTTCAAGTGACATTTCCCCTCGTTTGAAATGCAGACTCGTTCTTTATGATCACCCATCACAAAAATCGCAGAGCACATTTAATAAGCACCAAGAAAACCCGACACGAAATGAATGTGTGAACAATAAAGAGCAACGCCACATGACAGACTGCCACAAAACTTTTAAGTATGCTACACCGAGTAGCGAAATTCACAACTAATTCTAGATTGCTTGCCAGGTACAGATTCTGGTTATTTTTGGGTACCCCCTTGTGTTTATCAGGTGGTTGTCCCAAACCTTTATGATGTCTTATTGTCGTTCTTGTGACAGTGGCATAGTCGGCAGGATTCTGTCCATTATATGGGTCAGAAGACTTTTAATATTAACGTGGACGCAACCCGACAGACAGCGCTGTGACACGAAGGAGCCTGAGTCAGGAGGAGGTGGACAACGCTTGCTGGGAGGTGTGGAGGACAAAGAATATTGTGTGTATTGCTTTATTGTTGTGTTTATTGTGACTGTGGTGCTTTGGAGGCACTGTTTTGAAGAAGAAAAGATATTAAAAGTCTTCTTAGTGGTTTTAACCTGTGTCCAGAGCGTCTGTCTGGTGGGTTTAAAAGGGGTAATAGTGCGACCTAGTATCCACTCATTGACTCTATCTATGTATCTATATATCTATCTCTTGGAAAAGTAAATATGTGGACATATCAAGATTTGATCCTCATTTAAACAGTATGTACAGATATATGTGATATAATGTAACATATATCATGCCAAATTTGTATTTTTTAGTTCACTGAATATTTTAAATAAATATAACTTCAAATTTTGCATGTGGAAAAAGTAAGTACAACCCATACATTTATCACTGACTCAGATACCTAAAAGTAGAATTGGGTTTCCCAGATGAGGTGCATCTAATTAGAACAGTATTAGAGAGGATCTTGTCTGATCTTATCTTACTTAAACTTGAGATGTTTAGTTTGGTTTACTCTTTGTTGTCAAAGTGTGTGTCTGTCATTACCATGCCAAAATCGAAAGAACTCTCTGAGGCCATCATAAAGGAGCTCATAGATGCCTGCGAGCCTGAGATGGGATTTAAAAAGATCTCAAACAATTGGAAATCAACCATTTGATCATCAGGAAGATCACCTGAAAGTGGAGAAGATTTCAAGCAACTGACAACCTGTCTAGGCTAGCCTGCCCCAGCAAGTTCAGCCTGAGTGAAGAACTCAAGGTGTCAGAAAGTCCTTTGTCAGGTTGAATTGCGACCTGTAATGTCAGAATATTAAAAATCACTTGTGGAACTTTTCCTTCGTATTTCCGGGTGAAAGTTCAGGCTTCGCACGTCTTTCGTTTCCTTGTTTGCTTGCTGCACGTTGCGGGAATAGTTTGTCCTTTTCTCTTATCACTTGAGCCATTAATGCTGTGTGTCCTTGCGGAAAAGTAAGTTTATCCTAAATAATTTGATATAAAGAGGTTCAAATGTTTGTTAAACTTATACGTTCAGAGTGTTAAAATGTGTATTTGTACGTAACGTTGTAACTTAGTGTATGTATTTAATTTGTTTACAGACCACAGCCACAGGAATTAAAGTACTTTCAGACTTCAGATTGTGCTTGCAATTAATCTTTACCTCAATATTGGAAAGGGGAGTTTACAAACAAAGTTGTACCACCGTGGAATTAATAGCGACACCTCCCGTGACCAGACATCTGATCGTGTCTAAGGTCGTTTGGACTTTATCTCACCCGCATCTATTACACCAGCCTGTTGTACCAAGATCAGCTCTCATTTTTACAAGGTAATGAAAGACTTCTGTAAGAATTCCATAATTTCATCATGAGCCTTACAGGTAGCTCTTGCTACTGTTGGTGTCAATGTGCATGAGTCTACCGTGTGCACAAATTAGATCTACAGTATGTGAGAGGATTGCCTGGAGGAAACCTTTGCTGACCTGAAGGAACATCAGAGTAACACTAAACATTTCCCATGATCACCTAGGCATACACCAGGACTTTTTGATCAATGTGATATGAACAGACAAGGCACAGATAGGGTTATTAGACTATACCACCAGAAGACCTGTTTGTCAAAAAGCAACAACAGTATTTTAACAAAAGAACCTGATAGCACCTGTTAAGCATGGTGGTGGAGATGTGTTGGTTTGGGCGTGGTCTTGCTGCATCAGGGATTAGGTAGCTCAACATCACAGAAATCACAAGAATTCTTTTTCCCAGAGGATGATTACGGATTATATGAGACCAACTGTCACCAACTGAAACTCGACCAAAAGTGGACATTGCAACATGACAATGACCCTAATCATACCAAAAACTCCACTAAGGAATGGCTAAAAAGTTAGAAATGGAGGGTTCTAGAAGGGCAAAGCCTGGATGTGAATCCCATTTAGAAGCTGTGGGGGAATTTGAAATGTACGGTGCATGTAAGAAACCCATGAAACATCACACAGCCGAAAGAAGTCAGCATGGAGGAGTGGGAAAAACCTTCTCACAGTCGATGTTAGAGACTGCTAGACAGTTAATGAAAATGTGTACTTGATGCGGCAACACCAGCTATTAGAACTATTATTTGTCCCCAGGGGAAATTTTTGGCTTTTTACAAAAGCTCTTTAAATATTTAAATTAAAAAATGGGCAGATAAATAAATATACACCGATACTATGGTCTAAACATACACCAAAATGACTAAAAAGCAAGAAAATTTAAACAGAAAATGAAATTCTGACTTGACCATCACAGTCCCAGTGAGGCATTAGCAAGTGTATTGCTGTTGGTATAAAAGAGCTCCCCGTCGTGTTTCTTCACACACTTCTGCTGAATGATTCATTGACTGAAATCATTGTTCATAATGGTGCTCAGCTTTGTTTTAATTCTCTCCTTTGCTACGACCTACAGGGGGTCCAGAGAGCATCCCATAACGGAGCCTGCCCTTTTAATTAGCTTGTAGATTTGGTGAGCTTCTCTTGAAGTGATGTTTCCAGCCCAGCATACCACAGCATAGAAAATCACACTGGCAATTATTAGAGTTAAAGGTAGACTTATTTTTCCCACAGATGAAAATAGCAAATCAATTTATTTTTCATTGAATAAATAATTGTAAATTCTCTCTGGTTATCTGTCCAGTTAGCGATCTGTGTATGTACTGTTTTTGTTTTGTCATCTTCTTTTTAAGTGTTTTTTAAAAACTTTAAGGATGCCTGTTCTGAAAAAAGCCAAAACAGATTTCTGTCTAGTTATAAATTAATTAGGAATATCGCCCAAGTTACCAGAATGAAAGTGGGATGTGTAAATCTTGAAGTACATCACTATCCGAAACTGCAGTATAGGTTATGCATACCCACTGTATGGTCCATTATGATTCAATAAATCTGTCAGCAGACTGAAGGTGCACTTTGAGTTCCGTGGCTCAGGGCTGATTTATGACCTCTTTCCTCACAAAAGAGTGAAGCAGATTGGGTAGACACGGCCATGTCTGTTTTGATTGGCCTTATTCTCTGGCCTGTCAGTTCTTATCTGCCTGCAGTGCAAAGCTGCCAGTGGGTATCACAGACATACCTGTTGACATTGTAAAAATTTCCTGTTTTATTATATAATTCACCAAATAAGTGACATGTAATTAGCCATCTCTAAGAAAAGGAATATAATTTTGTATAATGTGAGATGCTTAAATTGCACCTTAGTGTCCTCTTTCATTTTTCACAGGGTTACTTTGAGTATAATTTCTAACCCGGCTTCAGTTAGTGTTGCTTTACAGTGATTGTAGTATGCTGTTTTGGTGACCTTCCCAACAGTCTCTACTTTTAAAGAATAATAATGAAAAGAAAATGAAATAGGCAAAACAAAAAAAATCTCTGAATCAACTTGACAGCTTTTGATTGAATGGTGGCAGTATCTGAGAGCCGTGTGACCTCTTCTTTTCTAATATCGATTGGCCTGTCACTCACAGATTTAATACATTATTATTGATTGCACTGGCTGCTAATTAAGCAAAGCCACACAGTTCAAATAAGGGGAATACAATAAGGTGGTCACCCTCCCTGCGATAATTCAAACATATTATTCATATAGCCTTATGTAAACTTTATTACTAAAGATGATAAAGTACTAAAGTATCTCTAGCTGAAGTATACAGGTAATTACAAAAATGTTTTGTTAAAAATCTTCCATTCTAGCAACTGGAGATAATGATCAGTCAACACTATCTGGATAGTTGATTTTATGAAAGGTCAACCCAATAACTGTTAGCACCCATTCCAGGCTCCTAACTCTGACTGGGATTGACTCTCCACTCATGGCTGCATTTAGGTTTGGTTAATATTTTCTTTGCTCAAGGTTTTAAATTCCTCTCTAAAAACCTCTCTCAGATGAAATATGGATTGGACACCCTGTAATAGCCTGGGGTTGAGTATTGGTCATTGTGCATATGAATGTGTTATGAAGGAAACAGCCTTTGTACTTTTGGACTTGACAGTTTACTTAATGAGCTTGCTAACAACTAGATTTACAACTTAAAGTAAAGCTTTGGTGACATGTTCCAAGGAAATGTGGTGGCCTCTTTCAAACCCTGATTGATATCTCCTTGTGCAACTCTGGACCCTATAAGAGTTTTAACTTATTAAAATTTCTTTCCTAATTGAGCATGTGCTTGTGCTCATTAGAAATCATTACCTCTTGTGAGAGGCATGTGGGCCAATTTTAGAATTTTCTAGGTCATCTCTAATTAATATAAATATCTACACTGAGCTTTGCCTCACTCAAGTGGAACATGAAAAATAAAAGCTTTTATATAATACGAAAAAATATAGCTAAAAAAATTTGCCCTGACACATTCCCTTTAGATCGGCATTCTTAAGGTTTAGTTTGAATTTTCTTTGTTCGCTGTTTTTAAGTTTCTTAAATGTAGTACACGTGCAGGTTCAAGTGGGATGCATTTCACATAACATTCTCCAACCTGCTTATACTTACTCCTGTTATGAATAACTGTGAGAAACCCCACTCCCTGAGGGTATGAATAAAGTCTATCTATCTATCTATCTATCTATCTATCTATCTATCTATCTATCTATCTATCTATCTATCTATCTATCTATCTATCTATCTATCTATCTATTATATAGTGCCTTTCATATCTATCTATGCATTATATAGTGCCTTTCATATCTATCTATCTATGTATTATATAGTGCCTTTCACATCTATCTATCTATCTATCTATCTATCTATCTATCTATCTATCTATCTATTATATAGTGCCTTTCATATCTATCTATCTCTATCTATCTATCTATTATATAGTGCCTTTCATATATATCTATCTATCTATCTATCTATTATATAGTGCCTTTCATATCTATCTATCTATCTATTATATAGTGCCTTTCATATCTATCTATCTCTATCTATCTATGTATTATATAGTGCCTTTCATATCTATCTATCTATGTATTATATAGTGCCTTTCATATCTATCTATGTATTATATAGTGCCTTTCATATCTATTTATCTATGTATTATATAGTGCCTTTCATATCTATCTATCTATCCTGTTAAAACTGAACAAGTTAATGTGAATTTTCCAAATATTCAAAGTGAGCAAAAATACTAAATTTCTAAAATTGAAAACTATGAATGCAAGATAAAATATCAGAAAATCAGAAATTAAAAAAAAATCAAAGCTGTTACAAGAATATTAAAACGATAACCAAAATATAAAGAAAAGAATTAAAGGGAGCAAATCCATAATCTAAAGTTCAAAATTATGGAGGAATATTTTGGACAAAATTTAAAAAAAAAAAAAGTACTGCAAAATGTCGCAAGAAATGAAAAAAAGCATAAAATGTGAGCATAAATAAACAAATGTGTCACAGAATATGTTTTTGTTGCCTATATATTTAATTTTTTCCACTAAACACAACATGAAATTTGGCTTTCACATGTCAAAGCTGAGGGGGTGGTCTCTAGCGACAGATGTATTTTGATTGGCGACTCATCAGTATACCAGATTTGAACCTTCGACCATCAAATGGCAGATTTACACTTTGGACACTTCAGACGCAGGCTCCTAATGTTGAATATAAATAGAAAGTAGCCGCTACGCACAGAAATTCTGGGTTATGTTTTGTTACAGTCGTGATCATCACGTACAATCACAGCTTTGAGCATGCGCATGAGCCACAGGAGTCCTAAGTCAAGAAAAGCATGGACGTCCACTTTGCAGATGATACACCAATCAAAAAACATTACTCGTTAGAGCCCGTCCTCTCAGCTTTCATGAGGTGATGTGATTGAAGTGTTTTTAATATTATGAAGGTAATTAGTCCAGTGGATCGAAATTGTGACATTAAAATGAGTTTATCAAGACCACGGGGACACAGTTGGAAACTTGTTAAGGGTAAATTTTACACAAACATTAGGAAGATCTTCTTCACACCAAGAACCACAGGCACATGGAATAAGTGATCAAGTAGTGTGGTAGACAGTGAGACTTCAGGGACTTTCAAAATTCGACTTTGTTATTTTGGAGGAATTTTATGTGGATAGGACTGACGATCTTTGTTGGGTTGAGTGGCCTGTGCCACACAGTTCAAAGTATTTCTAATGTTTTAAAGATTCCAGAGTCATTGCACTGGTCAGAGTTTCAGTACATGACAGGGTTCAATTGTGCACACACTCGCATTCACACTCCACCAGTCTGGAATTGCTAAATAACCTTACACACATATTTATGGGTATGAGGGAGGACAATTTGAGCACTAGGAGAAAAAGCTACATAGTCTGGATTAAGCTTTTATGTTCTCACTTTTCTAGGACTGCACCTCTGTACTGGCCAAGAATGCATTTAAAGGATCATATTCGTGTGAAAAATGGTATACAGCAGTGTGGCGGACAGCTGTCTCCTGAAGGACTGAGGGAGACTGCCTGTTCAGGGCATTATCTCCCCCAGATCACCAGGCGGCAGCCCCCCTGGGTTGCTATGGCTCCTTGGACTCCCACAGAGTGAACAGGGAATTAGAGTTTGGTGTCTCAGTCCTGTTGGGCTCTGGGGGGTGCTGCAGGGACTCCTGAGCCCTACGTCATCAGGCACCCACCTTATCCATTTGCTTAACTTTTTGTGGCATGGCATTTTAATGGCAAGTACTTCTAAAGTGACTTAATGTAGTGTATCCAAATTGGAAATATTTTGTCAATGAAAAGGCAAAAACGTGCAGTGTGAACATTAAGCAGAACAGGAAAACGAGATAGAAAACCAAAGTAAGATATTTTTTTTACCCAGCCATCCAAGGTACATACTCTGTATACTGAAAGAGGACAGAAATAAGCAAATACTCAAGAAGTCTCAAGGAAATGGTATCAAAAGTGGGACTATACATAATGTATAGCTATGTTTTAAATCTTAAAAAACAAACAAAAAAAAAGTGCGAGCGATAGAGCCTTGTGTGTGAATTACTGTTATCAACAAAATGTGAATGGCGCAGAAACAACAGGGTTAGCCTAAGAGCTGTAATCGTCATGGCAACAGCAGGGCTCACCATCAAGCCTATTTCTGAAACAGCAATCCTGGTCGAAATCCCCCCCCCCCCCCCCCACCCCCCAGTTCCTGTGGGCATGTGGTCAAGTGGTAACCACACCTTAGAAATGTGAAGGTCCTGCAAATTTTGAGATTGTCAATTTTATATCATTGAGACAGAGTAGAGAATGCGACATTTCATGCTGGAGAGAAGGTCAGAGAAGAAAAAGGATGATCTTCAGGAGTGTTATTGTTACACATAAAGCGTTCAGGGTAGCTGTGCCATGAGAAGAGTTTCTATTATTATTTTTACTGCATCAGGAACAGAAGATGGTTATAAATCAAGTGCCCGTCTTCTCCTTTTTTGTTCCCTTTACATATGCCTTAGTTAAATACAGACTAAGTAATCTACTGGCAGGGTGAAAACTTCAACTATTTTTTCCAACGGATATGCATGTTTTACGCATCCCTGAACACGATTTTACCACTTCCAGAATGGCGTCTTTTTTGCGTCGGGAGGCAAGCCTGTGGCTGCAGTAACTCTTAAGCAAATTCCTCATTCCAATTGAAACATGCCCCAGTTATTAAAATGATCAAATAGTAGAAGTGTGTGAAATTTTGAGAAAAATCTGTCCAGTAGAGAGTGTTTGTTTTGTGCATACATTGGCATGGAGTAACCACAGCTTTATGGAGGGAAAGCCATATCTGGACTCAAGATTTTTTTTTTTTTAATAATGTAACCTCTAAGACCAGTCATCATCCAGGAGGAGAACGTGGAAATGGTGCAGAACTACAAGTATCTGGGGGTTCACAGAAACAACAAACTAGACTGCTGTGACAGCACAGTGGCACTGAACAAGAAGACCCAGAGCAGGCTGGACTTCTTAAGGAGACTCTCAGGTCTTTTGATGTGTGCAGCAAGCTGCTGGAAATGTTCTACTAGTCCATGGTAGCCAGTGTGGTGCTCTATATTTTGGTCTCCTGGGGAAGCAACTTGAGTTCAAAAGAAGCACAATGCCTGAAGAAACTTATCAGGAAAGCCTGGACACACTGGGAGCTGTGGTAGAAAAGGGGATGATGGCAAAATTGGATACCATCATAAAAAATTCCCTCCATCCCCTCCAGGAGGCACTCTCTCCGAGCACTTTTAGCTACAGCCTCATTCTACCATGGTGTGACAAAAAGCATCTCTGGGGGGCTTTTACACCCACTGCTATAAGGCAATTCAATGCTTCCTCTGAAGTTGTAATGTTGAAATTTCTGCACAATATCCTTCCATTATCCAACCCGCTATATCCTAACTACAGGGTCACGGGGGTCTGCTGGAGCCAATCCCCGCCAACACAGGGCGCAAGGCAGGAAACAAACCCCGGGCAGGGTGCCAGCCCACCGCAGGGCACACACACCCACACACCAAGCACACACTAGGGACAATTTAGAATCGCCAATGCACCTAACCTGCATGCCTTTGGACTGTGGGTGGAAACCCACGCAGACACGGGGAGGACATGCAAACTCCACGCAGGGAGGACCCGGGAAGCAAACACGGGTCTACTAACTGCAAGGCAGCAGCACTACCACTGTGCCACCGTGCCACCCTTTTGCACAATATTCAGTTATATATTTGCTTTTCGATTTATTGAATAGCTGTATTATTTGTCCTGTGAATCTGTATTCTTTTTTATGCTTCTGCTGTTGTATGCATCTAAAGTTCCCTTTTGGTATTAATAAAGTTTATCTAATCTAATTTAATTTATCTGCATTAATAAAGAATCTATTCATACATCAGTTGTAAGAAACTAGATTTTCATTACAGGGATGCAAGGCAGGATTCGAATAATGTTGGATGAAAGAAAAATACCGTTTGATCTGTTTAGTCAACACAACTGAGTCCCCCATATGGGCTTCATGAACACCGTTTAGCCTTTGCCTTTGCATGCAGTTCTCTCCCTACTCTTCCTTGACAGGTATTTTGTTTTCATTTGCATACTTGAAGAGCAATAAACAATGTTGTATAGTGGTGCAGTTTCCTCAATTAAAAGGGCAAACTCTCCCTTTTATATCTGATTCCAAAGATGTGAGCTTTGAGGCAATTTCAGTGGCCCAATGTGAATAAGGGTATCATGTAGTGGACAATTAGCCATCCAAGACTTGTCTTGTAGCCTCATGCTCCCAGGATACACTTTGGTTCATTGTAAGCTTGAATTGGATGATGCAACCTCACTAAATGTGTCTGTATGGTGATACAGTGGTCAGTATTGGTGCTTCACAGCTCCAGAGTACTCAAACATTAGAAAGACTTAAATGAGGACAGGCCATTCAGCACACCAAAGCTCGCCAGTCCTAGCTACTTAATTCCTCCAAAATAACATTAAGTCGACTTTGAAGGTCCCTAATGTCCTACTGTCTATTTACCACACTACTTGGTCACTTATTTCATGTGTCTATGGTTCTTTGTATGAAGAACAATTTCCTAATATTTATGTGAAATTTACCCTAAACAAATTTCTATCTGTATCCCCATGTTCTTGGTGAACTCATTTAAAAAGAATAGTCATGATCCACTTCAGTCGTGTTACATCTTAATCTTCTTTGGCTTAAACTGTAAAGGCCCAGCTCTTTTAATCTTTCCTCATAACTCATCCCCTATAGTCTTAGAATCAGCCTAGTCGCTCTTCTCTGGACCTTTTCTAGTGCTGCTATGTCCTTTTTGTAATCTGGAGACCAAAACTGCACTCAGCACTCCAGATGAGGCCTCACCAGTGTGTTATAAAGACCTGAGCAGAACCTCCTGTGACTTGTACTCCACACATCAAGGCGCTATATAACCTGACATTCTGTTAGCCTTCTTAATGGCTTCTGAACACTGTCTGACAGTTGATAGTGTACTTTCCCTTACTCTTAAATGAAAGTGTGCAATATGCACTTTAAATCTTTCAGGACAGATGTCAACTTTTGTTGAAATTCTGGGGTAGAAGACATTACTCAGGTGTAAACCGCAAGAAAGCTCACAATTACATTTTAATTAAATTCTCTTTACTAAAAAGAAATTGTGCTTCATTGATTTGACCTGGATTCCCTGCGTGTGCATGAGCAGTGAAGAGCAAACAAACTCTAAAATGGCATCAACATCTCGCGAGAGCCCAAAGTGAATGTGCAAAGCAAAATACTGTACTTGTGTATTATCGCTGAATCGGGCTAAAACTTGCCGGACTCTGATTTTGATGCAAGTGATTTATTTTGTTTATTTATTATATTACATATCTATTGACGGGCGTCACGGTGGCGCAATGGGTAGCGCTGCTGCCTCGCAGTTAGGAGACCCGGGTTCGCTTCCCTTGTCCTCCCTGCGTGGAGTTTGCATGTTCTCCCCGTGTCTGCGTGGGTTTCCTCTGGGTACTCCGGTTTCCTCCCACAGTCCAAAGACATGCAGGTTAGGTTGATAGGCAGTTCTAAATGGTCCCTTGTGTTTGCTTGTTGTGTGGGTGTGTGTGTGTGTGTGTGCGCCCTGCGGTGGGCTGGCTGGTGCCCTGCCCGGGGTTGGTTTCCTGCCTTGCGCCCTGTGTTGGCTGGGATTGGCTCCAGCAGACCCCCGTGACCCTGTAGTTCGGATATAGCGGGTTGGATAATGGATGGATGGATGGATGGATGGATATCTATTGATTATATTTATGTATCTAGATTGCAAATACCATACATTGCATCAATGTTCTTATTGCTTACTACACATCAATATTGCTGCTACTTCTTTCTCTTTTCTTTGCACAATGTCTTGTTTTTGTTTTAATTTTAAATTTTAATTTTAAGTCTATTTTTAATTTATTATTTGCACTTCATGTTGTTACACTGTGGACCCTGAGCTTCGCAATTGTGTCTATCTGTATACTTGTATATGGTTGAGATGACAATAAAGTTTGCTTTGACTTTTGATCTGGAGATGGAGATCAGAAACGAAAGTGAGGTACCGGCATCACTTGATTGGTCCCCAGCTGATCGTGGCTCGTATAGCTGAAGCACCTACAGCAACATTTGCCTGGGAGGACCACCACTTACAAAGACACATTCCTGCTGGCCACTGAGCCACTCTTGCACAGCTGCTGCCACCAGAGATACCAAACAGGTGCTGACAGCAGCCACAGCACGCAGGAACAGACGTTTTATGTTGATTTATGTTTGAAACCATTGCTTTGTGTGCTTTTCAGAAAACTGAGTTTTTTGGAAAAAATATTCTGCTCTCAAAGAGTTAATCACAATGTCGGAATTGTTTGATTGTAATTTTAAACTGTAGAGCAGAGAGGGAAATCAAGCAAAAATGTGTCTTTGTCCCATACAATATGTGTTCTAAGTCTGGCTGTGAGAGACTACCTTTAACTAGATCATTTGTGGATGGATGACTGAATTCAGTAAATGGATAAATAGATGCTTATTAAGATGCTGAGCAGTTAGATAATAAAATGCAGTCTTTTTTTGTAATTTTTTTCTTTTTATAAAGCACTCAGACTTTTCTTGTCACAATTTGCTAAGACCTGGGAAACCAGTTTGGAACCTTTTATAATAGCAGTCATCTGTCAGGAGGAAACTTCCCTGTCATCATTTGTGGTGCCCTTTCTCCTTCAAGTAGTCAACTACAGTTCTTACATGAACATCAGCCAGCTTGAAAGTGTGCTGCTGAGCAGCCCAAACATATGATTAAACTGGAAAAGGACCCAATCTGTGAATCCAGACACTTTGAATAAAAGCTTCTGTCTACTAAAGACATGTCTGGTCCCTAAATTAATATTGTCAAACTGAATAACAGGAAAATTAGAGTGCAGTTTCTGGTGCCAGTGTGCCCTGACAGGCACATTGACACGAGCAGCTTTGTTGTTCCCAGTTGTAGGTTTGGTAAAGTAATGTGCAACTTTAGCATGCTGATTATGTCTGTTGACCATGAAAAGACTAATTCCACAAAGCAAAGCAAATTGATACTAGACGTTATTATTGAGAAGTGTGCATTTAAAGGGGAAAAAAGCATTAGCTCGCGTTATATATTCTCTGTTTGTGAATAAAGGGCGGCACGGTGGCTGCAGCCTCGCAGTTAGGAGACCCAGGTTCACTTCCCGGGTCCTCCCTGCGTGGAGTTTGCATGTTCTCCCCGTGTCTGCGTGGGTTTCCTCTGGGCGCTCCGGTTTCCTCCCACAGTCGAAAGACATGCAGGTTAGGTGGATTGGCGATTCTAAATTGGCCCTAGTGTGTGCTTGGTGTGTGGGTGTGTTTGTGTGTGTCCTGCGGTGGGTTGGCACCCTGTCCGGGATTGTTTCCTGCCTTGTGCCCTGTGTTGGCTGGGATTGGCTCCAGCAGACCCCCGTGACCCTGTGTTCGGATTTAGCGGGTTAGAAGATGGATGGATGGATGTTTGTGAATAATATTTTCTTGAAGTATTATACAATGGCAGGTGCTCCTATTTTTCTAGCCCCTCTGGGTGAATGATGCACCATCAGTTAACAGCACCTTGCTAACTTTGCCTTTGCTCTTGTAGGCCACGGGCAGTGGTGAGTCAATTTTTTTATACCTAAAATGACAATTTAGGAACATTTTTGTTTGTATCACAATGTCCCATATATATTGAATGACACAAAGCCGTCTGCCATCTTGCAGTTTCCATGCGGGAAGGACCAATATGAAAGCTGGTATGCTTCTAGGAGAGCCGATAGCCAACAGTAAAGCACATCGCTTGCTAACCAATGAGATTTGCATCTTCCATAAACTTTGCCAGACTTTCTCTTTACATTTTAATGTTTGATCTTTTTAGTACTACCTTGTACTGCCCTGTCCTCAGTTGTCCATACAATACAATACAATTTATTTTTGTATAGCCCAAAATCACACAAGAAGTGCCGCAATGGGCTTTAACAGGCCCTGCCTCTTGACAGCCCCCCAGCCTTGATTCTCTAAGAAGACAAGGAAAGACTCCCAAAAAACCCTTGTAGGGAAAAATGGGAGAAACCTTGGGAAAGTCAGTCCAAAGAGAGACACCTTTCCAGGTAGGTGGGGCGTGCAGTGGGTGTCAAAAAGAAGGGGGTCAATACAATACAATTCAATACACAGAACAGAACAAATCCTCAATACAGTATAGAAATGAAAAATTTTAGAAGTACAGAGTAGAACTTAACAGTAGATGATATCACTTAATATGATTTGGATTTGTTTAGAGTCCTAGAGACCTCAGCCATCAAGCTGCCTCCCCCATTTGGCCATTCCACAGCTGAAATAACGCTAATCCAATGAAAGGACCCCTCTTTCCCATGATTCCTGCGATCCTCCATCAGGGATGACTTTACCTTAGGCAGGCAAAACAACTTGGCAGGTGGGCCGTGGCACCAAGTGTCACATTTGAGTACTGAGAAGAGAAACAGAATAGGTGAGGGTTAGTATCCAATTATAACTATCGTGTTACTTCTGTTTTAGTGCTAATGACTAACAACAGAGATGCAGTCTGCACAGTTAAGGGCGGAGTGGTGGCTCTGAGGCTTGGGTTCTGCACTGGCAATCGGAAGGTTGCCAGTTCGAATCCTGTAAATGCCAGTAGGGACTCTGCTCTGTTGGGCCCTTGAGCAAGGCCCTTAACCTTCAATTGCTGAGCGCCTTGAGTAGTGAGAAAAGCGCTATATTAATGCAAATTATTAATTATTATTATTTTATTATTAATCAGCAGCTCTAGTCAGGATATGCTAAACTGAAGTAGTGAGTCTTCAGCAGGAATTTAAAAGCTGAGACTGAAGGGGCATCTCTTATAGTAGCAGGCAGACCAGTCCACAGTTTAGGGGTCCTGTAACTAAAAGCTTGACCTCCCATTGTTTTTTTATTAATCCTTGGAATCATAAGCAGATCGACATCTTGACATCTTAATGTGTGCTCAGGTTTGTAACTCATGATAAGTTCAGATAAGTAAGCTGGACCTTGGCCATTTAATTCTTTATATGTTAAAAGGAGGATTTTGAAATCTGCCCTGAAATCTGTCTATCCATCCAATTGGTTATTTGGCTATTCACGTGGCCCATCAAATGCATTTGTTTTGTCCTTCATTTGCATAAAGTCCCCTGTTAGTGCAGCACAGATCATGTACATTAGCCTAATATTTATAATAAATATCGATTGTAATGAGAGACAGAGAGATGTCAAAAAGGTTTGGGGAACCAAACAGAGTAATCATAAAAGACTGTGTCAAAAATGGGACTGTCAGGGATCTTAAGAGGTTGGGTTTTTATAGAGGAAGGGTAGGAAAAGGGGTGTCTACTCCATTGCCAGAAGTCATGCTAGAACTTGGCCGGAAGTGGGGTCTGTGGAGGAACTGGATGTAGAATTAGACTGGCTTCCCTTCTGGGGATCTGCTGGGGAAGGAGAAAAAGCTTTAGTGCTCCCAGTCAACCCTTGTCCTGGCATGCAACATGCAGTTAAGCCCATTGACTGCCTCCTATGTGCACGTGTGTGATAGATAAATCAATTTAAAAAAAATGTCAGCTAATTTTCCTTTTTCTGTAACTTCACAAAATTCCAATCAAGTCAGTCAAAGCATTTTTTTTGGATTTTTATGTATTTTGTTTTTCCATTGGAGAGGAGGGTTTACCCCTTAATATTGATATATCAAAATGTCCTGTTTTAGTGGATACCTTATGCCCCAGGTGCACCATCCTGCCATATTTAAGCTTTGTAACTAATGGAAAATATTTTTTGTAGATGAGTGAGTGAGTGAGTGAAGGAGTCAAGTTTGCATTATACATATGTAGATTTTAGCAGAAATGGGTGGCAAGGTGTGCTGTCACATCCAAAGGGAGTGCAGGTTGGATTAGAGAGCAGCTTTGAATTGGTCCTTCATTAGTGTGCCCTTGTTGGGATGCCTCTGGCCTTATGCTCCGCACTCCCAGGACTGGCTTCGGTCCTTTGCAACCCATTGTTTTAATATTCAGGTTTAAATGAATGAATAAAGCATTGAGCATTATAAACAGCGTGTTAAACTTTGTTTTGTTTTATTCTTTAATAATTAAACAGTTGTTTGAAAAGATCTGTGCCAGTGTTGTCTGTCGTTGCCAGTAGGCTTCTGCTCCTCGGAGAATTAACTGATAATTTATTTGTGAAGTTTGTTGGATTTGTGACAATATTTTATAATGGCAGACAGTTACTGAAGCCTAGAGGGTCGCTAAGTGAAATAATTTAATCAGACAAATATAACACTTTATATAACCTTGATCTCTAGTCTTAGGCATAAGGTATAACATCCTTGTCGCCTTCAGCAGAATTTAAGCTGTACACAGCAGTAACTCATGTTTGTCCAACTGCAATGGGAGGCTTACTTTGATTTTTGGTAACCATCTGAGTCATTTTAAGAAACATGAGTTGATGCCTTCTCTGAGGTTTTGATGTTAAATAATCAAACTTTTTGTGTATTGCTGGTGGCATGCTTTGTAAGAGATTGTCAAAGAGAACAGTTGTTCAGGACAGGACCACTAATCAAAAACAAAAGGTAAAACCTGTACTGATAATAATTAAGTTTTAGAAAGAAGGTCAGCCCTTGGTTTAGTAAGACTTGACGCTGTACTGGGTACCTTGTAGGTATCAAGAGAGAAAGTGATGCCCGGTAGGTTTGATAAAAGGCCAAAAGATCTCTGGTCTAATAGTTGGGAGCGTTTGGTCCATAATCAGGAAAAGTGTGACTTTTCACTTTTAAATGCAAGATTGGTGGGGATACAGGAACACAGTTGGTAGCTTGTTAAGGGTAACTTTTTCACAATCATTAAGAAGTTTTTCTTCACACGGAGAACCACAGACACATGGAACAAGTGACCAAGTAGTGTGTTAGACAGTAGGACTTCAGGGACTTTTAAAACTCATCTTGATGCTATTTTAGAAGAGTTGAGTGGATAGGACTGGTGAGCTTTGTTGGGCTGAATGGCTGTTCTCATCCAGATTGTTCTAATGTTCTGATGGAGTATTTTCCCAGCAGGTTAGTCATTGCCCACCAACCTTTGAGGTGGCAGTACATGAATTTTGAATGACAGGAGAGGGACTGAATGGCCTGTTTAAAATTTGCAGCCTGAAATAGTGACCCATCCCTTTAAGGACCACTAGAAATGGCTGTTAGGGGAAGGTTTAGCTTGAGATCCCCTTTAGCCAAAGTGGCTCATCTCTGACCCCAGAAGTTACTCTGAGGATTGCTGTTAAGTTTATTCATTTTGGACTATTCTCAATAGAGTATCTGCTTACAGATCTGATCTCTGATTAATGTATGCTATTCTGGTTGATGGAGGGATGCCTATTAATTCGTTAGTGGCACTCTTTCTGACCTCTGCTTGAATGTACTACTGTCCGTGTTAATATTTGTCATTTTATTCATTGTAATTAAATCCTTGATATCGGTAATATAAATAAATTGGATTAAGTTGGTTTGAGGATGCTTTGTTATAAACTAAAATGTTAAAAGAGGTTAGTTCTACAAACTGCATATCCATTTATTCTGTTGATTTTAGCTTCAGGCATTAACTTATAGAAGAAGAAGTCGGGTTGTTTCAAAGTAGAAAATATGAAAATTCTTCTTTCTTTCAGCTGCTCCCGTTAGGGGTTGCCACAGCAGATCATCTTCTTCCATATCTTTCTGTCCTCTACATCTTGCTCTGTCACACCCATCACCTGCATGTCCTCTCTCACCACATCCATAAACCTTCGCTTAGGCCTCCCTGTTTTTCTCTTGCCTGGCAGCTCCATCCTTAGCATCCTTCTCCCCACATACCCAGCCTCTCTCCTCTGCACATGTCCAAACCAATGCAATCTCACCTCTCTGACTTTGTGTCCCAACCGTCCAACCTGAGCTGAACCAGAAAATATGAAAATGTTATTGAAATTATGTCGGATAAACCAAAAGACAGTTGACTGTGATATGAATTACAAGAACCATTGAGCAGGTGAAAACCTGGTCAAGAGAAGGTGAAAAGGGGAAAAACATGGCTTGGACAAAAATGATTAGGAAAAGAATTACATAAATAATATAATTTGAAAGGTACCTTAGCAAAGGCTGCAAACAGAAGAGAACTAAAAAATAATTAAAAGTAAAAACATATAATGTTAGGATAGAACGTTGTCGCTTAATTGCATAATGATGAGTGAGAGTTCTGCCATTGACCAATGCTATGACTCAATTTAGGATTGAGTGGTACATTATTTGTGGCTTGAAGTTTTATTTTTTGTATGCTCAGATTGTCCAGCAATATATTGAAATTAGACAGACCTGTTTGTACGCATAGCTAGTGCCCTCCATACTGTTTGGGACAAAGACGCTCTTCTTACTCCCCTGCTTCACAGTTTAAAATTATAAATCAAACAATTGAGATGTGATTGAATTGCACAATACAGACTTTCATTTAAGGGGATTTGCTTGCATTTCGGTCACATCACACCTTGGGATTACCCAAATGAACTGTCTAGAATATCAATAAGAAGAAAGAATGCACTGGTGTGCTGAGTAATCACAAAGGAGCTGGTAGGCCAAATGAGACCCCCACTGTTGATGACAGGAGAATCCTCACTATGGGAAAAGAAAAAGCCCCCAACGCCTTTTCGACTGATCAGAAACTGACTTCAGGTGGTAGAGGTGTGTGTGTCAGAGACAACTATCAGCAGAAGACTTCATGAACAGAAATACAGAGGCCACACTGCAAGATGGAGACCACCAATTAGTCATAAAAACAGGATGGTCAGATTTTACATTGTGTAAAAAAGCCTCCAGAATTGTGGAAAAAGATCTTGTGGACAGATGAGACAAAGATGAACATCATTAGAGTGATGGTAAGAGAAAAATGTAGAGATGACAAACAACTGCCCAAGATTGAAAGCAGATCATCTCATCTGTGCTGGGGGTGTTATGGCTTTGGCATGTATGGCTGACAAGGTCCTGGCACATTTCTCTCCATTGATGATGGAACTGCTGATGGCAGTGGCACAGTGAATTCTGAGATGTATAGAAACATTTGATCTGCTCAAGTTCCAGTAAATGCCTGCAAACTCCTTGGATGGTGCTTCATCCTACAACAAGATAATGATCACAAACAGACTGCTAAGACATCACGTGAGTTTTTCAAAACTAAAAAATTAGGAATTCTTGAATAGCCAACCCAGTCACCCAATTTAAATCAATTGACCATTTTCTTCCATATGCCAAAGTGAAAACCTAAGAGGACAAGCCCCCAAAACAAGCAGGAGCTGAAGATGGCTGCCTTAGAGACTTGGCAGAGCATCACCAAAGAAGACCCCTCAGCACCTGCTGATGTCTATGAATCGCAGACTCTCAAGCAGTCATTACATGCAAGGTAAATGTGACAAAGTCCACAATATGATGGTTTTGATAGACCTGCCATTGCTTTCTCCAGTCATTGTGGCCCCCTGAAATGACGTGTAGAAAAAGTGTGATGACCAAAATGAATTCAAATCCCCTGACATGAAAGTCTGCAGTGTGCACTTTAATGATGTTTGAATTGTTTGATTTGTAATTTTAAAACTGTAGAGGGGTAAGTCAAGGAAAAATGTGTCTTTGTCCCAGACATCATGGCGGGCACTGTATGTTTAGGATGTTTTGTTTTAAAATCTTACACGTACTTTAACAGTACCAGTATGAGTGGATTTGCTGCCCCCCCATTATTATACATGCACAACAGAGCTGTCACATTTCTGTGACTGCTATCTCTTTATTCAAAAATGTGATATAACCCTTTTTGTAATATGAAGTACAATATGGGGGGTTTTAAAGCAGCTTTAGCTTCTTGGGATAATCCACCATTTGATTGTCATATTTTATCCTCTGCTTGCAATCTGTTCAGCTTTAGGACCCACTTTTTCTCATTCAAAGCCATTTGTTCTGGTTTTATGCAAAGAAGTACTGACGTGTGTGCCCGTGGCGTACTACTTTGCAATCTTTGAATCTTTTCAAATAACTTTACGTGGAATAATCCCACCTTGATAAAGTCTGTCATGTTCTTCTTTAGCTAATAGGCAATCATGAAACATTTGCCATCACAGTTGAAACTATTGAGAGGACTAAAAATCCATGATATTTTATAAATTACTGCATTGTTTAGGTCATTTGGTTATATTGACCCTTATTTCACATACAAGGACCTTATAAATCCTTGTGCCCAATTAGGACAACATTGAGTAGTGGTTCAGTGATTACCTCTGCTGCTTCACAGTTTGAGCATCCCGGGTTCAAATCTCGGTCTCATTAGTGTTGCTGTTCCTGGTCTGCCTTTGTCTGTGTGTGTATTTCTCCTTGTTGTCCTGCTTTCCTCCTCATACCCCTTTAGGATTACAGTAATCCCTCCTCCATCGCGGGGGTTGCATTCCAGAACCCCCCGCGAAAGGTGAAAATCCGCGAAGTAGAAACCATATGTTCATATGGTTCTTTTTATATATTTTAAGCCCTTATAAACTCTCCCACACTATTATAAACATTTCCCGCACAATTATACAGCATAAACCCTTTGTATTCTCTTAGATATTACGTAAGATTTGTTGAAATTATGTATGTAAACACAGTTTATATACTGTAAAACCTAAATATTATTTTAAAAATATCGAGCGTCTCCGATATCACATATGTTACAGCCATTACGACAGACAGGCCACCAGCAATAAATACGTACAATGCAAGAAAAATTGTATACAGTAAAATGTGTGTACAGTGACACTAAACTATGTACATGTAATAAGTACTGTACGTAAATAATTAATTATGGTTACTCACCAACAATGACACAACGACTTGTCTGATAACGGTGAGTTTAATTTTACTGCACAACAAAGGATAGTGTTACAGCTCTTCTAAAGGAGCCTCTTCAGGCGGCTGCGTAGCACCGCCATCATTCTTCTTCCATCAGTCTTCAATCCAAATCCCTAAAGCAGATTCCATCCAGACTACTGCCTTATCACGTCCACTTGCAACTTGTTTTGCGCCCTGGTTAAAGTACACTGCGGCCGTAGATCTTATATGCTTTTCCTCCTTTTTAAATAAAAAGAATTGTGGACTCATTTATGCTGTAATGGTGTCCTGCAGCAGTGTAGCTGTTTCCTTCCTTCAACATATCCAAAACTTTTACCTTTTCTGCAATCATTTGCATCTTCTGTTGGCACTTCGACACAGCCCCTGAAGCAGTAGCAGGAGCACGTTAATGCTGAATGAGTGAGATGAGACTTCCTGGTTAATGCAGCACTCCGTCGCTGAGCCAATCAGCACACAGGAACTTTAACTGTGTGCTCTGATTAGGTAGCTTCTCAGTCATCCGCCAATAGCGTCCCTTGTATGAAATCAACTGGGCAGACCAACTGAGGAAGCAAGTACCAGAAGTAGAAAGACCCATTGTCCGCAGAAACCCGCGAAGCAGCGAAAAATCTGCGTTATATATTTAGATATGCTTACATATAAAATCCACGATAGAGTGAAGCCGCGAAAGTCGAAGCGCGATATAGCGAGGGATTACTGTATTCTGGAAGTGTGGTCTGCAAGTGTGCCCTGTGGTAGATCAGCAGGCCATCCATCACTCTGCACTTGATACTGCCAAGATAGGCACTGATAACCAACAGCCCTAAACTCATTTAAATGGGGTTCTCGTACTTTGGAATCGCTTCTAAATTTATTGGTAGATAGATTGGCGACCCCAGATTTGGCCTAGTGTAAGTGTGCGTATGTGCAAATGCTTGTGAAGTGGTTGACTGGCGCCCTGTCCTGGGTTGTTTCTGCCTTTCACTCAGTGCTGTTAGGATCAGCTTGGTCCAGTTGTGACTAAAGCTATGGACTTAATATAATGTTGCGGTAAATCTCACCTTAAATACAATATTCAGTATCTTTTAACATGTTCACAGAATACCTTAAAAACTGAAGAGTAACTCCATGTAGACATTTGTATATATATTTTCCATTCAGAGAAAAAAATCTGGTATATTTTCTGACAGCAATATGAAATATTGGAGAAAGAAACATGTTCAAGGAAAAATGTAACCATTTTAATGAATAACTGTGCCTCCAATAAATGGCTCAAAGAACATGTTTAACAAACCATTTTTGTTTTATATTTTCTTTACATATTTTTTGCGTTTTCACTGGATGTATGGCATTCAATACCTTGCCAGCCGGTATCTTTGTCTGCTAGTGACAAAGCTGGTGGTAACGTCTCATTAAACGTTGCTCTCTCTTTCTCTGATGTATTTATATGAGGAAAGACAAAGCTCTTGAGTCATTACCACGCTAAAAATCACAATTCATAATACATTATATATGTATATTATTCATATGTTTATCATTTAGTTCATTTTTAATGGTTCCTAATTGCTTTATGCATTTGTATTTAAGTGATTCTTCATGTCTGTAACTGTCGTTCTGTATAATGGGTGCATTTTTTCATTTCACAACATTCACCACTATGGTAAGCATTGCGTTTCCGGCTAGACGGCTCGTATTCTGCATCCAGCGTTCTTAACAGTTGCTTGAATTTTTCTTCTTCCACAGTGTAGATCTGTACTTTATGGAGTTGGCATCAGGGAGACATCTGAGGAGGGTGGTGATATTTCCGAGGAAATGGAGCCATTGCGGCTACCCAATGAAACTTTATTTTCTCTTTCAGTCCCAATAAACATTGACCATTATAAAAATCACACTGACTTTTATCTCATTAACTGATATCTCAGTTTCCTATTACTAAATTCTAATTAAAAAGTAATGTGGTTATTTATTTGACATCCTCCAATTTAGAACACACTTACCAGAACTCAAAAAATCACCAGGACAAAGTATTTATAAATGGTAATGCAAAATGAACATGCTATGTGTGGGATATCCACAACTGTTGTAATAGTGGAGCTCAATTCACTTGATTAAAAACAAAAAATACAAATGCAAAACAACAGATAAATAATATACAAGCATTGAATCTTCTTCTTCTTTCGGCTGCTCCCGTTAGGGGTCGCCACAGTGGATCATCTTCTTCCATATCTTTCTGTCCTCTACATCTTGCTCTGTTATACCCATCACCTGCATGTCCTCTCTCACCACATCCATAAACCTTCTCTTAGGCCTTCCTCTTTTCCTCTTCCCTGTCAGCTCTATCCTTAACATCCTATTCCCAATATACCCAGTATCTCTCCTCTGCACATGTCCAAACCAACACAATCTCACCTCTCTGACTTTGTCTCCTAACCGTCCACCTTGAGCTGACCCTCTAATGTCCTCATTTCTAATCCTGTCCATCCTCGTCTCACCCAATGCAAATCTTAGCATCTTTAACTCTGCTACCTCCAGCTCAGTCTTCTGCTTTCTGGTCAGTGCCACCATCTCCAACCCATATAACATAACTGGTCTCACTACTGTCCTGTAGACCTTCCCTTTCACTCTTGTTGATACCCGTCTGTCACAAATCACTCCTGACACTCTCATCCACCCATTCCACCCTGCCTGCACTCTCTTTTTCACCTCTCTTCCACAATCCCCATTCCTCTGTACTTTTGATACCAAGTATTTACTCATCCACCTTCACCAACTCTACTCCTTGCATCTTCACCATTCCACTGACCTCCCTCTCATTTACACACATGCATTCTGTCTTGTTCCTGCTGACCATCATTCTTCTCCTCTCCAGAGCATATCTCCACCTCTCCAAGGTCTCCTCAACCTGCTCCCTACTATCGCTACAGATCACAATGTCATCAGCAAAAATCATAATCCACGGGGACTTCTGTCTAATCTTGTCAGTCAACCTGTCCATCACCATTGCAAATAAGAAAGGGCTCAGAGCCGATCCCTGATGTAATCCCACCTCCATGTTGAATGTATCCGTCACTCCTACCGCAGACCACACCACTGTCACACTTCCCTCGTACATATCCTGTACAACTCTTACGTACTTCTCTGCCACTCCTGACTTCCTCATATGATACCACAACTCCTCTTGAGGCACCCTGTCATATGCTTTCTCCAGTTCCACAAAGACACAAATGCAACTCCTTCTGGCCTTCTCTATATTTCTCCATCAACACCCTCAGAGCAAACATCGCATCTGTGGTGCTCTTTCTTGGCATGAAACCACCTGCTGCTCACTAATCATCACCTCATTTCTTAACCAAGCTTCCACTACTGTTTCCCATAATTTCATGCTGTGGCTCATCAGTTTTATCCCCCTGTAGTTACTACAGTCCTGCACATCCCTCATATTCTTAAATATCGGCACCAGTACACTTCTCCACTCCTCAGGCATCCTCTCACTTTCCAAGATTCCATTAAACAATCTGGTTAAAAACTCCACTGCCATCTCTCCTAAACACCTCCATGCTTCCACAGGTACAGTATGTCATCTGGACCAATGGCTTTTCCATTCTTCATCCTCTTCATAGCTCTCCTCCTTGCTAATCAGTTGCACTTCCTGATTCGTTATCTCCACATCATCCAACCTCTTCTTTGTCTTGCTCTCTTCATTCAATAGCCTCTCAAAGTACTCTTTCCATCTGCTCAACACACTCTCCTCGCTTGTGAGTATGTGTCCATCTTTATCCTTTATCATCCTAACCTGCTACACATCTTTCCCAGCTCGGTCCCTCTGTCTAGCCAATTGGTGCAGGTTTTTTTTCTCCCTCCTTAGTGTCCAACCTTTCATATGCTTTTTCTTTAGCCTTCGCCACCTCTCTCTTCACCTTGCGTCTTATCTCCTTCTATTCTTGTCTACTTTCTGCATCTCTCTGACTATCCCACTTCTTCTTTGCCATCCTCTTCCTCTGTATACTCTCCTGTATTTCCCCATTCCACTACTCTTCCTCCTTCTTCTTTCCAGATGTCACACCAAGCACCCTTCTTGCTGTCACACTTACTACATCTGCTGTCGTTTCCCAGCTGTCTGGTAACTCTTCACTACCACCCAGTGCCTAACTCACCTTCTCCCTAAACTCAACCTTGCAGTCTTCCTTTTTCAACTTCCACCATTTAATCCTTGGCTCTGCCCTCACTCTCTTCCTTTTCTTCTTCTTGATCTCCAACGTCATCCTACAGACCACCATCCTATGCTGCTTAACTACACTTTCCCCTGCCACTACTTTTCAGTCTTCAATCTCCTTCAGATTGACTCTTCTGCTTAGCATATAATCTATCTGTGTGCATTTTTCTTCACTATTGTGCATAACCCTATGTTCCTCCCTCTTCTTAAAATACGCATTCACCACAGCCATGTCCATCCTTTTGGCAAAATCCACTATCCTCTGACCTTCTTCATTCCTCTCCTTGACACCATACCTACTCATCACCTCCTCGTCTCCTCTGTTCCCTTCACCAACATGCCCACTTAAATCCACTCCAATCACCACTTTCTATCCCTTGGATACACTGTTCATCTCTTCATCCAACTCACTCCAAAAATCTTCTTTCTCATCCATTGCACACCCAACTTGCGGTGCATATGCACTAACAACATTCATCATCTCACCTCCAATTTCCAGCTTCATAATCATTACTCTGCCTGACACTCTATTCACCTCCAAAACACTCTTGACATACTGTTCCTTCAGAATAACTCATACCCCATTTCTCCTCCCATCCACACCATGATAGAACAATTTGAATCCACCTCCGATCCACCTGACCTTACTCCCCTTCCATTTAGTCTCTTACACGTACAATATATCAACCTTCCTTCTCTCCATCATATTTGCTAACTCTCTCCCCTTACCAGTCATACTGCCAACATTCAAAGTCCCTACCCTCAGTTCCACTCTCTTTACCTTCCTCCTGTCCTCCTGCCTCCAGATACGTCTCCCCCTCTTCTTCTCCTTCTCCTTCTTCTTCGGGCAACAGTAGCCCAATTTCCGCCAGCACCATGTTGGCTAACAGTACTGATGGCGCTTGTCGTAAACCTGGGGCTCGACCAATCCGATATGGAAATTTGTATTGTTGTCCGCATATTGATTTGGCAAAATTTTACACCGGATGCCCTTCCTGACATAACCCTCCCCATTTATCCAGGCTTGGGACCGGCATGAAGAAACACACTGGTTTGTGCATCCCCTGTGGCTGGGTTAATATACAAGCATTGAATAATTGACACAAAACAAAACTACAAAGGCTGCAGTTTTTAGTCCTGTGTGTAACATTTCTGTACAAAACAAAGGCCACGTGAAGTAAATGAATGAGGGGGTATGATGCGCAGATTTGCCACTTTTGGTGTGAAGTACTGACTACTGTAGTTCTCTGACCATTAAGAAAGTACAAGTAGGTGAAGGTGCTGTGACCAGTAGGGGGCATTGCAGCACCCCAAACCCCAGTTGCAACCACGATGACACAAGTCCCAGGTTCAAATAAAAGGTTTATTTGTACAAATACCTTACAAAAGGTTCTTTATAGTCACAACCTCAACACATTTTTTTTTCTCTTTCTCTCTTTCTTCCCCTCTACTCCTCCACACTGAACTCCAGCTCGCCTGCATGATATCGATCAGCTTCTTTAATCTTAGACCCGGGAGTAGTATTCCTGTGTTAGGGCATAGCCAGTTGACAGCACTTCCAGGCAAATCAGAAATACCACAAAGCAAGGGATGAGGGATCCCTGCAGCACTCCCTGGTGGCACCCACAGATTCCAGTAAGGCTGCCCTATGGGACTACAGTTCCCAGCATGCCTTGCGGCTGTCCACACAGGTAGTGTCACTGAGGGTAGTATCGCAGATGCATGTAGCTACACCAGGTTGTCTCCCCCTGTTTTTCCATCCTACTCGTCTCCCAGCCTAAGAAGGGTCTTTAGTTCGTCCCTTCTGGGAAGCCAGCGTGCCCACCTGCATATAAACATCCTTTATTAGTCTTCTGGTAAGGCCAGGGAGCATCTTGCCCTTCTTTGTGCTATCTCACTGCCATGGCCTCAAGGCCAGGTAAGAGATAGGAACTCATCCCGACAAGGATGCCAGTGCATCCTGCAGCTGTTTTCTCCTTCCAGGTGCTGCTTGTCCGCTCCAGTGATATCAACGAAACAGCAAACACTTTATGGAACTTTACTTAGCAGAGATCCATTTTGTGAGAGATGAGAGGGCACATTGCAGGCATCACACATGGCTTCATCGTATCTAGTCATGTATTTTATCTTTAGATATGTTGCTGGTTGCACTGTCAACCCTGGTAAAACGTAGCCATTTGCAAACAGCAGAGCTGACACTATTGTGACTGTTCTAAACTCTTCCATATCAGATTCACACTCCATTTTCTTTTATTATGCTCATCACCACCACAACAAGGCAATATGAGTGGAAGTGACTCTGTCACACTTAGAAAGAGTGATGGGTTTTATTTAATTGTCAGAAGTTGTTGTTGAAAATCAAAAATACTAAACTTGTGATATTGGGTTATGCGTATTGATTTTTCTTAAATATCGAATCAAATTCAACAATTCTGTGTATTGCCCATCCCTATATGTGACCCTGAATTGGGTTAAGTAGATCTAAGAATGTAATTGTTTGCATATTTCTTTAATTAACACATTCTCATGTTCATTGTTCTTCCCACAGTCATACAGTGAGTCGGGGCTTGCGGTTATATTGGCTGATTTGTATGCTACACTCTTATATAGTAAGTCCTCTCAATACGGGGATTCTGTTCCCACAGATTCGCTTATCTGCTCTTATTGAAGTGTAACCCATCTTGCGACACCCACAGTATACTTGCACTTATTTGCAGCCTTGCGCAGCAGGATGAAAAAATTCTGAAATGTCCATCAACAGTAGCAAAATGTAAGATTGAGATATACCAGATCTGTGATGCCCTCAGATGTCCGGGGCTACACTTGCACTACTTGCGTGTTGTCTTCTTGATGCCAAGAGGCACAAGTAAGCCAGTGAACCCCATCTGTGAAGGGGACCGGGGTTTGAAATTGTTCCCTACACGTGAGGAATTCCCAGTAAGTGTGAGTCCTAATCTCACACTGATTAAGCCCCTGCCCTTTGTATACGCCACCCGTTGCTACTACCAATTAGATGGTTTAGTGAGGTCCTTGGATCAGGCCTGCTATGGTCACTCGCTGTTTCTGGCGGAATGCTTAGAAGACGACTGAACTTTATTATAGAGGAAATAAAAGTTGTAACAAGGCTTCCGTATGAGAACCTGCACAAGAATCCATAATAAGGGGTGACAGAGGAGGGCTAGTAATCCCCCCTAAGCCACTGTCTCTCCGGAACCTAAAACCCCATTTTTCCCCATGGGATCATGGGAGTTTTTCAGTAATGTAAGCCTTGTGCATATTAAAAACTGTGTTTAGTCACTGGGCCACACTGTTATACTTGCAGATTTGATTGTTTTTTTATCACAAAGTTAATCTTTCT
The DNA here is from genome assembly GCF_900747795.2 of Erpetoichthys calabaricus. NCBI lineage: Eukaryota > Metazoa > Chordata > Cladistia > Polypteriformes > Polypteridae > Erpetoichthys > Erpetoichthys calabaricus. The sequence continues at coordinate 15,506,314 of NC_041402.2, read as the reverse complement.
CATGTGTGTGTGGCGTCCTGTCCAAGGATTGTTCCCACCTTGCACCCAGTGCCTGCTGAGATAGGCTGCAGCTTCTCTTTGACCCTGCTCAGGATCAGCAGGTTTGGAAAATCGATGGATGGATACATTGATGAATAAAAAAAAAAAACCTCTTTTGTTGAAGAAGTAGAAATGTAGCCGTTTTGGTTTATCTCTGCTGCCCAGTCTAAGGGACACTTCCAGCCCTGCACCTACGGGCTTATGTTACAGTCTAGCTTCCAACAACAACAACATTTATTTCTATAGCACATTTTCATACAAAAAGTAGCTCAAAGTGCTTTACATAATGAAGAGAAGAAAAATAAAAGACAAAATAAGAAATTAAAATAAGACAACATTAATTAACATAGAAAGGAGTAAGGTCCGATGGCCAGGGTGGACAGAAAAAACAAAAAAAAAAAACTCCAGAAGGCTGGAGAAAAAAATAAAATCTGTAGGGGTTCCAGGCCACGAGACCGCCCAGTCCCCTCTGGGCATTCTACCTAACATAAATGAAAATAGTCGTCTTTGTAGTTCGGGTTTTTCACGGAGTCACTTGATGCTCCATGTGACCCAGAATTTGAATGTTGCATTATGCTTTCATTTTATGAAATGGGACTGATTCATTAAAAGCAAACCAATACCTGATTTTGATTGACATGGGGTAAGAATGCCAGGACTCTGCCCCTTAAAACGCTGATCATTCCACAGATGCTCGGTTACGTATAACTGTGTATAACAACGCCTGGGTGGCACCTGCTCACAAGTAAAGTCACAGCCCTGCCCTCAAAAGCAGGTGAAGCCTTTTGGCTAAAGGAATGTTCATCGAGTTTAATAGGATGAGCGTCTGCCTTTTTCATGGTCAGTGCTTTGAAACCACTGCTTTTCCGTCGCCTTATTTTGGCAGCTGAGTTTTGTAGTGTTAAGCTGCTGTTAGAATGTGGCTCACTCATGAGGATACTTAATTGGCGCAGATAGTTTGACTATTGCTGTTGTTATTAACTGCATGGAGTCTTTTATTCCTTACTGCTTTCTAAACATTCTAGGCCACACACCCATGTCATTCTTGAAGCCTTGTGTTGTGTTGTCAAGGCCCTGGACAAAGAGAGTCCTGATGTGCTCTTCAGTGATATGGGAATGCACAAAGAAATGACTCTGTTGCTGTGCTCACTGGCAAAGCAAAGAGAAGCTGTAATTTCATGCAAATGCTGTATGTCACTCCTCCGCATGACGCCCACTATCGTCTGCAGAAAAACAGGATTTGGATCACTTATCTAAGCACTGAGTCACTTATAAAACACAAAGCATTTCTTTCTGCTGATAGCAGGACATTGCAACACTGGATTGTTGGTATATTGGATTATTAATATGATAGCTCCGGGTGAAGTAGACACTGAGAGTCTCTTTTTAAAATGCTTACTTATACAAATAAAACAGACCGTCTTGTATAGCGCCTTTGAAAGCAGCATGCTAGTATAAACAAGATCACTCTGAATAGTTTTGTATCTATTGGATTTTTTTCTAGTTCTGATTCTAAACCATGACAGTAAAATTCCTTACAATCCACAACAAAGCTACCCATCATTGTGCAGTAAGAAGTATGGATTAGTCAAGTCCAACTGAGAAAAGTTGGGGTGCCAACCTGGTTGTCTCCATCTAATTAAATGAAAATAAATCAAACAAAAGCAGGCTCTCTGGGCTGAAAATGGAAGAGAAACAATCTGACAGTCAAACAAAGGAGCCTTTAGGCTTTGCCAAGGGTTTGTCGTCAGTCACCAGGTAGGAGCTCCGTCCGGTGGTGTGCTCTTTTCACAGAGTGACATCTCCTTACAGTGGCCTCAGGATTTATAGGCTGGGGACTGGAAGTCAAATGCCCTCACTAAGTGACTCCTTGGTACTGTGGAGGGAACAGAAGAGGACATATTTAGCACCAGTGCCCCCTGTTGGCCCGGGGTGGTAGTAAATACCTCAGGTGAGCCCGGAGAGTGATCCACTGACACACATACATGACAAAGCATTTAAGCATGTAGACTTCCTTTGTCTTGTATGCGTCCACTGTGTAAGAACACACTCAAATGTCCATTTTTCTCTGTCCCATAGACATACTGTATCTTTACATCCATCCATCCATCCATCCATCCTCTTCCGCTTATCCGAGGTCGGGTCGCGGGGGCAGCAGCTTGAGCAGAGATGCCCAGACTTCCCTCTCCCCGGCCACTTCTTCGAGCTCTTCCGGGAGAATCCCAAGGCGTTCCCAGGCCAGTCAAGAGACATAGTCCCTCCAGCGTGTCCTGGGTCTTCCCCGGGGCCTCCTCCCGGTTGGACGTGCCCGGAACACCTCACCAGGGAGGCGTCCAGGAGGCATCCTGATCAGATGCCCGAGCCACCTCATCTGACTCCTCTCGATGCGGAGGAGCAGCAGCTCTACTCTGAACTCCTCCCAGATGACTGAGCTTTTCACCTTATCTTTAAGGGAAAGTCCAGACACCCTGCGGAGGAAACTCATTTCAGCCGCTTGTATTCGCAATCTCGTTCTTTCGGTCACTACCCATAGCTCATGACCATAGGTGAGGGTAGGAACATAGATCGACCGGTAAATTGAGAGCTTTGCCTTATGGCTCAGCTCCCTTTTCACCACGACAGACCGATGCAGAGCCCGCATCACTGCAGATGCCGCACCGATCCGCCTGTTGATCTCACGCTCCATTCTTCCCTCACTCGTGAACAAGACCCCAAGATACTTGAACTCCTCCACTTGGGGCAGGATCTCGCTACCAACCCTGAGAGGGCACTCCACCCTTTTGTATCTTTACATTTTTGAATGAATTCATTTGCAAACAGTTAACTTTTTTCAGGTGTGATAAGGAATTTATGCTTTACCACCTCACTGCTGCGTCCCTCTTTTCTTAAAATGTTCAGCTTCCACCTTAGAGGGTATTATATACAGCCAAATGGTGCAGAGCTGCTAATCTCATTTTCCTTATTATACAGTTAGGTCCATAAATATTTGGACAGAGACAACTTTTTTCTAATTTTGGTTCTGTACATTACCACAATGAATTTTAAATGAAACAACTCCGATGCAGTTGAAGTGCAGACTTTCAGCTTTAATTCAGTGGGGTGAACAAAACGATTGCATAAAAATGTGACGCAACTAAAGCATTTTTTGAACACAATCCCTTCATTTCAGTGAAATGACAGATCAGCCACTCCACCTTCTGTTCTTAGTCTTTCCTCCTGTTGTTGTTGTTTGTCTTAGTCAAGCTGAACTGCTGCTTTTCTTCACCTGTCATCTTTTTAATTTGGTAGGCATACATAAGAACCTTAATATGGTCAGGTGCAGCCTTCTTTCTGATAGAGCAATGTTAAAATGAGAAGAAAATAAAGAGGAAGACAAATAACCAAATTCGCTGCCATTTTTCCCAAAATGGACATCATTTAATTTGTTAGGCTGTAGTTAAAAACTTGAGTTACAGATTCATTCACATATGTGTTTCAAAAGGAAGTTTTGTTTAGCGATTTTGAATTCATCAAATAAACAAAGAACCCGGCGTACCTGTCTTGCAGTCACTTGAATTCACTTAGGGACGAATTCTAAGCTTGAGATATAAATGAGACAAATGTGCTAGACCGGAGGTCTTCAGCGACACAAGAAATGTAACACATTTTTTTTTTTTTGCAGCTGGGAAAACCATGTTTGTAAAAAAAAAAATTAAGGAACAAATACTGAAGAGCTGAGCATGTGTTCTCGAAGCTCTCCCAAGAGGACAGCTGGCACAGTAACCCAGCTATCAGCTGCTTTCTCTCGCTTTCTTTTCCTCTCTTTCACTTTGACTCTAAAATGATTAAAATTCATGAAGGAAGCACTGACACGCTCACGCTCATTAATTTGTAAACACAGAATAGCCAGGTTATTCAAATGTGGAGACTCATTCCGAAACTGAAGTGAGTCATCTTTTTCCATTGAACTGAAAAGAATTTTACTGGATTAATTGCATTTGGTTGCAAACAATAATAAACAATTGTACAAGGCACAGTATGTTCACACGTCATTGTGTTTAGTGAATATGAGCAAACTGGTTTCTCATCTGGGTTAGCTGCATTATGCGAAATAAAATCTTTATGCCGTGCTAGTTAGAATGTCCATAATGAAATTATTTTTCTAAATTAGAATGCATAGTCGAAAAAAAAAATATATATAGGGGTGGGGTGCAGTGGTAACGCTGCTGCCTTGCAGTTAGGAAACCTGGGATTGCTTCCCGGGTCCTCCCTGTGTGGAGTTTGCATGTTCTCCCCGTGTCTGCGTGAGTTTCCTCCGGGTGCTCAGGTTTCCTCCAACAGTCCAAAGACATGCAGGTTAGGTGCATTGGAGATCCTAAATTGTCCCCAGTGTGTGCTTGGTTTATGTGTGTGTGTGTGTGTGCCCTGCGGTGGGCTGCCTGGGGTTTATTTCCTGCCTTGCGCCCTGTGTTGGCTAGGATTGGCTCCAGCAGACCCCCGTGACCCTGTAGTTAGGATATAGCAGGTTGGATAATGGATGGATGGATATATATATATATATATATATATATATATTGTGATGGACAGCTGGGACACTTTCTTAAGGGAAGGACCAGAGGAAGAAGCTTGCATGGGGCAATACCCCCACCCCCACCTCAAGATGACAGAGGGCAGCCTCCCTGGCTTACTAAATAGCTACTGAATTGGAGCATGGAAACTCAGTACTGCCAGGGCCTGTGATCACTGCCAGGGAACGCAAGGGGAACGGCTGAGCCCTCCTTAGCAGGACTGGAAGTGCTGCCTGACGATAATCACCAGATACCTGGAGCACTTCCGGGTGTCCTATAAAAGGAGCCAGCTACCACTAGTCGGGGAGCCTGAGTCGGGAGGAAGCAGACAAAGCTTGAAGGAGGAGTGGAGGTGGAAGAAAGAGAGAGAGAGAAGAAATGACTGTGTGCTGTTTGGTGCTTATTGTACTGTGCTGAATGCATAGGTGGGAAACAAAAGAAAAGCGTCTCCCACTCTGAATAAAGCCTGTGCTTTACTGGGACTTATGCCTCTGTCTGTTGTGTCCAGTATTTGGTGAGTTGTGCGCCCCCTGGTGTTCACAATAAATAAATAAATAAATAAAATTTTATTATTTTATAATAAATATAAAAACTAGCTGTGTAAGCCCGGGCTCCTAGAAACTCAGAAAAAAACTGAAATACAGAGTCGGCGGTTTCATTTTGCTTATGTGCTGTGGGATATGGCCGGCCGTTCATCCCGGCCAATACCCCCAGGCCGCCAGGTGGAGCCCTTCTTGCAACATAGGGGTGCCCCGAGTTCCAGCAGGGCATCATGGATAATGGAGTTGTACATCACAGCCCTGCTGGATACCCTCCAGGGGACGCTGCAGGAAGGAGCAAGGACTTACCCGGAAGTACGTCTTAGTCACAGCGACAGAGGAAATGACGTACTTCCGGGATGAAAAAGAAGAGTTTTGATCTGACCCGGAAGTGCTAGGAAGTCACATGGACTGAGGGTTCAGAAGCACTTCTGGGTCATGAACTATAAAAGATTGTGAGAGATCCCAGATGGACGAGCTGACTCAGGAGGAAGGGTGGCAACACGTCTGGGAGTGGAGGATTGATTATTGTTTATTGTAGAATTGTATATTTATGAGTATTGTGGAGTGGGGGGTGCTTGGTGCACATTATAGTCTAAATAAAATTAATTATTGGACTTTTATCTGGTGTCTGGCGTCTGATCCGAGGGTTCAAGGGAGCGATGGCGCCCCCCCCTATCTGTCACAGTGCTCCCCCCCTTTGTCTATCAGCGGCTAAGTGAGTTTCTCCCTCGTTTGCATTTCCATGGTGGTTTCACTCTGGGGACGGAGTCGCTTTCTATCAGCTTCATGTTGTAGCCTCGTTCTTCTTTCTTCTTCCGACTCATTCACTTGGGGCCACCTTGCTGGCTCTTTGAGCTTCACGAGGTAGCCTCGCACTTCCAGGCTGCACAGACAGACAGGCACACTTCCATGCGTAGACGTTCGCCAACCACCCGTGTTTGGTTTTCCGGATACACACTTTTAAGTTTTTTTTTTTTTCCTTGGAATTGTTGCTCTTTCATTATTTTCACTTTTATTTTAGAACTTCAGTAAAAACAATATTTGGAATTACATTTTCTTCAAGATTACATTGAATTTTGATTCCGTTTTTGGACTTACATCGTGACAACACAACATATAACTGCCCATGAGTAAATATTGCTTCTTTTTCTCTTATAAAGAAACCAACTTTTTCAAATGTCTGTCCTTGTGATTTGTTGATTGTCACAGCAAAAGCTATTCTAATGGGAGACTGTAATACGAATGGCATATCAAGGCCTCCTTTGGTGTCTAATGCTATTCATGGAATATATACTACATTACCTTTTTTGTCACCTGTTAAAATTGTACATGATAGAATTGTCCGACCAATTTTTAATACAATTAATCTTGTCCCATTGCATAATCCATCACTCATACATAAATTACGCAATAACATTACGATACATCCTTCTTTTAACAGTAATTCAGCCGGTGGGAGACCAGACGGTGTTAATGCTTATCGAAATTCTATCACCAGTTAATAATTTTTAATTGCAAAGTAACCAATAAATGCATGTGCGGTAAACTCCATTTTTGAAATTCGATGGTGTAAATGTATGCTCGGATTTGACCGAACACCTATTCGAGTTCTTTCAATAAAATTAAGACTTTCTGATAAAACAATCTTCTTGCGAAAGTCGGAATATCCTAAGCCGATGTAGCTGGTAGCATTGTTTTCAAGAATCTCCGGATTTCTGGCCATTGTGGATTGCACGTCATTGTAATAAATAAATTTAACCGACCGATAGTTCTGGATATTACCATTGCATCATGATATAATTGTTGCAATGCTCTTGAACTACCTTGATATGATGATGATAATATTACCGCTTTACCTATTTTGAATTTGTCTGAACTATTGATATTTGAATTTTGAACGTGATCAATGAGACCCTGCATATGTTCTGTTCTAAGTTTTGCCTGATTCGATTTAATAAAGAAGAGATGATTAGCTTCGACTTTTAGATACGCATTAGTAACGTAATGTTGCGTTAGACGTTGAGATGACAGAAGTGGGTTAAATACATTGGAACGTATCGCTAATATTGCCCCGAAATATTGTGTGAGTGTTATTCGTTTTTCTGAATTTGTGTGTTTCATATTGTATGACCATCCTGTTTCTCTCTCTGGGAAATGCAAAGGAAAGACTATTGGATCAGAATGTGGTGAATTATTAGACAGAAATATCGATTCATGTTTTGCTTTTGGATAAACACGAATATCTACTCTGTTTTTGATATTTCCGTCCTTCAAAACTATTATCGCTGATAATTCGTCACATGTTGGTTTATTTATATATGCGTGCGTGGTCTTTGTCCGTGTTTTGCAGATACATTTCGTGTAAAGTGCGATACTTTTGGACATATGGATTTGTATCCATTATTGGCTGTATAATGTCTAATATGTCTGATTGTTTAACCCTTTCGATTCTATATTGCTTCTCCGTGATCATAAATATACACCTGACCGAATTGTGGTTTCTTTGTAATTAAACTTGTCGTTGCTTTAATTGTTGCTGGACCACAGATTCTCATAGCGTATGGTCCATTCTTTTGTAAATCTGCGTTTTGAGCATTGAATGATGCAAATGCGAAAGATTATTGTAGACTCGGATATTTTGCCTGTAGTGTTTGTGGATTTCACTTTCCCCAAACATCAAATCTTTTAATTCTCGTGGATACGCCTCTTCATTGGGAAGAAACACTACTTTTCCCTGATGGCAACACGAAATAGACGATGTACAAGTCTCTGACTTAAACTTTAAAGCCTTACAATATTTCCATACTTCTGACTTATCACCTATGTCCATATATTCAATCTCTATTCGCCTTTCCTTTATTTCTCAGAGTAATAATTTCTCTTTGTTTGCGCTAATGCGATCTTTACTTTCTTTTTTTTTTGACATTTTCGTTTTTTTCTGCTTTCATATTCTGTAACTTGCTCTGCATGTGTATCACGCCTACGTTTTTTTAATAATATGTGTGTATATTATGGAAGTGTTTTGGAGGCTCAGCATATGAAATAAAATGGGCGTCGGGTTTTGATGAGACAGAGGCGTTAAACTTTTTGATCTCTAGGGGGCGCCACTGAGCCTCAACCCCCTCACACAATTGCACAGACAAGTCCCAGTTTCACAATCAATGTTTTATTTAACATAGTACCTTTCCATTGTTTTCCTTTGTTCTCTTTATGCTGTTTAGTTCTCCACTCCCGGCTCTGACTGTATAGGCTAAGTGGAGGACTTTCTTTTAACTCTGGACCCAGGAGTACTTCCGGTGCTTAATCTATTGCTACTAGGAACCACTTCAAGGTCAGGCAGGACCCCAACGATCCTTGTGTCATCAGTATCTGACCACTCCCACAGAACCTGACAGGACAGGCCCTTGGGACCACAACTCCCATGCTGCCCTGTGGATGTCCATAAAAGGATGCTGATACCCAGTGTATGGGGTTGGTGCTGTGCGCATGGCAGGCAGCCACCCACTGCCCTGACCTTCCAGGTACCCAAACCTAACCAGAGTGTCCCTCTGTGGTTGCCAGGACACCAACCCTGATGTAGCTGCTGCCGTAGCATTTTTCTGTGTCCGTGTTCTGGCATGGAAGAGGAGTGTCACCACTTACCCACTGACCTTCCTTTCACATGGCCTCCTAGCCAAACAGGAGAGCATGATCCATCCTGGCATGGGATGTCGGTTGGTCAGAGTTGGTTCTGTTTTATGTGTTGTGTTTAGCCCAGTTTTTTGACACCCATTGCATACCCAACTTACCTGGAAGGTATTGTCTGTCTGAATTGCCATTCCCAAGATTTCTTCCATTTCTTTTATTCATGCAAAATTTTGTATTTTATGATTTTTTTCTTGTAATCTTCGGGAGTCAATGCTGAGGAAGATGTCAAAAAATAGAGCCTGTTAAAGCCCATTATTGTTGTCCCTCACACCTCTCTTCTTTCTTTCACCCCAGAGCAGATGTTGAACCCGGTGAAGATGAGTGACCTCACTTCTAGCTTATCTCAGAAATTTCACCTCTTTAGGTCTCAAGAGTATAGAACAACAGAACCAGCATTCATTTTCAGATCTGCATCTGTTTAAGCCACATTAGCCCACAGAAACCAGAGCTGTTGCTCAGAAATCTTCTGTTCGTTTGTTTTCTTCTTTCAAATGTTTATTCGCATTGTTGCTATTAAACGGGGTGCTCAGAAAAAATCTCAAATTTTCCATATTTTAAAGGCACAAAGCTCAAAAGGGCAATACTTGGGGCTCCATCCAGACACCCCATTTAATGCCCTGATTCAAAAATTAAAAAGAAAAGGAAAGAAATCTGATGTTTACCATCGTTATAGCTGCTCTTGAGAGCTGCTGACTGTAAAACGCAGTACTTTAGAGATGGAGCTCCCTTCTCTCCCAAAGCAGGTCTAAGAAAGAATGGCGTCTTCCGGGTGAATGGCTTGTGGCAGTTATACAAAAAGTGAGGTCATTCATCTTCCAGCAGCTTCTCTTCCATTTTAGCGGAAACAGAAACCATGTTGGTGACGGTGGCCAGGAGGGGGGTGACTGGCTAGTTGGCTTAGGTCTCTAGGGCTGTGGCTCTCTTAGAGTGTTTGTTTTGTATAAATAAAGCAGATTATAGAAGGCAAATGATTTGGAATGGTGTTTACTGTCATAGAAAGGTGGCATACTAAAGCTCTGGCTAGTGAGTTCCCTGTATGTGTGTATCTGTGTGTGTGTGCTGGGTGCCCAGATGGACAAAAGATACAGGAACCAGGTTTAAAAAGTGGGATGTGAGAGCGGTTGTCAGAGCTGTTTGATCCTCTTCTAAAAGAAAATGAGCAGTGAAACAGGTAAGACCTCTTCTTCTTTTTCTTCTTTCGGTTCCTCCCATTAGGGGTCGCCACAGTGGATCAACTGTCGGCATATTGATTTGGCAAAATTTTACACCAGATGCCCTTCCCGACGTAACCCTCCCCATTTATCCGGGCTTGGGACTGGCACAAAGAAACACACTGGTTTGTGCATCCCCTGTGGCTGGGTTAGTGAAAGAGGTAAGACCAAAGTTTGTCAAAATGTAAACTGATAGAGGGTGTGTGGTCCAGCTAGGAAACTTATTAAACCGTGTTAAATTACATTTTCTAAATTGTCTCCCAATTTTGAAGCTTACCCAAGTCTTCTTGAGTTGCTTGTGCTGTCTCCTCAGTGTCATCCATTCCACCACTTTTAGTATCATCTGCGACTTTCACAGGTTTACTAACTACTATATACGAAAATCAATGTCATTAATATAAATTAGAAAATGTAATTGTCTAATGACAGACCCCCGGGGACAGCACTGATGACCTCAGCCCTTGTCTCTTGTCTGTACTCTTTGTCGCCTGCCCATTAATCAAATTGAGATCCAGTGTTTAGGTTGCCTGTAACGCCTGAAGTTTCTAGTTTAAAAAATAATCTTTGGTATGGCACTGAATCAAAAAATTTTTTGAAAGTATGTCAATTATTTGTATACTATTAAAGTTGCCCGTTCAAAAAAATCTAAAAGGTTGGTTGCCATCTGAAAGATCATTGCATTGTGGGTGCTGCTTTGGAGGCTTGTACTTTTGGATTTTATTGATTTTATTAAAATCAAATAGCATTCCGTACAAATAAGTCAAGTTTTACAAAACTAGGTTGGAAACAAATCAACCCCCACCCAATATGAAGGCTTGTACTATTAAACTCAACAGAAGCCTCCGAAGTGCAGGGACATCAGGGAGCACTAAACGGATCTCTAGACTGGCATTCACAGAGGAAAAGGGTCAGAAGTAATGTCAGAAAGATGCCTGAAGCCAGTCTTCCAGGTCAGTAGCACTTTACTGTCTGAAAAAGAAAGGAGAGGGAAAAGAAATGGGGGACGGGAGGAGAGAAACTAGAGATGTAGGAAGACTGGAGTGCTTGTGGAAGGTTAGGCCACCGTAAGTGGCAGACAGGGACTTTGGAGTCAGCAGGATTTGCTTCCTATTCTATCTATCTATTATATAGTGCATATAATATCTATCTATCTATCTATCTATCTATCTATCTATCTATCTATCTATCTATCTATCTATCTATCTATCTATCTATCTGTCTGTCTGTCTGTCTGTCTGTCTGTCTGTCTGTCTGTCTGTCTGTCTGTCTGTCTGTCTGTCTGTCTGTCTGTCTGTCTGTCTGTCTGATAGATAGATAGATAGATAGATAGATAGATAGATAGATAGATAGATATATGAAAGGCACTATGTAATAGATAGATTATCTATCTATCTATCTATCTATCTATCTATCTATCTATCTATCTATCTATCTATCTATCTATCTATCTATCTATCTCTCTCTCTCTCTCTCTCTCTCTCTATCATAGCATGCCTTTTATATCTCTCTCTATCTGTGTGTTTTTTGTTTGTCAGTCTATCTGTTATGGCTAAGAGTTTCCTTCAAGATAAGAAGGATGTGTGACCTTCTAAAACAAGCCAAGCGACAGGCCAAAATCCTACTTGGTCTGCCCAGCTCACCTAACTTCAGCCAAGCCCCTAATACTACATGGTGGCTTCAACTGGGGCAGTGCCAAAAATGGTTAACTGGCAATACAGCAATAAATGTCACCAACATATAAGAAAAGCTCCATGAGAGAAGGGATAATCATAAAACCCTTGTTTGTGTTAAAGGGCAAGAAGAACCTTTTTGATGTCAAGAATGTATTTTGTAATTATGAGAGAAACAGCACAATGGAGTTCCCTGAAAGGCAAAAAAAAGGTTGCAAAAAGTCCCACTCTGAGATCCAAAAATTAGAATCCTTCAAACAAAACAATGTGTATACGAAAATCCAGAAAATTCAATATGCTGAACCAGGGCAGCTTGGGTCTTGATTCCGTCACCCATCTGTCATGCCAGTTTTGGGCTGCTTATGGCCTTGGCATACATTGGATGTTACCAGTCAAAGAGAATTCTGTGCTTAGTGTAAATGTCCTGCAGTTGTCAAATATTTATTCTCTTCAATATATTGCCATTTGTAATGCATTTGTAATCGGGGGCAGCAAGGATTCTTCAGAAGTAACATTAGGGGTTATTTAGCTTTTGCACTATGCAGGATGACATTTTCAGTGTTTCACTGATGTTTTGCCATCGATGCAACAATGATGTGGTAAATGTGGATTTTATATCAGCGTTGATTGCCTTTGTTGACACAGTCATTTGCATTTGCTGGAATGCTGATGCTGCCCCAACAAATCTGCAGTTTACGTCTGCTTCATTATTACCACTAGGGGGCTCTGCCCCCTGCTCGCTTCGCTCGCCATCCCCTGGTGTTGGGAATGACAAAGAGCGTGATGTATGAATGAGATATAGAATAGTGTGACGGTGTAGATGATGCAAATAGAAAGCAAACAATAAAGTGTGTGGCACAGTGTAAAGGTTTATTTGAAAATTTCTTTGTACACGCCGTTTAAGTGTAAAAGGTAATTACAGCTCAGAACTTGTAAGGTCATTTAAGATGGTTATTGTTGTGATCAGAGTCAACTTTGTCAGAGCTTAGAAAGAGTTGTGTCTCTCCAGGAAGTAATGCAATGACTTGGGTATTTATGTTTTCCACATTAATATTTTTTGGACATAATATAGTGCGTTGTGTTAAAAGGGGCATTTGGTCTAATGAGATTGCTGTTCCAAATCTGTCTGTAACTAAGTCGTCGCAGATAAAGGCTTGAGGAATTGTAATAATATGTGGCTGAAGTCCATCTGTATTGGTGAGTGTACCATCTCCCAGTTGTAATAACCAATTGTTATGATCTGGTTCTGGACATCGTATCTTTTTTACTAACTGTATCTTTTGAAAGCAATGCCAATTGTCTGCGTATTTTAAGGTGCACTGAACAATAGCTGAGTGCATGGCATCTGGAAGAATAGCTAATCACTGTCTAAAATCTCCTCCTCATAAAAGTACCTTTGCTCCAAATCGAATATTATTATTCATAAACGTTTGTAGAAGTTTATGAATGGTGTTGAGTAAGTGACTTCATGCCATTGAACATTCATCAATAAACAACATTTTTTCAAGACGGATGTCACGTGCAGTGCCACCGTTAATGTTCATAGTGGATACCGATTTGTAGGATCTAATGTAGTTGATAAAGATTTCACTTTCAGGTACATCGTCAGTTATAAGCCTCTGTAGATATTCAGTATATGAATGTAAAGAAGGCAGTCTAATTTGACCCTTTTGACAACAACGTGTAAATGTATAACTTGTATTGCCAGTTGTTTCTTCAGGGAAGTGAACTGAATGACAATGATTGCAAATGACATTCATTAATCCGAATGAACTTTCCCGGTGTATGTTTTGCTTGTGCCGTTTGAGAGGCGCGTTGTTGCATGTGTATTATTTGGGACGTGTTGTTTTGGAGCTGTAATCGATTTGCCTGTGCTGTGTGAGAAGCCCGTTGTAGCCTTCGCTGCCATTAACGTATGTCTGAGACGGGAGGTGTTTCGTTTTGAATCCGTGCCTGTTGCGATGCAGCACTTTGATTGATAGTTTGCGTCATGTGGATCTAGGATGTAGATTTGTGCATATTTGCGTTGTTGATTTGTTTCAGGGTGCACTGTTCCAATGCGATGCAGTATTTGTGCACATATGGGAAAGCAGTATGGGCCATTGCCTTTTGGTGGCCTGATATTTACTCCGGAATATGCAAAAGCAAATGAACTATTGTAGGATCTAATGCAGTTCATAAAGTTTTTACTTTTAGGTACATCGTTAGTTAGAAGCTTTAGTTGAGCTTTGCGTTTTTGGAGTCGAGACATTTTTTCTTTTAGAAATATGGATAAGTAATAAGGAGTATTGCACTCACTGTTAATATGGAGCCTTTTCTGCGGTTGAACGGTTAATAGTGCCTTATTGTAATGAGATCCACCTATGCTGCATAGCCGTCTATTTTGTTGTTTCTTTCGTGTTCGTGTGTTTGTTCCTGTTATCCTTTCCTTTTCGTTTTTGTACCCGTGACCGTGTATTCATGACTTGTTTCTTTCTCAGCATGTGAAATATGGATAACTAATAAGGAGGATCGCAGTCACTGTTAATATGTTTCCTTTTCTGCAGTTGAACGGTTAATAGTGCTTTATTGTAAGGAGATCCACCAATGCTGACACCTATGCTGTCTAGTGTGAAGGTGTTGATGTTCACTTTAGAATATGTGGCTTTGGGTGTCACTTCTTATGGATGTGTGTGTGTGTGGGGGGGGGGGGGTTGAGGATTGTTGTCGCGCGAGCGTCTTCTTTCTTTTTGTGTTCCTGTGTCTTGTTGAATCCCCCTCTTTGTGTGTGTCCCGTCCCTTGCTTGTAGGGTCTGTGGGGTGGTTTTGTGTTCTTTTTTTTGTGTTCCATGGGCTTGTTGAATCCCCCTCTTGGTGTGTGTCCCGTCCGGTGCCTGTAGGGGGGGGGGTGCCTTGCTGTTGTGCGCGAGCCTCTTTTTTTTTTTTTTTTTTTTTTGGGTCTAGTTTCGTGTGCAATGTGTTTCGTGCTTTGCTTGCATTTGAATACTTTTTTATGTGCCTTTTCCTTTTTTCGGTGCTCTTTGCGCCTCATTTCTCCATTTTTCCTGTGCTCACTCCTTTTTTCTGTGGTCTTGTCCGCCTCTCGCGGCCCCTCATCCGCCTCTCTCGCCCTCTTTTGTCCGCCTTTCTCGGCTCCTCAGCCGACTCTCGCGGACTCTTTTTGCGCCTGCGCAGTACGTCATTTTGCAGCTACGGCCCATTGCCGGATGTGCCTGCGTCCATCATCCGGTTTAGCATTCTCGGTTAGTAATATGGATCACTGGTGTTAGCATGCTGCTAAGGTTAGTGGTGAACTGCTTGAAAGGGTGGGACCATGATAAACTGCAATTGTGATGTTACTGTCTTCATACTGTGTGTGTGGATTCATTGTGGTAGCACAGCGGCCAGTACTGGTCCTTCTGTTTTCCGAGACCAGTTCTTAAGTCTTTGCCCAATCATTGTCTGTTTTAAGGTTACAAGTGGTTTCATTAACACCAAATTGGCATTGGAATACTGAAAAATCTCAACCTGGGCAACACAAAGCTAAACAGGACTTAATGTTTGTTATTTGGAAACACTAAACTGGCCAAGTATGACCGAGTGCGAGTGTGAACTCGAGCACTGGTATGTCATTTGTTTGGTACTGGAGTGGGGTTGCTCCTGTCTTACACATACTATTTCTAAGATAGGCTTTACTTATCAGAATAATGATTTGCTTCATCAATGTAATTACCATCCAGAATGGATACATATTTTATTCATAGTTTGTATTCTGCTCTTCACTCTTGTATCCTTTGTGCTGCCAGCATACAATGAGTTGTACACCATCACCGCTATTAGAATTGCCAGGAGCTGCTATTCAAGATGGCATATAACACCGGTAGCATCCTCTAATGCCTCCATCATCAAAGATTTTCCACAAGTAGGGACTGAACGGCAGCCCTTGTGCAGTGTCTTTACAGACGGCAGTTCAGCTTTCCGTTATTTATTTAAATTTGTAACATTTCTACATTCAAAATCAGTGATCTGACTCTGTGAATTCTCCATCCGTCCAATTTGTTTAATTTAATTCTGTTAGTTGGTAGACTGAGCAAGGTTATTAACAACAGTAGAGGAAATGAATACAGTTGGCAGGAATATAAAGCAAAGCCATACCTGCTTCAATGATGTAAGTACTGCTGTGGAATAGTTTAGAAAGGCCTCAAGATGCAACGTTATCTCAAAAAGGCTGTCAAACTTTCTGCTTATACCGCGATGCTGTTTTCCAGATAGGCAGTGTATTCTTGAAAGTGCAGCATCTGCTATATAATTAAACACTAAAGTCTGTGTGTCCAGTGCCTCGGAGCAATGTGATCGGTCACTTTGGGTTTGGTGATTTGACGATAGAGGAAGTACGAATGTGAAATGCACAAGGAGAAGGAAAGGCACGACGAGAGAGTCTTTTTCATCCATGGAAAGAATAAAACCGGACAGGAGGCAAGAAAGGCACCTTGAAAATAATGAGAGAGTCTGAAAAGCAGGCGTTACGGGAATGTGCTTGAGAGATGGAGTGCCACTGAAGAGACATTCACACACATGCAAGCGCTGAGGAAAGATGCTGAAGGTACATGTAGGGCAGGAGATGGCAAATATTTTTTAATGATTCTGTTACCTGTCTTTGACAAGTACTATGGCTAGTTATACTTCAACATAAGGGACGAATATCCCACTGGGATTGGCCATGGTCCTCTGTGATCTTGTTTTGGACCTACTAGATTTGGAAAATCAGATAAATATAATGGAACACACTGTACAGCTCAATAATTCTGTGCAGTTCATACAAAAATGTGGAGAATTTTCTGGCATAATTTGATAACATTGTAATTAACTGCCTTTCATTTCTCTCCTTTATTCAAACGTTGAGCTTATTTGTGCACGTTCTTATCTTACTCTCCCTTTGCTTATGCAGCACTCTGAGTGTTTGTTTGGTTTTTTTTGTATTCTGCGGTATGTTAGGAAATGAGGCCACAATGAGAGTTTTCGTATATCCAAGTTCACTCACTGTGGGCTGCTCTGGAACACTTTCACACCTGGTCACTGCACAGTCACTTTTGTTCATTATAAGATGTACTAAATGTAGCTCAGGGTCACCGGTGCTGTAGTTTACCTAGCAAGATGAACCCCTGGATGGAGTGCCAGTCTTTATGATGCCTCACTGTGGCTTTTTATCTTGTGCCATTTTAAAAAAAAGTTTTCTCTTTAGTTTTCTTTTCCTTGTAGTCATTCTGGTTTATTTAAGACGGGGACTTCTGTTTGTTGTGTTATAATACAATAATCCATCCATCCATTATCCAACCCGCTACAGTATATCCTAACTACAGGGTCACGGGGGTCTGCTGGAGCCAATCCCAGCCAACACAGGGCGCAAGGCAGGAAACAAACCCCGGGCAGGGAGCCAGCCCACCGCAGTAATACAATAATATGTATGTTATTTATTTATTGAGCTTCTGTAAAAAAAACAGATTTTCCCATGGGAACAAATAAAGTTCTGTCTATCGATCTATCAGTCTCTTATAAAGAGGAGACAAGACAACGACAAAGAGTTGGGGCACCACCCTGGTGGTCCCGTGTAATTTCAAAAGTACGAAATACACACAACAAATTGCGGATGCATCTTTTCAAACAAGAGCTCAAAACAGAACTAATTTAAAAATGGCCGAACTTACAGTCCTATGGGTTCCAGGAAAGAAGGGCAGGTTTAGGAGGGCGGCCAACAGAACTTATATCAGTAATGGAAAGGCTATCAATCTGGCACGAGCGCACACAGTTATTTATTTGTTTAAAATGACCACTTTTTCTGAGCCGCAGACCCGCTATACCACAGACTGCTACTGTAGATCATTATATCTCCCTTTCCTTTACATTCTATGACCCCAGTCAGCTAGAATACCAGAACCGGCAGGAGAAAAAGTTACACATTTATTTATCCATCCATCCATCCATTTTCCAACCTGCTATATTCCTAACTACAGGGTCACAAGGCAGGAACCAATCCTGGGCGGGGTGCCAACCCACCTCAGGACACACACAAACACACCCACACACCAAGCACACACTAAGGCCAATTTAGAATCGCCAATCCACCTGACCTGCATGTCTTTGGACTGTGGGAGAAAACCGGAGCGCCCGGAGGAAACCCACACAGACATGGGGAGAACATGCAAACTCCACGCAGGGAGGACCCGGGAAGCGAACCCAGGTCCCCAGATCTCCCAACTGCGAGGCAGCAGCGCTACCCACTGCGCCACCGCGCCGCCCACATTTATTTATTTATTTATTTATTTATTTACAGTATTAAATATAATATGCTCAATACAGAAGAATACAGTGGGTGTTCATTAAAACAATGCAATTGAATAGTAAGGTACCAGATGACACGCTGTTCTCTTAATAAATCTCAGGTCCGGCCTGGTCTAGCATGGCCTTTGAATAGAGCGTCAGAAACAGGTAGCATGGCCTGTTTGAATATAAACATCAAGAGAGATGGTCTTCTTCTCCTCCATGGATGGAAAATTCCAGAGAGGTGTCCTCTAATGGTCGCTCTGTAGCTTCTGAGACACCTCCTGAATCACACACCCCCCCCCCAGCCCAGTTTGTTTATGTCCTAGCCACCTGTATTCCCCCAGGCTAGTTGGCATGGCTAGTAAATTTCTGCTTTACTATTTCAGCTAGGGCTGCCTGCATTCAGAAATGATGTCTGATGAATGGACTGGATTAAAAATTAAAACAAAAGAACATAAAGACAATCTATAAAATATGCATCATCGATAGAACTTTTTTTGTCCCAGAAGGGAAATTTGGTTCTTAACTGAAGCTATTTAAACAAAAAAAAAATGCATAAGTAGGTACATAAATAAGCAAGTAAGTAAATAAATAAATATGCACATACAATTTCATCTAAACACACACTGCGGTTACTATAAAGCAAGAAAATTAAAAAGAAAGAAAGCTTCTGACTTGGTTGTCCCAGTCCCAGTGAGGCATTATGCAGGCGTACTGCTGTCTGTATAAAGAACCCTCGTCACATTTCTTAAGTCTCTTCTGCTGAATGATTTGTTGGCTGAAAGTCTTCAGTGTTGGTGTGTCAGAGAGAGGACTTGCACCATTGATCAATATTGGCACTCAATTTTGTTTTAATTCTCTCCTTCGCTATGACCTCCAGGGGGTCTAGAGTGGGTCCAATAACTGAGCATGCCCTTTTAATTAACTTTGGTTAATTTGGTGGGCCTCTTTTTAAGTGATGTTACCAGCGCAGCACACCACAGCGTAGCAAGTGACCATCAGAGTTACAGAAGATGCGAAGGATGTCACTTCCCACATTAGATAGGTAGACAGATAGATACAGTGGTGTGAAAAACTATTTGCCCCCTTCCTGATTTCTTATTCTTTTGCATGTTTGTCACACAAAATGTTTCTGATCATCAAACACATGTAACCATTAGTCAAATATAACACAAGTAAACACAAAATGCAGTTTTTAAATGATGGTGTTTATTATTTAGGGAGAAAAAAAATCCAAACCTACATGGCCCTGTGTGAAAAAGTAATTGCCCCCTTGTTAAAAAATAACCTAACTGTGGTGTATCACACCTGAGTTCAATTTCCGTAGCCACCCCCAGGCCTGATTACTGCCACACCTGTTTCAATCAAGAAATCACTTAAATAGGAGCTGCCTGACACAGAGAAGTAGACCAAAAGCACCTCAAAAGCTAGACATCATGCCAAGATCCAAAGAAATTCAGGAACAAATGAGAACAGAAGTAATTGAGATCTATCAGTCTGGTAAAGGATATAAAGCCATTTCTAAAGCTTTGGGACTCCAGCGAACCACAGTGAGAGCCATTATCCACAAATGGCAAAAACATGGAACAGTGGTGAACCTTCCCAGGAGTGGCCGGCCGACCAAAATTACCCCAAGAGCGCAGAGACGACTCATCCGAGAGGTCACAAAAGACCCCAGGACAACGTCTAAAGAACTGCAGGCCTCACTTGCCTCAATTAAGGTCAGTGTTCACGACTCCACCATGAGAAAGAGACTGGGCAAAAACGGCCTGCATGGCAGATTTCCAAGACGCAAACCACTGTTAAGCAAAAAGAACATTAGGGCTCGTCTCAATTTTGCTAAGAAACACCTCAATGATTGCCAAGACTTTTGGGAAAATACTTTGTGGACTGATGAGTCAAAAGTTGAACTTTTTGGAAGGCAAATGTCCCGTTACATCTGGCGTAAAAGGAACACAGCATTTCAGAAAAAGAACATCATACCAACAGTAAAATATGGTGGTAGTAGTGTGATGGTCTGGGTTGTTTTGCTGCTTCAGGACCTGGAAGGCTTGCTGTGATAGATGGAACTATGAATTCTACTGTCTACCAAAAAATCCTGAAGGAGAATGTCCAGCCGTCTGTTCGTCAACTCAAGCTGAAGCGATCTTGGGTGCTGCAGCAGGACAATGACCCAAAACACACCAGCAAATCCACCTCTGAATGGCTGAAGAAAAACAAAATGAAGACTTTGGAGTGGCCTAGTCAAAGTCCTGACCTGAATCCAACTGAGATGCTATGGCATGACCTTAAAAAGGCGGTTCATGCTAGAAAACCCTCAAATAAAGCTGAATTACAACAATTTTGCAAAGATGAGTGGGCCAAAATTCCTCCAGAGCTCTGTAAAAGACTCATTGCAAGTTATCGCAAACGCTTGATTGCAGTTATTGCTGCTAAGGGTGGCCCAACCAGTTATTAGGTTCAGGGGGCAATTACTTTTTCACACAGGGCTATGTAGGTTTGGATTTTTTTTTCTCCCTAAATAATAAAAACCACTATTTACAAACTGCATTTTGTGTTTACTTGTGTTATATTTGACTAATGGTTAAATGTGTTTGATGATCAGAAACATTTTGTGTGACAAACATGCAAAAGAATAAGAAATCAGGAAGGGGGCAAATAGTTTTTCACACCACTGTAGACACTGTAGATACTTTATTAATCCCAAGGGGAAATTCACATTAAAGGAACTCTCTGTCCCTGCTTATGTAGTTCCTCACCTAATCATGCTAGATACTACCAATTTTTTCCTCTCCACTACAGTTGTGCCTTCCAGTGTAAAGAAACCCAACCAAAATAAATTCCTCAATAACAATATGGCTGCACCAGTGGTGGCTTGGGTCCATGACAAAAGTAATGAGGGACGTGCGTGAGTAAAAACCTTTTTTTTAGTGTATTGGGTTGCAGCTGATCCCAGATTTCTTACTTGATCCTGTCACATCACCATCACGACACATGTGATGCTGCTTTATCGCTTGATGTTTTTGTCTGAAGTATTTCTTTCCACTCGCTCAGACTTCAAGCTTCGCCTCACAAGTGTAAGTCCAAACGTTATGGGTCTACACCCTAGCGCGAGGTGAGAAGTACCTGTGTACTTTTTAAAGGAAATCAAACAGACAACAACACCAATATTTATTTCTGCAGCAAGTTTTCATTCAAATGATGAAGCTCAAAGTGCTTTACAAGATGAAGAAAGGAAAAAGAAAAAAATATAAAATTTGGCAATGCTAATTAACAAAGAATAAAGTAAGGTCCTATGGCCAGGAAGGACAGAAAAAACAAAAAAACAATTCCAGATGGCTGGTGAAAAAACAAAATCTGCAGGGGTTCCAAGGCCATGAGACCACCGAGCCCCCACTAGGCCCCCATGGAGATGTGCACACTACTGTTACTACGCAGTCAGAGACATGGAAATGAGAACCTCGTCATACTGTGTAATGACAATAAACTGCAACTTGTGACACCTTTTCAATTGCTTAGTATTTTGTAAAACTTTTTCTTTTGTATTATCCTTAGTATAAGATGTATCCTAGAGAGGGTGTGTGTGTGTTTAGACTGCTTTAAGGGAGGCAATTTAATAAATATGGAGGCCCGTATTGCACATTATATGAGGTCAGAGAAGTCGATTCCAAACATGATGGGATCCTTTGAGCAGTTCACAATTTAAAAATGGTTTATGGTTTTTATGTTGTCTTTGAAGTCTTAATGTTTATGGCAACTTTTAAATCATTTTCTTTCTCTGTGAGATAGCAGCATTAATGTTTTTTTTCCATTTTCCATTTATTGTGTTATTTAAAGTACAGAAAACTGCTGTATGTTTAGTGATAGTTATAGAATCTCGGTTTACAGGCTTTGAAATGCCTTCTACACCTGGAGCGGCGGGTTCAAACCATGGTCCCAGAATTGTCTGTGAGGAGTTTATACATGGTCTTGTTGTCCACGTCAGTTTTCTCCCATTGTTCAATCTGCCCACCGCCATGTCCCAGAGGTGTGCAGGTTGGGGTGATTGGCAGCTCTGTTATTGGAGTGGTGTTGGCTGCGATCAGGGTCGGTTACTGTCCTGTGCCCAATTCTGCTAGACTAGTATAACAATAAAGAACAAATGAATGACTGAAAGAATTCAAGTTGATGCCTGAGGTCTGAAAGAGATCTGGGAGATGGCAAAGCTGCAGGAGCTTTGGCTGGATTCATAAAGAGCGTGGTTTCAGCCTCTGATGCAGTTCTGTAATTATGGCTAATTGACTGCTTTCATTTTAAATCAAAATGGATTTAAAGAAATCCTGATGAATTTGGCTTTCCCTGCTCATAGGCGATAGAAGCACACGCTTACACAGCCTGGGGATTTGCATTTCGCTGTTCTTCTCAGACTGTATTTTGATGTTAATAAATTTAATCAGAGATTAACCTCTGTGCTCCCGAGAGATTATTAATTTCTGATGTGACAGACTCTGATGCACATCACAACTTGTACTCCAAGTTGCCATCCTTCCATTCATCTCTTTCTGTTATAGGCCATATAAAGTGGTGGTCTGTGACAGGATCCACAGGATGATTGTATTACTAAGGTTCAGAGCTGTTTGTAAATGTGTTGTCAGCCTTTGATCAGGCAGTAAATGGCTAGGCTGCTAAGGAACCTGAAACTCCACACTCCTATAAAGGGACCCCTGCCTGGCGTTCTACCAGTGCCCCACTGCTGTGAGATGGCATTGCTCATCTTCATGCTCTTGTGATTTGTAAAGCTGATGTCACATTTCATGACTTGTAGCCAGAAGGGGTGACAAACTTGATGACGCCTTAGCTTGTCAGATTACACAACCAGACATCACAGGATATGTCAGATTAGATGACAGCATAGAAACTCTTCAGCACAGTTTCACACTTACTAAATATTGTAAGCTCACCCTTTTTCTGACAGTCAGTAACGTGCTGCCTGATGGAGCCAATGTCAGTGCCAAGGCTTTACTGGTACATCGAGTTCAGCACCGATCTCTGCTCTTTATTCTTATTTTTTTCCCCATTCTGTCATGATACTAAAAAAACGACAGATGGAACTCTGTTCTGTTCATGAGGTCCATAACCGCCCATGTTTTGTTCCTTATTCCTCGTTGCTATATTATATGTACAGTGGAACCTCAGTTCACGACCATAATTCATTCCAAAACTCTGGTCATAACCCGATTTGGTCGAGAACCGAAGCAATTTCCCCCATAGGACTGTATGTAAATACAATTAATCTGTTCCAGACCATATGAACTGTATGTAAATATATATATTTTTTTAAGTTTTTAAGCACAAATATAGTTAATTAAACCATAGAATGCACAGCGTAATAGTAAACTAAATGTATAAATATTGAATAACACTGAGAAAACCTTGAGCAACAGAGAAAACTAACACTGCAATAGTTCGTGCTATAGCGCTACCAACCGCTCGCTAAAAACACTTTTTTTTAATGAGTTTTAAGCACAGGGGAAAAAAATGAACATTTGAAAAAATAAACCACCAAGAAAAGTAACATTGCAACAATGCACGCTATGAACCGATCGCTGTAAACAGAAGTGAAAACAAAATCAAGCCCAGTGCATTCTTTAACTGCCTTCCTACCTTATGCGTCCAGCCCTCTCACTCTCGCTGCCTGTTAGTGCGTCTCTCTCTCGTGCTGCCTGTGAGTGTGCGTCTCTCTCTCTCGCACTGCCTGTTAGTGCGTCTCTGTCTCTCGTGCTGCCTGTTAGTGCGTCTCTCTCTCTCGCGCTGCCTGTTAGTGCGTCTCTGTCTCTCGTGCTGCCTGTTAGTGCGTCTCTGTCTCTCGTGCTGCCTGTTAGTGCGTGTCTGTCTCTCTCTCGCGCTGCCTGTTAGTGCGTCTCTCTCACTCTCACTGCCTGTTAGTGCGTCTCTCTCTCTCGCTGTGCCTGTTAGTGCGTGTCTCTCTCTCGCACTGCCTGTGAGTGTGCGTCTCTCTCTCTCGCGCTGCCTGTTAGTGCGTGTCTCTCTCTCACGCTGCCTGTGAGTGTGCGTCTCTCTCTCTCGTGCTGCCTGTTAGTGCGTCTCTCTCTGTCGCGCTGCCTGTGAGTGTGCGTGTCTCTCTCTCGCGCTGCCTGTTAGTGCGTCTCTCTCTCTCTCTCGCGCTGCCTGTTAGTGCGTGTCTCTCTCTCTCGCGCTGCCTGTGAGTGTGCGTCTCTCTCTCTCGCGCTGCCTGTGAGTGCGTCTCTCTCTCTCGCGCTGCCTGTTAGTGCGTCTCTCTCTCTCTCTCGCTGCCTGTTATTGCGTCTCTCTCTCTCTCACGCTGCCTGTTAGTGCGTGTCTCTCTCTCTCGCGCTGCCTGTTAGTGCATCTCTCTCTCTCGCGCTGCCTGTGTGTGTCACGCTCTCGCTCTCTCTCTTGCTCGCTGCACAGGAAATGCACAGGGAGAGACTGAACATGCACAAACCGAAAGGGAAACTGGCTTGTTCGTATACCGAGTGTGTGATCGTGAACAGATGCAAAAGTTTGGCGAACTTTTTGGTTGTAAACCGATTTGTTTGTGTACCGAGACATTTATGATCCGAGGTTCCACTGTATTGCACTTTGGGCTGAGCACTCATTGGTTGTCAGCGCTCATGCACGTGGAGCTCATTTTCTACGACTTAAGACAAAGTCAGACCTGTTTGATTTTGTCTGGGCGAGTCACAAGTTGGTGGGATCGAGTTGCTGGATATGTCAGACCACATGACTGACCGTCACAAGAGTGCACCGCAGCCTCCCCCGACTCGCTAAGACTGTGTAAATAAAGTCTGCGACCGAAGCTAGGTCCACATTTCTACTTTTTCATTTTAAAAAGGCTAACATTAGTCTCCATTTTCACCTTTTGTGCACACTACCCTGGTATTTTTAGCCCCTTCTGCTCAGTGTTGCAGTGTGGATGCGTGAAAACACAGAGTTTTGAAAACACAGACGCTAATCGTGCTGCGATGGGTTGGTGCTTATTCCATGGCCCTTCCCGATTGGATCCTGCTTGTTACATTTTCATGGCTGCTTTTCCTATCTCAGTAACAATTCTGCCACATCGTCAATCCAAACAAAACAATCCCTTTTTTTTAAAATTTTTTTTCATATTCCCCTTCATCCCCTGCCTGTGGTAGGAATGACAGCCTGGTTTAAGATGCGAGTGGGATTATATCAAGAATTGTCTCTGAGCCTCTTCCTGTTTGCAGTTGGTAATGGACAGGTTGGCAGATAAGGTCAGACAGACGGCTCCGTGGACTGTGATGTTCGCAGATGACATTGTGATCTTTAGTGAAAGTCGACAGCAGGTTGAAGAGGTGGAGGTACACACTGGAGAGGAGAGGAGAGGAATGAGAGTCAGTACAAGTAGGATGGCGTACATGTGTGTGAGTGAGAGGGCAGGTGGTGGAAGGTTGTGAGGAGCAAGGAGCAGTTGTCAAGGTAAATGAATTTGAATGTTTGGTTTCAACAGTACAAAGCAACGGAGAGTGCAGCCGAGAGGTGAAGAAGAGATTGCAGGTGGGGTAGTGAAGAGTGTGTGGCAGATTGCCGGGGTCATTACCTAGCCGGGATGCCTGGAGGGACTGTAAAGGGACAGTAATAGCTTCCGGATCATGAGGGGGCAGCTGTCCTGGACAAAAAGAGGACCACGGGAAAGGGACAAAGAGGTTCTAACCTCTTGGGGACCGTGGCCACCGCCAGGGGGCGCCTTAAGCCACATGGGACTTGGAGAACTGTCACTTCTGCCACACCAAGCAAGATGGCGGATGAATGCCAGGGACACAAAGGGCAGCACTTTCGCCACACCAGGAAGTGCTGCCGAAATATCGTCACCAGCCACCTGTAGCACATCTGGGCGGGAAATTAAAGGCGCTGCCTCTTACAATTGGGGAGCCAGAGTCGGGAGTGGGAGCAGGACGAAGCTCCCAGGAGGAGAGTAGAGGCGGCTAAGGACTGAGAAAGGACTGAATTGGGGTGATTATTGCTGTGTGCATTGTGTGGTGTTTTGGGACTGTGTCTATTGTGATTAATAAACGTGTGGATTTTATAAAGATGTGGTTTCCGACTGGTGGTGTCCAGGCAAGTCTCACAAGTGTCAGGAGTGATTTGTGATAGAAGAGTACCTGCAAGAGTGAAAGGGAAGGCATATAAAACAGTAGTGAGAGCAGCTATGCTGTTTGGTTTGGAGACAGTGGCACTGATGAAAAGATAGAGGTGGAGCTGGAAGTGGCAGAGTTGAAGATGCTACGATTTTCACTTGGATTGACGAGGGTACACAGAATTATAAATGAGTATATGTTTTGTCTTGGTAGAGTTCTCTATTCCTCTCCTTTCCCTTTTTGTATTATTAATATGTAGCCTTTGTCAGAATGCCTCAAATCTCACAGACTTACCACTGTTATAAGGTACTGTACCATATAACTTCTCCCCACCTTCCCTTCTACATCTATAACCTCAGGCAATTAGGTGTAGTAAAAGACAAGCAGCAGTTAAGTGACACTTTAAATAATGTATCATTGATAATATTCATTAATAACAACAATATGCAAAGTACATTTGAATACTGGCAGCCATACAACCTGATAAATGCTGATGTGTAGTTTCAGGCGGCACACAGACTTGTTAGTTACTTAAAATGTCTCTAGTTAAGGCATCATTGGTGGTCAGCTTTCTTCAGAACAGGCCGCATGCCTGTCTCAGTATGGCTGCCGAGCTGTGCTCTTCATTGTGTTGTCCTTTTCAGTTCATGGTGTGTGAGATGCTCCTTTATCAGTTGGTAAGAGAGAGAGAGAGAGCTGGGTAAAGCAGGTAAATGTATAAATTTTCTGTCCAACCCCTACAGCCAGTAGAGCGTCATGGCACTTAAAGACTTCTGATATAAGCCAACTCCAAACAGCCATACTTCAGACCAACGGGGCACAGAATACCTTCACACCTGCCCCCAGAACCTTTTGTTAAGGTGAAGTTTGCCAGATAGGCAGTCTGGCTGTCCTGTGAGGGTTTACTGAGAGGGTCCTGCAGAGAAACATTAGCCAAACTGATTTGAGGCACTTCTCCTAACCCTGTCGAAAAATTTACTATCCTGACTTAGTCCTAGGGGGTAAACATGAATGCTTCTCACTAATGTAACACTAATATTACATACAGTAGTTTTGCCTACGTTACAAATAAAGACATACAAAATATGTATCAACCTGTATGCAAAATGTCACACCACAACAGTATATTAGAAGGACAACACGGATATGACAGTTTGGTGACCAAGTGAGAGAAGCTGGATTGGGAGGGTTTGGACACGTGCAGAGGAGAGATGAGGGGACCATCGGGGGGGAAAACTTGAGGATGGAATTACCAGGCAAGAGGAAAAGAGGAAGGCCAAAGAAGAGGTTTATAGATGTGGTGAAGGAGGACATGAAAGCAGTTGGAATGGCAGAAAATGATATAAAAGATAGGAATAGATGGAGATGGATGATCCGCTGTGGCAACCCCTAAATGGGAGCAGCCAAAAGAAAAATAAGACATAGAAGAAGAAGAACAAGTATTCCCCATCGACCCTCTGTAAACGCAAGCTAGAAAGTAATCTCTAGCATGGAGGACACTGTGTCTTCATGTGCACATGTCCAGTGCAGGTGAACAGCTATGTCATACGTGTTTTCGGTCATTTTAGTGAGGGGTTAGGGAAAGATAGCGTGGACGGAGATCATTTTTATTTTAAAATTCTGTTTTTAAATGAAAACGTAGTGGTGTGGACGTAGTTTCAAAATCGCTGGGAAAGTCCTGTAATGTGACAAATGGCCTTAAGCTGTATGTTCAATAAATAAACGTAATGTTGCAACAATATGCTGAAATTCCCTCTTCTTTTTCTCAGGGCTGAATACGCACATCATGTTTAATTAATTAAAAAAATAAATACAAGTGAATGTAAAAGGCACAGGAGTGAAATGGCGAGTAAATGCAGAGGTTTTATTTGTGAATTTCCGCTTCCTTTCTTCCCTCACTGTGTAACCACAGCGTTTCTCTTCATCCTGCAGCCCATGTTCCCCGTTGCTAGGCATTAGGCTGCAATGATCTGTGAAACTGACTGCCATTTGCTTCTCAAAGCTGCCTTTGGCACTTGGTGGATGTAAGTAAACGAGAAATTCAACTTTCAGAGAAGACGCAGCCTTTTGTTTTTATTATTATTATAAGAATGATAATCATTTTGTGAATCATGAATTCAATCAGTGCTGCTTCACATACATTCTGGTTCAATATCAAATCAAATCAAGTCAGTTGAAGAGCAAAGGGTGCCTGGTAAGTTACCAGGAGCTTTAGTACTGAGGTTTGTGATGCACGTACGTGACCGCTTTCAGACATTTATGATTATCATTTCAAATGTTTAGCAGCTTAATCACTGCCTGGTGGTCCTTGATAACATTTACTTTGGGATGGGGGGGGTTGATGGGTCTTTATCAGTGGGTGGTCCTCAGTGAAATCTCAGCCTTTTTGCATTCCCTGTTGGCTCGCCATTAGCATTGATCTGTATGGACACTCGCTATAACAGCCGTGCAAGGATCTGTACCCCTTTTGAGTGTGTCTGGCGACTCTAAATTGCCCCCATGTGAATGTTTCTGACTGTGCCTCATGATTTGGAATCCTATCCAAAGTTTCTTGCATTCAGTGCTCTGAACTCTTTAGTGGATAAGAAGAAGGCATTGCATTTATATAGTGCTTTTCAAGACACTCAAATTGCTTTACATTGAGACATCCACCATTCATTGTTCCATATTTACATATGTTATAATTTAATACTAATAATTCTTTACATTCATATAGTGCTTTTCACACTACTTAAAGCACTTTATACAGACAGTGAGGAGCCATTTCAACCACCACCGATGTGCAGAATCCATGTGGATGATGTGACGGCAGCCATTTTGTATCAGTACACACACCACACATTATAGATGGTGAAGGTGTGAGTGAGATAGGTGGCTGATTAGAGACTGGAGATACTTAGGATGCTAGACTGACCAGGCCATGAGGGGCAATTTAGCCTGGTCTTCGGGAAACACCCTCTTCTTTATGAAAGGTGCCCAAGGAACTTTAATGATCACAGAGAGGAAGGACTCTCTCTTGCATCTCATCTGAAGGACGATGCCATTTTTGCATCACTGCACTGAGGCCTCCACACACAGACCACAGGGTAAACCCATTCCCCCCCGCTGGCCTCACAAATACATCTTCCAGCAGCAACCCAAGCTTTCCTGGCTGGTCTCCCAGTCAAGTACTGGCTTGGCCTGAGCATGCTTAGCTTCAGGCGGATGACCTGTTGTGAAGTGCAGGTGGTATGGCTGCAGACCTTAAGGGGAGAAAATGGATGAGTGAATGGATGTGGTCGGCGCCACCGAGAGTGGCAGCATTTTCAGCAGCTCTGTGTATGACTGTATGTGTATGTGTACTTTTCTACTTTTATTTTTCTAGATTTTTTATTGTTATGTGAATTTCCTATTGGGATTAATAAAGTATCTATCTATCTATCTATCTATCTATCTATCTATCTATCTATCTATCTATCTATCTATCTATCTATCATGTAGTGTTTCATATCTATCTATCTATCTATCTATCTATCTATCTATCTATCTATCTATCTATCTATCTATCTATCTATCTATTATATAGTGCCTTTCCTATCTATCTATCTATCTATCTATCTATCTATCTATCTATCTATCTATCTATCTATCTATCTATCTATCATGTAGTGTTTCATATCTATCTATCTATCTATCTATCTATCTATCTATCTATCTATCTATCTATCTATCTATCTATCTATCTATCTATCATATAGGCACTATATTATAGTGCCTTTCATATCTATCTATCTATCTATCTATCTATCTATCTATCTATCTATCTATCTATCTATCTA
Organism: Erpetoichthys calabaricus; assembly: GCF_900747795.2. Lineage (NCBI taxonomy): Eukaryota > Metazoa > Chordata > Cladistia > Polypteriformes > Polypteridae > Erpetoichthys > Erpetoichthys calabaricus. The sequence continues at coordinate 15,476,380 of NC_041402.2, read as the reverse complement.
TCTATCTATCTATCTATCTATCATATAGTGTTTCATATCTATCTATCTATCTATCTATCTATCTATCTATCTATCTATCTATCTATCTATCTATCTATCTATCTATCTATCTATTATATAGTGCCTTTCCTATCTATCTATCTATCTATCTATCTATCTATCTATCTATCTATCTATCTATCATATAGGCACTATATTATAGTGCCTTTCATATCTATCTATCTATCTATCTATCTATCTATCTATCTATCTATCTATCTATCTATCTATCTATCTATCTATTATATAGTGCCTTTCCTATCTATCTATCTATCTATCTATCTATCTATCTATCTATCTATCTATCTATCTATCTATCTATCTATCATGTAGTGTTTCATATCTATCTATCTATCTATCTATCTATCTATCTATCTATCTATCTATCTATCTATCTATCTATCTATCATATAGGCACTATATTATAGTGCCTTTCATATCTATCTATCTATCTATCTATCTATCTATCTATCTATCTATCTATCTATCTATCTATCTATCTATCTATCTATCTATCTATCTATCCTGTCTTACTGTTACTCTGTGTGTCGATTGCTTTGGTCTGGAGTGGGAGTGGCCTTTGTGCCAGCAGGAGAGTGAGTGTAGCTTTTTCTTTTTTTCCTTTTTTTTATTTTATTCTTTTTTTTTCTCTCTCTAGTCATTTCTCTTAATTTTTAGCTGTGTTATTTATATATAGTTATTATTTCAAGTTTATATAATGTTTTGTTTTTAAAAAGAAGTGGCTAGGATGGCTGTGTCCCGAGGGATACAGCCAGGCCTTTTGCCACATGGCTTTGAAAATCTTAGCAGAAGAAATGGCATCAAGTTGATTGTTGATCCAGTAGTTTCAGTAGAGAAGTGTGTTACTGAAATTGGAAAAATAATTGGATGTAAAAACATTATTTCTGCTTCACGAATGAATAAGGCAGTTGTGGTATTTCTAAATGAGGAGGCCTTAGTTCACCTACTGGTCCAGGAAGGCCTAGTTATTAATGGAACCCTCATTTCTGTTTTGCCGCTTTCAACTCCCGCAAAGAGGATTATAATCTCTAATGTTCCTCCTTTCTTGAAGAATGAACTGCTACGTAATGAATTGCGCAGGTATGGCGAGATTATTTCTGATATTACTTTGATTCCTTTGGGGTGTAAACAGCCAGAATTAAAGCATGTGGTTTCATTTAGGAGACAGGTTTTTATGCTCCTCAACAGAGGTTACAATGAGTTAGATGTTGCTCTGAAATTCAAAGTTGATGGATGTGATTATATTGTGTTTCTATCTTCTGAATCAATGAAATGTTTTAAATGTGGCCGTGCAGGGCACAAAGCAGTTGATTGTAAGAGAACTGATGGAAGTTATTCTATGGGAGGTAACATACATGTAGTGAGGGAGTCAGATGTAGAGGATGAGTCTGACGACTCCGACTCCGATGCTGAAGATCAGCAGATTGTTATCTGTGAGGTATCCACAGGTACTCTTAGCTTGACTTCAGGAAGTTCTGAAAATCAGATACCCAGTTGTAGCTCCACAGTTGAAAGGAGTGAAATAAAGAAAGCTGAGACAAAAATGCCTGAAGTGGATGGATTGGCTAAGGCCGAGTTGAAGTCCTCTAATCTAAATATACATCAGGTTGAAGAACAGGACCCAGCTGAGGCTGAGGTTATGCAGCTTATCAGAGAAACAGTACCGACTGAGGTGGATGACATTGAAAGTATGAATGCTGCTGCTTCTACTGCCTGTGAGCCATCTAAGGTGGATGAGCGGGCCGAGGCCAGTCCTGAGTCCACAGTCCACAGTGAAGCTGCTCGCCCTCTCTTGAATCTCAAAGCTGTGGCAGAAACTGAACCAGGCACCACTTCAGGTAGTGCAGTTAGGGAAGAAAAAGCTGGAATTGTTGAGGAAATGAATGTTGAAGAAGAATGGACGACACTCCCCAGAAAGAGGAAAGAAACCTCAGACGGTGGAGTAGGTGCAAAGAGAAGTAACAAAATGAACCTGACAGAGGGGGCTGACGTGTCTTTAAAAATCGCTTTTTAAATACCAGAGAGGTGACAATTAGCCCAGAGTGTGAGGAGAGTCAGCAGGGTGGTGAGGATAGTGACTCTTGCATGTCAAGTGACAATTTAACTGGTACTCTTGGAAAAAACGGAGTACAGCACTGAAAGCATTCTGAGCTTTCTGGATTTTCTTGAAGGCAAAAGGAGGGTCGATGTTGTAGAACATTTTCCTGACCTGGAACTTTTTTTGGTTTCAGCCAAACGTGTTATGCGTAATGCAGTTCCTTTGGGAATGGAAAAAAAAGAATTTAATCGTTTAAAGAATGTTATCAGCAAAGTTAGAAAGTCTCTCACCTCCAGCACATAATGGCTCCACACCAGTTCCTCTTTGCTTCATTAGTTAAAGTTCTTGTTGTCATTGCTGCTCCATTTCTATTCTTTCTAATGCCCGCTCTCTCTTTGGGCTCTTTGAACGTTAACGGCTGCAGAGACTCCTCTAAGAGAGCCGTACTTTTTCAATATTTAGAACAGAAAAAACTTGATGTGATTTTTCTTCAAGAAACTCATACTGACCCAATGAATGAGTCGGAGTGGCAGAGGGACTGGGGTGGCATGACGTTTCTGAGCCACGGCTCCAGTGCCAGCGCAGGGGTGGCAGTGCTCTTCAGTAAAGCAATTCTCCCACAAGTTAAAGGCCGTCTCATGAAGGTTGTTGTTCATATTCAGGGGAAAAATATTATTTTTATAAATGTCTACGCTCCAAATGAGGGCAAAGAGAGAATTTCTTTTTTTCTTTTGTTAAAAGACGTACTCGCTGAGTGCAGTTCAGAGGATGTCGTGTTCTTAGCTGGTGATTTTAATTGCACTGACAATGCAGTGATGGACAGGAATGGCGCTGAGCCTCACCCGGGGTCAGTCAAGGTGTTGCAGTTGGTCCTTCATCAGCAAGAACTTGTGGATGTGTGGAGGGAGTTGAACCCGACGGCGAGACAGTACACATGGCTCAAGGCCTCCAGTGGCATGTTATCTATGGCACGGCTGGACAGGATTTATACTTTACAGCACAATTTGAACCTCATTTTGGGCTCTCGCCTTCTGCCCACAGGGTTTTCAGACCATAGTTTAGCTCTCACTCGTTTTTCTTTGGGGTCTGAAAGTAATTTTAAATCTTTCTGGCACTTTAACTCTAAACTTCTTAAAGACTCTCTATTTCTTCAACACTTTCATCTCTTTTGGGACAAATGGAGACTCAGCAAAAGTGAATTCTCATCTCTGAAACAATGGTGGGATGTCTCCAAGGTCCAAATTAAACTGTTTTGCCAGTTTTATTCTGAACATTCTTCTAGAAAGGTCACCATGGCCATTAAAGAACTGGAAGAGGACATTGGGCTAATTCAAGCCAAACTGGATAGAGGTTTTGATGCCACTTTGCTTGAGTCCCTACAAGACAAAAAAGATTCTCTAAGATCCCTGCTGGATGAACAGGTGAAGGGCGCCATTGTCCGGGGGAGATTCCAGAATATTTCTCACATAGACGCCCCTACGCAGTTTTTCTTTTCTTTGGAGAAAAAGGTTGCTCAGGCAAAAATCATTCACTGTCTGAAAACTGCAGATGGGACTGAAATGACGGAGACTGAGGAGATCAAGGAATTTGCCTTAAAATTTTACAAAGACTTATTCTCTGCAGAAACCGTGGACTTGTCTTCAACCACAGAATTTTTCTTTGATGACTTACCACAGTTGACTCCATCCACTAAGGAAGTACTCGACCGGCCACTATCGCTGGAGGAACTCACTAGTGCTCTTGGGAGTCTAAATCAGAACAAAGCCCCTGGGATTGATGGACTTCCCGTCGAATTCTACAAGTCCTTTTGGGATATCATGGGTAAGGACTTCCTGACTGTGTTCGTGGAGAGCATCAGGAATAAAGAACTTCCTGTGAGTTGTCGGAGAGCTGTTTTGACTCTTTTGCCAAAAAAAGGGGATCTTTGCAACATTAAGAACTGGAGACCAATCAGCCTACTATGCTCGGACTACAAAATCTTTTCTAAAGCGTTGGCTCTTCGTCTGAGGACTGTTATGAACTGCTTGGTGGCTTTCGATCAGTCATACTGTGTCCCTGAACGATGTATTTTTGATAACATTTTCTTTGTGCGGGATTTGGTATCTGCATCTGAGATTCTTGGGTTTAAGGCGGGTCTTATCTCATTGGATCAAGAAAAGGCCTTTGACCGGGTAGACCACCAGTATTTATTTAAAGTTCTAGAGAGGTTTGGTTTTGGTGAGACCTTTCTAGGTTATATTAAATTAATGTACACAAATGTGTTTAGTGTTTTAAAAATTAATGGAGGATTGGGAGCCCCATTTTCTGTTACAAGGGGCATTCGTCAGGGGTGTGCACTCTCTGGTATGTTATACTCACTGTCCATAGAGCCCCTGCTCCACAGACTTCGCCAATTACTTCATGGCCTGTCATTGCCTGTGTGTCCCACTGCATCCTTTAAAGTGGTGGCATATGCTGACGATGTCACAGTTGTCATCACTGAACCCAATGATGTTGTCCTGCTGCAGGACTGTTTACAGGTGTTTCAAACGGTGTCATCTGCCAGGGTCAACTGGTCCAAATGTAACGCCTTTCTGATGGGCAAGTGGGACTGTCCTCCCCCAAGCCTCCCAAGTGGTTTGACATGGAATTCTAAGGTGTTTAAACATCTGGGAATTTACATTGGGAAGTCTGGAGCCACAGCTGATAACTGGGAGGGCTTAATTGATCAAATTCAGGGGAGACTGAAGAAATGGAAATGGGTGGTCACCAAGCTCTCTTTTAGGGGTAGAGTGCTGATTATTAATAATTTAATCGCTTCAATGCTTTGCATTAAATTTAGGTGTGCAGATCCTCCACTTTGGCTATTAAAAGAAATTCAGAGAATTTTGCTGGATTTTTTTTGGGACAAAATTCATTGGGTTAAACGCAGTGTGGTACATCTGCCTGTGGATGAAGGTGGTCAGGGCTTGGTGGACATTCTGTGCAGAATTGAAGCTTTTAGGCTGACAGATTTACAGCGTCTTTTGTACGCCCCTCAGCCTTTACTGTGGAGGAGTTTGGCGTTCGCTTTTTTTCATAGGGTTGGTAATCTTCTTTTTGATTTGCAACTCCTTTTCATTGACGTCAAGCAATTGGCGCTGTCTGTGCTGCCCGTTTTTTACCGCAATATGTTATTAATTTGGCATACTAAAGCAAGCAGAGTGGGAATTAATCTGGACTCAGTCTTCTGGTTACTTGAAGAACCAGTAGTATGGAATCCAACCTTGGAGTTTGACTCGGTTAGTTTGAACTCCCTGCTTATGAGCAAAGGCTTTACTAAAGTAGCTGACTTTATTGATCCGGTCAGCAACCAGTGGAAGTCTGAGGCAGCTGTGACACATGAGCTCGGGATTAGGTCTGTCCGCTTTGGGGGGTCGATTATTAACAAACTAAAAGTCTCTTTAGTGCAATTGGGTGCAGGTCCCCTGCGTGAGGAGTTTTTCTCTGGTGATCTCATAAAAGAGGCGGAACCTCCTGAATGTGACATTAGAATTAAACCAAATGTAAAGGATTTTATCAGGCCTAAAAACTCAATTTTAAAAATTAATCACATGAATGGAATTTTGTTCCAAGATTTGTCAAAAAAAGAATTGTATGACTGGTGTCTTAAAGTGTCCCATTTTATACATTTGAAGGAAATGACTGATACCCTCTGGAGGAACACTCTGTGTCTGCATGACACGACATCTCCAGCATGGAGGACTTTATATAAACCTCCCATTGAGAAAAGAGTTGGGGACTTGCAGTGGAGGATTCTACATGTAGCACTAGCTACCAATTCATTCTTAAAAACCATTGGCGCCAGCACAACAGATCAGTGTCCATTTTGCCTTCAGAAAGAAACAATTTATCATTTATTCCTGTACTGTACCAGATTACAACCATTGCTGACTTTCCTTGCTTTATTGTTGTTGAGTTTGGGAATTGTATTTAATGAACTCATTTATATTTTTGGAATGTCGGTGTCGAGAATTCATAAAAGAGAATGTTTACTTTGTAATTTTTTGTTAGGCCAGGCCAAGATGGCAACTTTAAAAACAAGAAGAAATAGAGATAACGGTCTGAAAACCACTGACGCCCTATTAATGTTTAAGGTCCTCCTTCAAAGGAGATTGAAGATTGAATTTGCATATTTTAAACTAATTAATCAATTAGATGTATTTAGTGAAATCTGGGCTGTAAATGATGTTTTATGTTCCATGGAAAATGAATGTCTGGTACTAAAGTCTGAGTAGGAAAACTTTACTTTTAAATGTTTTTGAATGTTGGCTGTTAATTTGACTGCAGTTGTGCTATAATTGTTAATAAAGGTCATTTTAAAATATCTATCTATCATATAGTGCCTTTCATATCTATCTATCTATCTATCTATCTATCTATCTATCTATCTATCTATCTATCTATCTATCTATCTATCATATAGTGCCTTTCATATCTATCTATCTATCTATCTATCTGTCATATAGTGCCTTTCATATCTATCTATCTATCTATCTATCTATCTATCTATCTATCTATCTATCTATCTATCTATCTATCTATCTATCATATAGTGCCTTTCATATCTATCTATCTATCTATCTATCTATCTATCTATCTATCTATCTATCTATCTATCTATCTATCTATCTATCTATCTATCATATAGTGCCTTTCATATCTATCTATCTATCTATCTATCTATCTATCTATCTATCTATCTATCTATCTATCTATCTATCTATCTATCTATCTATGAAGGTACTGCATGTGACCTTGGGTTTCACTACTCTTAGAGGAGAGTTAGGATTTGGTCTCTTCTCTACATTGTGGACTGAAATTCATTGTACAATATAAACAGAAAACAAATGATTGAAATTGTTGTTCATGTAATGGAGGATAAACATGAATCTGTTAGTTTTTTGGTTTGCGTCCTACCTTTTTTTCTTACTTCCCAAAGAAATGTGGGTTTGTCTGACTGGCACCTTTAAATTGACCTTTTGGGAGTGTGTGTTTGTGTGTGATTGTGTGCAAGAGGGTGTCTTGTGAAGGACTGGCCTCCCATCCAAGGCGGTTTTTCGGCTTTGTGCAGGGACCTTCTGGGGTGGGCAGATCGAGGGAGCTGGAACCTGAATGGATTCTTTGTATTTGAAGGTAGAGCTGAGAAGTTACTAGAAAATATCAGAGCTTACCATTGGAATCAACCAGTGATGCCCCAAATCTCGAGTCATATAGTGCAGAAGCTAACGCCAGAGTTACCCAGGTCAGGAGACATGGACCAAAAGTAGTGGTGATGCCATTTTGGAAAAATTGGACGTATTTGATCAATTATTAGGCTCTTTTTTTTACTGGAGGTGCTTCATGCCTCATTGTTTCCATGGTAAAGTGCCAGTACGTTTTAAAATATTTTTTTTAAACTAATGCATATATAGCATGTTTGTGAAGAAACAATCTTGACGTGAAAAACACCAAACTTATCCTCTTACCTGCATGTCTTAGGGATATGGGAGGAAAACTGGAGTACTTGGAGGCAAGCCTATGAGCAGAGGTGAGAGTCGAGCCCGGGATACTGGAACTGAGAAACAACATCTATCCATCCATTTTCCAACCCGCTGAATCCGAACACAGGGTCACGGGGGTCTGCTGGAGCCAATCCCAGCCAACACAGGGCACAAGGCAGGAATCAATCCTGGGCAGGATGCCAACCCACCGCAGAGAAACAACAGTATACATTTTTTTGTTTTTTTTCATTGTTAAATTGTGGATATTTATAAAATTAACAATTCATCTTCCATTTTCTATTTATTTTCTTGTGAGACTGCTCACGCTGCAAGACACCCGACTGAAATTTCTGATATGATAGAAATTTTTCCGATTGTATGACCCTCCAAAATAGTAAGATGAAATTGGGCTTTACAGCCCTTCTAATACTGCACGTGAAACAATGGCTGATGAAGCTAAAATTCACGCTGACTCAGAATAAAACAGTCTGCATGTACAAATTGAGCTTAAAATCCTGCAAAAATCGCAGGCCCCAGGACATTAGCGGCAGATCTTCTAACTCTGCAGTGGATCGACTTGTTATTCCAACACATCCCACAGATGCTCGATTGGATTGGATTGTGGGGACCCTGGAGGCCTGCCTCATATCTTCTGCATTCAACACGTTGACAATATGTGCCTAATATCCACCAACCTGACTATTTTCCTGACTTTGACATGTGCCGTTGTTAAAAAAAAATAATAAATAATCGGCCGCTTCATGAGGGAGCGGTCCTAATGTTTTGGCTCATCGTTGTACAGTATATCTATTTAATAGGCTCTGTCATGTGTCATTAATTTGGCTCATGCTACTGGTCGAGCTCAACAGGACATCATTCTGCTCACCGTCCTTAAGGCTCAGTTTTTACCGACGCCAATGTCAATGAGAGAAGGACTGGCTCTCCAGGCAAGGTCAGTCAGTGGGATCCTGGCAAGTCTTACAAGTTTATTCTTTTTTTTTTTAATTTAGGAAGGTGGACGATTGCTGCCTAAGGATAATTAAGGATTCATTTTGTCCAGAGTTTCCTCCGGGTACTCCGGTTTCCTCCCACAGTCCAAAGACTTGCAGGTTAGGTGCACTGGCGATTCCAAATTGTTCTTAGTGTCTGTGCGCACCCTGCCTGGGGTTTGTTTCCTGCCTTGCACCCTGTGTTGGCTGGGATTGGCTCCAGCAGACGCCCGTGACCCTGTAGTTAGGATATAGCGGATTGTACAATGGATGGATGGATTTTGTCCAGAGCAACCACTTTCACAGTGAAGATAGTGAACGTTTATTTTGCTGGAACCCTGACTAGTTTAGGACCGTACCCAGACGCGGTGGCTGGGATTGAACCGGCAGCCGTGTTCGATTACAATTCAGCACCTGCTTATCGAGAAAGTCACCACATGAAATAAAGGCTGGCTACAGCTGTTCCCTTGAGAAAGAAACTCTGATCTGAAAGCTTCACTTTATCTGTTAGAATGCAATTACAGGAATGATAATAAATAATTAGGACGCGTATAAAGAGGCAAGTCCCTGGTGCTGTTCTGTAATTGTACAGGGAGTGAAATGAACTGGGAAATGAGCCAATCGCTACATTTTAGGCCTTTTTTTTTTTTTTGGAGAAATAAATACACAATTTTGTACCCAGTTTAAAAAATTCAGTTATTCTTATGAAGATTTTTTGCTGTCTGCGTGTTTATTTCAGATCGAATGAACCTTTAATTGAGATATTCTTGACTACTCTGAGGCTGTTTGCTTCAGCTCCGTAAGGCCCCTCTCTAATTCCAGCATTCACACTGTCGTTCTTTCACTTTTTCTGTTCCCCTTGACGCAGTTCTAGTGAAGAAGAAGAGTTCTTCATTAGCATTGCGGTTGCTTGGCTTGCCACATACAGGTGCAGGAATCTTCAGAGGAGAGCGACTGGAACGTGCCGTAGTTAGCCCCCTTTAGATCCTGTTCTTTCTTTACTTAAAGTGAATTTATTTTGTCTCCTTTCCCAGTGACACACCATCTTGTGTTTCTTTTTTTTTTTTCTTAGCTTATGCGAGTTGGGGTGAGTTTCACCTTCTGCGTGACCCTCTAAATGGAACATCTGCTGAGCAGAACTGAGCATTTTGTCTTTATTGCATAATTAATTAATTGTTTATTTTTATTTCAAATCCTCCTTCTTCTTGTTGATTTCAATTAGTTACGGCCGCAGTTCATTTCCAGTAGAGCACTCGGTGTGCCAAGAAAGTGCTGAGGAATGGTTTTCAGCACTCAGCTCAGAGGCAGTAGCCATTTTGTCTTTGTCTGAAGTGTCAGGAAGTTATTGCTGCTTCACATTTGAGGTTGTTCAATGTCGTGGGTTTTTTTTTCTCTAATAATTTTTTTTACATTCATTTTAATCCTCAACTGTATGAGCTCATTTTCGAAATGTCAAACTTAAACCATTGGCAGCTTCTTAACTCCAAGTCATGAAGTTTAAATGACATTGTCACAGACGACTGGGATTCTGACCCGGCCGGGATGCCTAAAAGGACCGGAAGGTCACATGAATAGCTTCCGGGCCATGAGGGGGCAACCGCCCTGGAGCAGGACAGGACCACGGGAAAAGAGAGAAAAGGTTCTAACTCGTTGGGACCCGTGGCCACCACCAGAGGGCGCCTTAAACCTCGTGGGACCTGGAAATAGTTACTTCTGCCACACTCGGCAAGATGGCGGAGGAACCTGCCCGGGACGCCCGGAGTGCTTCCGCCACACCAGGAAGTGCTGCCGGATGGACGTCATCAGGCACCTGGAGCACATCCGGACAAGAATAAAGGGGGCCGCCTTCCAGCAATCTGGGAGCCAGAGTCGGGAGTGGGAGTAGGACAAAGCTCCCAGGAGGAGAGGAAAGGCGGCCAAGGACTTAGAGAAAGGACTTTATAGGAGTGATTAGTGCTGAGTACACTGTGTGTGTTTGGGACTGTGTTTATTTGTGCTTAAATAAACGTGTGCTTTTATAAAGATGTGGTGTCCGGGCAAGTCTCACACATACAATCTTCTTCTATAATACGCTACCGTGGCTGTTCGTTTGTCTGTCCAGGATTTTAAATCACCTGTAGCTCGCAAACCGTTTCACCTATTGACTTGAAATTTGGTACAAATATAGTACGTGACGTTTACTATCCGCTTTCGGGGTGATGATTTTTATTACTCTTTTCATTTTTATTTTATTTTATTGTAGAATCAGCTCTCGGCAGCGCGCAGCAGGGCGGCCCAGCAGCGCATGCGTATGGGCGCCGTTCTCATTCCCTACCACCTTCGTTAAATCATTCTTGAGGCAGATTGAAGACTTAAGTGCCAGCTTAAGTGAAAAATTAAAGAAAACGTACTAAGTAACTGCAACACAAACGCTGACTTAATCAGTTTTAACGTGAAAAGATGCCGATGAAAGAAGAGAAGCAGCAGGCCGCAAGGGTGGAGAAGAGCAGAGCTGCTCAGGAAGCAGCAAGGGCATCAACCTCTGAGCAAACGAATGGTAAACCTACAGAGAAAGAGGATGGAAACGATAAGTCAAGTGTATTCACTGCATGGTATCGTGCAGTACGGCGTTACTGGTAGAAAAATAACATGTGTGAACCCTTTGGAATGACCATTTTCTGCATTAACTGCTCATAAGATGTGATCTGCCCACCATCTAAGTCACAAGTATAGACTAATACGAGTCACAGATGAGACAAATGAGTCGCAAAAAGGTTTGGGGCGGCCACCTGTATAATTTTTCCTGGCTGCAGAAGCGTTGAGTAAAGAGTGCATTTGTGTACAGATTCGAGTCCAAAACAGAACTGTCTTGTTGAGGCAAAGATCCATCCATCCATTTTCCAACCCGCTGAATCTGAACACAGGGTCACGGGGGTCTGCTGGAGCCAATCCCAGCCAACACAGGGCACAAGGCAGGGTGCCAACCCACCGCAGGACACACACAAACATACCCACACACCAGGGCCAATTTAGAATCGCCAATCCACCTAACCTGCATATCTTTGGACTGTGGAAGGAATCCGGAGCGCCCGGAGGAAACCCACGCAGACACGGGGAGAACATGCAAACTCCACGCAGGGAGGACCCGGGAAGCGAACCCGGGATTCCTAACTGCGAGGCAGCAGCGCTACCACTGCGCCACCGTGCCACCCTGAAGCAAAGATGGTGGTTTTAAAGCAAAGGAGAGGAAGTGGTGTCATCAGGGCAGGAAACGGAAGTGGTGTCATTAAACATGGAGCCGCAAAGTGACATCATCCTGACCAGGTGGAATTTCCTGTAATTGGTCTGCAGTGGAAAGAGAGAAAAGGCATGGAATTCTCCTCATTCAGGTCCTTTAGCTGCCTCCCATGCACACGTGCGTGACACATGATATGCTTATGCTAATAACACACAATCAAATACAATCTTCCATGTCCTTATTGAACATTCAGTGTGCTGTGGAAAAAAGTAAGTGAACCCTATGGTTTAATAACTGGTTGAACCTCGTTTGGCAGCCATAACCTCTAACAAACTCTTCCAGCAGCTACGGATCAGACCTGCACAACATTCAGGAGGAATTTTGGACCATTGTTCATTACAGAACTGTTTGAGCTCAGCCATATTCTTTGGACCGAGCTGTATGGTGAAGGTTGACCAAACACAGAATTGGGAAAAGAGGAAGAAGAGCATGTTCTTAGGATGTCTGCTGTGAATAGCGGTCTTGAGCTCATTCCACAGCATCTCGACTGGGTTACGGTCTGGGCCCCGACACTTTCACTGCAAAGCAGTTCTGCAGTTGATTTACTTCGATGTTCCCTGCCATTGTCCTGCTGCATCAGGCAACTTCGACTGACCTTCAGCTGGTGGACAGTCACCCTGATATTATTAGAACATTTAGAACAATCTAGATGAAAACAGGCCATTCAACCCAACAAAGCTTGCCAGTCCTGTCCTCTTATTTCTTAATCCTGTAGGACACCCTGATAGACTTGGGAGATCATTTGCCCCTTGATGTTTGTAGGCTGTCCAGGCCCGGAGGCAGCAAAGCAGCCCTAAATCATAAATGCTCCCTCCACTGTACTTCAACAGTAGAATGATGTTGTCATGCTGGTATGTGGTGCCCTTTATACGTCATATGTACCGCTGTGTATTTTTCCTGAACAATTCATCTTCAGTTTGCAAAACACTTCAGCATTGTGGAGTGTCAAGATGACCTTTGGCAAACTTCAGGCTAAGAACCGTGGCTTCATCCAGGGCACCATACCTCTTTGATATTTTGTGGTTTCTGCAAGCCTTTAACTGTTACTCTAAGGGTCTTATTCCTCTTACCGAGTATTCTGTATTGTGCTTTTTGAGCCATCTTGTCTGGGAAGAGTAGAGAGAGAGGAGGAGGAGGAGATTGGGAGCATTTAACAGCACGTTGTCTCACCCACCACACTGCAAACCACCCGGATTGAGATCTGAGTGCAGTCCTGCAACGAGTGACACCTCAGCACCACACTGGAACAGTGGCTGGAGTGCCAGTCCTGCCACCAACCCCCAAGTTTTCCCTGCAAGTTGGAGGACCTGCTTGCTGGGCTGGATGCAGATTACCGTCATACCCAGGAACAGAGTAAGGTTGCAGGTTAAGGGCATTGCTCAGGGTCACTTCTGGCGTTTTATAGGATTTGAACCGCCAACCTTCTGATTGCTGACGCAGATCTCGAGCCTCACAGCCTCATCACAGTACAAAATCATCTCCAATTATACACAGTTTGACTACCTGTGGACTGATGGGTATCTAATCTCTGAAATTATGTGTAACCCTTGCCGTCTTTAATTAAGCAAAAGAAGATTAAGAGGTGACATGAGTGAAGTGTTTAAAATTATGAAGGGAATTATTACAGTGGATCGAGACTGTGACTTTAAAATGAGTTCATCAAGAACACGGGGACACAGTTAGAAACTTGTTAAGGGTAAGTTTCGCACAAACATGAGGAAGTTTTTCTTTACACAAAGAACGATAGAAACTTGGAATAAGCTACCAAGTAGTGTGGTAGACAGTAAGACTTTAGGAACTTTCAAAACTCGACCTGATGTTTTTTTAGAAAAAATAAGTGGATAGGACTGGCGAGCTTTGATGGGCTGAATGGCCTGTTCTCGTCCAGAGTGTTCTAATGTCTTTCTGCATATCAGCAATTCTTGATCGTAGATCTTCTGAGATCTCTTTTTAGTAAGGCCTGCCTCACATGAGCAGATGCTTCTAGTGAATAGCAAACATCATTTTTTATTGGTCACAGTAACTCTAAACCACACCTCCAATCTCGTTTCATTGGTTGGACTCCAGGTTTGTTAACGCCTGCTTCCAGTTAGCATTTGTTGAAGTCATCGGCCTGGGGATTCATTCACACACTATAAATATTTGAATGATGTATTCAATATGCACAAGAACAATACAAGAATATGTGTATTATTAGTTAAACCAGACTGTATTTGTTCATTTTTGTAACTTAGATGAAGATAAGGTCATATTTTAGGAGCCAAATGTATACATAAATGCAGTTATTTCCAAAGGGTTTGCATACTTTTTTTTGCTACTCTATTAAAAAAAAATAAACTTTCCAAGTGCGTGTCATTTTGAGAATATTGAGAAATAAGTTTATCTCTACTGTGAAATCCTTACAAGCATAGTTTGCAAAGGCTGGGTTCATCTGTTTAGATAAAGCTGAGCAGTTGTCTGATGTCACAGACCGGGCACAATGCCCTTCGCCACCATATCAGAAACCCCAACAAGACACCCTTGGTTGGACTTTTCTCACAAGAATGAGTGCTTAGTCTGAAAGGAGTGAATTTACTAATGGCAGAGGACAGGGGCAAGGCGGGCACAGAGATGTATAGTCATTCACGCTAAGTTTGGTACACAGTAGTGCGCAGAGGGCAAGTGCTAAGGCAAACAACAGAACACAGGAGGCACATGGGAATGCAAGGATGGCTGCAGACCGGACTAAGACAAAACCTAAAGCTGAGCATTAGCCTGTGTTAATGTCCGTCCATCCACTTGCCTATAAACAGTGTTTACCCCCCCCCCCCCCCCGTAAGTTTAGACATCTTATTATTATATAACACTAGCAGATTATTATATAACACTAGCTGATTACCCAGTGCAAGGGAAAAAAATAAAATGTAGTCTATAAGTCATTAAACAGTAAAACATTAACATTTAAGAAGTAAAGATACATTGAGCACTACTGGAGTGGTTTGGGGTAAACTACATTTTAAAGGCGCTATAACACAACAGGTAAGTAGTACTAACAGCAGCTAAAATGTATTTGGATCATCTCTCGGTAGTAGATCCCTTTTGAAAGGCGCTACACAACCGCTGTGGTATAGAAATTACATTTTCTATGTGAACATCCAAATTTCTGCCTGACAACCTTGCACTACGTGCCTGTGATTTAAGAGAAAATAATTCTGATAAATGTGGACGCTGCCCTTCCGTGCTTAACAGGCAGAAGGTCCAAGCAATTCCTAAGTCCAACACTTTACATGAAGAGGTCTGTACATCTTAGATGTAAACTCTCCATCTTCTTAAAATAATTGATCACAAAAGCAACCTTGAATGTTGCGGGGTTTTAGTGACCTGAACTCACCTTGAGGGACAGTAAGTAGTCGTGCAGGGCAAATTACAAACAGAGTCCTGCTTCGATGGCGCTGATTACACTCATTCGCAAAGATTTCCACTCTCCCAGGATCCAACGGGGCACTTGAAGTGTGTGAAACAGTGTGAGAAGAGAGGACACTGCCCGAAACTGTGAAGCTCTCGACCCCGGCGGAGCAGCCCGACATTCTGCGCCTCCCAGCATCCATTTTGTTCTCACAACCCCTCGCCGCTGAAGGCGGTCTCGTCTTCACATTGTTGACAGCTCGGCGCAGTTAAACAGTAGAAAGACGCAAAGCTGTTTTCCTCATCTCTTCTACTATCAAGTACTGCCAACTAAAAAAAAGTTACAATGTGGCAGTTTCAGTGACAGTCACGTGGACGAATAAATAAAACTTCTCTGTCAGAACGCGCCTGGTGTGCAGATGGCTCAGCGCTGTAGTCCATTGTGTTTACTTCTTTTTAATATCAGTAAAATAACTCTTCACACAAATAATTACAATTCATAAAGACGATATAAAAATGGCGTCCACAAACGAACTGATTGGTTCCTGTATTATAATATGTTCTGTAGTCATATGTAATTTCCATATCATGTGGTCATACGTAATTTCCGTTTCAAACGGGAAAAGAATTTTATATATATAGATTGAATCACAGTGAATTTAATTTGGCTTTTTTGACACTGATCAGCAGCACTGATCAAATTTCAAAATCTTTAATCTCAAAAGTTGAAAACAGATTTCTGCAAAGTGGTCTGAATTAATTAGACATAAAAATTCAATATTTACTAGCATAAGTATCGCCCCCCCTTCAAGTCAGTATTTAGTAGATGCCCCTTTGGCAGCCATGACAGCCTTTAGTCTGTGTCCTCAGGTCTTTCCTTCAGCTCTACACATCTCCAATCTGCCATTTTTCCCCACTCATCCTTACAAGACTGCTCAAGCTCTCTGATTGCGTGGCCGTCGTGAGTGAGCAGCCTTTTAAAATTCTCAAATGGACTGAGGCCTGGACTCTGACCCTGACACTCAACATATTAATATTGTCGTTCTTAAGCCTTTCCAAGGCACACGTTTTTTGCAGACTCCATCAAGTTTTGCTTTAAGGATTCTCAAGTATTTTGCAGCATTCATTTTTTTTCCTTCACAAACTTTCCAGGGCCTGCTGCAGAGAGCCATTACCACAGCCAGCTGGTGCCACCATCATGCTTCATGGTGAGGATGGTGTGTTGTTGATAATGGGCAGCGTTTGGCATAAGGTGTTTAGTCTGATGGCTGCAAATCTCAAATTTGGTCTTACCAGACCATAGAACCTTCTTTCAGCGGACTTCAATGTCTCCCATGACATTCTGGCAAAGTCCTGTGTGTGCTCTTTTGACCGTGACGTTCACTTCGCCACTCCCACACTTTGCTTGCAGTTGTTTTCTGCACAGCCTCTCCAGCCTCATTCACTGTAGCTCGTCACTCCTTCAGAGGTCTCATGGGTCTCTTGATGGCCTCCCTCACTCGTCTTCTTCAGTGTTTGTGGACGACCTGCTCTTGCAGATTTAGATAGATAGATAGATAGATATGAAAGGCACTATATAATAGATAGACAAATACATATGAAAGGCACTATATAATAGATAAATAAATAAATATGAAAGGCACTATATGCTAGATAGATAAATAGATATGAAAGGTACTATATAATAGATAGATAGATAAATAAATATGAAAGGCACTATATGCTAGATAGATAAATAGATATGAAAGGCACTATATAATAGATAAATAGATATGAAAGGCACTATATGCTAGATAGATAAATAGATATGAAAGGCACTATATAATAGATAAATAGATATGAAAGGCACTATATAATAGATAATTAGATATGAAAGGCACTATGTAATAGATAGATAAATAAATAGATATGAAAGGCACTATATAATAGATGGCGGCACGGTGGCGCAGTGGGTAGCGCTGCTGCCTCGCAGTTGGGAGACCTGGGGACCTGGGTTCGCTTCCCGGGTCCTCCCTGCGTGGAGTTTGCATGTTCTCCCTGTGTCTGCTCTGGTTTCCTCCCACAGTCCAAAGACATGCAGGTTAGGTGGATTGGCGATTCTAAATTGGCCCCAGTGTGTGCTTGGTGTGTGGGTGTGTTTGTGTGTGTCCTGCGGTGGGTTGGCACCCTGCCCGGGATTGGTTCCCTGCCTTGTGCCCTGTGTTGGCTGGGATTGGCTCCAGCAGACCCCCGTGACCCTGTGTTCGGATTCAGCGGGTTGGAAAATGGATGGATGGACTATATAATAGATAGATAAATAAATAGATATGAAAGGCACTATATGCTAGATAGATAAATATGAAAGGCACTATATAATAGATAGATAAATATGAAAGGCACTATATAATAGATAGATAGATACAGGGGGAAAAATCACATACTCCAGCAGCAGCATACAGATAAAGACAATATTAAATTAAAGAGTGATAACAATGCAGGTATACAGACAGACAATATCTTTGTATAATGTTAACGTTTACCCCCCCCGGGTGGAACTGAAGAGTCGCATAGTGTGGGGCAGGAACGATCTCCTCAGTCTATCAGTGAGCAGGACGGTGACAGCAGTCTGTCGCTGAAGCTGCTCCTCTGTCTGGAGATGATCCTGTTTAGTGGATGCAGTGGATTCTCCATAATTGACAGGAGTCTGCTCAGCGCCCTTCGCTCTGCCACAGATGTCAGACTGTCCAGCTCCATGCCTGCAATAGAGCCTGCCTTCCTCATCAGTTTGTCCAGGCGTGAGGCGTCCCTCTTCTTTATGCTGCCTCCCCAGCACACCACCGCTCGCCACAACCGTCTGATAGAACATCTGCAGCATCTTATTGCAGATTTTGAAGGACGCCAGCCTTCTAAGGAAGTATAGTATTTACACCTCTGCCCTGCTCTTTCCATTTCTTCTGATCGATTTAACTGGATATTCAGTGACTTGCATCATTTGTTGTCTCTGTCCCCAGACTCGTACTTTTCATGGAGTTGCCTTTTGTTTTCTGTTGCTTTCATTGTATAGGTCAGGCTGCCAGTCTGACTCCCCACAAGTTGTTCCTTCCACATTCAGGTGCATTTAGAAGACAATCCAATGAAACCGATGGTCTCTATTAAACGAATTCTGTGACTTCTAAAACCAGTTGGCCACACCAGCAATGATTTAGGGGTGTCATATTAACAGTGATGAATACTTGAGAGAGTATTTAGTGCTTAGTATTTGTTATTAGTTCAGACCACTTTTCAGAGATTTATTTTCACTTTGACGTGTATTTTGTTGATCAATGTCCCAGTGCAATTATATAAGCAATAATTAAAATGCTTCTTCATACATACTTTACCAAAACTATCCACACTTCCTGGGTAGGGGTTGATTTGTTTCAAACCTAGTTTTGTTAAACTTGACTTGCTTGTTTGGAATGCTATTTGGTTTTAATAAAATCAATAAAATGCTTAAAAAAACTATCTACATGTCCTTCTGTTTCTTTATCCATGTATCACATATCAGATTTGAGGCCTACACTGTGGACACCGACTAATAAACCCAATGATAACTAACAAATGTAGTATACTGTGTAACCAGTAGGGGGCGCCACAGAACCCCAAACCCAAGACACAACCACTGTCAACACAGACATGGGTTCAAATATTGTCCCTTTAATAATAAATATTATCAAGTGTGATCAATGTATAATCAGTACAGAAATACAATCCTCTTCCTCCTCCTCCTCCTCCCAGCAAGCCTCAGACACCACCTCCTGATTCTGACTTCCTGAAGAGATGCAGTGGGCTTCTTGTAAACTGGATTTGTTAATGCTCCCGGTGTGGCGGCAGTGGTCATCTGGAGCACCTCCAAGTCATACAGGAAGCACTGCAGTCTTCCCCCTTGACAGCACTTTGTTTCAACACTCAAGGACCCCGACGGGGCGGCTCTTCTAAACTCCAAGTTCCATGCAACCTTATAGGAGTCCTAACTAAGACCAGCCTGGAGGGACACTGCCACCTATCATTTGGGGGGAATGAATTGCCTCTGACATCCATGTTTGCCCAGTTTATCCATTCATTTTTTTACCCCAAATGGGATAAGGAGTGCCAAACATCCCAGCCAGATTGCAGCTCCTTGCATGCTGTCCTTCCATTATGGCCTCCTAGCCGGGTAAGGTTCACTGTCCATCCCACTCCATTTGCCTTGGCATCTAAAACCGTCTACATTTCTAAATGATGCTATTAGTGAAATGTTTATTCCACCTTGGGGGGCAGATGTGTCATCATTTTTGAAGCTATATCGAAATTTTATTTTGAATAGTTTCCTTTACAATATGTGTTGCCAAGCTTCCTTTCGCAAAACACCACATAGCCCACGGCATTGGGAATTATTGGAGCACTTGACTGTGAAAAACACTTAACTCCGGGGCCTTCTTGACTCGGGGTTGGCTGTGGCCTGAGCTCAATTAAAGCAGAGATTTAGAGCTCGTTATTAGACTCTGCTAAATAGGCCTGTAGGCCAGAAAACATGTCAGCATTCATTTGGGTCAAAAAAACATGAAACAAGTCAAATTACTGGGAAGAACACCCTGCCTTACAGCCAATTCTTCAAGGATAGGCCCCTCGCAGCCTTACATAGGATTAAGTTCAGATTGTAATAACAGTGCTAAGAAAACGTGGAATCATTTCATGTTGGTTTGCATACATTTTCTTTATATTTCTAAGGGGTAATGACAATAGCAGACCATATCATATTAAAGACAAAATTGTTGACTGTGGTCCAGTGCTGTATAAAATACTCAACAGCCCATAATTGAGTAAAAACACAGATACCTTTCTGAAAAAGTTTTAAAGTATCTGATATTAAGTGTACAGTCGTGGCCAAAAGTTTTGAGGATGACCCAAGTATTGATTTTCACAAAGTTTGCTGCTTCAGTGTTTTTAGATCTTTTTGTCAGAAGTTTCTATGGTGTACTGAAGTAGAACTACAAGCAGTTCATACGTTTCAGAGGCTTTAATTGACAATGACATTCAGTTTGTGAGTCCATATTTGTAGTGTTGGCCCTTCTTTCTTTTTCAAGACCTCTGCAATTTGCCCTGGCAGGCTGTCAATCAACTTCTGGGCCCAGTCCTGACTGATGGCAGCCCATTCTTGCATAATCAATGCCTGGAGTTTGTCAGAATTGGTGGGGTTTTGTTTGTCCACCTGCCTCTTGAGGGTTGACCACCAAGTTCTCAATGGGATTAAGATCTGGGGAGTTTCCTGGCCATGGACCCCACATTTCAATGTTTTGTTCCCCGAGCCACTTAGTTCTCACTTTGGCCTTATGGCCTGGTGCTCCATCATTTTGGAATAGATAGACAGATAGATAGATAGATAGATAGATAGATAGATAGATAGATAGATAGATAGATAGATAGATACTTTATTAATCCCAATGGGAAATTCACATTCTCCAGCAGCAGCATACTGATACAATAAACAATATTAAAGTAAGATTGATAATAATGCAGGTAAAAAACAGACAATAACTTTGTATAATGTTATAATGTTAACGTTTACCCCCCCCCCCCCGGGTGGAATTAAAGAGTCGCATAGTTTGGGGGAGGAACGATCTCCTCAGTCTGTCAGTGGAGCAGGACGGTGACAGCAGTCTGTCGCTGAAGCTGCTCTTCTGTCTGGAGATGATCCTGTTCAGTGGATGCAGTGGATTCTCCATAATTGATAGGAGTCTGCTCAGCGCCCGTCGCTCTGCCACAGATGTTAAACTGTCCAGCTCCATGCCAACAATAGAGCCTGCCTTCCTCACCAGTTTGTCCAGGCGTGAGGCGTCCTTCTTCTTTATGCTGCCTCCCCAGCACACCACCGCGTAGAAGAGGGCGCTCGCCACAACCGTCTGATAGAACATCTGTAGCATCTTATTGCAGATGTTGAAGGACGCCAGACTTCTAAGGAAGTATAACCGGCTCTGTCCTTTCTTACACAGAGCATCAGTATTGGCAGTCCAGTCCAATTTATCATCCAGCTGCACTCCCAGATATTTATAGGTCTGCACCCTCTGCACACAGTCACCTCTGATGATCACGGGGTCCATGAGGTGCCTGGGTCTCCTAAAATCCACCACCAGCTCCTTGGTTTTGCTGGTGTTCAGTTGTAGGTGGTTTGAGTCGCACCATTTAACAAAGTCATTGAATAGGCATTGTTGGTCACCAAACTGTTCTTGGATGGTTGGGAGAAGTCGCTCTCGGAGGGTGTTTTGGTCCCATTCTTTATTCATGGCTGTGTTCTTATTTCAAATTGTGATTGAGCCCACTGCCTTAGCTCAGAAAGAACCCCACACATGAATGGTCTCAGGATGCTTTACTGCTGGCATGACACAGGACTGACGGTAGCGCCGCTCACCTTTTCTTTTTTCTGGATGCCCCAAACAGCCGTAAAGGGGATTCATCAGAGACAATGACTTGACCCCAGCAATCCCTGTATCCTTTTTAGAATCTCAGTCTGTCCCTGATGGTTTTCTTGACTTCTTTGCTGCCCTTCTTGACACTCACCAGGCCATCCTCCAGAAGTCTTCACCCCTCTCACACCTGCCTGCTGCCATTCCTGAGCAAGCTCTGCACTGGTGGTGCCCGCTGCTGAATCAACTTTAGGACCTGGTGCTTGCTGGACTTTCTTGGGGGTCCTGAAGCCTTCTTCACAATAGCAGTGGACGTGGTTTTTTTTGGGATTAAATTAATTTTCATGGCAGACAGGGACTGTGCAATTAATTGCAATTCATCTGCTCACTCTTAAGAACATTCTGGAGTAGATGCAAATTGCCATCATAAAAACTGAGGCAGCAAACTTTGTGAAAATTAATATTTGTGTAATTCTCAAAAACCTTTGGCCACAACTGTAGTTAAGTATAAGTAAATGTTGGATCTATCATCTGTGTTGTATACACTCACTTAGCAAATTCCTAAGACCACCACACTTAATACTGGGCAGGGCCTCCTTTTGCTTTCAAAACCATGGATTCCACAACAATTCCTTTGACGTTCTGCTCCATGTTTCTGTAGATTTGTCAACAGCCCATTCATGCTGTGAGTCTCCTCTTCTACCACATCCCAGAGGGATTCAACTGGAATCAGATCCAGTAACTGGGAAGGCCACTGAAGAACACCGAACTCATTGTCATGTCCATGAAACCAGTTTGAGAAGACTTTTGCTTTGTGACATGGGGCATTGTCATGCCGTATTTAGCCATTAGAAGATGAAGGGATGCACATGGTCAGCAACAACACTCAGATAGGCTGTTTGATTGGTAATAATGTTCCCAAAGTGTGCCAACAAAACATTCCCCTCCACCATTACACCACTTCCACCAGGCTGACACAAGGCAGGTCGGGTGGATGAATGAATGCTTTTGGCTCCCAGTTCTGACCCTACCACCTGTATGTATGCCTTAGCAGATGCTGAGATTTATCTGTCCAGTTTTTGGTGAGCCCATGCCCACTGCAACCTCAGCTGTCTGTTCTTGGCTGACAGGAGTGGAACTTGACGTGGTCTTCTGCTGTTGTAAAATTAGTCTTTCCACAGTGCTAGGCTGAAACTTTATATTTGTTAATTTATACAAATCTAAAAACCACCTTCACTGTGTATCAAATACATTTGTATGAAACTTCCACAGAGTGCTTTTTTTATGTGCACTGGGGGCCATCTTTTACTGGGGCCTGCTACTAAGTGATGTCATTCGTGGGTCTTTGTCCCATTTCCTGTCTGCAGCTTTGACTTTCTTAAAAAGGTTCCTTCCACCAAAGCCTTCTGGTTTTTTCTTCCAAAAGAATAAAACGGCAGTATTGTCCAGAGTCGTAAGAGACGACAGGGCTGCCATTGTACTGTTGTGACCAGCGCTTGAAGCTGCCTGTTCCGCCGTTATGGCAACACTAGACGTTTTGTTGTCAGCATGGCTGGTTTTGTTGCTGGAATTGCCTTTCTGATTTTGTTCAGAGTGTTCTTGAATTAATTGCTGTAGGGCATGGCAGGCACAGGGGCAAGAAGACTGGACTCTTGACTCTTTCACTGGTCATTTCTTTTCTTTTTGATTTAAAAAAAGTAAGTTGCAGAGTAAAGGAATAAAGACCGACATAGAAAATAAAAAGATCCATCCATTTCCTAACTACCTTATTTGGTTTAACGTCAGAGAATCAAAGCCAGCAGGCAGAAATAATAAGCATACTGTATCTTTGTGATGTGGGAGGAAAGCTGGGATATTTGTAGGAAACCCCACACAGACACGGGGAGAACATAAAGTACAAACTCCATTGCACCCACTGAACGGGATCATCTCCAGACAGAGGAGCAGCTTCAGCCACAGACTGCTGTCACCGTCCTGCTCCAGTGACAGACTGAGGAGATCGGTCCTCCCTCACACTATGCGACTCTTCAATTCCACCTGGGGGGGGGGCTAAACGTTAACATTTAATATTATACAAAGTTATATACCTGCATTATTATCAATCTTTAATACTGTTGATTGTATCAGTATGCTGCTGCTGGAGAATGTGAATTTCCCCTTGGGATTATCTATCTATCTATCTATCTATCTCTCTCTCTCTCTCTCTCTCTCTCTCTCTCTCTCTCTCTCTCTCTCTCTCTCTATCTATCTATCTCTCTCTCTCTCTCTCTCTCTCTCTCTCTCTCTCTCTCTCTCTCTCTCTCAGACGGACACCATACCAGGTATGTAAACCCTTATATTTACTACCCTAATCCTGAACTGTGTGAGACAACTAATAACTCTGCCACCATGCTGCTAGGAAACGTTATATCCAAATTAAAGCACCAGTAAGGAAAGGATTTTGCTGGATTGGTCTTTTAATACCGGAGTTTGTGTCCTGGGTGCCCCCCCAAATGGAGTTTGCATGTTCTCCCCATATACATGTGGGTTTCTTCTGGTGCTCCAGTTTCCTCCCACAGTCGAAAGAAGTGCAGGTTGGGTGGATTAGGATTGTTAAATTGGCTCAAGAGTGTGTGTGTGTGTGTGTGTGTGTGTTCACCCTGTGATGGACTGGTACCCTATCCAGGGCTTGTTGCTGCCTTGTCCTAAATTTTTGCTGTGATAGGCTCCAGTTTCCTCACAACTGTACCCTGGATAAGTGGGTGACCAGAGGGACGGGTGGATGAATTGACAGATGGACAGATGCTCTATTCATTTTTTGATTTTGGGTTGTCTGTCTCTGATGCTTTTTTTTTTAATGACTTAAAAGTGGCACAGTGAGGACTTGGAATCCAGTGATTAGGGTTTGTACAAAACCATTTGCACTTCAGCTGTCACATGCTTATGGAAGAATATCAGAGAAATTATTTCACTGCTGTTTCTGTAAAATTGACATAATTTAATAATGTGTAATTATCTTATTTGTCACTCTGTTATTAAAATGTGCTCACTTTTATCTATCTATCTATCTATCTATCTATCTATCTATCTATCTATCTATCTATCTATCTATCTATCTATCTATCTATCTATCTATCTATCTATCTATTGTAGTGCCTTACACATCTATCTATCTTTAATTATAATACTATTATATAGTGCCTGTCATCTATCTATCTATCTATCTATCTATCTATCTATCTATCTATCTATCTATCTATCTATCTATCTATCTATCTATCGTGTATTTTATGTCTGATTACTATAATTTCATTTTCATATGTGTCTAGCATGTCCTTTCTATATATCGATCCATCAGTTTTTTTTTGTCTGTCTATCTGTTATGACTTAGGGCTCGTTTATACTTCACGCTCAGAACGCATACGCGCATACATCATGGCTGCCACGCATTCCCAGCGTTCATTTCACGTGTCCTCTGAGCAGATCCTCAGAAATTAATGTGACGTGTGCGCGAGTTGCTATACCAGCAAAAAGTCGATGCACAGTGTGCTAAAAGTTGGAATGTGACGTCAGAGTCTCTGGTTACTATCTACATGTGACAGAAAGCCGCTATGCAGATCCTACGAGATCGATGTCTGCGCTTCGATGTTTGATAAATGGTTCGATGTGGTGAAGCAAAATGGCGACATACAGAAGCATTGAGGTGCTTTTCTATTCAAGTGTCGCATATTCCCAATCATAATGACATGATATGTTTTAAAAGTCTCTTTTGTGTCATCTTTTTTTTTTTTTTTTGCAACTTCACAACAGCAACATAATGTACAGTGCTGCATTTGAGCCACTGAGAAAAAGAATTAAGGACATGGTGAAAACGTGTATTTTGTGATTAAAGTTGAAGTTTCGGCATTAATCTCAAAATGTCCACTTTAACCTCGTAGTTTACTTTGTCATTAAATCAGACCATCGTAAACGTCATCCCAGTTTTTAATCGCTACTGCAAGCAGCAATAGATCACCACACAGAACACATTACATGTATGATATTCCAACTCTCTGCACATTTAGTATCTTTAGATTTATACTTGATATCACTTTCGTGATGAAATGCATTAAAGTGTGTATGTTACATTTTACAGATAAATCGGTAATTTCATTTAAATAATGAATACTGTTAATAATTACACACATGGGGGTGACACAGTGGTGGAGCGGTAGCACAGCTGTCTCGCAGGGAGTCACGTCACTGGTATTCCCTGCTGGGTTTCCATACTGTGCTCCAGTTTCCTTCCAAACATATGCAGATTTGGGGATTTGGTGCCGCTGAAATGACGCCAGTGTATGTGTGTGCTTGTATTCACCTTGTGATGAGTTGAGGCCTCGTCCAGGGATTGCTTCTCACTTGTACCCAATGCTTGCTGGAATGGACACATCCCTGGATTGATGAATTTAATCATTAAATATCCTTTTCAGATATTGCGGTAAAGTGTCATTGGAATTTAATGGGTGTTTCAGGCAATTCACAACACAGAGAAGCCAAACTTGTTCTCACCGTGATAATATCTCGCACTGCCACCTGCTGGATTCCTCCAGATTTACGTAAAGTATGCGCACAGGTATAAACACTACAACGCTTACGTAGCAGGAGCGTCCGCTGCTTCATGCGTTGCGTCGCGTGAAGTGTAAATCCGGCCTTAGAGTTTCCTCCAAGACAAAATAGGTATGAGACCTTCTAAAACAAGCCAAGCCACAGGGCAAAATCCTACTTGCTCTGCCCGGCTCACCTGACTTCAGCCAGGCCCCTAATGCTACATGGTGGCAGGGCCAAAAATGGGGAACTGGTAATACAAAAATAAATATTACCAAAATATAAGAAAAGATCCACCATAGAAGGAATTAAACCGTAAAAACCTGGCTTGTGTTAAAGTTGCACACGAAGAATCCTTTAGACGTCAAGAATGCATTTTATAAATACGAGCAAAATGCAAAGACAAGCTCAAAAGAGTAATAATAATAATAATGCAATTTATTTATAGGGCACTTTACATTAGCAGTAAATCTCAAAGTGCTACATAAAAAGTTTAAACAAAGGCAAAGCAAGATAAAAACAGAGATAAAACAACAATAATTATAGCATTCTTGTTAACTAGTCATTTAGCCCGTTACCATAATGGGCGCTAGAACAGTAGTGCATAAACATTAGTAGGAACAGTCTATATTAAATGGCAAGGGACTTTGACCTCATTCTTTTTGTTGGTCGTATTTTTCTTTCTTTCAGCCTTTCTTTTGTTGATGTTTACTTGCTGAGCTGACCGTTCTTCGTGGGCTGCCGCCGTGTATTGTGTGTCTTTAATTTTCTGTGACAGTAATACTGTCTTGTATGGCTCTATTCAATAAGGGCGCGCACAAAAAGGGCGACCTCAATTGAGCGCGGTGAATAAAGGCGTTCGTAGATAATTTAGTTCAAATAGCTCTGGAATATGTGAAGAGCAACAAAGGTGCAGATCTTTATTTACGCGCGCCTTTATTCGCTGCACCCAATTGAGGTCGCCCTTTTGAGGCTCGCCTTTTTGTGCGCACCCTTATTGAAGGATACCGTCTTGTACGTCCGCTGGCTTGTATGTCCGTAATATACCTTTAATTTTCTCTGGCGGTAATACAGATGTGCCCGTCGGTAATATGCCTTTAATCTCCTCTGACAGTAATACTGGCTTGTATGTGGCTGTAATATGCGTCACTGTATTGTGTACCTTTAACTTCCTCTCACAGTAATACTGGTTTGTATTTCTGTAAAACGCCTCTAACTTTCTCTGACAGTAATATCGCGCATCGCACCGTGCCTCGCGCATGCACACTTCATCAGGAGACAACCACACACGGACACCTGGACGCACACAGGGATTTTATATATAGATAAGCTAAGCCCGGGATTGGTTCCTGCCTTGTGCCCTGTGTTGGGTGGGATTGGCTCCAGCAGACCCCCGTGACCCTGTGTTCGGATTCAGCGGGTTGGAAAATGGATGGATGGATAAAAGAGAAAAAAAGAGGCCTAACAGAGTTGCCTGAAAGGCAGAAAAGGTTGCCTAAAGTCCCAGTACGATATCAAAAATTAGAAACCCTAAACAAAGCAAGATGTATTCAAAAATCCAGAAACTCCAACACAGAAATCGTGATAACTCACTGAAACTCCAACCAAACAATGATTTCCTTCTCCTGAGCCTTTCCAGCCAATTTAAATAGCCAGAGGGAGGGGTCAGTAGTTGGTGACGCCTCCTGGGGCTCCACCCACAACTATATTTAAAGAGACAATGCACAATTACAAACATCACTTATGAAGCCACTCGCATTAATAAGTCCCAATGAACAAAAACAACTAAGATACATAAAATACACGTAGCTTTAAACAACTAAATAACTATCAATCCATCTGTCTATTTAAGAGTGGCTGTTTAAATAATTTTCAGAGAATATTTATATAGTCCATCCGTCTAGCTAGCCATTATATTGTGCTTATCCTATCAATTTATCTACAGACCAGACTCTGTTCACTGTTATTGTTACCATTCTTCTTCTTTTTTTTTTTTTTTCGCTCGTATAAAGTCGCCATTTCTGTTATTATCATTTAGCAGCAAATGTCTGCCAGCTCTTGAAGGAAGATGAACAAATGTGAATGCTGACAGTATTTTGGTCTTTGCTGTCTGTGTCAGCGATTACCGATCGTCTCATCCCGCTTTGGCTGAGCAGCTGGCCACAGCTGAAGTGTGCAGAGCTTTCTAGATCTTCTGCTGGCTTTGCTGTTCTGCCCTTAAGTGTCCCTTCACCCAGTTCTCTGCTTGTGTAACAGTCTTAGACGTGACGTTTCCCATTTTGTGTCATAAGTCTCCTCTATTTTCACCGTCTTATCTTTTCTTAATCCAATAAACTACTAGGCAGGATCAGAAAGTCACTGATTTAGCTGCATATTAAATAGACGTACGAAAGTGGGAGCGTGCAGGTCTCGTACTCCATGTTATTTACAGGAGTTGCAAGTTCAGCAGGCATTTAGTGGGCTCCAGTGTGCATGGGATGAACGAGTGCCCTGTACAGGGCTGTTTGCTTCAGTGTTGAAAATCTATTTCTGCATGTTTATTTATTTTTGTAAGTGATATTTTATGTCTTGGAAACAAATGCCAGCTCTGTGGCATTATTCTAGGAGATTGGTAGGAATATTTGACGGAAAAAGGCAATATCAGAGACTGAAGGGAAGAAAAATCAATCAAAACTGCACGGCAAGCTGAGACAAAAATCTAACGTCAAAAATCATAGCATGAGTCGAACGCCAGAAGATAAAGAGTGAAGAATTATACGGCACAAGGAGTCGTAGTATAAATCCACAAACTTGGATAACAAGGACATCTATTGGTGACCTTCGTATTACATTGTTGAGAAAGGTCATGACCTTCGAGGACACACCCCTACCATCGGTGTGTGTCTTTGCTCTGTAGGAGGAAGCCCACACGGACACGGGGAGAACACGCCAACCCCACACAGGGAGGACCAGGGATGTGAACGCTGGCAGTAGCACTACCACTGTGTCACCCTGATTGGAGGCGTGAAATGAAGACCAGCGAGCTCAGTTTATAAGCGGCTGTTTCTGGATGGTTCCATTTCTGCGTAATGGGATTATGAAGAGCTGTGCGTGTCGGGGAGGCAGATGGCAGGCTGGAGGACCAGGCCGCGCACTCAGTGAATGTGACTTTCAGCTCTGCGCGTGCTGTCATTGCCACAAGTCTTACTTTATGTAGATCCTCAGTGACCAGAATTAGCAAAAGGCTTTAGGGATGTTACACTTTAGTTGTTTTGTTTTGCAGCTTGTGTTTTCCCCCTCTTTTAACAGTGTTTTTGGCCTATGTGACCCTTCATCCATCATCAGGCGCATTCAGTCAAATTTAGAGCCTATCCTGGCAGCCTCGGGTACAAGGCAAGAACCAACTCTGGACAGATTGACAGCTCATCACAGGGCACACTCACTCATTCACACTCACACTCTTACAAGGACAGTTCTGCCCTGACGGTTACACTTTTTGCAGGCGGCTGGGATTTGGGATGAAAGCTTAAATAATGCTATGATCAAATGTCCTGCAGACACGGGGACAAATGCATGCAGTCAGTAACCAGGTCACCAGGTCCCCTGTGTGCCAGCAGTGCCAGTCACTCCAAGGCCTTATGCTCGGGTCTGTCACCAGTTATTTAAAGCAGTGGCTCTCAGCGCCTCAGTGTGGCTGCAGGTGTTTGTTTTAACCATTTTCTCAATCAGTAAATTGTTTTTACTTTAATTGATCTCATTGTTTAATTAACTAACCCATTTTTTCCTTTTATTTTGCATTTAGAAAAGTGCAGTGGAATCATGCTTACAGGAAATTAAGACGTATTTGTATGTTTTCTGTATCTTTTAAATGGCTGCTTTGCTTTATTTTTTTTTAATTCACTTTCTCTGTGGAATTTGCTTTCCTAATTGTACCTGAATTCAGACAACTAATGCTGAACAGAGCAGACCCCAGCACAGCTGACTCGTGACAGGAGCAGCTACTTCAGTGTTACCCCCTTGTGTGCTTATCCACCTTAATAAAAGGATAAGTGTCTGTGTGTCCGCCTGTAAAGCCGACCAGTTTGTTTATCATTGTCATTCCATCATATGGCGCATCACAAACACTACATTTACTTTTGTAAATCCTATACCAAATGTCATAACAGAGACACATGCATTGTATTTGTCATTCCCAAAGATGACACATCTCAAGCATTTGTAGTGATGCATTTTATAACGTATTACTGCAAATGTTTGTGATGCATCATCTGTTAAAATGGAAAATGCAATGCATTTTATTACTACATGCATTACAAATTACATACTGTAGATTCCAATACATGATGCACAACAAACATTAACACTGAAATCTGCATTGATTACTTAGGTTTTTAACCCGTCTTAGATGGTGTAGCTACAGCACAGAGCCCCAAACCGCATACACAATATCAACCAACACAGTTCAGGGTTCAAATAAAGGATTTTAATTCATCAATAGTTATTACAAGTGAACACAGCCAGTCCACTCAGGTGGCACAGTGCTGGGTTTGAGTCCCAGGTCCTCACTGCACATTGAGTAGTGAGAGAAGTGCTATATAAATGTAAAGAATTATTATTATTATTAATACACAATCACAATGCTCTTCTGCTCCTTCCACCTTCTTGGTGAGTGTCGCCCACTGCCACCCAAATCTGACTCGACCAAGACAGACAAGGCACCTCCTTTGATTTTGAGTCAGGTGGAAGCCCCAAAAAGTATGGACTGCTAATCCCTGTGGCACCCTCTGTAACCGAACAGGGATGCCCTGTGGGACCACAACTCCCAGCAAGCCCTGTGGGTGCCTATATAGGTAATGTTACTCAGAGATGTTGCCATCTGGTGTGTGGGGGGAGTAAATAGTTCAAGTTGCCTCTTCCTGTCACTCCATGATATCAGCTTCCAGGCCGGGCAAGAATCCTTGATTGTACCCTTCTAGGATGCCATGCAGCATTGGTACCATTTTCCAACCTCCTGGCTATGGCATGGAATGCCCTACCTCTCTTGTTTAATCATTTGCGTGGTCTGCCGGCCAGGTAAGTAATTTTGGACCATCCCGGCTGTGACCCCAGCCTTTGGTTGCTGCCCATTACAAAGGGTAGCACAGCTCATTAGTAAATAATTAGTATCCTCTTTAATAAAATCCCTGTGTGCGTCCAGGTGTCCGTGTGTGGGTGTCTTCTGGTGAAGTGCGCATGCGCGGGGCACGGTGCGATGCGCGATATTACTGTCAGAGAAAGTTAGAGGCGTTTTACGGAAATCCAAACCAGTATTACTGTGAGAGGAAATTAAAGGTACACAATACAGTGACGCATATTACAGCCACATACAAGCCAGTATTACTGTCAGAGGAGATTAAAGGCATATTATCGACGCGCACGCCTGTATTACCGCCAAAGAAAATTAAAGGTATATTACGGACGTACAAGACGGTATCCTTCAATAAGGGCGCGCACAAAAAGGCGAGCCTCAAAAGGGTGACCTCAATTGGGCGCAGCGAATAAAGGCGCGCGTAAATAAAGATCTGCACCTTTGTTGCTCTTCACATATTCCAGAGCCATTTGAACTAAATTATCTACGAACGCCTTTATTCGCCGCGCTCAACTGAGGTCGCCCTTTTGAAGCTCACCTTTTTGTGTGCGCCCTTATTGAATAGAGCCGTACAAGACGGTATTACTGTCACAGAAAATTAAAGACACACAATACACGGCGGCAGCCCACGAAGAACGGTCAGCTCAGCAAGTAAAAAGAAAGGCTGAAAGAAAGAAAAATACGAGCAACAAACAGAATGAGGTCAGAGTCCTTTGCCATTTAATACAGACTGTTCCTACTAATGTTTGTGCACTACTGTTCTAGCGCCCATTATTGTAACGGGCTTAATGACTAGTAAAGCTATAAACAGTTGAACTAATTAAACAATGGGATGAATTAAAAGCAACAATGACTGACTAATGGAGAGTCTGGTTGGAGCAGAAACCTGCAGCCATAGGGGTCCCGAGGGCTGAACTTTGAGAACCACTGCTTTAAATTATTCCATTATTTTAGTAAAACGTATTTTGTGCAGCTTATTTTGTGTTTCTTTCCACGGGTTTTAAACTTCTTTTTTTTCATGGTTTCTAAGGGCTTTTTTTCCAAAGAGCTACTTGTATAGCTAATGAAGTTTTTGCCGTTTTTTAATTGTTTGATTCTTCTCATTTTTTGCCTTGTTACTTGCACATTTTGGCTCGATTCAGCTATTTGAGAAATCCAAACAGTTTGATGGATTCCATGGACTCCTCTCATTAGGAGTCATTTTTGTTTTTTTTTTGTATCGGACTTCTAATTAATTTTTACTGACTTATTGCTGTCTTTCTCAATATCTCAAGGCTGTTTTTAATTTGTGTGGCAACATCTTTTTTTTCCCTCCCCTTTTCCTTGACTCCATCCAATAATGTCAAGTGAAGTTGCCAAACCGCATTTTGGAAAGTGCCCAGGCTTCCCTCTTTGTCTCAATCATTTAGTTTTATCTGCGCTGTAAAACAAATCCCCTCAGTAGTCTGGTACAGCGTCTTGTGCCTGAAAAGCTTATTGCATGCTATTTTTAATTGCCTATTTTTGTTATTGTAAGGGGAAACGGAGGAAAGGCCCTGAGGACGATGGGACTTTGCTGCTGGTGGAGATTTTTATGAATGCGGCCGTTTTCTTTTATTCCATGATGCGGAAACCCGTCACAGTCTACCACCGCTATGTACTGTGTAGTATAGATATTGTAATGGGGTTGCAATTTGACCCTTTTTGTTTTGAATTTGCACATTTTTAGGCCTCCCTGAACGTACTTTGACCAGTTGCTGAATGATTTTCATCTTGTTGTGTAAGGGTGTGAGAACACAATGACCCTGAAATGAAACACACTGTTAGTTAGTAGCTCTGTGAAGAGCCAAATACCAACTGAGTTGGAGCAAACCTGCCCCACATACTGTGTCACCTCAGGTAGATGTTGAAGGTTTTCATAAGTAACGCCAGGACTCCTATTATCTGCACATTTTTGCTACTCTACACTACCAGGCAAAATTTTGGACAAACACCCAAACATTTTCAACTTTTTGATGGAAATGGATATATTTTTATTAAGATCCCTTGAAATTCATCTAAAAATACAGCCAAGACATTACTGGTGTGGCTAATGACAGAGGAAAAGACCATCCTGGGATGCTGGCCTTAGAGGCAGAGTTCCAAAGAAAATGGTACATCTGGAACTGGCAGATAAATAAGAAAAAGATTAAAATGGGCAAAAGGACACAGACATTAAACAGAAGATGACTGGAAAAGCACATTATGGCCAGCATCCTCTTTTCTCTGTTTTAAAGAAGCGGCAAACTGAGGACCTGTAAGGCATTTGTTTCTCACATTACACACGCAGATGTCCTTCTCCCGTTAAGCAGTTGTCCGTCTCGGCCTTCCCCTTCTTTATTCTGCCCTGGTCAGATACTGTTTGCTCTCTTCTCTCAAGATAGTAACGGACACCATTGTATGAAATCTTCAGTTTCTTGACAGTCTGTCATTCGGAGTGACCTTCAGTCTGCAAAGTTTCTTGAGAAAGCTGTTTCATTTTGGCCATTTATGAACCCAAAACTGAACTTTAGGAACTGAACTCTACCTCACAACACACATGAGCAGATTAACAGGCTCCAGCAGCGCTAACACAATTACAAAGTTTTCTCTAATAACCAATTTTTATTTATGCTTGATTAATTAAGGATAAACTCAGGGAGTTTACCATTAGAACAGTAGAGGTAAAAATGAGATTATTGTAATCAAATGTGAATAGTAAATTAAAAATAAGTCCTTTCAAGCAGTAACAGCCATTTGAAACACTAGAAGTGTCTTGGCTATATCTTTAAATCAATTAAATGGTATCTTGATTAAAAAAGTATCAATTTGTATAAAAAAAATGAAAATTTCTAGGGGTATCCAGACTTTTGACTCTGTGTGTGTGTGTGTGTGTATGTATATAAAATACTATATTATTAAATACTGTATATAATATACTAATAGATCTGAATCACAATCTGATTATTTGAGTGGTTACCTACTGTGGTTGGTCGGCCACTCAGCAAATCTCCACCATGTCCTCTGAGTTGCGAGAAGCAGGTTATAGATATGTGATACAGTATCTGCCAAATAATACAAAGAGTATACAACACATGTTTTGCCATTATTGGGACACATCAGTTGTACGCTGTTTTGCTTCCTCTTACAGGGATCGAACCTTAGAATATCAACGCCTGATGTTGTGCCACAGCGGCTGGTTTGCTTACTTCACAGGGTAAAGATTGGAGTATGACATTCATAGGTCTGATTTGCAATCTGATATTTGGGTTTTTACCTACCAGGTAACGCTTGTGGTTGGTTGGCCAGTCGGTAAACGTCTGCCGTGTCCTCTCAGTTGCGAGAAGCAGATCATAGAAGTATGATGTGATACAGCACCTGCCAAATAACACAGGGAGGACATGAGATGTGCGAGGTTCAGTCCTGTAAGGGGAAGCAAAGGTGCGTACACCTGATGAGCCCCAATTAGGTGAAACACATGTCATGTACTCTTTGTATTATTTGGCAGGTACTATATCAAACACACATACATACATATATACATATATATATATATATATCACAATCTGATTGGGGGTGGCACAGTGGCGCAGTGTGTAGCGCTGCTGCCTCACAGTTGTGAGATCTGGGGACCTGGGTTCGCTTCCCGGGTCCTCCCTGCGTGGAGTTTGCATGTTCTCCCCGTGTCTGCGTGGGTTTCCTCCCACAGTCCAAAGACATGCCGGTTAGGTGGATTGGTGATTCTAAATTGGCCCTAGTGTGTGCTTGGTGTGTTTGTGTGTGTCCTGCGGTGGGTTGGCACCCTGCCCGGGATTGGTTCCTGCCTTGTGCCCTGTGTTGGCTGGGATTGGCTCCAGCAGACCCCCGTGACCCTGTGTTCGGATTCAGCGGGTTGGAAAATGGATGGATGGACAATCTGATTGTCAGCAAGTCAGCTAACTTCCGCCACGGTGCCCTCTTTCAGTTGCGAGAAGCAGATCATAGAATGGTTGAATAGTTTACTGTCAAATAATGCAAAGCGTATGCAACACGTGTTTCGCCCTAATTCTGGGCTCATCAGGCGTACACACTAGCGTTACCCGGTAGGTAACCACCCATATAATCAGATTGTGATTCAGACTACGAATGCCATGAATGTAATTACCCCGATCTACATGCTGTCAAATGAACGAACCACACGCCGTGGCTCAACGTTAGAGGCATCGCCTCTAGCGCTGACGTCCGAAGTTCGATTCCCCGAGAGGGGGGTGCAGTGATATATAGTTTTTGCATGCTTTAGGAGTGCAGTGTTGTGACCAGTCATCTGTGAGGTACAATTCTTTAGTAACACTTTAGTTTAGGTACTGCAAAAATGAATCTATAATAATAATAATAATTCATTACATTTATATAGCGCTTTTCCCAGTACTCAAAGTGCTATCCACACAGGGAGGAACCAGGAAGCGAACCCACAATCTTCCACAGTCTCCTTACTGCAAAGCAGCAGCACTACCACTGCGCCAATCTATTACTCATTTATTCTTATGTAAGAAGCCCTTAACAATGTGATCTATGTAAGTCCAAAGGGGGACCTCCCATCCCAGACCTTGTATCAGTCATCATTCAAATGGTGTATCGAGTATGACCATCAGAGCTGATGGGGATGGTGGTTCCTTCCATGTTGAATTGAGCACAAGCGTAACCCAGTACCATTATAAACAATTGTAACTTGTGACCCGGTACTTGAGAAATACTGCATTACTTGACGCTCGGCAGATGATTGCTGCTCTTCTTCTTCTTCCTATGAGTGGCCTCAGCAATGTACTTAATGCTCAGCAGATGTTGCTGCAGTTCTTTTCCTTTCTGCCATGTCATCCTCTCAAGTATTTTGAACCCCAATAACCCCACAATTTTTTTTGCTTCACTCAGTGTTTATCACGTCATAAGCTTAATGTTGTATCCCCTGTGATACGCGAGTACTCGCTTGACAGATGGATGTAGCCCTTGAGATTTTGTATGTATTGATCATTTTGACATTCAGAATCATTTGTCTGTTTAAACAACTGTTTGACTCATTGCCCGATTAGGCCGTTGTTTGTGGGATCTTTTACTTTGAGATGGTTCATTCAAGGACTGAGACTGAACTCGATTTCCCAGGTTTCAAGTTAGACACTGTGGTGTATTTTTATTATTATTCATTTCCATTTGCTCACATTACTATGAATAACTTTGCTATTCCAGTTGTCCCAATGCTGAACCAAGATAACTAAAAAAAATTCCAGCGTTTCAAATAATAGTGTGCAGTGCACAGTGTAATTGCATTAAGATTGTATCTGTTGTACAGAGGGTACAGCACAGGATGTGGACACAGCTTACCCAGAAAATCGCATCTTATTTAATCGTCAGATTATTCATATTTGGATCCTAAATAAACTGTTGGCAGTAACAGATGCAGAGTAAAGTAAGTCGTTTCCACTTGTGCTTTGAGATCCTGTCATTCAGATGCTGTAGCTTTCTCCGAGGACACATGTGGAAGTGAAAGCACTTTTCATTTCTATGCCATCCATCTGCACAGCACTTGAAGCAGGAAGTGACAAGCCTGACAAACGGCGACCTGGCAGACACAGAAACGAACAGTTCCCATTCCCCTTTACACGTTTTAATCTGAGAACAATCAACAATGAAAGATAAATGGGCAGCAGCAGCATCCGATTTTTGTTTCTTCTCTAGTAGTGTCTCCGTCATTCCAAAATTAATAAAAGACACTACAGCTAAATACTTGGCATGCTTTTACTTTAATTATCACCAGGGATTCATACATCCCAACTTTGTGCATTCATGGCTCAGTTCTATCTTCTACAGCTTTGTGTGGAGTTTCTGTCATATGTATGAGGGACATTTTTATTGCTTGCCCCCTGTCTTGATGTACCCTGCGAAAGACGAAATGATCTAAATGTAAGACAATCTAAATGGCCATGACCTACGTTTACCTTCCTTCCAGTGAACACTTCTTGAAAAAGGCCCCAATTTGCCAGTTTTGTCTTACCCATCCTCAATGGCCTGCCCTCCTTGTGGTGTTCATGTGTGTATCTGCTCAGGGTTGCCTGGTCAGCCATTGAGGATTACTGCATATTACCGAACCCCTGACTCTGTGCCAGGAAGTAAGAGCAGCTCACACTTTGCAGGCAGATTGCATCTGTTTTATATGTTTTGAATGCTGTCTAAGCTGATCATAAAGATTTGTCTTACCTGCAGTAGTCTGTGCATTTGTCTCATATTTACAAAATACATTCTTGACATGTAAAGGATTCTTCGTCTGCCCTTTAACACAAGCCTGTTTTTTACGGTTAATTCCTTCTATGGTGGATCTTTTCTTATATATTTATCTAACATTTATTTTTGTATTGCCAGTTCCCCATTTTTGGCCCTGCCTCAGCTGAAGCCACCATGTAGCCTTAGTGGCCTGGCTGAAGTCAGGTGAGCCGGGCAGAGCAAGTAGGATTTTGGTCTGTGGCTTGGCTTGTTTTAGAAGGCCTCATACCTATTTTGTCTTGGAGGAAAGTCCTACTTAAATCGGATAGACAGACAAAAAAAGATGGATTGAAGTATTTATTTTATTTTATTCTTTTTTTTTTGTTCTTTTATTTCACCTTATACAATTTCTTGTATTAGGAATTTGTTAGTTTTCGTGTATCCCTTGGGGTCAGAGCGCAGGGTCAGCCATTGTACAGCGCCCCTGGAGCAATTACAGTTTAAGGGCCTTGCTCAAGGGCCCAGCAGAGTAGGATCTCCTTTGGCAGTGATGGGGATTCAAACCGGCAACCTTCTGGATACCAGCACAGATCCTTAGCCTCAGAGCCACCACTCATTTTTTATATATATATATATATATATATATATATATATAAAATAAAAGGCATGCTATGATGTACACATATGAAAATCAAATTATAGTAATCAGACATGAAATATACAATAGAGAGATAAGAATGACCCCACACAAGACAAATATAAAAAGATACACTAGAGAGACATTAAGATAGCGATAGATAGAAGCCTGAAAACCATAAGGACTGTTTGAGATCATTTATGTTAGGTAGAATGCCTCGTGGGCCCTATTATACATATTTATCTATATATATATAAAATCCCTATGTGCGTCCAGGTGTCCGTGTGTGGGTGTCTCCTGATGAAGTGCGCATGCGCGGGGCACGGTGCGATGCGTGATATTACTGTCAGAGAAAGTTAGAGGCGTTTTACGGAAATCCAAACCAGTATTACTGCGAGAGGAAATTAAAGGTACACAATACAGTGACGCATATTACAGCCACATACAAGCCAGTATTACTGTCAGAGGAGATTAAAGGCATATTACTGACGCGCACGCTTGTATTACCGCCAGAGAAAATTAAAGGTATATTACGGACGTACAAGCCAGCGGACGTACAAGACGGCATCCTTCAATAAGGGTGCGCACAAAAAGGAGAGCCTCAAAAGGGCGACCTCAATTGGGCGCAGCGAATAAAGGCGCGCGTAAATAAAGATCTGCACCTTTGTTGCTCTTCACATATTCCAGAGCCATTTGAACTAAATTATCTACGAACGCCTTTATTCGCCGCGCTCAATTGAGGTCGCCCTTTTGAAGCTCGCCTTTTTGTGCGCGCCCTTATTGAATAGAGCCGTACAAGACAGTATTACTGCCACAGAAAATTAAAGACACACAATACATGGCGGCAGCCCACGAAGAACGGTCAGCTCAGCAAGTAAACATCAACAAAAGAAAGGCTGAAAGAAAGAAAAATACGACCAACAAACAGAATGAGGTCAAAGTCCCTTACCATTTAATATAGACTGTTCCTACTAATGTTTATGCACTACTGTTCTAGCGCCCGTTATTGTAACGGGCTAAATGACTAGTATATATAATAAAATCCTAAGCCTAAAGGTGCAATGATTTTTTATCACGCTTCATATGGGGCTTATTTTAAAACCTACATATATATGTTTGGTATCATTCTTTTCAGACATTATCGAACTTTAATGTGATGTTGTTATTGTTAGCCAGCAGCTGATCGAGCAAAGAGGAGGTAAAAAACAAACTCTATTTGTTTCCCATTGTGTCACCGTTTAAGAGGGGATTTCGGAGGAGCGACTGTGTCTCCTTGTGGTGCGTTCAGTCCCCCTCTTCACAACGGCAGGCTGGCTGCAACTCGGGGCTGGGTGCCGAAGTATATATATCTTGTATATAAACGTCTACATGTGGAAGTGTGTGTGTCTGTCTGCCCAGCCCGGAAGTGAGAGGTGGAGTTGGGCTAAGGCCTCCAGCTCCAAGGATACACAAGCGAGACCAGCACATCGGCAAAACGAAACCTCTGAAGAAAGAGTCACTTGCTTAGCCGCTAATACAGAAGCAAGGCCAGCACATCGGCAAAACGGTATCTTTTTTACTTTTCCTCCCACCGCTAATACACAAGTGAGGCGGCCACGTCGGGAAAATGAAACCTCAGAAGAAAGACAAGGTCGTTTAGCCGCTAATGCACAAGCGATGCGAGCACAACATCTCTACATTTCAATTTTTTTTCTGATGATTTCAATAGTTTCTAGGACCCTGTGCTTTTTACAGCATGGGCTTACGCAACTAATAGAGTGGATATATATATATATATATATATACTGTATATTATATAAATAAAATCTTGGGTCAAGATGTGATCAACTGGGAGAGACATTTTGACGTCACACGAGACTAGACATTACAACCTTAGGAAGCAATGAGATGGTGACTTTTGCACATCGTGCCCTACTCACAAACAATTTAAAACAAGTTCACGGACGTCTAACCTCACAGTTGTTGGAATGCTTTTGGCAGACACACTTCATGTGGTCCCAGCTCTTAAAAATGTTATACGTTCTAGATTGCACGTGAACGACTAAGAGAAGAAGAAAGAGCAGCGCTTCGAAAAGAGACATGGAAGCGCTGGAGAGAAATGAAGGCAAAACAGGATGCACAAGAGAACAATAATAATCTATGTGCAAATTCAGAAAATAAGGAAAGTAACCATCAGCCTGGATGTCCCGCGTGAGACACTTTGACGTACCCTTCGAGACAAAAGGACAGCTGCTGTACAGGCTTTTAAATGATTGACGCGCAGTTCGACAAGCAGAACACGCAGCTTGGCAGCACGAGCAGAAAGACAGCATCTGATCCGTCCGCATCTCCTTAGCGTGCGTTCAGCCTCTCTCCCCCCCTTCTTTACAACGCGAGCGGCAGAGACCTGAAGTGGCTGGTGGCACACCCCACAGTGGGCAAAACCCCCTAGTATATAATAAACGAACCACGTGCCGTGGTGCAACGTAAAGGGGCTTCGCCTCTGATGCTGACGTCTGAGGTTTGATCCCCGCGAGGGGATGCATTGGAGTGTGTACGCCTAATGAGCCCAAATAAGGGCGAAACACGTGTCGCGTACTCTTTGCATTATTTGACAGTAAACTATTTCAACCGTTCTATGATCTGCTTCTCACAACTGAAAGAGGGCACCGTGGCGGATGTTAGCCAACTTGCTGACCAACCACAAGCGTTACCTGGTAGGTAACCACCTATACAATCAGTTTTTGATTCAGACTACGAATGCCGTGAATATATATATATATATATATATATATACACACACACACACACATTACAATATCAGTCTATGTAAAATGTGCCAAAATGTACGTCATTATAATGGATTTTCCACAGTATACATGTCTACATTTTTGAACACAGAGGGGGCACACAGATATTTGTGTCACTCATCTTTTTCTGTAATCCCCCCCCGATCACAGGGTTTTATTTAAGAGTTGCCAAAGGACACTTCCTAAGGCCAAGTGCTGTAGTCCTTTCCCATGTCATTCATTCCTCAGTGACCCACGTTTGCTGCAAGCCCCATGGAAGGTCGTTTGTTGGTTTATTTTTTGGATTATAACTGCAGTGTATTCCATCCCAGTTTCTCCCTTTTGTTTTTTTTTTCCTCCTTGTCTCCTGTGTAAATGTTGTCTGCTGGCGTGGACTGGCACACCCTTGTTTCATGCCTTGCTGTTTTATAGCACTTAATAGCTCAGGGCGCTATGTACTGATTAGCTGACATCCATAGTATATTGTGGGGAGAATCTCGGCTGCAGCAGTTCTGAACGTTTTTAAAAAAAAAAAAACCCACCCACACAGACAGATCGTATCAGTCTGGGATTTTGATGTTCCATATATGTGTGAATCAAAGCTCTCCATTGAAGCACCTTGGCCCAGCTTTATTTGCTAGTCCCTTTTTAAATTACACTAAATATAAGAAGTGCCTTGTTTGTCTAAGCCCAGCTTTGCCCCATTGGAGGGGGAGACTCCGTTTCCATAGTAACCCAGTTGCTAGTAATTTCGTAGAAGATGCTTGCAGCCTGTTTGTGGGCATGTTAAGATAATGACGTTGCCCTCCTCCTTGCTCATTTAGCCCCTTCTTCTTCTTCTTCTTTTTTTTATTATTATGATGCACAAGTCAGTGTCTTTTTTGGATGTTATTTTGAACATGTTGTAGATGATTTGTTTGGCTCGTCTCAGCACATACCTTTTAGGGGGTCATACTGTACAAGAGAGCCTTATATCTAAATTTTTGGGATAATCTTTTGTCTGCCTGCTTACCCAAAGTGGTTAGTTGAGGTGGCATTGAAACACCTTGGCAGACACACAAGCGCTGGAAGAGGACCACAAGATGGCCTTTGTGAAGTGCAGCCTGCTCAATTGTATCATCTTAACCTAATTTTTAGAAGCATTTTGTGGTGACAAACCTTTGCGTGGTCTGCTGCAGAGTGGAAGGGATGGCTGTTACAGACACAAATCAAATGAATGTGTTTATTGTATAATATTAACAATAAGAGCAGCTCACTACTCAAAACATTAAATATACGAGGCAGTCGGGATCGAACCGGGGGACTCTTGATTACAAGTGAGCAGTTCTCACCACTGCGCCACAGAAACTGTGGCATCATCCTTGAACTTTTTGTGAGAGTGTTTATTTGATCTTTGGACTTCAGGCTTCACACATTATATAGTTTATGTCTACATTTTGTCATTTATTATTAAAATATGAAAAGTGTTTCTATTTATGCTATGTGTTTACACAGATTATTGTAGAAATGGACGTTCCAAATAATATCTATTATTTCCCTATACAACTAACTCTAGGTACCTGACTCCCAGATAATCAATGCTGGAACTGGGAGAACTTTGTGCCCGTTTTGTGGCGGTGGGGGGATGGAATAGTAGGCTGCTTACTGCTTGTCTTGATCGGCACATTTACAAGACAAAGGACGCTGACGGAGAGGTGCAAAGGGATTTAAGGTGGGCCGGATTTACGAGTTTTTTCGTAGGCTTTGGTAATTCTAGTGTTAAGTCAATCTGAGCAATCAGATTGGTCAGTTTGGCTTTGGTGAGAAAATGCAACTGTGAGACACATGAGGAGGAGTAAAGGCATATGAGGCAAACTGATAGAGTCGCCTTCAGAGACCGCAAGTATAAAACCTGACAGGAGATGAGAAAGGTACCTTGAAAATAATGACAGAGTCTGAGAAGCAAGCTTTATGGGAAGACAATGCCGGTTAAGAGATGTTCACATACATGAATAGAAAGGAACGCCACTGAAGGTACACATAGAGCAAGAGATAAAAAAATATTTTTTATTGTATTACCTGTCTTCATCAGACACTGTG
This sequence comes from Erpetoichthys calabaricus, assembly GCF_900747795.2. Taxonomy (NCBI): domain Eukaryota; kingdom Metazoa; phylum Chordata; class Cladistia; order Polypteriformes; family Polypteridae; genus Erpetoichthys; species Erpetoichthys calabaricus. Next base: position 15,433,348 of record NC_041402.2, on the reverse strand, counting down.
GCTAGTTATTAATATTTTTGCTTGTGGTTGTGCATTGATGCTGCAAAACAGAACCGTACACTAAAACTGAATTTTCTGTGCATGGAAAATGATCAAAGAAAAAGCACTTTACATCTCTGCAATGCATATATGAAACTCATCCAAAATCTCTCCCAATTACTTACACATTTGTTACTTATATCTCCTGCCCCCATCATCCATCCATCTGTCCGTTCTGCTATGTGCCTTTCTGATGCAAAAGATGTGAATTCAGTGCCCATCTTCATTTTATGTACTTCGAGGCATGGTGAGTCCATTCATGTTTCACAAATGGAGTTACTGAATGTGCTAAATATAGCATTGTAATGATCTTAACTCTATTTCCTCCTCATGTTTTTGTTTGCAAACACATTCATTAACAGCAACTAAGTAAAACATGATACACAGCAAAAAAGTTTAAACAAATTAGAAAACGTGTAGGTTATAATTAAAACGAAACAGGTTTTGCAGGTAGATCAAGCCCAATCTAATAAGTTTGTAGAGCAGGACACCGGTCAAGTGTTGTGTTGTGGATCTTGTGGTCTAAGAATGACATTAATGACAGGATTAAACAGGATTATTTTCCCCCTTTGTTTTTGAAATGATATGGCAAGTGTAGGACAAAGTGGGCATTGCCCATTCTGCTAGGCTTTTTAGTGGCACCCAAGGCCTGTTAAGACAGCAGATTTAACAGAGATGCAGAAGTCCAGCTTCACCACCCAGTCAGCATTCCAGGATCAGCCCTGTACTTCATCTGATAACAAGGGTGTAAATCAGAGTTGAAGTGACATCTTTGCAGGTGCCCCTTCAGACCAGAATGTGCCAACAACGAGCTACTGTACAGCATAACTGAACGAGTGACAACTGTGATGGACAAAATAATGGTCCTGTCAGCAGGCACTGGTTCTGTAACTGGAAGTGACTTTTACCTAATCATTAGAGGTTACACCTTCATCTCTTCTCTCTCTCTCACATGCTCTGAAACCATACGCTGGTGAGCCGCTCCCTCTTTAGGGAGCTGACAGCAGAGATCCACTCTGCCAAGCCAAGCTGTGTGCCAGTGACTTAGCCCGGTCTGAGAAGAAGCCATTACTTGAACAAGGGAACTTAAGAGCTTAAATTCTTACGCTTGAAGGAGTAACGTTGTCCCCCGTGAAGCTGCAAAGGACACAGCAAAGAGCTCAAGAAAAGTTCAGCACACCATGAACAAAGGACCACATCGCATAAAAAATGCACTCCATCACAAAGAAGTCCTCCATTTGAACCCGGAGGAACAACACCAACAACTCCATTCAACATCAAACATCCTTAGCATCGTATTTCTGTACACATCACTGTAGTATTTGTTGATGACCATCTCTCACCCCTTTCCTGTCATTTCCAAGTAGCACGACTATTTTGATTGTATATTTCCCAAATCCCAACATCATTTGATCCATAGCATCCATAATCTATTCAATGGTGAGATCTGAGTGTCATTAATACCCCAGTCCATTGTACGATGTACTATCATGATTCACACTAGAGTACAATGACTTGTCACTTTAACGTCATGTCTTTGGACACCAACATCGAGAGAACATGCAAACATCACAGAAAAGGAACCTCATCTTGGAAGAGCTTTGAGATTGAACTAATATGTGCTGCTCGTGACAAGTGTCCCAAAGTGACAGCAGATTCAGCTGCAGAAATTCTGAAGAAGATAGCAGATTAAGATGCCTTGTAGATAAAGGCGTCTTTAGGGAAGAAGCACGCCTGCAGGTCTTATCTGCTACAGAAGAAGAAGAAATCACCAGAGTGCCATCCAGAAAAAGCATTTGCTGATTGGTGATGCTTATCTTCCTGTGTTGCTTTCGCTGACTTTTTATGTGCAGCTGTGTCTCATCTGTTGCAAATGTTTGTGCTTCTTGTCAAATAAGATGTTTCAAAAAAGGCTTCAAAAAGGCATTTGTCTGCTTAAAATTCAAAGATCATGCACACTTTTTGGTTAAAAGTTTAATCTACAGCACAGAAGGGCTTAGGGCTTAGAGCTCCTTGAACATGCAGGTAAAGAACATAAGTAGTGTACCCATTCTGACTTGGAATTAGCACAGGACATTCAGAATCTGAACGTATGGTGGCCTAAGACATCGAGGTAGGTACACGGGGAACACTGAGAAAAGGTTGGAGTTTGACATTTTTAATGGCAACCAACCCACAATTGCCTTCAGTCTCGGATCATAAGAATAAAAACACAGGTAAATCTGACGGCCTTTCACTTTGTCGAGCTTCTTTTGCATACTCCGTTGTCCTAATGTGTCATCCAGATACATTTATAAGATATCGAGAGAATCTCCTTCAATGCCATACCTTGGCAGTTGGCTTCAGATTCCCACAACCCTTTGTGATGAAGATGTGCATCTTGGCTTCCATCTTGAGTGCACTTTCACTTAACTTTCACCAATGTCCTTGATTGCAGTTCTCTTTAAAATGAAAGAACTCTGCTGGATCATGTTAGAACATTTTAAAGATCTGGATGGTGTCCCAGTGTAGCCTTTTCTGGTCAGAACTAAAAACGTTTTAATTCCTGTTAGTTCACAGAGTATGACAAACGTTTTTAGTTGACATGTGTGTGCTTGTGATAAAGTAAACTTTTGTTCGAATATTTGCAAAATAATATTGTTATTATCCGGTGTGGATGAAACCCTGGCAAAGACACTCACCAGCCACTTTATTAAGTACACCTTGCTAGTACTGGTTTGGACCCCCTTTTGCCTTTCCAACTGCTGTAATTCTTTGTGGCACAGATTCAACATGGTGCTGGGAACATTCCTCAGTGATTTTGGTCCATATTGACATGATAACATCACGCAGATGTTGCTGATTTGTTAGCTGCACATTCTTGATGCGAATCTTCCGTTTCACCACATCACTTCACAAAGGTGCTCTATTGGACTGAGATCTGGTGACTGGGGAAGCAATTTGAATCCAGTGAACTCATTGTCATGTTCAAGATAACCCGTTTGAGATGATCTGAGCTTTGGGACATAGCGCGTTATCCTTGTAGAAGAAGCCATCAGAAGATGACACTGTGGTCATAAAGGGATGAACATGATCATCAGGTTGGCTGTAGAATTTAAACAATGCTCAGTTGGTACTAAGAGGCCCAAAGTGTGCCAAAAAAATATCTCCCACACCATTACACCACCACCACCAGCCTGAACTGTTGATACAAGGCAGGATGGATCCATGCTTTTTATGTTGTTGATGGCAAATTCTGACCCTACCATCTGAATGTTGCAGTGGAAATTGAGCCTCATCAGACCAGGCAACATTTTTCCAATCTTCTGTTTCCCTATTTTGGTGAGCCTGTGTGAATTGCAGCCTCAGTTGCCTGTTCGTAGCTGACAGGATTGACACCCGGTGTGGTCTGCTGCTGCTGTAGCCCACCTGTTTTATGGTTTGATGTGTTGTCTGTTCAGAGATGTTCTTCTGCACACCTTGGTTGTAACAAGTGTTTATTTGAGGTACTGTTGCCTTTCTATCAGCTTGAACCAGTCTGGCCATTCTCCTGTGACCTCTGGCTCCAACAAGGCATTTTCACACAGAGAACTGCCGCTCACTGGATGTTTTCCCTTTTTCAAACCATTCTCTGTAAACCCTACAGATGATTGTATGTGAAAATCCCAGTAGATCAGCAGTTTCTGAAATATTCAGAGCAGCCTGTCTGGCACCAACAACCATGCCACGTCTCTTCAGTCACCTTTCTTCACCATACTGATGCTTGGTTTGAACTTTAGCAGGTTGTCCTGAAAATGTCTACAGGCCAAAATGCATTGAGTTGCTGCCATGTGATTGGCTGATTAGATATTTTCATTAATAAGCAGTACCTAGTGGCCAGTGAGTGTATGTAGGGAACATAGAAACTTGAGGCATCAGACTGAGGCATTTACTACCTGCCCCAATTACCTTCCATCCCCTTATCCCATTATAGTGCTGAGGGTCACCAGAGACTCCCCAGTGCTAGTTGCTGGTTTGTGTCCAGAGCTGCTTACTTGGCATAGAGGCAGGCTTGGCACCATGTGAGTTTATCTCTGGGTGGTGTTGAGCGAGAATGGCTTGAGTATTACCTGTATTACCACAATACTTGACTTTATGGTGACAAATTTTGTATATGGCCACAGTCATTTGAAGTTCTTCCTTTACTTTGTGAAATCCAAAGTGAGCCCAGACTTTAGGTTTTAAATTGCGATGAAGAGCCATAATTCTACCAACCACCTTAATCAGTCATGTTCTCATTTTGCGCTGTTTTCAGGGCACATGTTCCTTGAGCAAAATGTGTCAGTATTTGGCAACCAAGTTTGAACATTATTAAAGCAGCATAAGTAAATGTGTGTGCCGTGCGTTTGATTTACGCTAACTTCACCGCTAAACTGTTACCGTGGCAACAGCCAGTGCCTGGTTGCATGTAACTCATATTGTCTGTATAATCACATCGTATGGTTTAGGTGTTGCATTTTGCATTTTTTTTTCAATTTAAAAATAGATTTTTTAAATTCAGTTTTGCAATCCAGTGATGGCCATATTTCAGAATCACGATTTGTAATAAAATGTGCGGAAAACCAGGGACACCCGGAGCGCAGCACTGAGACAAATGCTGGTGAGAGTCTGAGCAAACGGAGCGACACTCAGGCGAAGTGCTTTGTTGTTCCAAATGAGAGGGTCGAGTCAAAACACATTGTCAAGTTTTTTTCGATTAGAGAGGGACAACAAATGAAGTTTGTCAGTTGAGATGCTAGGGTCTTGTCTTGAAAACACCAGCTGAGTTTCAAAAAGCTGCTCCAACTCCATTTATGATGGTACGCAGGCAGCTTGTTAATAAGCTGTGACTGTGAATACATACAGTACATCCAGAAAGTATTCACAGCGCATCACTTTGTCCACATTTTGTTATGTTACAGCCTTATTCCAAAATGGATTAAAGTCATTTTTTTCCTCAGAATTCTACACACAACACCCCATAATGACAACGTAAAAAAAGTTTACTTGAGATTTTTGCAAATTTATTAAAAATAAAAAAACTGAGAAATCCCATGTACATAAGTATTCACAGCCTTTGCTCAATACTTTGTCGATGCACCGTTGGCAGCAATTCCAGCCTCAAGTCTTGTTGAATATGATGCCACAAGCTTGGCACACCTATCCTTGGCCAGTTTTGCCCATTCCTCTTTGCAGCACCTCTCAAGCTCCATCAGGTTGGATGGGAAGCGTCGGTGCACAGCCATTTTAAGATCTCTCCAGAGATGTTCAATCAGATTCAAGTCTGGGCTCTGGCTGGGCCTCTCAAGGACATTCACAGAGTTGTCCTGAAGCCACTCCTTTGATATCTTGACTGTGTGCTTAGGGTCGTTGTCCTGCTGAAAGATGAACCGTCGCCCCAGTCTGAGGTCAAGAGCGCTCTGGAGCAGGTTTTCATCCAGGATGTCTCTGTACATTGCTGCAGTCATCTTTCCCTTTATCCTGACTAGTCTCCCAGTCCCTGCCGCTGAAAAACATCCCCACAGCATGATGCTGCCACCACCATGCTTCACTGTAGGGATGGTATTGGCCTGGTGATGAGCGGTGCCTGGTTTCCTCCAAACGTGACGCCTGGCATTCACACCAAAGAGTTCAATCTTTGTCTCATCAGACCAGAGAATTTTCTTTCTCATGGTCTGAGAGTCCTTCAGGTGCCTTTTGGCAAACTCCAGGTGGGCTGTCATGTATGTGCCTTTTACTAAGGAGTGGCTTCCGTCTGGCCACTCTACCATACAGGCCTGATTGGTGGATTGCTGCAGAGATGGTTGTTCTTCTGGAAGGTTCTCCTCTCTCCACAGAGGACCTCTGGAGCTCTGACAGAGTGACCATCGGGTTCTTGGTCACCTCCCTGACTAAGGCCCTTCTCCCCTGATTGCTCAGTTTAGATGGCCAGCCAGCTCTAGGAAGAGTCCTGGTGGTTTTGAACTTCTTCCACTTACGGATGATGGAGGCCACTGTGCTCATTGGGACCTTTAAAGCAGCAGAAATTTTTCTGTAACCTTCCCCAGATTTGTGCCTCGAGACAATCCTGTCTCGGAGGTCTACAGACAATTCCTTTGACTTCATGCTTGGTTTGTGCTCTGACATGAACTGTCAACTGTGGGACCTTATATAGACAGGTGTGTGCCTTTCCAAATCATGTCCAGTCAACTGAATTTACCACAGGTGGACTCCAATTAAGCTGCAGAAACATCTCAAGGATGATCAGGGGAAACAGGAGGCACCTGAGGTCAATTTGAGCTTCATGGCAAAGGCTGTGAATACTTATGTACATGTGCTTTCTCAATGTTTTTATTTTTAATAAATTTGCAAAAACCTCAAGTAAACTTTTTTCATGTTGTCATTATGGGGTGTTGTGGGTAGAATTCTGAGGAAAAAAATGAATTTAATCCATTTTGGAATAAGGCTGTAACATAACAAAATGTGGAAAAAGTGATGCGCTGTGAATACTTTCCGGATGCACTGTATATAGGGCTGAAGCCATGGAGCACTTCTTTATGCAAAGAATTGTGGGAATCTTGAAGAAACTACAGAAACATGGAGTTGGAGAAGAACTTTCGACAACCTTGAGGACAACCTGTTTCAGTTTGCCCGAGGTTTCCGACTGGGACAGAGGTTCACCTTCCATGACCCTAATGACCCTAAACGCACTGGGAAAGCTACAATGGAGTGGTTTAAAGTCCAGAGCTCAATCCAATGGAGAATCTGTGGTGTGACTTGAAGATGGCTGTCCACCAACTCCACCCACCTAACTTGAAGGGGTTGGAGCAGTTTGGCCTTGAGGTGTGGGTGGCAATCCCAGTGGCTGAATGTGTTCACCAGGAGACTTGCAGCGGGAATTGCAGCGAAAGGGGTCTCTACAAAGTATTGTCTTTTTGTGAATACCTATGCACATGCAGGATTTATGTTTTTTGTCTTAATTATTGTTTGTATTATAATAAAAAATATTTTACACCTTCAAAGTGGTAGGCATGTTGTGTAAATCAAGTGCTTAACCCCCTAAAAATCCATTTGAATTCCTGGTTAAAATGTGACAAAACGGGACAACACCGAGGGGGATGAATACTTTTGCAAGGCACTGTAAATAGATACTGCAGTAACATGGGCTGAAAGGTGGGCTCTGCAGGTGGTGTAATTGTGGACATTAATAATAAACTCTTTGCACGTTAGTCAATGATAACTTCAACCATGCCATGCCAAAGAATCTCTAGCAATCCCTTCAAAACATGAGAGCTGTGAAGTGGCCACACTCGATTAACTGAAGTGGCCAAAGACAGCTGTGAGAAGATCAAAGGTCACTCTTTGCTGTGTTGCTTACTAAAGATGAATTAGGGATGGCACTGCAGCCGGGACAAGACGGCACACTCATTTGTTTCTGTTCGGAACAGAACGACTTCTGAATGGGAGATGAGATCTCAGTCTTGTAATAAAGATGGCAAAGCTAGTCAGTATTAATATAACGCACTGGAGGACATACTCAGTCTCTTTATTGTATGTGTCTCAGTTAATGCAAATATTCTCAGGATTTTTTTGTAAACGCACAACATTCAATTTAGCAGCTGAACAGAACATTCTGGAAAGGCTTGAATAGTGACCTGCACATTGTGTGCTCTTTTGTATATGCATGTTGCATGAGGTGCATACGTAAGATATAAAAGGCAAAAGTTAATACAGCAGTAGAGCCTGCAAAAGATTTGTTATCCTGAAATAAACTTAGAGAATCGGCCACGGACAGCTTTAAAATAGAAGCCACAAAAAATGTTCAGAATTGCTTAAGAGGTTGTCTCTGTTCCACTGCATTGTCACGCATTTTCGCCAATGCAGGGTTGATGTCTTTCATTTATTTTTTTTTACAGGGTATTATTTTAGTGATTTCTTTTTAATTTTATTTTCTGGCACTTGAATAATGGTAAATGTACAGTATTTTTAATTTTTGAAGAATTTCGTGTTGATCCTTATCAGAAATTCTTGGTGTGCCATTCACTTTACATTGATATTGGCCAAAGTCTGTTTGTCTGTCCATCTGTCTATCCTCTATAGAGTGCTCTATCTATCTATCTATCTATCTATCTATCTATCTATCTATCTATCTATCTATCTATCTATCATATATTGTCTTTCGTATCTATCTATCTATCTATCTATCTATCTATCTATCTATCTATCTATCTATCTATCTATTATATAGTGCCTTTCATACCTATCTATCTATGTATTTATCTATTATATAGTGCTTTTCATATCTATCTATCTATCTATCTATCTATCTATCTATCTATCTATCTATCTATCTATCTATCTATCTATCTATCTATTATATAGTGCCTTTCATACCTATCTATCTATGTATTTATCTATTATATAGTGCTTTTCATATCTATCTATCTATCTATCTATCTATCTATCTATCTATCTATCTATCTATCTATCTATCGTGGAAAGCCTACTCCCCGGACACAGACAGACAGACACCAGAATGTCCAAAACATTTCTTTATTTCTCCAAAGCACCACAATGCCTTCATCCACCAACTCTCTTCCTTTCTCTCTTTCTCACCGCCTCTCCCCTCCTCACAAGCTTCGTCTTCTTCCTCCCAATTCTGGCTCTGCTTCTGGAGGGAGGCGGTCCCATATATACTGACCCAGATGAGCTCCAGGTGCTCCCCCTGACAATACTTCCTGGTGTGGTGGAAGTGTCAAGAGAGTCCCCGGAAGCACTCCGGGTGCCCCTGGGAATTCTTCCGGCAGCATTTCCTGGAGTGGCGGAAGTGCTGCCATCCAGGACCTCACAGCTATCTGGGCGCCCCCTGGTGGCCACGTACTCCGGTAGGGATGAGTGTCCCAGCTCTCGTCCAGTGGCCCATAAGCAGACCCGGGTGGCTGCCCCCTCGGGATCTAGGGGAGGTATTGTCCATCACGGGAACCATCCAGGCATCCCGGCTCGGTAGGGTCCCCATCCATCTGGGACACCTATCTATCTATCTATCTATTGTGGGATATGGCCGGCCTTTTATCCCTTACAATACCCCCAGGCCGCCAGGTGGAGCCCTGCCTGCAACATAGAGGTGCCCCGAGTTCCAGCAGGGCATCATGGACAGTGGAATTTTTCATCACAGCCCTGATGGATACCATGGGGGCCTCCAGGGGACGCTGCAGGAAGGCCCAGAGACTTTGGTTTCACCTATAACCCGGAAGTGCGTCTTAGTCACGGCAACAGAGGGAATGACGTACTTCCAGGATGAAGAAGGAGTTTTCACATGACCCAGAAGTGCTGAATAATCACGTGGACTGAGGGATCAGAAGCACTTCCGCGTCATGAACTATATAAAAGACTGTGGGAGAGCCCAGGGTTGAGCTGAGTCAGGAGGAAGGGTGGCAACGCGTCTGGGAGTGGAGGATTGTTTATTGATTATGAGTATTACGGAGTGGAGGGTGCTTTGTGCACATTATTGTTCGAATAAATATTATTATTGGACTTTTATCTGGTGTCTGGCGTCTGATCAGAGGGTTCAAGGGAGCGAGAGCGCCCCCTATCTATCTATCTATCTATCTATCTATCTATCTATCTATCTATCTATCTATCTATCTATCTATCTATCTATCTATCTATCTATCTATCTATCTAAATAAAATGTTTTTATTTGTCTGCAACACGTTTTCCAGATAAGCACCAGCCACAATTCTCAAATACAAAACACTGTCCTTCTAACCTGTAGTAGTGTGCCACCCGCTGCCTCCCGACTCGGACTCAATCAAGTGAAGCTGCTGGTTTCATTTTGAATTAGACCAGGTAACCACTTCCGGTGTCACTCCCAGGTCGTCCGGAGCATTTCCGGGTCCTGTGGAAACCAGAAGAGTCCTCCCCTGGCAGCACCCTCTGATGGCACCCAAAGACCTCGACAGGGCTGCGTTTCCAAACTCTTAATTCCTGCGGGTGTCCTAATCGGGTTCAGCCCTGAGGAATCCTGCCACCTGCTGTGTGGGGGAGTGAACTGCTCCCAGCTTGCATGTTTATCCAGTCCACCCATTCCCGCCTCTTGGCCAGGCAAGAAGTCATCTCTTATCCCAGTCAGGATTCCTGTCCTTCCCCCATGACACCTACACTGTATTAATAATAAATTTAATTTTTATTACAAATTTCAAGACACTTTACAAGATAATACCATATACTATATACTGTTTACTGTACATGTTAGCATAAAATATATTAAAAACAGCAAAACAGGGAAATGAAAAGTTAAAATCTAAGAGAGTTAATAGAGAATCATTAATAGTGAGAAGGCCCGTTGGGGCGCATTTGAAGTTGTTTTATGATTCCATCCTGCTTATCCATTTCAGGGTCAGTCATTGACAAATAAGAGCCAGCGGGATGCCATCAGCGAGGGCTTCACTATCAGCGTCACTTGTGCATATTAATCGCCTTGTGTGTTCTACCGCGGATTTCACAGGGAATACTTCAGAACCTGATTATTGAAGAGAGGGCACTTGTATCATTTTCACATTTACTTTTCTAACCATCCATACATTACTGCTCCTAGAAATGCTTGTGCTTATATTGTGCTTCTTAACACTCTTCCTCCTAAGTAAGTAGCTCGCCCCATTATTAGTTTGATGTGATGATTGAAACAATGGAGTTCTTTTGTTTTACGTGATTTTATTTCCTTTCGTCTGCACTGAATTCATTGATTTGTTTTCTTTCTTGTGTCTTACAGCTCCGGTATTTGCACTTGTAAACAAGGAGTCTATGGCCCCAGGTGTGATGAGTGCCGGCCGGGATTCTTTCATTTCAGCGATACTGGATGTCGACCGTGCGAGTGTAACAACCACTCTGATTTGTGCCAGCCGCAGTCAGGTATGTGCGTCAGCCCACCTTAACCGTCTCCACACCACTTTCCTCCTACAAGCACTTGCTCTTTCCATTATGGCAGACACACTCTCTGCTATGGTGGGATGGCTTGGGTATGTTATTAATGAGTAAGTTTCATTTTATAGGTTTATAAGGGGTCATTATTGTCATGTGTACAGCATACAGTGACATTCTTATTTGCAGGCGCTATTTAACATGTCCCCTGTAAGACGCTAAGGGTCGCTGTTGCCCCTTTAAACCCAACAGACAGATGCTCAGGACCCAAGGCAAAATCACTGAGAAGTATTTTATTATTTTCTTCTCAGTAATAGTGCCCTAAGCACCACAGCCACCAATAAACAGGCAAGTAATACGCACAACAACCATACAATTCTCTCTCTATGTCCTCCACACCTCCCAGCAAGCTTTGACTCTGGCTCCCTGCTGGGTTTATATACTTCCTGACCCGGAAGTGCTTCTCTTCTTCCTCCCATGTGACTTGACAGTACTTCCGGGTCAGCTGGAGACTTCAAGTTCTTTTAACTTGAAGGGCTTCCGTCTTCCTGATCCACTAGTACTTCCGGGCTTATAGAGAAAGCAGGACTCCCCAGGTCATTCGACAGCTCTCCCTTGTGGCACCCACGACACACAATAGGGCTGAGAATCCGAACTCCCAAGTCCCAGGATGCCCTGCAGGAATCCGGCGCACCACTACACTCTTGGGAAGCTGCCATACAGCGTTTTGGGGGAGGCAGTGTCGACAAGTAGCCGCTTTCCCAGGGTTGAACTGCCGGGCGTCTCCCACACCCCATCTTATGGCGTCATGATTAGTGGATTTGTGAGGCAGCTAACCTCTGTGCCATCATGCCACTCTCAGCTAATATCATTAAATCAACTAAACCGGTTCTTGCTCTGCATCAGGCCAACTCAGTGAGCGGTTTATTCACATAAAATGTGTCTTTCAGATAATCGTTGGCCCGAAGCTCATCTGTTAATATGTTGAAATGTTAATATTTCTCTTTTTCATTTGTCACTCCATCATCTTCCTGCCATTATTCTGACCACTGATTTTGTCATTTATTTCATTTCAGCAATGCTTACTCTTGCTTTGTGTCATTTTTTTTCATTACTTTGAAATGACGTACTCCCATTGTAATTGTCTCTGATTGACAAGTTTTCATTTCGGTGTCCTCCTCTCGCCTCTTCCTCATATATTCAACTTGAATATTTTAACTCTAAATTAACTCCAACTGACACGGTGTGCATTGCGTGGGTTATTATCTACTCTGACTCTCACTGGTGGTCTTGCACATATCCTGATACTAAAGCCTGGCTCTTTGTTGGTTAGCGCAGGAGGAAGTGCAATTGTAAGCCTGCTTAATTTATCTGTGCACCTCGCCGCTCGCCGCGCTTTATCACTGTCACAGCAGTATTGACGAGCTCATCTTGCATATTCATGCGGTGTTGATTGGAAGATTTTGTGAGAAAAGAGCCTACGGAAGAGAATTAATGTGAGCTCAATCAACCGAGGATTGACTTACAATAACAACTCGACAGTTCTGTGGTGTTTAACTCCAGTTTTAAATGTGTAGGAGAAAGAACTCAGAGATGGACTGGCATCTTGTCAAAGACGCAGTCCCACTTTGTGCCATATGTAGACCTGAATTTGAGAATGTTATGTTATTAAATGTGTTTGGATGAAGTGTGGGGGTCCCCCCCCATGATTCCCTGCTTTGCATATGTGATGCTGATTATTTGTGGCAGGGTAAAGCTACGCAGCTTCTTTCCCAGAAAGTACATTGCAGAGTCCAAAGAAATGGCAGAAACCTCACACGATTTTTCGTTTTTGTGACCATTGAATTATATTATTTGTACAGTATGTGTGGATGCAATCTATCTATCCATCCATCCATCCATTATCCATCCCGCTATATCCTAACTACAGGGTCACGGGGGTCTGCTGGAGCCAATCCCAGCCAACACAGGGCGCAAGGCAGGAAACAAACCCCGGGCAGGGCGCACACACACACCAAGCACAATTTCGGATCGCCAATGCACTTAACCTGCATGTCTTTGGACTGTGGGAGGAAACCCACACAGACACGGGGAGAACATGCAAACTCCACGCAGGGAAGCGAACCCAGGTCTCCGTACTGCGAGGCAGCAGCACTACCCACTGCGCCACCGTGCCGCCCGGATGCAATCTAAAGAGTTAAAAAAGAATGTGAATGGCATTGTACCCAACTGCTGAATATAGTAATTATACAAAGAGAACTCTAAACGCCACATGCATGTGAGGCTTTACACACAACTTCCAATGTGGGTTTGGCACCAGTGCCAGTTAGCTATTGACAAAACTCATCATGAAGTACTTGAGGTTTATTCGGGAGGTGACAGTCAAAAATCCTGATAATCCTGTACACTGTTGCATACATTACCTCACTTATTAACTGATATTTGCTTTTTTTAATATATTAATTTACTGGTGCATTTTCCTACAGTGCCAATAAAAAGTACTCACCCCCTTGGATATTTTCACAATTTATTGATTTACAACATTGAATCACAGTGGATTTAATTTGGCTTTTTGACCCTGATCAACAGAAAAACACTCTTTAATGTCAAGTCACTTACTAACCCACTTCACTGCAGCTAGCACAGGGTGCAAGGCTGAAACAAACTCTGGACAGGGTGCCAGTCCATTGCGGGACGAACACACACACATGGGCCAAATTGGCATCACCAGTCCACCCAACCTGAATGTCTTTGGAGGGTGGAAGGAAACTCGAGCACTCCTCGCCCATGCAAGCTTTCCCCTCCATCTCCCGACTCTAGCTCCCAGGATGGAGTGAGGCGGCTCTTTTTATTCAGCACCTGGGAGTAATCCAGGTGGTTCATAAGTATTACCTGGAATCACTCCCAGGTGTGGTGGAAGTCCATGATAGGGCTCTGCAGCCCCCCCTGGCAGGCCCCACAGAATCCATCAGGGCTGTACTCAACTCCATCTCCCAGCGTGCCCTGCGGGAATCTGTGGTGCCACAGCCACCCAGGAGGGCTGCCCTCTAGCATCCCAGGGGTGGCATTACCTCAGCGATCCTCTGTCCCCCCCCCCCCCCCCCGGTCCTTACATTCCATTGGTGTCCCTGGCTGTGGCCACCAGTCACAAGGGACTCTGAAAAACACAGAAAGCAGGGGGAGATGATCAGGAAGGCCCATACCAGGTGGTCAGATACAAATGATGCACAGAGGTAATTTGGAAGAACGATTGTTTTGAGAATTTGGGTTTGCAGTTCAGTTTGGGGGTCCTCTCTCCTGTTGTGTGCCTTTAAAGCCTATTTTATCAGTAATGCCTACTAGCTTTTTGTTTTTTGTGTTTTGGCGTGTCGGGTAAGACACTGAAACTATGTGCTGATCAATTGGCAGGACATTTTCAACCTTGCTCTATTACTTGTAATGGTCCCTGTCTGCCTGAAATTCTCCACTATTGTGCCAGTGCCTAAAAAATCAGCGGTCAACTGCCTTAGTGATTACCGCCCTGTAGCTCTGACCCCAGTAATAATGAAGTGCTTTGAGAGAATCCTCCTAAAGTACATCAAGGATGCCATCCCGGCTGGATTTGACAACCATCAGTTCGCCTACAGGAGGAACAGATCTACAGAGGATGCCGTCTCAGTAGCACTTCACACAGCCCTGACTCATCTGCAGTGCCCTAACACTTATGTTAGGATGCTATTCGTCGATTTTAGTTCTGCATTTAACACCGTAATCCCAGACAAGCTGGTACAAAAGCTTCATAATCTGGGTCTGTCCACATCGTTGTGTCTCTGGATCAGGGAGTTTCTCACCAACAGGCCTCAAGTGGTCAGAATTGGAGATTGTACATCAGCCACACTGGTTCTGAACACAGGCACGCCACAGGGTTGTGTGCACAGCCCAGCACTCTTCACGTTATTCACACACGATTGCTCTGCCATCCATGCCACAAATTTGGTTGTGAAGTTTGCGGGTGATACGACCGTGGTGGGTCTCATATCAGACAATGATGAGACTCACTACAGAGAGGAGATACAACACCTAGCACTATGGTGCTCGGCCAACAACCTCATCCTGAACACCAGCAAGACCAAAGAGCTCATTGTGGACTATAGGAGGTCCAGAAGAACAGAACATGCTCCTATATTCATACATGAGGAGGCTGTAATGTGTGTGGGCAATATCAAGTTCTTGGGTTATCCACATCACATCGGATCTGACCTGGTCTTTGAACACATCTCACCTGGTAAAGAAGGCCCAACAAAGACTCTTCTTCCTCAGGAAGACAAGACGTGCTGGATTTTGCTCACAAACTTCTACAGATCCGCTATAGAAAGCATTTTCTGTCACAGTATGACAGTGTGGTATGGCAGCTGCACAGGACAGGAAGGACTTGGCACGGGTGGCGAGAACAGCACAGGGGATTGTGGGAAGTCCTCTCCTAGACCTGGACTCTTTATATGCTGGAAGGGTGCAGAAGAGAGCCAACTGTATAGCAGCGGATCTCACCCATCCGGGAAATGGACTGTTTGTACCACTGCCTTCGGGAAAGCGGTACAGAAACATAAAAACACGTACCAGTACGTACTTTTTCCCCAGAGCTGTGAAGTCCATCTGCCCTGGTGATACCCACACATACATCTACATCTACCCCTAGCCTGCCCACCTGTAGACATCCACATGCACTTTCAAACACGTACACACTCGTATACCTCCCCTGCAGACCCGCGCACACAGATCACTGGTCCCTGCAGGCGTACTACCTCAGGAGAAGTCTGGACTTGATGATGTTTTATTGCTGCTGCCTTTTATACTTATTATGTTTATTTTATTATTTATAGTGTACTGTGTATTTTACTGTGGTGGGCTGGCGCCCTGCCCGAGGTTTGTTTCCTGCCTTGCGCCCTGTATTGGCTGGGATTGGCTCCAGCAGACCCCTGTGACCCTGTAGTTAGGATATAGCGGGTTGGATAATGGATGGATGGATGGATGGATGTGTATTTTAAGTATTCTGCCTTGAAGCCGTGTCCTACCAACAAAAATTTTGTTATGTGTATGCATAATGACAATAAAGAATTCTATCTATCTAATACTTTGTTGTTTGATCAGTCAGTTTACTGCTCTTATGAGGTCAATGCAGTAATTATCCTTAACAGATTAATTATTTTGTACTATTCTGTGGTCCGTTTTCTTTTTCTTAACCCTCAGATCTCAACACCCCGGATGCTTCCCACTTCTTTCAGAGTCCTCTCATTCCAGGTCCTTGCCCCTTTGCAGTCCACAGAATGGGCCGTGCCCGTACGTTTCTAGAGCCAGCGGCCCTTTTGCAGTACCCATAATTCACTCCTGGGGTAGCACGAGCTCTTTGGCAGAGCTTAATGAGGGTGACCCAAGCGGTTTTTGAATAAACGAGCACATTCTGACTTTCTCATGTTACGCTTCGCTGTGGCCCTCTCTGAAGTCTGCGCCGCACAAAGGATGTTAAGTTAGGCCGCCGTCCCCTTTCAGTCATTTCTGTAAAATCACTGCAGCGTACACTTGTTAAATAAACATGCAGCATGATGGGCAGGAAGGTTGAGTGGCCAAAATAAACTGGAGTGTGATAAAGAAGGTAGCCAAAGGGGTTTCTTCAAACACATCAGCGTGTGTTTCTACAGAGGAATGACAACCTGTGTACAGTACATTAGCCGAGTGGAAACAGCACTTTATAGTTGTGCGCTCGCCTGCTCAGAGCGCTGCTATTCACGACTGAAATGCTCATTTTAGAAAGAAGCCATCTGTGCTTCAGAACTCTTTTGTGCTTTTAATTCCAGGACATGAGCTCCTCTTTTTCTGAGGTGCGGTGATTGTCCTGGGTTGTTTAAGCAGAAAGTGTTTGATTAGTTACAAAAGGCATATATTTTGCATGAATTGTGATGATCAACAAGTCTTTTTATTTCCATATTATGCTCACTGTTTTACGTGTTGTCTTAACTTTATCCTGTAATTTCCTTGCCTTTAGCCTGGCTGTCAAATATTACGCCATTCAGCCAGACTTGTTAGAAAGCTGCTGACTGATGACAGGCTGAGCACATAACACGCCACTGAGAAAAGACAACAATAAAAACAATTCAGCGCCCTCCATAATGTTTGGGACAGTGACACAATTTTCCTTGATTTAGCCCTCTGCTCCACAGTTTGAAGTTACAAGTCAGACAGGATTAAAGTGCACAGTGCTGGCTTTCGTTTAAGGGGATTTGCATACATTTCGGTCACACCGTGTAGAAATGACAATACTTTTTGTATAAGTTCCCCCCGACTGTGACTCTTAAATAACAGCCATGATGAACATTAAAATGATTGAGGAGTCTGACATCATCTTTATATATAAACTAGACATTAAGCCTGTTACAATAACGGGTGCTAGAACAGTAGTCCATAAACATTAGTAGGTACAGTCTATATTAAATGGCAAGGGACCTTTTACCTCATTAAATTTTTCCCATAAAATGCCTGTAATTTTCTGACAGTAATACTGGCTTTGCTGTCCGTAATATGCTTGCGTTTAATTTTCTGTCACAACGGTGGGCAATCAGCAGATTCTCCCCAGCAACTGATGTAATGTGTGCGAAAATAAATCTACTTTTAAAAGTCATTGTATTGTAATATCATGAAAATTCGTATATTTAGGAAAACCCCTTCAACGACTGACACTTTACACTTTACCGGGCCAAGCTTCTTAATCGCAAATCTGACATCCTCAGAGTGAACACTTGCACAACAATGGAGAAGCTGGTCTCCGCGTCTCAGTACCCGATTGGATTTTTCATGTTTTATGTTTTAGATCTTACCTCATTTACCGAAATCTGATTGGATCTGCTGCGCGATATTTTATAGGTCCCGCCCTCTCTGTCTTGTGTGACACGTCAGGCGGCCTTTGAAGCAGTGCACCGTGCCCCGCGCATGCGCACTTCACCAGAAGACACACACACATAGACACTGGACGCACACAGGGGTTTTATTAAAGAGGATACGCTACAGTGGCTGTTCGTTTTGTCTGTCCAGGATTTTAAATCACCTGTAGCTTGCAAACCGATTGACCTGAAATTTGGTACAAATATACTATGCGACGTCTACTGTCCGCTTCGGATAGTTTTTATTGTATTTTATTGTAGAATCAACTCTCGGTAGTGGCCAGCAGGGCAGCTGTGTGGTGCATGTGTATGGGCGCCATTCTCATCCTTACCACCTTTGCCGTCACTTCCCCTACCTCTTCATATCTTAAATCATTCTTGAGGCAGATTGAAGACTTAAGTGCCAGCTTAAGTGAAAAATTAAAGAAAATGTACTAAGTAATTGCAACACAAACTCTGACTTAATCAGTTTTAATGCGAAAAGATGCCAACGAAAGACGAGAAGAAGCAGGCTGCTAGGGTGGAGAAGAGAAGAGCTGCTCAGGAAGCAGCAAGCGCATCAACGTCTGAGCAAACGAATGCTAAACGTACAGAGAAAGAGGACGAGAACTAGGAATGATCAAGTCAAGTGGATTCACGGCACGTTATCATGCAGTGCGCCTTTACTGGTTTATTATAACATGGGACCCGATGGGGCCTGCATATCCAGTGCGCCATGCAGACTAAAGGATGTGACAGAGCAGTGTAAATAATGTGCATAACACAGTTAAGAAACCCAGCAGTCTGCACCAATCACCATCCAAATAAATGGTATTACCTTTACCTTTGTACAGTAATCCCTCCTCCATCGCAGGGGTTGCGTTCCAGAGCCATCCACGAAATAAGAAAATCTGCAAAATAGAAACCATATGTTTATATGGTTATTTTTATATTGTCACGCTTGGGTCACAGATTTGCACAGAAACACAGGAGGTTGTAGAGAGACAGGAACGTTATTCAAACACTGCAAACAAACATTTGTCTCTTTTTCAAAAGTTTAAACTGTGCTCCATGACAAGACAGAGATGACAGTTCCGTCTCACAATTAAAAGAATGCAAACATATCTTCCTCTTCAAAGGAGTGCGCGTCAGGAGCAGAGCATGTCAGAAACAGAGAGAAAAGCAAACAAATCAATAGGGCTGTTTGGCTTTTAAGTATGCGAAGCACCGCCGGTACAAAGCTGTTGAAGGCGGCAGCTCACACCCCCTCCGTCAGGAGCAGGGAAAGAGAGAGAGAGAGAGAGAGAAACAAACAGTCAAAAATCAATACGTGCACTTCGAGCTTTTAAGTATGCGAAGCACCGTGCAGCATGTCGCTTCACGAAGCAGCTGCACACAGAAGGTAGCAACGTGAAGATAATCTTTCAGCATTTTTAGACGAGCGTCCGTATCGTCTAGGTGTGCGAACAGTCCCCCTGCTCAATCCCCCTACGTCAGGATCAGAGAAAGTCAGCGCAAGAGAAAGAGAAAAGTAAGCCGGGTAGCTTCTCAGCCATCTGCCAATAGCGTCCCTTGTATGAAATCAACTGGGCAAACCAACTGAGGAAGCATGTACCAGAAATTAAAAGACCTATTGTCCGCAGAAATCCGCGAACCAGCAAAAAATCCGCGATATATATTTAAATATGCTTACATATAAAATCCGCAATAGAGTGAAGCCGCGAAAGGCGAAGCGCGATATAGCGAGGGATCACTGTATATCAAATGGCAATCAACTGGCATTGAGACCTAATGTGTACCAATAAAAACATTTACCACACCTTTGCACTACCACTGTCAGTCTGGCACAGGGCAGGATTAATGGATGGGAGTTTTTTCTTGTCGTCTTAGACAGTCGTGGTTGGCTGTCAAAAACAGGGCCTGCTAAAGCCCATTGAGGCAGTCTTTGTATGATTTTCAGGCTATACATAAAATAAACTGTTGTTGGATCAGTGGATTCATGCTATTTATACTAAATTCTTTCCACAACATCCACAGAAGATACTGAGAGTTGTCTGATCAGGTGACATTTTTCCAACCTTTAGTTTTAACAATCACATCCCCACTGTAGCCTCATCGTCCTGCTTTGAGCTCACAATAGTGAAAGCTGGTGTGGTCGTCTTCTGCTGTAGCCCATAAAAGGTGCTATATAAATAAAATGTAGTATTATTATTATTTACACACATTCACATGTGCCATAGTTAGAATTACCAGTCTACCTCACACTACTTTTGGTCATGTGGGAGGAAAACTGAAGTACTTGGAGGAAAAACCCAAGAGAGCATGCAGACATGGGAGATGCTGGATCAGTGTGGCACACTGCTAACTACTATGCTATTCTGCCACCTTGCCCTTTCCCACGCTGCAATCACCCAATAAGAAATCAAGTGCCAGTCTAATCTTAGGTACATTTTACTAAAGGAAAAATATAAAGATCCAGAAATGAAGCTTGTAACTGAGGCTCTGCTCATCACAGCCTAAGCCCTAAGGCACCATTTCAAGGGGGTCTTGTGTGCAATGCTTCACAGATCAAAGAAATTTTGTCTCTGCTTTTAATTATCAGCATTTACTAATCGCACAACCTCCCTGCTCATTAGCTTTTAAACATCCTTATCTAAAATTGTAAGGGCTTACTTCTGGGATTGAAAAAGCTTGGCATGAGGATGGAGGAGAGAGGACAAAAGGCAGCTTACCATCCATCCATTATCCAGCCTGCTATGTCCTAACTACAGGGTCACGGGGGGCAGCTTACCAAAGCCGGAAAAATCCACTAAAGTGCATTTTAATGCTATGGCATTTTTCCGATTTGTTTTTTCTCAGTTTTTTTTAATACCAATATATTTGTTAAACCTAATAATTAGCATGGAGGCCTTGCTGATGTGTCGGTGCTGTTTTCATTCTTCAATGCCTTAGCCAGTAGTGTTGCTGGCCAGTCTGGAGAGGTTTAGAATTAGAGGCTTAGAAACAGAAGTTTGTATACAAATATTTATTGTACAGTAATCCCTCGCTACTTCGCGGTTCACTTTTCGCGGATTCACGACTTCGCGGATTTTATATGTAAGCATATCTAAATACATAACGCGGATTTTTTGCTGCTTCGCGGGTTTCTGCCGTCAATGGGTCTTTTTACTTACTTCCTCAGTTGGTTTGCCCAGTTGATTTCATACAAGAGATGCTATTGGCGGATGGCTGAGAAGCTACCCAATCAGAGTACGCAGTTAAGTTCCTGTGTGCTGCTGATTGGCTCAGCGACGGAGTGTTGCATTAACCAGGAAGTCTCATCTCACTCATTCATCATTAACGTGCTAATGCTTCAGGGGCCGTGTCCAAGCGCCAACAGAAGATGCAAATGATTGCAGAAAAGGTAAAAGTTTTGGATATGTTGAAGGAAGGGAACAGCTACACCGCTGCAGGACATCGATTCTTTTTATTTAAAAAGGAGGAAAAGTATATAAGATCTACGGCCGCAGTGTCCTTTAACCAGGGTGCAAAACGAGTTGCAAGTGGACGTGATAAGGCAGTAGCCTGGATGGAATCTGCTTTAGGAATCTTTGCAACAAGGTCGACGACGTCATGACCGCCTACAAGCTGCTACGTGTACTTCGCTATACAGTAAGTGTAAACTTATCTACCGATTTCATATTGCTTAGCAGTTGTCCCTGTTTTTAATAGAGTAAATGGTGGGTTGTAAACAATACAGGGAGGGTTTAAAAATGTCCAAATACACGTTAAATAATTAAATAAATATGGTGTCCCTACTCCGCGGAAATTCAGTTATTGCGGTCGGCCTTGGAACCTATCTCCCGCGATAAGTGAGGGATTACTGTAGTGCTTTTTAGGAAGGAGTGGTGGGTGCTCCTTTTCAATAAGTTAACTATACTTTGTTTAGTTTGTGACAACTTTCATAATAATAATAATTCTTTGCATTTATATAGCACTTTAGTCACTACTCAAAGCGCTCAGCAATTGCAGGTTAAGGGCCTTGCTCAAGGGCCCAACAGAGTAGAGTCCCTATTGGCATTTACAGGATTCGAACCGGCAACCTTCTGATTGCCAGAGCAGATCCCTAGCCTCAGAGCCACCACTCTAACTTTATATATAGTCTGTCAAGAGTTCCGTAATCGTAAGAAGTTTGACAAAGGAGAGCTCACTGAGTGCTTGTGGTGCTTTTTTGTTAACTTATCTGAGTTGATGTTTTATTGTGTTATCACATCACTTATGATGGGCACCTACACGAAAGGTACCACCTGTCCTCTTCTAATGGGGGAACGGAATGAAATGTCAAGACTAGCTTTACAAACTGTTACCTGTAAACTCCTACCAGCCTCACTGCCTTTGTGTTACCCTGCATGTTCATCCCTAAGGACCCTCTAATCACAGGCTGCTCTGGTGACTTGGACTGCCTTTTATTTTCACTCCTTTACTTCCACCCGGTTTTACCACTAATGGAGGACGTCACTAGGAACGATCAATCTTAATGACTTCTCTGCTCACTGGTTTCGATCGGACAGAGACATTGACTTCAAGCTTTTTCTTAATAACGTCTTTTATTTGCATCAAAACCAATAGCAGCAAATGTAAGCAATAGAAAGAATTAGAATTATACAACCCGGGCAGCCTCCATTCAGTCCCAGATGGCTTCCTTACTTTAGGTGCAAGTTAATATTCTTAAATGAAAAATGAAAAGAGAAAGAAAGAAAGAAAGACAGACGGATACAGTAAGAGAGACGAGAGAGAGTGAGAAGGAGGTCCATGAAAATGTCCAATAGCTAAGGAGCAGCAGATGCTCTAGTTCAGTGTTTCCCAAACTCTGTCCTGGGACCCCCTGTGGCTGCAGGTTTTTGTTCCAATCAGATTCCTAATTGGTGACAACACCTGATAGCACTGAGCTCATTTATCCATCCATCCTCTTCCGCTTATCTGAGGTCGGGTTGCGGGGGCAACAGCTTGAGCAGAGATGCCCAGACTTCCCTCTCCCCGGCCACTTCTTCTAGCTCTTCCGGGAGAATCCCAAGGCGTTCCCAGGCCAGCCGAGAGACATAGTCCCTCCAGCGTGTCCTGGGTCTTCCCCGGGGCCTCCTCCTAAATGAGCTCATTTAATTAGCTGCTATTATTTTTCTTTTATTCTACATTCAGAAAATCACATCAGCATAATTTTTACATTTATAAGACATTTAGAAATATTTCTGCTTTTGCTACAGATTGAAATGCTGTTGATTTCATTTTATTTTGCTCTTTCTCTGTGCAGTTTCCCCCCCTTCATTGTATCTTATTAATGACAATTAAAATTGAGCAGATCAGACACGCTGGCAAACACCGAATAATCAAAGGCTGCAACTACTTTAGCATCAGACCCACTAATTAGTAAATAATACATTAATTAAACAATTAGAACACCTAGAAAAGTAAAATGAAAATCAAGATGAAAATATTGTTAAAAAGAAAAAATACATTATTCCTATATGACTGCTTGGTACATTTTAATATATATATTTACCAAACTTAGTTTTCTAATTTCTATATTGTTCTCAAAACACAGAACTTGGGAAATAACAGTTCACTTAATTAGCCCAGGAGTTCAATTAAAAACAGAAGCTGGTAGGAATAAAAACCTGCAGCCACAGTTGGGGGGCTCCAGGACCGAGGTTGGGAAGCCCTGCCGTAGAAGACTCCATTTAGGCCCCCTCTCAGATGATCCATTTGCTTTGCCAGGCAGCAACTGACCTGAGCTCTTTACAAAAGTGTCAGAAAGACAGCAGCTGATCTAAAAACCCCACTTTTGTAACAAACAGCAACTGAGCTAAGAGTCTGAAGAAAACCATCTTAATAAAAAGGCTGCCCTTCGCACCCTTCTTGCCCAATATCAACACGCAGGCACATAAAATGGCGGCCTTCTCCTTACAGCTTCACACAGGATAACGTGTTACTCTGGTTTGTTACACAAGAAAAAATATTTCCTGTCGTTAATTTTAGGTTTTCTTTATAGGTTTGAGTGTACTGAATACAAGTCTGGCAACAAAACAACATTTATTTATTTCTATAGCATGTTTTCATACAAATGGTGTAGCTCAAAGTACTTTACAGGATGAAGAAAGAAACAAGAACAAATATAAAAATAAAATTAGGCAATACTAATTAACAAAGAATAAAGTAAGGTGTGATGGCCAGGAGGACAGAAAAAAACAAAACAAAAAAAAAAATCTGCAGGGGGTCCAAAGCCACAAGACCACCCAGCCACCCCAAACCCGGGCAACAAAAGCTGTTTGTCACATCCAGTTTTTGAGAGTTAAAGGTTCAAAATGGGAAAAAAAACAATATTTAACAGTAAAAACATAATATATTTTTAAAATTAATTATTTGAACTTGAAAAAGTTGCACCTACAATTGTTTTAAATATAATTATTACTTACAAAAAGTAGGCCCTTGGTACTTGTTTTCCTCTCACATTCCTCTGAAGGGTTTTCATGGCGGAGTGACCAGCAGATGTCTGCTAACAGACTCACTCGACTGTCCACTGTAACGTCTCTCCATCTGAGCGATGTCCTGGTGGACCCTCTCCCCAAGTTCCTCAGAGATCAACATGTCAACCCTAACCCCCAACATGTTCTCTGGGGGGGAAAAAATCCAAATGACAGTGTAGGAAATGGGATTTTAAAGACATATTACTGTGTATCCAAGTGCTGGCTAGAAAGAAAGAAGCCCCTCAGCTAGTTCCTCGTAGATTTGTATGTCCTCAGTACGTGATGCTCACTTCCATATGACTTCCAAGCTCCTTTTTCGACTTCACACGGCTTGGATTTGAAGTTTATATCCTTGAAAAGCTCTCTCTCTGCTGTCTTCTAGACAATTGAATTCTCAAGGGAAGAGTGCGGCACGATAGTTAGTAGGTTAGTCAACTCTGACACCTTAAGATTAACACTCACACAGCCCCAGATCCTAGTCACTCAACTCTGGATGACTGAGGCCTAACTGCCAGTCACTCTGTAATATTCCACAAAGGATCCCATCCACATACTGTAAGTAGGTCTGAGTGATGCCTATAGTGCCTGTCACTCCTCCGTGCCCCACATAGGGACTCACAGTGTCCGACATTAACATCATACAGGTGTTACCTGCCACACATGAGGGCTTGTACAGCTTTTGTTTTATGCTGCTTACCAGCCAATGGTGTCTTACTTCTTCCGCAGAGCAAATGGCAATCTCTCCTTCTCCAGGTGCACTACTGTTTACTTTATTACTTCAATCACTCTTACGTTTAAAGACAAAGTAACAGAAATTTAAAAGCAATGTGGTAATTTTTATGTGGGTATAATAATATCCACAAACTAGAGTGTAATAGAAAGTAAAATAGACATCAAAATCTGGATATGTATAGTCTTAGAACAGCAAATCAGCAACGTCAAGGGCAGCTGTTGTCCGGAGTGGCTTTTTGGTTTCTCTCTCTGTCTCTCACTCTCTGACATTTCTTTCTTTGTCATTCTTTATTTTTGTTAAAATCACATGCAGGATTTCAGGACATGCAGCTTTACATACGTGTGATTGGCTGGCTATCCTGGAGATGGATGGTTCGGCCCAAAAAACTGTGATCCTGTGCACATCCATCCATCCATTATCCAACCTGCTATATCCTAACTACAGGGTCACGGGGTCTGCTGGAGTCAATCCCAGCCAACACAGGGCACAAGGCAGGAAACAAACTCTGGGCAGGGCGCCAGTCCACCGCAGTCCTGTGCATATCTGTACTGTACAATCTCTTACTATTTCCATTCTTTTTACCATTAAGTCGTCTGATTATTTAAACTAAAAGCACGGTACATTCCTTGGATCACAAAGCAGATGCGTTTAAAGTTATAAATTACTGGTACAATACAGAAAGAATGTACAATGTATTTGGGTCATAAATTAGGGTCAGGGGTAGCGTTTGTCCACAAGAGAGGATGCTTTCAGTGTAAGTTGTCTCCGTATGTTAGTTTGTTAAATTGCCTTAAGGGTTCTGTAAATTCTTTTGTAAATGAGTTCCTTTATAGTTCATCTGGGTTTGTTTGAGCAAAATAAAACTTAATATAGTTAAAAAACAAATGACGATTTTATTCTCAAGGACACCAAATACATCTTTCTAAGCTTCTATATATGAATTCCTGGCTGTTTTGATGGAGTAAAAAGAGAGAAAAAAAAAGACTGAGACAAAAAACTACGCAGCAAATACTTGATTTTTGGGTTTGTGGATGTTCAGGGTCGCTGTTGCCCCATTAAACCCAACAGACAGATACGCAGACACAGGGTAAAAGCACAAAGAAGAAATTTTACTTATTTTTCTTCTTCAAAGTGCCCTTTAAGCACTACAGCCACCATACACAAATAAACCAATAATATGTCAATACAATATTCTCCTCCTCACCTCCCAGCAAGCTCTGTCACACTTGTCCTGACTCCGGCTTGCTTGCTGGGTTCACAGCAGTCCTTTATGTAGTCCTTGACCCGGAAGTGCTTCTGTTCTTCCTCCCACGTGACTTGCCAGCTCTTCCGTATTCAGCTGGAGAATTTAGGTTTTAATCAGTCCAGAAGAACTTCTGGGCTTCCATTGTCATAGTCCATTCGTACTTCCAGGCTAGGTGAGAATTTGTTCTTCCCACAGCATCCCCTGGCAGCACCCATGGTACCCTGTGGGCATCCAGGGCACCGCTGCAGTCCAGGGAAGCTGCCATCTATCGTCTTGGGGGAGGCAGTGTCTTTGATAAGCTGCCTTCCCCCATCCTTCCAGTACTGGGGCGTCCCAGCTGGGATAAACTGCCGGCCATCCCTTTACAGGTTGTTTGCATTGTTTCCACCTGAACTAAAGTTAAGAACGAGGAAGACTCAAAAATGTAGTATTTCAAATAATAGTAAATGCCGATAAACAAACAAAATATGTTTTTGAAATAATGAACATTTTTTTTTTTTTTCAAAACACCATTTTTCACAGAATCTGACGTCTTGTGAGAATGTTTTTGTGGTAAAGAAATGTATTCAGCACACCTGACTCACTTTCTGACTAAGCAAAGTACCCTGAATCCTGCTCTGCCTTTTAGCCTTCCCAGAATGCACTGCGCTGCTCTTCTGTTCAGCATAACAAGACCTTCTGCCTGAGGCCCACCACCTGAAATCTGCTAGCTGAAGAGGCCCAAGTACCTCCCAGTCGTTTGTCTCTCACCTCATCCAGGACTATACACTGCTCACAAAAAAGGGAGCACTTAAATCACACATCCGATCTCGATGAACGAAATATTCAAGTGGAAAATCTTTACTGAGCAATGCTGTGTCATTCACTGAGAACAAAATGATGTAAACAATGCTGAATGGACGCCCATTGAGGGCTCACTCCGAAAAAGTCAAATATTGAAATCCCAGGCTGATCCAACTTACGTGAATTTCATAATGTGACTCAGTCATGTTTATGTCCACCATGTGCCTGTATGCACTCCTGACAGCGTCTGGCCATACTCCTGATGAGACACCGGATGGTGTCCTGAGGGATCTCCTCCCAGACCTGCATCAGTGAGCTCCTGGACAGTCTGTGGTCTACCCTACTGGTCAATGCCGGATGCATCGATACACACTATCCCAGTAGTTCTCAGATTCAGGTCTGGGGAACAGATCCAGGAACTGCCTACACACTCTGGCCACATGACGCATGGCATTGTCCTGCACTAGGGAGGAACCCAATGCCCACTGCACCAGCGTACGGTCTAACAATGGCTCCGAGGATTTCATCTTGGTACGTAACAGCAGTCAGGGTACCATTGCCTGGCACGTGGACCCTCCAAGGCTATGCCTCTCCAGACCATCACTGATCCACTGCCAAACCAGTCATGCTGGATGATGTTACAGGTTGCATAACATTCACCACGGCATCTTCAGACTCTTTCACGTCTGTCACAAGTGCTTTTATCTTTGAAGAGAGCAGGGCACCAATGGTGGAGCTGCCAATCGTGCATTATCTGGCGAATACCAATCGAGCTGCACGGTGATGGGCTGTGACCACAGGTCACACTTAAGGACGTCAGGCCCTCATGCCACCCTCATGGAGTCTATTTGTGACAGTTTGGTCTATGAATTGCACTCATTTTGTTGGCTCTGGCAGTGTTCCTCCTCGCACAAAGGAGCAGATACCAGCCCTGCTGCTGGGTTGATGCCATTCTATGGCCCTGTGCAGCTCTCCTCGTGTAACGGCCCATCTCCTGGTATCTCCTCCATGCTCTTGAGACCTTCTGGTGACAGCACGTGTGAATGTGCCATCCTGGTGGAACTGGACTACCTGTGCAACCAGAATCGGCTGCAGGCACCGCCTTATGGTACCAGTAGTGACAAGGACACTAGCAAAATACAAAGCTAGAGAAGAATCAGTCAGGAAGGATAAGGAGAGAGCAGTTGTCTGTGGATCTTGCTGTTGTCCCTCCAGGTCACCTGTTGTCACTTTCATTTGCACCAAAGCAGGTGACGTTGTTTCACAGTCGCTTGTGCTTCCTAACTGGACAGATTGATATCCCTGAAGCTTCACTGACTTGTTGTCAGCCTGCGATGATTAAGTGTTCCCTTTGTTTTTTTTTATTTTATTGATTTTATTAAAATCACACAACATTCCATAGAAATAAATCAATTTTTACAAACATAAGATTGAAAACAAATCAACCCCCACACCTGAGAAAGAGAGCTAAGCCAGCAGAGTAAAACCTAAAGCTAGTAACAATAAGTAAGTAGATGAATTAATAAGTGATAAATGGAGAAGAAAAATCCTCAGCGCTTTAAGAGCTTATTCTAAAATGTTACTGATCAGATCCTGCCAGGTTTTGAAAATGTTCTGCACAGATCCTCTAAGTGACAATTTGATTTTTTCCAATTTCAAATAATATAAAACATCAGTTATTGACTGACTTAAACAGGAGAGTTAGGATTCTTCCAGTTCAGCAAAATAAGTCTCTGTGCCAATAGTGTAGTGAAGGCAATCAGTTTGTTTGTCCTTCTCCACTTTAAGTCCCTCAGTGAGCCCACCAAACACAGCTGTTAGCGGGTTAGGAGGGATTGTGACCCTCAGGCTGTCTGAAAGGCAGTTAAAGATTTGGGTCCAGAATGATGTTCATTTGGCGCAGGCCCAAAACATGTGACCCAGTGAGGCTGGAGCTCGATGGCAGCGTTTGCAGCTTGGATTTTGCCCTGGAAATATTTTGGACAATTTTAAGCGAGACAGATGTGCTTGATATATAATTTTGAGTTGAATAATTGTATGCTTTGCACATATGGAGCTCGAGTGAATTCTCTGCATTGCTACTTTCCATTCCTTTTCTGAGATGTTGAGTGAGAGATCCTTTTCCCACTCTACTCTTGGATCTTTGAAAGGAAGGGACTGTAAAATGTTTTTATATATTATGGAGATGCTGTCTGAGTCCTCGAGACTGAGAAATATTTTTTCTGGCATAGAGGGAGATGAGGGAAATCGGACAGGTTCTGTTTAACAAAGTTTCTAATTTGAAGATAGTGAAAGAAATGTGTTGCTGGTAAGTTAAATTTGGAGTGTAATTGTTCATAGGATGCAAAGATGTTGTCTATATAAAGATCTCCCAAGTGATTTAATCCCAAATATTTTCCAGATATTAAAAACTGCATACGTTTGAGAGGGTGGAAAAAGGTGGTTCTCATACAGAGGTGCCACAGATAAAAGCGTCTCTATCTTTGTTTCCTTTGTTTTTTTGATCAGTGTATATAAGAACTGTTGCAGTTTCCCCTTTAGCAAGATGGCTTGGCACGGTTTGCATCACCCGTTGTGTTTCCTGACCTTCACCCTTGAAAATACTTTCCACTGGTATTACTGAATAAATAATTCACTATTTTAACTAAAAGAATTCTATTGAATCGACTTCTCTGAGCATTTTGCACGTCCGGATTAAAGCCCCTGATTTGTCGTGGTAGGGTCCTCCCAGGGTGACCCTGTTTCTCCCTTCAGACTCTTTACTACTTAGGCGGCTCTGCTCCGTGCGCTGTTGTGCTGCTGTGTCTTCTTGACACCATTGTGACCAGGGGCCTCATGTATAAACGGTGCGTACGCACAGACATGTTGCGTACGAACCTTTCCACGCTCAAATCGCGATGTATAAAACCTAAACTTGGCGTAAAGCCACGCACATTTCCACGGTAACTCATTCCTTGGCGTACACAATTTATCCGCCCGGTTTTGCAGACTGGCGGCACCCAGCGTCAAAGCAGTGCTACTGTTCCTGTGTGGTTACCCTTTCTTAGATCCACATCCATGGCGGCGGCTTTATAAATACACTGAAATTAACCGCATATCGTTCATAAATTTAATGCATCTGATTTTAATTAACCTGCTGCAATATAATGGGCCAGGGAATAGCCATAGTATTCCAAATACCAGAACTGCTTTAGCGTTGTTACGCTCACTGCATCTTGTTCTTCTTTTTGCTGTTCCCGTTAAGGGTTGCCACTGCGGATCATCTTTTTCCATATTACTCTCACTGCACCACTTGGAGTATTTATATCACTGTATCTGAGTGTGAATCACAGCAGCAGATGATCGGAAAGAGAATTATCGGTATACAGTTTCAAGTACACACTACCTCAACCACGGCAAAAAGCGTCAAAGCCTTTCCTGTACGGACCTCGCGTTTCAGAAACAGTTTCATCCCAAGAACTATAAACGCACTCAATCACCTCACTGTAAACTTGCACTACAGTTATAATATTGCACAACCTGCGCTACTTTATAAAGCGCGTATGATGACAGTATCATTTTTAAGATGAAATGCAGCAAAATATGTTGCCTATAGTATACAGATAAAACTTTAACTTCATTTAAATAATCTGTATTGGTAATAATTAAACATGTGAGGACACGGTGCCGCAGAGTATAGCTAGTTTAAGGATAGCTCCTGCCTTGCGCTGTATTCTTGCTGGTGCTGACGTGACACTGGAAGGATAGACGAATAGAATAATTAAACACGTACTACAAAGATATTTCAATGTTCCTTAAAAGTTTTGAAGAATCGGCGTTCTAAGCTTACAAATGGCTTAACGTCTATTACAGAGCTGATTGTGTGGCGATTGGAGAAAGAAAAGTATGGACAGGAATTGGAGGTTAGTACGTTTGAAAGAGACAGTACCTCTGTAATAAATTATTTCATCGAAGGTCACACATGGTGCAGCAAGCCTCTTGCGTGAGATATGAACAATCACTGCGCCACCGTGTTCCCATGTTTAATAACATGCTTTCATTCCTATCATCATGAAAATGATATCACGTATACATCTCAGTATTTTAATTATTCAGAGAGCTGTAATATCTCGAATGTAATGCATTCTGTGTCCTGTCGGAGAAAGAGAAAGAACGGAAGCACGTAGTGATTCACACACATAGAGCACATAGAAGATCAAACACGGAGAAAAGCATTTAACGTGCTACTTGAGAAACTAGTAAAATAAACGATTTTAAGATGAAGTTTATGATGTTCTACTTTAATGACAAAATAAACTACGTGATTAAAGTGGAAATTTCGAGATTAAAGTTGACATTTCGTGCTTTTTTCCCACTGTGTGCCTATGTTTTTTGTTTGTACCCTAATACGCTTTCATATGACACTCAGACGGTGGGCTACGACTCGCCTTTTCACGGCGACTTTGATATGTGATTTCTTTTTTATTTCGGGCACTGTGCGACTTTGTGAATTTGATCTTTCGAGTTTTTCCGACACTCTGTCACTCGATCAACTTTCTTTTGTTGATTATATCACTGTTTAAACCAACAAATAGTACGTTTTTCCTTTGCCTCCACTTGGTATTCGCTGAAATTCTTATATTTTCCCCTGTGCTTTTCCCATTGTCTTTTCACAGAAGGCTATTTATATTGATTTGCATATTCAAAGAGGCGTAATTCTGGGAGGAGTTGGGGCGGGACAGAAGGCGCGTGCACGTGCGTTACTTTTCACGCAAATCGGGATTTATGTAGTGGAAGAACGTGAAAGTATGCGTGCGCACAGATTCCTGCATCTGGATTTTTCTGTGCGTACGCACAATCCCGCTTTTGTGCTTACGCCATGTTATAGTGTGAGTTCTACGCACGGCGTTATACATGAGGCCCCAGGACTGCACACAGCACTTCACATGTGGCCGCACTTCGCACATCACAGAGTCCTCATTTATATTGAATCGTTTTTAAAGTGTAAGCTACGTTAGGACAGGACTTTGATCGAGTGCACTGGGAAACGGATGGCCACGTGGATTTTATTTGCCTCTTTGAATTGTTTTTGCATATTGCCTGGAGGAATGTTGTGCTTGCCAATGAGCCCAGAGGTGTTTTCATAATTTCTGATATTTTTTCCGTAGCTGTCACCAGTGCAGTGACGGCTTACGTTTGCCTTTTTTTTTAAACTTGTTTTTGCAGTCTTCTTGACTTTGTCTTGTTAGTGGGTCTCACACTCAGTACTGGGGACCCCTAAGCAGCTGAACAGTTTTTGTTCCAAACATATTCTGTTTAGAATTGTACTCTTGGCCTAATTCACCAAGCTGTTATGCCCCAGTTTTTATGTGTTGAGATCAATGTAGAAATGACAAGGTTATGTTTTATAAATTTCTATTAAAATTTACGTATTATTACTTGGTTAAGGCTTTTATCCAAGGTGACTTAAAACATCCATCCATCCATCCATCCATTATCACCACCATATCCTAACTACAGGGTCACGGGGGTCTGCTGGAGCCAATCCCAGCCAACACAGGGCGCAAGGCAGGAACCAAACCCCCCGGCAGGGTGCCACCTCACCGCAGGACTTACAACATTTAAGATAAATTGGTTGTTATTTCTTTTGTTTTTCCAATTGGGGCACAAACAGGTGAAGTGACTTGCTGATGGTCACATGGTGTCAGTAGTGGGATTTGAGCCCCCAACCTCAGGGTTTGAAGTCCAAATAAAAATCATAATGAACATGTTTATTATCCAATCGCTTCCTTTACTTGTACAAATTGTGGTAAATAAACAAGCCTTGACAGAACAGAAAAGGTTTGGGGCAGCTTCCCGTATAATTGAAAGTGACTGCAAGATGAGAAAAATGGTCTTTACAGATAAGAGTCGGAAATAGAACTGAACAGGTTAGGACACATGGTGGATATATAGTTGAAAAACAGGAAGAGGAGGGATCTTAGGACCGGAACTGGAAATAAGGTCATCGGGCTGTGACTTCTTGGGATGTGGAAATGACGTCATTAGGAGATGGGCTCTTCTGCTGGCCTGGAAGTGACGTCTTCTGGGATGGCACTGGATGTGACGTCATTGGAGTCCGGTGAAATTTTCCATATTTGGTCTGCGGGGAGGTAAGAGAAAGGATTAGTGCACTCTGCCACCCCCTGGTCTGACCGGGAATGTGCCTGACAAAATCTATTGCTTTTTCTTTTGCATTGTTAGTTACTTGTGGCCTTATCAGCACGTACATAACAGTAACCAAAAGACTCGTGACAGTAGTTTTCTGACTTGAAGACCCGCCTCCACTCATCATTCATTGGTTAAGAGTCCTATCATCAATTCAAAGGTCCTTCCCATGAGTCTTTTGAGATTCCTGTTCATGTATGTGCTGATAATTCTAGAAGTAACTATAAGCGTTCCAGTCAACCTCCCACACCCCCTCACTGGGAAATATATGCTTAGACGTTCTGTAGACATCACAAAAGCACAGGCTTCGATGTGATCCAGACTTTACGGGGGTCAAATATCCCACCTACATTGTTTCACACACTTCATGCTTTTAAGAGGGAAGTGGTGTGTGGTGCGCTGCACCATTGAGGATGGTGAAAAATGGCAGGGTAGTGTAGACAGGCGTAGTAGTAGTAGTAGTAGTGTTAGTGTTAGTGTTACAGGCCGAGTGGTGGCTCTGAGGCTAGGGATCTGCACTGCTTCGAATCCCGTAAATGCCAGTAGGGACTTTGCTCTGTTGGGCCCTTAACCTGCAATTGCTGAGCGCGTTGAGTAGTGAGAAAAGTGCTATATAAATGTAAAGAATTATTATTATTATTGTTAATTATTAAACAAAAGGTGAAAACCGAGCTGAAATTGTATGTTTTTAAAAGAACATGTAGAAGTGTGGACTCCACCTTAGTGAGCGTATGCAAGAAATGGCAAACTGAGAATTATCCATCCTTGGAAAATAAACTTCAAAAACGTGGATGGAACGCTGTCTTTGGATACTTTCACATCTTCAATTCTCACCACATTCCATGAAACAAAAACACAAAAACCTGACCGTAAAGCCCACCTTTGTCATCCTGTCACCGCACAAGCCAATAGCTCATTGCATGTACTGGAATTCTCTCTTTTCAGTTGTCTTTCCAAACCTTGACGTGATAGAAACAGCAGCAAAGAGAAACAACGACCATACTGCAGAATATCTGGAGGATACTCAGTGGCATGCAAGTCGAAGATTAATGCTTGGCCAGGACATCGCTGAAGGACACAGAAAGCCGAGGGCCTTATCGGGTTTTCAGATCTGCTCTTGGGGACGTCTTAAAAATGTGGTGAAGAGGCTCCATAAAAGAGCTGCAGCGATGACAGGAATACTAAAAAGGGCTTCCTCACATGCAGATAACGCGCTCGTATCGGGACCATTTTCGAGTCACCAATTAACCTAACATGCACATCAAGCTTCCAGCAGGAATTTATTTTTTCCCAATATATAATTTAGCCCACACAATGTAAGAGACACCCAGTGACCTTTCAGAAATTCTCTCATTTCAGTAGGCAGAAAAGTTAATGTGATTGTCAAGGGAGATCATCTGTACCGTGTCAATATATACAACTTCGGGGGGAGCCTCTGCTCCTTCTAGGGGTCTCCAGCAGCTGCTTACAGTATGGAGAGGAACGTGCGGCTGGATTGTGATCACTGACTTTGGAGGAGCCCAGCGGGAGAGACGCGCGTGCAGCGTTTGCCATCTGCTAGCGGATCTTTTGCACGGCTAACCTCCTGCTTGCCTTTTGTCTTGGCCAAGGCTGCCGGTGAATCCCTTGTGAAATTCCTGTACATTCCTTCTGTTTTGTGGATTTTCAGGCTCTGCCCCATGAACTGTAGATGTGTGTCTCATATGAAGACGTAGCCTTCTGTTTTATTTATCTGTCAATCTGTTTATGTGCAGGTTATGCGGCTTCTCTACAGCTGCCTGAGTGGACCTGATGTGTCTCTGAGGTAGCATATGATGTTCTCTCGTCATGGCGTTCTGTTGATTTTCTTCTCTTTGGTGTTGCTCTAGTATCGCTACTCTGTGGCAGCCAAGCAAATAAGAAGCTCATTGTATTGCGGGACACCAGGCGCTACACTTGGACTTGTTTTTTACTCCTCCATCCATTTTCAAATCTGTCATTCAGTCTTTCATATTTTTAAAGCACTTCTCAGACTCGTAGGCATCTAGAACCTTCTTTGTGAATGACTCAGAGAGCCCTTTCGATCTCGGCATGGTGATAACAACGAAGAGCAAACCCAACGAAAGGTCTGAGGTTTAAATAAGGCAGAGTCAGGCAAGGTCCTCTCTCTGGATGTTCTCATCATTTGGACCTGATTCTAATTTGAGGCAGTGATGAATGTAGGGGTGGGATGATTGTTTTCCACAAGCAAAAGTGAAGTTGACTTCAAAATGTGAACGTAGCAGGATGTTTGTTTTATTATATCACCTTTACCTAAATCTCGATAGGTCCACAAAAAATGCATAGGGTGCACTTACTTTTTCACATAACTGCATGTGGGTAGAAGCCTCCCTTGAATCTTCTGATCTCATTTGGCACCTGACCAATCCACTCGTTTTGCACGTGAACGCACGATCAGTCTTCAATAGTGTGATTGATTTTTGCATTTATCAGACATTTAGAAAAATGGTATATTTTTGCTGTAGTTCCTCCATCTTGTAATGAAAACTTGGGGGTTAGTGGCAGGTCATTTTCCTTTTACTTTTTGCCTCTTTTCCTTATAGTTTGCCCCCCTCATTGTATCCTAATAATGAGAAATTAACAACGGGCAGAGTGGACGCCCAGGCACACGACACCGAGTGCTGAAAGGCTGCAGCGTCAGGCCCGCTAGTTGTGCCCATTAGTGACTAACGGATTAAATAACCA
The DNA here is from genome assembly GCF_900747795.2 of Erpetoichthys calabaricus. NCBI lineage: Eukaryota > Metazoa > Chordata > Cladistia > Polypteriformes > Polypteridae > Erpetoichthys > Erpetoichthys calabaricus. The sequence continues at coordinate 15,397,351 of NC_041402.2, read as the reverse complement.
GAACAGCAGAATGAACATCATGATGACGACTAAAATCTTAAAATCCAAATTAAACAAAAAGAAATTCTCCAAATTCCTTATACAGTGCATCCGGAAAGTATTCACAGCGCATCACTTTTTCCCCATTTTGTTATGTTACAGCCTTATTCCAAAATGGATTAAATTCATTTTTTTCCACAGAATTCTACACACAACACCCCATAATGACAACGTGAAAAAAGTTTACTTGAGGTTTTTGCAAATTTATTACAAATAAAAAAATTGAGAAATCCCATGTCCATAAGTACTCACAGCCTTTGCCATGAAGCTCCAAATTGACCTCAGGTGCATCCTGTTTCCCCTGATCATCCTTGAGATGTTTCTGCAGCTTCATTGGAGTCCACCTGTGGTAAATTCAGTTGACTGGACATGACTTGGAAAGGCACACACCTGTCTATATAAGGTCCCACAGTTGACAGTTCATGTCAGAGCACAAAGCAAACATGAAGTCAAAGGAATTGTCTGTAGACCTCCGAGACAGGATTGACTCGAGGCACAAATCTGGGGAAGGTTACAGAAATATTTCTGCTGCTTTGAAGGTCCCAATGAGCACAGTGGCCTCCATCATCCGTAAGTGGAAGAAGTTCGAAACCACCAGGACTCTTCCTAGAGCTGGCCGGCCATCTAAACTGAGCGATCGGGGGAGAAGGGCCTTAGTCAGGGAGGTGACCAAGAACCCAATGGTCACTCTGTCAGAGCTCCAGAGGTCCTCTGTGGAGAGAGGAGAACCTTCCAGAAGAACAACCATCTCTGCAGCAATCCACCAATCAGACCTGTATGGTAGAGTGGCCAGACGGAAGCCACTCCTTAGTAAAAGGCACATGGCAGCCCGCCTGGAGTTTGCCAAAAGGCACCTGAAGGACTCTCAGATCATGAGAAAGAAAATTCTCTGGTCTGATGAGACAAAGATTGAACTCTTTGGTGTGAATGTCAGGCGTCACGTTTGGAGGAAACCAGGCACCGCTCATCACCAGGCCAATACCATCCCTACAGTGAAGCATGGTGGTGGCAGCATCATGCTGTGGGGATGTTTTTCAGCGGCAGGAACTGGGAGACTAGTCAGGATAAAGGGAAAGATGACTGCAGCAATGTACAGAGACATCCTGGATGAAAACCTGCTCCAGAGCGCTCTTGACCTCAGACTGGGGCGACGGTTCATCTTTCAGCAGGACAACGACCCTAAGCACACAGCCAAGATATCAAAGGAGTGGCTTCAGGACAACTCTGTGAATGTCCTTGAGTGGCCCAGCCAGAGCCCAGACTTGAATCCGATTGAACATCTCTGGAGAGATCTTAAAATGGCTGTGCACCGACGCTTCCCATCCAACCTGATGGAGCTTGAGAGGTGCTGCAAAGAGGAATGGGCGAAACTGGCCAAGGATAGGTGTGCCAAGCTTGTGGCATCATATTCAACAAGACTTGAGACTGTAATTGCTGCCAAAGGGGCATCGACAAAGTATTGAGCAAAGGCTGTGAATACTTATGTACATGGGATTTCTCAGTTTTTTTATTTTTAATAAATTTGCAAAAACCTCAAGTAAACTTTTTTCACGTTGTCATTATGGGGTGTTGTGTGTAGAATTCTGAGGAAAAAAATGACTTTAATCCATTTTGGAATAAGGCTGTAACATAACAAAATGTGGAAAAAGTGATGCGCTGTGAATACTTTCCGGATGCACTGTAGATACATGCCTAGTAGGTTTAAGTAAAAATTTACCAAACTTAGCTTTGTAATTTGTATATTGACCCCAAAACATTGAATTTGGGGAAACAACAGCTTGCTGAGTTAGGCTAACTGTCCATTTAAAAACAGAAGTTGTTTGGAATAAAACCCTTCAGCCTCAGGGGTCCCCTGAATGGGGTTTAAGGACCACGGTGTTAGCTTAATGAACATTGGCAGGGATGCCTTACAGCTCCGATAGAATGTGCGCGTTGTCCCCGCATCTGTAGGGGTTGTCATTGGGCAGTAAGAATGTGTGACAGTCCAGGTTTGGCTCCACGCTCCTTTATGGAACTGTCGATAGTCACGGCAATGAAGACACACACACACACGGTGACAAAGTGTCAAGTGCTCTTATTAAAATGAATCAAATTTAAACAAAGTCCAAATTAAAGTGCATTGCAGCCCAAAAGGTTCTTATTCTAAACATCCATCCATTATCCAACCTGCTGTATCCTAATTACAGGGTCACAGGGTTCTGCTAGAGCCAATCCCAGCCAACACAGGGCGCCAGGCAGGAAACAAACCCCAGGCAGGGCGCCAACCCACCACAGGGCACACACACTTGGGACAATTTAGAATCGCCAATGCACCTAACCTGCATGTCTTTGGACTGTGGGAGGAAACCCACACAGACACGGGGAGAACATCCAGACTCCACGAAGGGGGGACACGGGAAGCGAACCCAGGTCTCCTTACTGTGAGGCAGCAGCGCTACCCACTGCGCCACCTTGCCGCCCTTTATTCTAAACTATGTATAAATAATCCATAATATCAGTGACATCTATGGGGTATAAAAAAACAAAAGGCTCAAGATAAAGAGTCTGGGGCACCGAAGGCAAACCCCCATATATTGAAGTGCACAAAAGGCGTAAATGAAGAAGCGTAGAACAGCGGACTGTCGAGACTTCATCAGTTCTCAGATGGGTCTATCTAAGATGGTGTTGTTTCCCCTTATGTGGAATTCTGGGAGGAAGAGGCGGGTCCAGGTGGCCTGACCCCGGAAGTGATGTCAGAGTGGGAGTGGTGTTAATCTTCCTTTCTGCAGAGGGAGATGAGAGAGGGTGTTTTAATTAGACACTGCCCCCTCATGTTGCTCCCCAAGCACACGTGTGTGACTGGAGGTTAAAACAGTCCAGATAAACAATCTATAAAATGATTTTAAACAATGCAGAGACAGCCCTTATCCTTCTAAAATACAAACCCCAGCGCTTCCCTCTAAAACTTGCCACCTCCTCCACTTATCCTGTCCGGATCTGGCAGCAAGAGGAGACGAACTTGCGACAGGTGCACTCAACCTTTAATTTCTGGCTCGGGTCCCCATTTATCAGGCCTACCACTTCCATGGGGTGCCAGCCCCTCGGCATCCACGGGAGACACCACACAACGGGCCACTGCTACTCCCCAGCATAGTTCAATAAGAGCGCCCCCTTCTTCAGTCCCAAGCTCCACTGCCGAAGGTTCAGCCATGGCCCCCTGCCTCCATCCTACGTTAACGCGGGCTCTCCTTCTTCTGCCTCTCGCTCATTCTTTCTTCTGTAACCTCCATTCTCTCCTTTGCCTTTTCCTTCTGATCTCCCTTCTCTTTTCCCTTCACTTTATATGGCCTGATTAGGTGCAGGCATGACCCCCACATGCCTATGAATGTGGCACCTGACCGATCCGCTCGCATTTGCACGTGAATGCACGATCAGCGCCCCGGTGAACCTCTGGGCAGCGCCATCATGCGCTCACCTGCAGCCATTCTGAGCCTGAACGCTCTCAGGACACAATTATTTATCTAAAACCGGCATAACGCCACAGGCCACTTACCACAGAATGGGCATGTGCATGATAGTGGCCTATAACAGACATTCCTCACCCTACCCCTCCAGTTCTTCAGTAACAGGTGCCAGCCCACCGCTACCCAGCATTGTGATCAGCAGGCTCCAAGGATGAATGAATGAATGAATGAGTGAGTGAGTGAGTGAAAGAATCAATCCGTTTTAGTAAATGCCCTCTAACCCGCCTAATCCAGTGTACAGTAAGTGTGAATGTGTGCCAGAGTGGGCCCTACTGTGGACTGGCACCCTTACCACGGCCGTTTCTAACCTTAAGTGCAGTGCTGCTGGGACAGGCTCCTGCCCCCCGTGATGCTGATTTTCTCGTAAAGCACAAGATAAAGTTGAAAACAAGCGTTGGGCATCATCCTACAGTCAGGAGTATCAAGTTACCCACCATTAGCTTCTTGACCACAGGGACGTGTAGACTGCCCACCCAGACACACAAAGCAAACGTGATGCCTGCTTTGGCAGAAACAGGGCGATGCAGCCACGTGTTTTGATGTTAAACATACCCAAACGGAAAGGGGGCTGTGTTCCTTTAAGGGCTGCACAAGGAATGAAAAGCAGGTGAGGGCTAGCCTGCTCCGGGCTGCGTCCCGCTGTCACCGACCTGCTGAGTAGCTGACGCTTTTATACCCACGGAGCTCAAGTTGCTGATAATCTGGAAAACTTTTTTTTTTTTTTCTTTTTTAGGCATTTGTATTAACTGCCAGGGCAACACCGAAGGACCCCAGTGTGATAAATGCAAGGAGAATTCCTACAGGAGGCCCAATGCCAGCCTTTCGGACGCCTGCGATCTCTGCCCCTGCTCTACAGTGACGTCGACGGGGACTTGTCATGTCGGTGAGTCTTTTCTTAGAGCCCGCTCTTGAGATTGCGTTGTACCGCTGTGGATCTCAGCCTCCCCGCCGCTATGCGAGTTTGCCACGGCTATCTTTATCTTGAAACCATCCTCCTGGTGAGTTTACGCCTCGGGTGTTGGGATGTTTGCAAGCGAGCAAGCAGTGTCCGTGTTCAGGTGTCGGGTGACTGAAGCAGAGTCACCGTGGCCATTCATTACTCCCTGTGAATTGCATGTCTGCTGTCAAAGAAAAGGAGACGAATGTTGTCGTGATGCAGCATTCAGTGCCTAATGTGGTGATTTAGCATTATCAGCTGAGCTACGTTTGCAGGCCCTCAGCCTCGTGTCAGACTGCATACTGTTTTTATACTGTTAGGAGGCTGGATCGCTTCTCTCCCGTTTAATTTCAAAACGTATCCCATGGCAGGCAGGCAGGCAGGGAGGGATGGCTTTTCTCACCCACCAGCTTCATTTGACACCACTCGGAACGATTTACATTGCAAGACTATCCTTGCAGCCATAGGCATGGATGCATAACCTGCTAGGCCCTGGGATTGGGATGAATTTCATATGCAGACTGAGAAACTGAATTTGTTAAGCATGCTTAGATATTAGTGGCTAAAAAAAAAACAAAAACTGAATCTGAATCATTCATTAAGTTGGAAACACAGACTTACAGTGCTTTACATGGGCAGTCCATCAGACCATACAGAAATGCACATTCATACACTTGAGTGCGGTGGATGTCGGAGTTAAGGTACAATACAATACAATTTATTTTTGTATAGCCCAGAATCACACAAGAAGTGTCGCAATGGACTTTAACAGGCCCTGCCTCTTGACAGCCCCCCGGCCTTGACTCTCTAAGAAGACGAGGAAGAACTCCCAGAAAAACCCTTCTAGGGAAAAAAATGGAAGAAACCTTGGGAAAGGCAGTTCAGAGAGAGACCCCTTTCCAGGTAGGTTAGGCGTGCAGTGGGTGTCAAAATGAAGGGGGTCAATACAACACAATACACAGAACAGAACAAATCCTCAATACAGTATAAAAATTAAAATGTCAAGTACGGACCAGAATTTAACAGTAGATGATATCACATAATATGATTAGGATTTGTTAGAGTCCTGAAGACCTCGGCCATCAAACTGCCTCCCCCATTTGGCCATTCCACAGCTGAGATAGTTCTGGGCCAGCCAAGACCCCTCTACCCCACGATTCCTGCGATCCTCCATCAGGGATGTCTTTACCTTAGGCAGGCAAAACAACTTGGCAGGTGGGCCGTGGGCACCAAGTGCCACATTTAAATACCGAGAAGAGAAACAGAATAGGTGAGGGTTAGTATCCAATTCTAACTATCATGTTACTTATGTTTTAGTGCTAATGACTAACAACAGAGATGCAGTCTGTACAGTTAACCAGCAGCTCTAGTCAGGGTGTGCTAAACTGAAGTCGTGAGTCTTCAGCCGGGAGTTGAAAGCTGAGACTGAAGGGGCATCTCTTATAGTAGCAGGCAGACCATTCTATAGTTTAGGGGCCCTGTAACTAAAAGCTCGACCTCCCAGTGTTATTTTATTAATCCTTGGAATCATAAGCAGACCGGCATCTTGAGATCTTAATGTGCGCTCTGGTTTGTAAGTCATGAAAAGTTCAGACAAGTAAGTCGGACCAAGGTGGCTTACGTAAGGTGTATTGGAACACACCGGTGCATTACGTAAACGTCGTCCAGTGAAAAGTCATTAACATCAAAGCGTCACTTTTATTTAATTGCATTGGATTATGGATTCATCTGGTGTGCATGAACTTTGGTTTAGGTCCTTATTCACAGCTACTCGTATTTGCAGCATAACTGCATCTTCACACAGCCCACTGGTAAATACTGGTAAGACTCAATGCTCCCAGTGTTTTGTCATATTGTGCTGACCGCACACAGAAATGGAATCACAGAATTGTGATATCAAACCCAAGGTCTTAGCTGAGATGGCGAAAATTAAATAAACAAACACTAGGACGTCAGACGAGATTGTAGAACGAGAAACATAAGAGCGAGAGAGTTGATAATCCAGAATATTTCACATAGCCTAGGCCAAAGCTCATCTGTCCATCCATTATCCAACCCGCTATATCCTAACTACAGGGTCACGGGGGTCTGCTGGAGCCAATCCCAGCCAACACAGGGCACAAGGCAGGAAACAAACCCCGGGCAGGGTGCCTCCCACCACAGCCTAGGCCAAAGCACAAGATATAAATTGCAGTCGAAGAACAGAAAAGAATTCATAACCAGAAATATCTTAACAGTAAAGCAGCACTGGAATCATCGGACGGAAAGATTCTCTTGTCAGATTGGACGACCAGCAGAGATTCCACTATACAAAACCCAGGAGCGGGTAGGCGGCCATTCGGCGGAGGTCACCAGGACTGTGACTTTATTTTTGAATTTATAGTTTAAGTCTCCACCATTGACAACTGGGTGTAATTCATCGATCTTCTTATATAATACGCTACCGTGGCTATTCCTTTGTCTGTCCAGGATCTTAAATCACCTTGTAGCTCGTAAACCGTTTGACCTATTGACCTGAAATTTGGTACACATGTACTACGTGACGTCTACTATCTGCTTTCGGGGTGATGATTGACCTCCAGGGTCAAAGATCAACCCAGGAAGGTCAAGGTTAAAAATCAAATCACCTATAGGTTGGGTACACATATACTACACTGAAACTCTGCACTACAGTTTTATATTAAAAGCGAAGAGTTTTGGAATTATTCCTCTTTTTTTATTTTTATTTTATTTTATTGTAGAATTAACTCTCGGCAGTGGCCAGCAGGGCGGCGCATGCATATGAGCGCCGTTCTCATCCCTAGCACCTTCGCCGTCACTTCCCCTGCCTCTTCATATCTTAAATCATTCCTGAGGCAGAGTGAAGACTTAAGTGCCAGCTTATTTGGAAGATTAAGGAAAACGTACTAAGTAATTGCAACACAAACACTGACTTAATCAATTTTAACGTGAAAAGAAGAGAAGAAGCAGGCCGCCAGGGTGGAGAAAAGAGCTGCTCAGGAAGCAACAAGCGCATCAACCTCTGAGCAAACGAGTGATAAACGTACTGAGAAAGAAAGTCACGTGTATTCACTGCACGCTATTGTGTAGTGCGCCATTACTGGTCTAGTTAATGAATAAACTGATATTTTTGGTTTCCATTTATGTTTAATCAGTTTGTTCTCTGCGTGTTTTAACAAGTCAGTTGTGTATTTATTAATTAGTATCATCTTTGCTTGAATTGTTCACAGCGCTCCGTACCTGCACTCAATCAAAGAGTGCTATACAAAAAACAAGTTGACGCAAGTTTGTTTTGGTTTATCCACAAGCATGGACAGTTAGGAAATGTACGACACTGACCTTCATATGGCTGCAGTAATAACGTTGCACGTCGCACAATCCCCATCATCGTCACAAAGAGCAAACTCTGCCAGCACCCATAATGGGATAAAGTGGCACTGCAGGAAGAAGAAGCATTTCAAAAGGTAACATCTTCAAAATCAAACAAATCATTCAACCTGACTTGTTAAATCTATTTGACCTCTAAAACCCCCAGAATGACATCTTCATTATTTTTGGTGGCCAAGGAAAAGGCTGAATGGTCGAGATCATGACGCGAATGAATGTGCATTCCTGTAAATTCTGCGCCCTCCATAGTCGGGAGCACACAGCTGCACTATAACATGAGATCTTTGTGATTTCAAAGTCAAACCTTCAACTAAAGGCCGCACATTTCAACATAAATGTGACACCAGTCGAAAAAAATGCACCCACTCTGTGATTGTCCACCAACTTTGGATTTCACCAGGCATCTTTTCTGAGTCCATTATGACTTGTGATGGTGAACAGATGTGGTGACCGAAAGACTTTCCATGGGAGCTCCCGTCTGCCAGCGATTGTGGGCATGTAGATGTGGGCACATGACTGTTTAATGTAGACGTCGGTGTGTCTTCAGTGCATTGGTTCATAAATGATGGGTAGTGTCTTGTATGTAACGTCTGAGGTTGTGGAATTGTCGTCTTTGGTGGGTATGGTATTACTAATGAACCTCAGATCAAATGTCATTATCTGAATGTAACTCAAATGTATTTTTATTTAACCTCAGAACAGATTTTGTCGTTGTGTAGCTCTACATACCCTAGTCAAAAAGTGCAGTTTTATGCAGATGTCATTTTGCAGATCACTTCTATGGCAGCCCTTTGTGTAATTTTGAATGGTTAAGTTGTATCGTCATTAACCAATGGACAGCTTTCTTCTTATTAAACAAACCCAGCGTCACAATGGGGTTTTGGGACAGGCAGGACTCCTGAGCAAGGAATGAGGGGGAGATGCAGGTCTTCAGTTCCAAAGTGTGACCCTGTATGAAGAGGCTTTTCTGTTTGTTGACTTACTTTTATTTTCTGGAGTTACTTATTGAGCCATATTTTTGCGTTTTGCCCGGCGTGAGCGTACGACTGGGTGAATTGAATGATATATTAACGCAAAATTTTTTTTTTCCCCCAAGGATGTTTTTGAACTTTTTTACTGTTGTCCAGTGTTGGTCAACGTTTGCTCCCATTATAATGGAAATTTATGTCTGTTCCCCATGAAAACGTGGAATTAACTTTCTCAGCCATCACTACAAATTAGATGGGGTAAATAATATGTTAAAAATGTGGAGTATTCCTTTAAGGGAGTCTGTGATTTCTCATTCTAACTTCTAGAGGAGACTCTCTGGCATTGAACGTCAATGTGCACACAAAGCATACATGGAGCTGTGTTGAATATGAGCTTGTGATGTGAATGATGGATGCAGAGCATTTAAAGAGAAAGCTAAAACTAACTGATGATGAGAGAGGAACGGCACACAGTTCAGATAAAGAAGGTTAAAAGTTGTGTGCTGAGAAGAAGAAATACTGAGGCAGACAGTCCTCATGTAGAGAAGGGCTGAGAACATCAAGGTGAAGAGCCTGAAAGAAACTGTTGATGGACACGTTGGCACATAACAAGAGAATCATCAGTGCTAATTGAGTAGGCAGCCAACCTTTAAATGGTGGAACACTTAAACAGCCCACGAGAGAACATGTAGAGTCACAGCAAACCACAGTCCTTGGAGTTCATGCAGACCACACACATCATCACGTGCCAAGCTAGGAGTAGACTTTAGGCCCAAGTCCTGTAGCACTGGGCATTTCTCTTTATTTTCGGGTCATTTTTTCCCCTCTTGATTTAGCCCTCTTTTCAGGTGCAGTCTGGTACTTGTAGGAGTGGACCACCTCAACATCCACTAACCTGAATTGTGACTGGACACAGAAGCTCTTTGGTGTGGTGAAAGTCAATAAGCAGTTCCTTGGTTTTGCTGATGTTAAGTTGCAGACAATTCTCAAAGTTCTCCCCCTGACTCCTCTCCTCTGTCTCATCCCCCTTTCAATAGACCCCAGAAGTGCAGAATCAGCGGAGAGTGTCTGCCAGTCACATGACCTCTGAGGTGTGCAGAGTGAACAGTAAAGGAGATGTGCTTGGTGATGTTTTATTATGAAGGATCCATTTTGTGAGCTCCTGAGCTACTTTTTGTTTATTTGGACAGAGTTGAACTTTTATTTTGCTGTTACCGTCTCTTGTTTACGCAGCACACAGTGACGTATCATGTGACATGTTGATGACGTATGTAGACATTCTGCTATAAATTTGGCAGCTCCGTGACATGGCTTCACCCCTCAGGAGATGGATTACTTGTATCTAAACCCTTTAGCTAATATTTAGTGTATTGATCGAGCAGAGTCCAGTGTGAGGTTTCTTTTCAGTTGTCCTGACTTCTCTTTGGATTTGCCCTCATGTCTTGTTTGCTGATTATTCTCGCAGTGTTTTCAGGTTTCTGACCTGATGTGATTTCTTCGGGTCTTTTTGCTTCTCACAATAACTTCTCGAGAAATCGCCTACAAGTCACTCACTGTGTGCATCAGGGACGATAACGGGCCTATAAACCTTTAAAGAAATAGTAGAAAGAGGCGTAAGTTTAAAAGCAAGTAAAGATTTAAAAGGGGACATGATTGACATTTTTAAAATTATAAAAGGATTTAGTACGGGGGGTCCAGGCTGTTACTTTAAAATGAGTTCAACTAGAATACATGGACACAGTTGGAAATTGTCAATTTTGCACAAACGTTGAAAAGTTTTTCGTCACACAGAGAACCACTGACACATGGAATAAGTGACCCGGTAGTGTGGTAGAGAGCAGGACTTTGCGGGCCTTCAAAACTTGGGTTATTTTGGAAACATTCGATGAGCCGTTGGGCTGACCCGCCATTTGTCATCAAATTATTGTAACGTTCTAATAAAGGATGTGGCTTAAATCAACAAAGTTTTAAGTTCATCCATAGTGTTTCTGTTCCAAATTAGAAAGGGTGAAAGGTTAACTGCTGCTTGCTAGCTGGTCAGCACAAAGTCGATGCTCACCAACGTATTCTTTACCTTTTCCAGTGATAGAATTAAAGAAAAAACAGACACAGAAAAGAATCTTCTTATTTTTATAAAGAAAATGTCAAACTCTAGCATCATAGTTGAGCAAGTCTTAATGACAGCACAGTGTGCAGTGCTTTAGGAAGACCCGTCACCCGCCCTCCTGCTCACAACGTTCAGCTCTCCTGATGGATTAAGCTTGGAATTGCCAGCCTTCCTCTCCACGTTGTGGACGCCTTCTTCGTTTCGCTCCTCCTTCGTACTTCTTAGGTCTGCTTGGCTGCTGGCTGTGTCACCTTTGATTTAAACCTCACCTCGATCGGCACTTGGACTCGTTCTGGCGGCTGTTCCTCCTGCTGTGTTAAAAATCATTCTTCCTATTCATTTGGTTTTAATTATAGAGGTAAAAAAATATCTTTTTTTTTGTTTGTTTTTTCTTTTTTGAGTAGTATAGTGTTGTTTGCTATATGTTGGAGTGAAGAGAAACGTGTATATGGGGCAGTGAATTGGATGAGGGGCAATGCAGCCGTTAGGTGGAGGCTTACAAGTCTTTGAATTCTTTAACTACTGAAGCCTGTGGCCCCCAACAAATGTTTATTTCCTCCAGGATTTCATTTCCTAGAGTTCACCAAAATCATAACATTAGAACAACAGAACAATCTGGACGAGAAGAGGCCATTCAGCCCAACAAAGCTCGCCAGTCCTATCCACTTCTGAAATAACATCAAGTCGAGTTTTCAAAGTCCCTAAAGTCCTCCTGTCCACCACACTACTTGGTCACTTATTCCAGGTGTCTGTGGTCCTCTCTGTGAAGAAAAACCTCCTAATGTTTGTGTGTAATTTACCATTTAGCAAGTTTCTAACTGTGTCCCCGTGTTCTTGATGAACTCATTTTAAAGTCACCGTCTCGATCCACTGGACTAATTCCCTTCATAATTTTAAACATGTCTGCACTTAATCTGCTTTATCCTAAACTGTAAAGGCTCAGCTCTTTTAATCTTTCTTTACAACTCATTCCCTGTACCCCTGCAATCAGCCCTGTTGCTCTTCTCTGGTCCTTTTCTAGTGCTGCTTTTTATAGCCTGGAGACCAAAACTGCACCCGGTACTCCAGTGTGTTATAAACACCTGAGAAGAACCTCCTGGGACTTGTACTCCACACATCAAGGCGCTATATAACCTGGCACCCTTTTTCTTAATGGCTTCTGAACACTGTCTGGCTGTTGATAGTGACGAGTCCACTACGACTCCTAAATCCTTCTCAGGAGGCAGACTTTCAATGTTCAGACCTCCCATTGTGTATTCAAACCTAAGATTTTAACTTGATATATGTAATACTTTACATTTATTACATCCAATTTCATCTGCCACAAATCTGCCCAAGCCTGTATGCTGTCCAAGTCCCTCTGTGATGATTCAGCAGATTCTCGATTATCTGCCAATCCACCAATCTTGGTATCATCTGCAAACTTAGAGAGGGAGGTTAGGAGCTCACACTGATACAGCGCATTGCTGCACCCACCATATGGCGAGCCAACTCAGGATTCCAGATTAGGACCCGAGTTCAGCCATGCAATGTGTAAACACCTCAGCACCACACACGTGCAGATGGAATGGAACCAGTGTAAGTTTTTTTATGGTGGCCGGAGTGTCAATTCTACCACCAACCCCCAGGTTTTTCCCTGCAAGTGGGCGTCATGCCCAAGACAGAGCAATTGCAGGTTAAGGGCCTTGCTCAAGGGCCCAACGAAACAGAGTCACTTTTGGATACGAACCGGCAACCTTCTGATTACCAGTGCAAATCCCTAGCCTCAGAGCCACCACTCCGTCTAAATCATCTCATGTAACATCAGCTTTAGACGACACATGGCGATCGCTGCTTTGGCTGTCCCTTCAGCCGACATTTAAACCTTTGGTCCAAAACACATGCAACTCCAGAATGTGCTACTTGACCAAACTGGCTCTCTTCATATTGGGAGACCTCCGGGGTAACGGCCCTGCCGCTCTGCACTGGCATCAGTTGTACAGTGTAAGTCCTCCTAAGTCGCCACAGTTTAAACCCGTGTTAAATCCTTAAATTGCTCTTCCAGAGTGTATCCCAACATATGTGGGTATACGGCAGGAGCCGACTGGGGTCGAGTGCCCACAATTACCTAACTCACTCATCGGGGATTAACAAGGTATAACAAATCAGAAATCAAACTCCTCTCATATAGGAGCGACCTCAACCACCAAGCCACCAGACCTGCATGTCTTTGGGGTGTGTGTCAGAAGTCCAGGCAGCACATCCAGTAGTCCACGCCGTCCCCTGATTTATGGGATTCAGTCGCCAGTCCAGTTTCCAGGCCGGCCTGTGCTCTCTATTGCTCTGGTTGCCCTCCAAGTCTGCTAGTTGGCTGCACACACTGGCTGGCGCTGGCACAGTATGCCCTGCTCACAGTATGCGCTGTATTGCTTTTTTATTTCTTCCTGTTTCAAGCAGTTCTCCAACATTTTTGCATAACTTAAAAAAAATATATATTGACTTTGTAAAATTGGACAAAGTAACAGCTTTTTAATCTAATCAGGTAAATCTGGCACAGCATGCCAAGTTGTCCTCCTGTGTTATAACCAAAGAATCAATGGCAGTCAAACTATTAGAATTAAATTAAATAAATGCAGATTTACTTTGTGCCGCCTTCTGTGTTCTTTTTCTTAAACGTTTTAGTATTTATAATTTCGCTAAATTCCTCGACATCACCCTTGAAAGGCGCTCTGCACATTTTGCTGAGCAGATTGCTTGCCGGTTGCCCTCTTGATGTCAACAGATGATGGATTTGCTTTCCCAGCGAGGTCTGCCAGCTTGAATTTTCATACGCCGGGATGGCACCGTCACGGAGGTTTGGCAGGTCTGCGCTTTAGTGCTGCGCTTTTGGAATCGTTACAAAGTAAAGCCTTCAGTTCAGTTTATTTTGCCTGTGTACGCTGATGTTGTAATGTCTCGGTAGGCTATTCCTTTTTTAAAAGGCATTTTCACACCTTGATTATTTTTTTGACCTCAGCAGCGAATTCCTCTCTTAGTGTGACCACACCTGTCACATTCTGGTGCAGACCAACATAACAGGACCGAGGCCCCTTGGAGTGGGTGGTCTTGGCACGATACCATGCTAACCTTGGAGCAGTTCGGGCGAGTTATGAATGTGATCTAACATTGGACTGTTCAATAGTGCACTTTGGGAAAAATCTCTACCGGTAGTTAGGGATAAAAATAAAGTATAAAAATAAATCCACACATACGTGCATACAGGTTTGCCTCAAACACGTCCCACAAGTGCCAGTCAACCAGACCAATCCTATGACCCGATTCAGCCTCCGAGCCCCTTTATCTCTCTCACGATTGGATAGCAGTTGTCATGTCGTCTCATTTTCTAACCCACTTAATCCAGGCCAGGGTCCTGGGGGTTTCTGGAGCCTAACAAAGCTAGCATAGGGCGCAAGACGAGAAGAATCCAATGACATTAAACAAAAAAAGAAGTATCGTATATATACTGGCGTATAAGTCAGGTCTTGAAACCCAAAAAATCGATCTTAAAATCAGACCCCGACTTATACGCCCGTTCAAATATCTGACACTTAAATTTATTTTTATATTTTTTTTACATCTTCTTGCCTCCTCCAATCTCACACCAGTTTAACAGACACATCGAAATTTATTGCAGCAGCACAGTTACCAATTTCTTTTGCCACTTCAACGACTTTTAATTTAAAACCAGCTTTATATTTTCTTCTGATCGAACACTCCATCGTAGATAAGGGATGCTCTTACGGTAAAGGTGTATGAGGGTGTGAGATACAAAAAAACACAAAACAGTGTAAACATCACTTCCGAATAGTTCAGGTATTACCGTGTGGTCACGTAGGCACAATACATAGAAATAAAGGCCATGTGCTCCGTGGTTACTCTCTCAGGTGGGCGTTAGCATATCAGAATCTCTTGGACCAATAGTGAGAGTTTTCCACATTCAACTTATGTGACCGACATTATAAAATACCAGAAATTATACAGTAAAGTCAAGCCCCAACTTATCTGCGGGAGAACTTAAACGCGAGTATATATGGTAAGTTTAAATTCCCTTGTGATCGTGTAGACCAGGCCACAAATCGAGTGACTGGGAAACCAACGGCCCGTGCGACCGACAATCAGCCCCCTCACTGTGCTGAAAGAGTGAAACGCACTGGTGGACGTTCTCAGTACAAACTTTGGAACGATGCAGACACTGGAGCATTGTGGTGAATGGTAATCAGACCTGTGGAAGGGAACATTGGTAACGTAGACGCTTCCAAAGTTTTAGAACACCTGAGTTTGCAATGAATGACCTAAAATGTTTAAAAAAAGTAAGCAGTAAACAACCAGAGGTTTAAATTTAAAGTTCAGGTTAGCAAAAACTGAAAAAAGGAAGTTTCAGAATATCAGAAATGGGCCTTCTTCTGGGAAGAACTAATAGGTGACAACCTACACGTGTTCTGCAGCAGTTAAAGGAAAGGAAGCCTTGCAAGTTGAAGCAAACAGTTTGCACAGGTGTCCCAATGTCTGGTGATTCTTTAAAAAACCCTCTGTGAGTTGGAACAGACTGAGTCACTACACCCTCTAAAGTACGACTTAGACAATTCTCCAGTGATAATAGCAGGAAAGAAGTGCACTGTGCCTACTGTGGGTCAGGATACGAGTTTGTAGAATTGATCATTAGAATTCAAGTTGGCACCTGCCATAGTTACCACCATTGTAAAATACCACAAGCCTGCTTGTTTTCAGTAAAACTGTTCCAGTAGTGTTCTGTCAGCTCAACGGCAAATAAACTTTCTACGCATGACCAGAAGATGTGCATAGGAAAACAAAAAATGATAAAAGAAATAAAGAAGAAAGGAAACTGAAGCTAAAATGAAAGACAAGATTTGAGGCTGGTAAAATAAGCAGGAAGTCAAAACTACACGTAACTCACGAGTTGAGTTTTGCACAAAGCTAACAGAATAATCGTTATATAGAATACTCTACCATGGCTGTCCGTTTGTCTGTCCAGGATTTTAAATCACCTGTAAGCTCACAAACCGTTTGACACATTGATCTGAAATTTGGTACACATGTACTACGTGACGTCTACTGCATGCTTTTGGGGTGATGATTGACCTCCAAGGTTATTCCTCTTTTTATTTTTATTTTATTGTAGAATCAACTGTCAGTAGTGGCCAGCAGGGCAGCCGTGCGGCGCATGTGTACGGGCGCCGTTCTCATTCCCTACCACCTACGCCATCACTTCCTCTACCTCTTCATATCTTAAATTATTCCTGAGGCAGATTGAAGACTTAAGTGCCAGCTTATGTGGAAAATTAAGAAAAACGTACTGATTGCAACACAAACACTGACTTAATCAGTTTTAACGCAAAAAGACGCCAACGAAAGAAAAGAAGAAGCGGGCCGCTAAGGTGGAGAAGAGAAAGCTGCTCAGGAAGCAGCAAGCGCATCAACCTCTGAACAAATGAATGATAAACGTACAGAGAAAGAGGATGAGAACTAGGAATGCTCAAATCAAGTGCATTCACGGCACGTTATCGTGCAGTACGCCGTTACTGGTTACAAATATTTGCCGTCTCTTGCCATACGTGTACATTCATCGCCTTTCCTCTGTATTTGCACGTGTGAACGTCTCTTAATCGACGCTCCGTCTCTCCAGTGTGTTCCCGTAACTACTGATTCTCAGTTTTTTACTTTCTGTCTTTGAAGACGACTCTCTCAATGTCTCTTCACCGACACTCCTCCTGTCAAACGCGTTCACTTCTCAGGCTCTGTCATTATTTTCGAGATGCATTTCTCACCTTGTCCGTCTGTTACGGCGACTCTCTCTGTGTGCCTCATACACCTTTACTCCTCTTGTATCTCCCACTCGCACTTTCTCTTTTGTTGTGTCACCAAAGTGAAACTGACCAATCAGATTGCTCTGAGTGACTGGACGCGCAGACCCTTGTGTTTAATTATATAGTAGATATTCATCCATCCATCCATTATCCAACCAGTCCTAACTACAGGGTCACGGAGATCTGCTGGAGCCAATCCAAGCCAACAAAGGGTGCAAGACAGGAAACAAACCCTGGGCAGGGCACCAGCCCACCGCAGATATAGTAGATATGATAAGGCGAAAAAATGAATTGAAATATTTTAGCATAAGATTGCATCATAAGAAAATGTAAAAGTGGAGGGTCCGGACTGCCTCCTGAATACTCTGTAAGTTAACCGCACCAATCTACCCACCTTTGCTTTTCCATACCTGAATGACCAAAGTCGGATTCACAGCAGAGCCGAACGAAGCCTTCCTTGTCGCTAATAAGGGCACGACCTGAATGAGTAGCACTGCGTAGTAGAAAGTGCAATTGTCCATTTTTGGAAATATAGTGGATTCCTAAAGTATCGAGAGCCCTTCACTCTCTGCACGCTTTATTGTGCTGTAGATTTTATTTGAATTGGATACATTTGACCCATCAATCCACACCTAATAGCCCACAATGATAAAGTGAAGACTTGCTTTCAGAAAGGTTTGAGCCACTTTAGTGCACCCCAGACAAGGTGCCAGTCCACTGCAGACTTGTGAATGAACCTGCCCTCCAAACTTTGGGATTATTGGAGTAAACAGACACGAAAACAACACGCAAAGTCCACAAATGTGAAATGTGGTCTCTGGGCGACAGCAGTGCCAGCCACTGGGCCACCAAGCCTGCGAGTGAACGTGACTGCAGCGGATTCAGTGGCCTTCAGCTCAGCGTTTGTGGCACCGTTTGGCTTCGTAAAGCACAATGAAAGCCAAGTGTAGGCCTGGGCACTGCTTCAGAGCGAAACTGGCATTTTACTGGAAATGAGTGATAATCGAATGGGCAAGAAAAGAAGCAACTGGGCATCTCGACGTGACAGTGGCTGGCTTGATTTCGAAGCTGTTTCTTACTGGAGACTCAAGTCTGAGACTATCCTGACTTGTTAAAGCTCTCATTTCCTACACGGCCTGCCAATTTAGATTTGAGCTGAAATGCTGACAATAAACGAGCGTGGCAGATAGTTCTCTCGAGTGTGCCAGACCGCCACTGCTCTTAGTGGGATTAAATCTTACTGTTGGAATGTATGGGATTCAATTATAAATCAATTTTCAGTCTTTTTTTTTTTTCCCTAAATTTGTTTATTTTATGTAGCGATATTTAGAGCTCGGGGGGCACTGATGTCCTCTAATTGGTGACTTCAGAGACCAGCTGGTTACTGTCCAGGATGCAGTGGAGCTCCGATTTGCCGTTCGTTAGACGACACTCTGCTCATTTTGAAGAGAAAAAGTGTTTGTTTACCAAGATATATGTTTATAAAAAAAATGGTTGACTTAATTACACATTTGAGTAAAAAAAGGGGGGAGAATGAAGGAGTAGCTGGCAGTGAACAGTTTAATTTGGCATGATGATGGAAGCCAGACGCCTCTTTAGTTTCCACTTTCTGTTCCTTCTTTTTTTTTTTTTTGTTATATAAACATGGAAGGAAATTTCTACATTAGTGAGAGTGACAAATAAAAGTTGCTCCGTGCTGCTTGAAGGCTTGGTTTTAAGTTCTCTTCACTGGCTGAGTAAGGCAAATGGGTCATCCAATTGGATGAGGCCCCCCGTTACAATGGGCATCGCTTTCTGAAAGGATTTCGCCCGCCTGTCTGCCCACACCAGCGCTCACTGCAAACACGCAGACTTTTTCCAACGCTGGCTCGGCTTCGAAATCCGAAGGCAGGAAAGCTACGCGGGTTTGTACTGTTACCACGGCAACAGCAGCATCTTGGAAAATATGGTGCAAACTCGCTTTGAGCCGCGATTTTAAAGGAGAAGAGAGCAGCAAGGGCAACGTCAAAGCTGCACTTCTGTCGGCTCGTTTATTTATTATCTCTCCAATTTGGATTGTGTTATGTCGTTAGGTATTTCAGAACACAACAGGTGTAAACGTGGCCAACGTCACTCGCCTTTCGTCAACCATTTTGGCTAAATCGAGGAGCACCCTGCGAGGCCCGCTGACCGCCGGGGTCGGTGTTCATGCCTTCCTCCTTGAAGGATATTCACTTGATGCTTGATTTTTTTATTTATTTGTTTGCTTTCCTATTTTTGTTTGTTGTATGATTGCTGCTGTAACTTCTGCAGTTTCCATTGAGATTAATGAAAACTTCGACACACATATACACTCGAGCGATATGAAGCGCCTGGGTTGAGGATCAGCACCACCAAGTCTGAGGCTGTGGTTGTTCTTCAGAAAAGAGATGCTTGCTCTTTCCAGACGAATGAAGAACTGCCTTAGTGGAGGAGTTCAAGAATCTTGGGATCTCGTTCAGGAAAAAGGGAACGTGAGCTCGACACACGGATTGGAGCGTTCAGCAAGCCATTTTGTAGATAACTGGACTGGTCCTTGGTGGTGAAGCAGCAGCTAAATCTAAAGACAAAGCTCTTGGCTTACCAGCTGACCAACATCTTTACCATCCTCACCTACGGGTAATGACCAAGTGAATGAGATCAAGAGTACAGGCAGCAGAAAGGGCTGCTGGGCTGACACTCCATGATAGGGTGAGAAGGTGAGAGATTCGGGGGAACCTCAGAGTAGAGTCGCTGCTCCAGTTGAGGTGGTTTGGGCATATCGTAAGGATACCCACACCCCCCAGAGCTGCTCTTGGCACGTCCCACTGGGCAATGACCCTGCGGCAGACCCAGGACATCCAGGAGGGATTATATTTCCAGAAAGAGCTGGAGTGTGGAGCTGGGGACAGGGAAGTCTGGGCTGACCTGCTGCTGCAACTCGCCCGAGTATAAGATGAGATGAATAAAATTTCTGTCTTTGTATCTGGCCACCTGAAAAAGAGATGATGTGCGATTTGGAGATTTAGCTGAGCAAATCAATGGATTAGTGTTTGTATCCATCACTAAGAGCTTTGGCCTAGCAGTGGCCTTCCAAATCATATCTCTCCTCCACCCACGTCAGTCCAAATGTCTCTGATGTGGAGGCTCTCCCCCGTCCCCTCTGGCTACAAACTCCCAGTAGTTGTGGTCTGTGATTGGCGAATTCCAAGCATTAACAGCTGAGAGCTGGCCAAAGAGAGCCATTGGTGGTCTGGAACATCACAAAATGGTGAAAAAGTGGCTCACACCATTTGTTTGAGACGCCATACACACATGTGTGTCACAGTATTTTGCCTTCGTCGGGACACCCTGACGTTTGTCTGGTGGTGAAGTGGGCTCTAAGTGACAGTAGTGGCAGAGGTGCTGAGATATAAATAAAAAGACAACACTGAGTAAACCGTACGACCCTGAGGAGGCCACTCGGCCTGTCTGTGCCGTAACTGACGCTCCCTCACAGTGCAGGTCATGTGCCTCATTTGGGACTCTGTGAGCAACACAAAGTCAAACCAGCGGTACCCAAGGATTCTCTGAAGAGACACCAGAGGAGTCCAGTCTTCATCTCAGGTCACTGGATAGTGTCCATGTCTCGCAAACAGGGAGCAGCAGGTCTGTAAAGACTTGGACCTTCATCCTTGTGTAGAGATAAGGTCTCCCAATCCGTCTACTGAGTTCATGGGAAGACATATTCCACCCAAAGAATGATGTCGGTAAAGGCGGGGCTTTGATTCACAACAACAGTTCATTGTGGCGTCCTGTTTATGATGTGCGCTGATAATCCTGGAAGTCTATTTAGCCAAAAAAAGTGTCTTTTGTACATTGTGAGCAAACTCCTGGATACCTGATGTGGATTCCGCAACACGTGTAGTGCAACTTTTTTTTTCCCATGGATGCTTTTCATATCGTTTGCCATTGTACAGCATTGGTCACTATTGGCTTAGTTATATGGTCTTTGACAGATTAGGGACGCCACTGAGTCCCAAACCCTGGAAACAACCGACACACAGACAGTCACAGGTTCAAGCAGAGGCTTCTATTACAAAGATACCTCACACAAGGTTTCTCTCGGGTCACATGAGAAGAAGTATACACAGTACTGTATTCCTTTTTCTTTCTCTCCCAGTCCACCTCCCTCCAGTGAGCGTTGTCTTCCTTCCTCCTGACTCTGACTCGCCAGTGGAGGCTGGACGGCTTCCTTTTGTGTCAGACCCGGGAGTACTTCCAGTGCCAGGACACAGCCCGAAGAAAGAAGTTCTGAATCTCTGCAGCACCCCCTGGTGGTCCCCATGGAACCCAGCATTGCTGAGTTTTAGCACCACAACTCCCATCATGCCCTGCAGGGTTCCACATGGTTGCTGGAACCCTGGTATGCTGCCGTCTGGCAGTTGGGGGACAAAAATATACAAAATTAGGAGCTTTCCCCCACTGCCCCCTTATCTTGTCCTCCCATCTGGGTTAGGGTTCCATACTCCTCCTGCTTGGCATTTACACGCTAAACTTTTTTTCTCACCATCCTGCTTGAAAACATGAGATTAAAACCTTTTTCTTCACCCCTTTATGAAAAACTACAAGGGGTAATTAACATATAAAAAATATAATTTTTGGGTGGAGTATTGCTGTGAAGTGCAGCCACTCAATATTAATGTTAATTTTAAATCATATATTACATTTTCTAGTAAGACTTAAGACTAAGACTAAGTTCTGTATAATAAGGATGACCAGTGACTCCACATTGGCCCTCTGTGAGCCTACACTGTAGGAACTGTAGGTGTGTGTAAGCTTGGCTCTATTATATACTGCCTTTATCTATCTATCTATCTATCTATCTATCTATCTATCTATCTATCTATCTATCTATCTATCTATCTATCTATCTATCTATCTATCTATTATATAGTGTCTTTCACATCTGTCTGTCTGTCTAATGAAGCACAGAGGTGCAGCAGTTAGAGTAGCTGCCTCAAGGGTCCATCATCTTGGCTTAAAATGTCAAGCCAGGATGTTTGTTGCACATTCTCCATTATCTTTCTAGGTGGACTGCGGACTCTAAACTTGGCCCAGTGTGAGTTGTGATGGACTCTCATCCCATCCATCCACAGTTGGTTCCTTTTCCTTTTTTTTCTTGCTGTTAGGTTAGGCTCAAGCTCATCCATGAACCCCAAACTGGAATAAGTAGTATCAGAGAATGTTTGTTTAGGCCTGTTTATAGCTAAATTTAAATTGGGTTATGAATATTTACTTCTATGTAACGTTTCCTATGTTCATTATTTATATATAATTGCATATCTATGAAATATCCATATCGTGCAAAACTGAAAGTATGCATGTATCTTTAATATACTTTTGTCATTCATATTGTCTGATAACACCGCATCACTCAAGTGCCAACTAATATACTGGGGAGCTCTGAATGGCCGCAGCCTCTTGACGATTCGGTTTAATCTGATGCTCCAAAACGCACAAGTCAGGCACCAGAGTTTCCTCAGCTCTAGTTCTATTACTGTATGTTATCTTCAATTCATTAATACTTTATATCATTATATTAAATCATTATATCATTTCATGACATTCATTCAAGTGGCGGAGTGGTGGCTCTGAGGCTAGGGATCTGCACTGGCAATCAGAAGGTTGCCGGTTCGAATCCCGTAAATACCAAAAAGGGACTCTGCTCTGTTGGGACCTTAAGCAAGGCCCTTAACCTGCAATTGCTGAGCGCTTTGAGTAGTGAGAAAAGCGCTATATAAATGCAAAGAATTATTATTATTATTATTCACCCAGGCAGTATGGCCTAGCAGGTGGTGGGTTTAAATCCCAGTACTGACACAGTGTCACCCTGAGCAAGTCACTTCACCTGCCTCTGCTCCAATTGGAAGAAACATAAGAAATGGAGCCTGCTGTCTCTCAAATGTTGTAAGTCGCCTCACAATGTAAAAATACTAGGGGGCTCCGCCCCCTGCTCGCTTCGCTCGCCAACCCCTGGCGTTGTGGCATGACAAAGAGTGAGATGTATGAATGAGATATAGAATAGTGTGGAGGTGTGGATGATGCATATAGAAAGCAAAAAATACAGTGTTTGGCACAGAGTAATGGTTTATTGGAATATTTGTTTGTACACAACATTAGTAGTAAAGATGGTGTGTTGTCCTTGAATGAGTCTTCCTTGGCATGAAGCATTTATAACTTTAACTTTAACGTCAGATGAACGTCGAACACGTGAGAAGGCAACATAAAGTTGTCCATGTCCAAAAACGGGCTCAGAGAGGTAGATGCCAACCTTGTCCATGGTTTGTCCTTGTGATTTGGTGATGGTCATGGCAAATGCAGGTTTAATGGGGAACTGTTGGTGTTTCAATGTAAAAGGTAATTCTAGGTCAGAACTCGTAAGGTCAATTGTAGGAATGAGAACAGTATTGTTAGCATGTGATCCTGTAAGAACTGTTGCTTGAATAACATTGTGTGTCATGGTGTTGACGAATAAACGTGTGCCATTGCATAAACCCTGTTTAGTGTAAAGGTTTCTTAATAGCATGATTATTGTTCCGTTTTTAAGGCTAAGATTGTGTTGTGGTAATCCGTCCGGGTTAATAGTGTTCAAATATTGTAAGGGGAAATTCAGATGTCCATTGTCGTCATCAGAGTCAACTTTGTCAGAGCTTAGAAAGAGCCGTGCCTCTCTAGGAAGTAATGAAATGACCTGGTTATTAATGTGATCAGCATTAATATTTTTTGTACATAATATAGTGCGTTGTGTTAAAAGGGGTATTTGGTCCAATGAGATTGCTGTTCCAAATATCTCTAACTAAGTTGTCGCAGATAAAGGATTGGGGAATTGTAATAATATTTGGGTGAAGTCCATCTGTATTGGTGAGTGTACCATTTCCCAGTTGTAATAGCCAATTGTTATATTCTGGATCTGGACCTCGCATGTTTTGTACTAACTGTATTGTTTGAAAGCAATGCCAATTGTCTGCATATTTTAAGGTGGACTGAACAATAGCTGAGCGCATGGCATGTGGAACAATAGCCAAGCATTGTCTAAAATCACCTCCTAATAAAAGTACTTTTCCTCCAAAGGGAATATTATTATTCATCAACGTTTGTAGAAGTTTATGAATGGTGTTGAGTAAGTGAGTGGATGACATTGTACATTCATCAATAATTAACAGTTTCGCAAGACGGATGTCATATTTGTCCACATATGCGAAAGCAGTATGGGCCATTGCCTTTTGGTGGCCTGATATGTACTCCGGTAGATGCAAAAGCAAATGAACTATTGTAGGATCTAATGCAGTTCATAAAGTTTTTACTTTCAGGTACATCGTTAGTTAGAAGCTTCTGTAGATATTCAGGATATGAATGTAAAGGAGGCAGTCTAATCTGACCCTTTTGACAACAACGTGTAAATTCATTATTTGTATTGCCAGTTGTTTCTTCAGGGAAGTTAAGTGAATGACAATGATTGCAAATGACATTCATTAATCCCAATGAATTTTCCTCAATAGTGTACTCATTATTGAACGCGTTGTCAGCCAAGTGGCGCAAGCGTTTAGCAGGTGTGTGGCGTTGATGTCCGCGACAGGAAGGTTTTGCTTGTGGCGTTTGAGAGGCGCGTTGTTGCATGTCCAGTATTTGGGACGCGCTATTTTGGAGGTGCAATCGATTCACCTGTGCTGTGCGAAAAGTCCGTTTCAGTCTACGTCGTGCATTGTTTGTATCGAGCCTTGTCCGTTTTTGTATGTCGGTCAGTTGAGCTTTCTGTTTTTGTATCCTTGCGTGCTTGTTTTCTGTCAGTTCATATGCGCGTTGTAGACGTCTGCGTTCATTTATGCTGTCTCTTCGCTCCCGTTTTTGTATGTCTGAGACGCGAGGTCTTTCGGTTTGAACTCGTGCCTGTTTCGATGCAGCACTTTGAGAGGCGCGCTGTATGCGTCTACATTTATTGTGTCTGTCCATTTGGGCACGTCTCTGTAACGGGGTTAGTTGAGCTTTGCGTTTTTGGAGCCGAGACATTTTTTCTCCCGGAGTTTCAGAAGCGCGTTGTATGCGCCGCCGTGTATTTTGTTGTTTCATGCGGGTTTGTGTGTTTGGTTCCGTTATCCGAGCCGAATCGTTTTGTACCCGTGAGCGTGTATTCATGACTTGTTTGTTCCTCAGCGTGCGAAATATGGATAAGTAATAAGGAGGATCGCACTCACTGTTAATATGGAGCCTTTTCTGCAGTTGAACGGTTAATAGTGCTTTATTGTAAGGAGATCCACCTATGCTGACACCTATGCTGCCTAGTGTGAAGGTGTTGAGATGACGTATGTTTAATGTGGACGGTTCCTTTAGAAATGTGGCTTTGGGTGTCACTTCTTATTGATGTTAGTTTGTTTGTGGGTCTGATTCGTCGTTGTTGTGAACGTGTCGTGTGCCATGTCTCGTCTCTAATGGGCTTGGCGTGGCGGTCACGGCTTCTTTTTTTTGGTGCGTTAGGAGCTTGTTAAATCCTCCTCTTTGTGTGGGTCCCCTTTCGTGTGCAATGGGATTCGTGCGGCGCTGTGTGGTTTTCCGGCGTCTGTGGAGGGGGGGGGGGGAGGATTGGTGGGGCGCGAGCGTCTTCTTTCTTTTTGTGTGCCAGGGGCTTGTTGAATCCTCCTCTTTGTGTGTGTCCCGTCCCTTGCTTGTAGGGTGGGCGGGGTGGTTTTGGGTTCTTTTTTTTTTGTGTGCCAGGGGGCTTGTTGAATCGTCCTCTTTGTGTGTGTCCCGATCGGTGCTTGTAGGAGGGGTGGGTGCCTGCAGGTGGGCGCAAGTGGCTTCTTTTTTTTTGTGTGTGCTAGTTTCGTGTGCAATGGGTTTCGTGCGGCGCTGTGTGCGTCGCCTGCGTTTGACTCCTTTTTTCTTTGCTGACTCCTTTTTTCTGTGGTCGCGGTGCCTCATTTCTTTGACTCCTTTTTTCTGTGGTTGCGCCCACCTCTCGCGGCGCCTCATTTCTTGGGGCGCCTGCGCAGTACGTCTTTTTGCGGCTACGGCCCATGCCCGGATGTCCCTGCGTCCATCCGGTTTAGCATTCTCGGTTAGTAATATGGATTAAAGTTTACTGAGCCAGTCGTGAACGAGTTGTGGCCGTTACTGAGAGTAAGTAAGCCAAGACAGTGTCACGCGGAGGCCTCTCCTCCCTTCTCTCCGCCCATTTCCTAATCTACTGATTCACTTCAGGGTGTCATTTATCCACATTGCATCCAAACGCTCACTTTGATGTCCTGAAGCTCCTGAGCAGGAGTGGAATCCCCTGAAAATTTCCCCTCACTTCCATATTGCTTTAATTACTAATAGGTTTTAGGAACAGGATTTATGGACTAGTACAATTCTCCCAGGTTACTTATTGTGTGTTTCATGCTGCAGAATAATAACATGCATTGCCCTCAGGAGAAAATGTCTCCATTTGATCAAAGGACAAGAGAGGCGAGACTTTGAAGGGAGCCACGTGCAAGAAAATGCCTTAATGAGGAACCATCTGGAGAGAAAATCACATGTGCATCATTTTACAGCATGGAGTGCTCTGCCTGGGCGTCTCTAGGCAGACTGTGTAAGGTGCACGCATACGTTTTCTGATCCCAGGGGGTTTCATTATTACTCCTTATTTTAGAAAAGCAGAATTTAATGAAAAGCATGAATTCTTTTAAAGGCCTACTCAGTCTCTGAAAGGGAACAGAAAAAGATTCACAAGCAGTGCGTTTTTAAAATGGTCACAGATGAGCCACGAGCCAATAATGTGAATAGGAAAGAAGAGTACCCACCGCAAATAGTGTGTGTTGTAATGTAACCATGAGAAGTGGAAAATGAAGAAAACAAGTACCGGGACAAAACTGGTGGGATTCGGGGTCTGGCAAACACGATGGCCAAAGCAGCTTAATCAGTTTCAAGCTTTAGCTAATTCAGGTTGTAAAAGATGACATGGGTTGGCTGGCATCCGGGCCGAGATGGATTTTTCTTTACCTGGCCAGGAGGCCTTTTCAGTGGAAGGGTTTGGGTGGACGGGTATCCCTGCCAGGCTGGTTAGTGCCACCTTTCCCAGTCAGGAGTTTGTTATAATGGATAGACTGGGGGAGAGTCTGCTACTCAGGGTTATTGTGCTCCCCCCAGTGTACCGGGTGGCGACATCCCTCTACCGTGCTGCCAGTTTGGGGGCAGGACCATCTTTATTGTCATATGTGCTCAGTACAATGAACATCTTATTCAGCGAGTCCTCCAGCGATAAACAAGAATACACAACAATAAACAAAAACTTGAAACAGAAGTGAGAGCGCACTGCAAAGAAATAAACGATCGATGTCAGCTCTACAGTTAGGTGGTCTCAAGGGGGCCCTTCCATCCTGCAGACGTGCTCTATCTATCTATCTATCTATCTATCTATCTATCTATCTATCTATCTATCTATCTATCTATCTATCTATCTATCTATCTATCTATCTATTATATACTGCCTTTAATGCTTATTTATGCATCTTTATTATTAATTAGGTGACACCAAGAATAAAGCCAACAGTCTGCGTTGCATTCATTAATTTTAAATAAGACACTCAAGGGAGGGATCAACACAGAGAGGGAACTCAAAGGACAAAAGAAAACAGAAAACTGATTGAGCGTCGACTTTTGGGTTTTCCTTCGATGTCTCAAGTGAAGGACATAGCAAAGTTGTGTTCATTCCAATAAACATCATCAGTGATGGAAACTCCAAGAAATGTAAAGCCACCGTTAGTGTATATTAAGGTGCGTCTGTGTTTGAGCGGCCTGTAGAGTGACAGCCACCCCGGCCCTCGTGTTCAGTCAATGGTCCTTCATTTTTCTCTTGTCTGATGTATTGTCTCGGCCTGCTGCTACGTGTTATATATCAAGCACCTCTTGTATTGTGCTGTTCTCTCCATCTCTTGCCCACTCTGAGCCACTCGTGGTTTTCACTTTCTAGCGACAGCATACAAAATAAAATTGAAGCAATTAATTCCACTGCTCCAGAGCTAGCAGACGCTTATCTAAATTGAGCAGATAAGTACTGAAAATCTTTTTGATTAAAAGGGCCCCATTGGCTGGAGGTAATCAATCAAAAGACGCATGTCCGGCTGTTCCAACCGTATACTGTGCCAAAGTTAAAATCGCCAAGTGGCAGGGAAAGCCATCAAAGGCCACACGTCATCATCACCTGCACTGTGATGCCATGTGACTAGGGACCTAATCTTCTAATGTCATGTTGAAAAAAAAAAGACTGAAATGCAGTTTTATTTGTTGGTTCTGCTGCACGCCCTTTGTTATACTAGAATCTTCTTCCAGATGTCGCTGTATTTGTGAGGCTGGAGCCATGGAAGGTGAAGTGAACTGCTCAGGTTCGCCCAGCAAGAATTTGACCTGCGGCTTTGTACCCGTCAGCCACGATGCCAGCACAGATCTGTCTCTGATGTCTTATTAACCTCTACTCTGACCCTGTCCTGATCTTCCCTATATTAGCATTTTGTTTTTCCTCTGGAAAGCTCGATGTCCTCAAAACCAATCACAGGCCGTGCTGCCATTCACTCCATCATGGAAAACAGAATTGATTCCAGTTAAGCTTCAACTTCTCTTTCAGTTTCGGCGATGGCCTTCACTATAAAAGCCAACATTGGGATGAAGCTTCAGCATGGCCTTTGTCTGTCTGTTTCATTTTCCACACATCAGTCTGTGTAACTCATCAAAAAAGGTTAAAGTGCTTTGGTGGCTTATCAGTTGACTGAATTATTATACACAAAGTGGCATATACTGCCCGCCTGGTACAGGAAACCACCATCTTAGTGAGCCATGAAACTGCCCCTCACTGGATGTTTCATTTTGCTCCTTTATTCTGTGATCTCTAAAGACTTTTGTGTGAAAATGTCACATACAATACAATACAATTTATTTCTGTATAGCCCAAAATCACACAAGAAGTGCCGCAATGGGCTTTAACAGGCCCTGCCTATTGACAGCCCCCCAGTCTTGACTCTCTAAGAAGACGAGGAAGAACTCCCAGAAAAACACTTGTAGGGAAAAAATGGAAGAAACTTTGGGAAAGAGCAATTCAAAGAGAGACCCCTTTCTAGGTAAGTTGGGCAAGCAGTGGGTGTCAAAGAGAAGGGGACCAACTGGCCATTTCACAGCTGAGACAGCCAGTCCGATGAAAGGACCCCTGTAGCCCGCGATCCTCCATAAGGGATGACTTTATTTTAGGCAGGCAGAACAACTTGGCAACATACCAAGTGCCACATTTGAGTACGGAGAAGACACATCTGATGCCAACAGTCAAAGCTGCTTAGGTGACGTTTTAACATTCCTTTCTCTTACAGATTTATGAAGTGGTGCCCAACTTGCAAGAGGTTACAGTGGTCATAAGTGCCACCATAGTCATAAAATGGACGGAAAGGCCCCACCGAAAACCTCCAGCCACTTGGGGAGCAGCAGTGCTTGTCAGTCTGGGACAGGGGGGTGAGCAGCGTCAGTCCTGGAGGGCGACAGTGGCTGCGGGTTTTTGTTTGTTAATGAGAAGTCGGTTATTGTTCAAGTGACATTTTTCTGCTTCATTTTCGTCGTCTCGCATGTTAAGATTTTAAACCCCCCTAACTGCTTATTTTAGTCTTAAAGGCTCCTTATTAGCAAAAAAGATGCAAAGGACAAAAGGAGCCCGCAGTCCCCCGTCTAACGTGTCTCCATTTACGCCTGCGTGGGTTCATCCTGAACACTATGGTTTAATGAAATATTTGGAAGGAAACTAAAGAGAGAAAAAAAATAAATGAAGAACTGAGAATTACTCATCCGTGTCAGGCTTCAAATCATTTGGATGATATCCTTGGAAAGGAAAAAAATCTGCGATAGAAGAATGAGCTGACATGGCAGGATGAAAACGCAAGAAATGAAATAAGACGTGTTATAGTGGTGGTCCCCAACCTTGACTATGCCCCGCAGCCCTAGTTTGATTTATGTTCACACCCCACACAAGTCAAATTTCTTATTTTTGAAGCACATCCAGTACTGCGGGTAAACAAATTGAACTAAAAAAATAAGCTTTTAACTCGTGCATAAAATTGAAATATAAATTGAGCAACTTACCTTTATAGATAGACAGATACTTTATTAATTTTATATAAATCTCAGTCATCTTATAAGTGTGTCCCTTGTGAAGCTTAGACACTCGAGTGGTGATCTGGGGGCCGGGGTATCCTGTGAAACATCAAGTGCCACAAGGAAATGACACACTGTCAACGATGGAGGGTTTAGGAGAGAATTATTGCTCTGAGGAGGAGACATAGGCACACTCTTTTAAATACTTAAATTTAACACCAAAAAAAATCACACTAATACATAAATTCTTCATTAAACTGCTCTAAAATAATTCACTTGTTGTTCAATTAACATTTAAAAATTATATAAAATATCTGTTAAAAAACGCAGCACAAAAATACCTAAAAATGCAGGGTTAGTATAGGAGCCCCCAAGGTCAGGCTTAAGTTTAGGGCCCCAAGATCGTTTTTTAAGCTTAGGGCTTAGTGCACACTCACTCTAAGGTGGGGTTGTGGTGGGGGATTGGCTTATTTATGTGCAAATTAAAATAAAGAGTAAAAGAAAGGTAAGGAGAAGGAGGACTCCAACTTGAGACAACTAAAAATATACTGCAGATTTAGCTGATTCCGGTGTTGAAAATTGTGGATATTTTTCGTCCCTGTCCAAATTAAAAAATAGATTACAAAAAATCAACGATGTCTGGCTGCCTTGTTTTGGAACAGCACCGGCGCTAGCCAAGTGGATCAGTCAAGACCACTGAAGTTGTGCCCACGCTCTGCATGCTTTCCAGTTCTCCAAAAACTGACTTTGTTGGCCAACGGCCTTTGAAGCAATCATTTAACGGCTCTGCCCTCAGTTGCAGTTCAGCGTTTTTGGCACAACTTCTTTGGAAAAAGACGCAGCCCTGTTAGTGACCTTAGGTAAGAATAATAAAAGTCATTTTGAAGCCAAACATAACTTCTGTGGAGTGAGGCGATTTTCCGGCATTGCTTTGAAAAGGTAGTCGTCGTTAAATTGTCAAATATGCACAATTTACAGAGACATCAGCGGCAGCAGTGCTATTGTCAAGTGAAAATTCAATGGAGATTCCAACCAACATGCAACACATCATCACTCTCTGGCAGCACTATAAACACAAATGTGTGTTAAGTATAGTGTGGCCACCAGGGGGCGCAGCAGCTCCCCAAACACCCAACACAATTGACACCGGTGCAAGTCCAGCAACACAGAAGACTTTATTTTAAATGGGGAAACGCTTTTCACCCGTCATCTTTTATGACCACAGGGAGTCTGGACCTCCGTTTTACATCTCATCCAGAAGAAGTCCCCAGCTGTTACAGCACTGGGGCAGACCACAGAGTAAATGACCCCGGCTGTCCTCACCAACACCTCTTACAGCAGCTACCCAAGCTTCTCCTAGTTGGTCTCCCATCCAAGCAATGGCTGGGCACAAATGCGCTTAGCTTCAGGTGGAGAACCTGCTTTGAAGTGCAGGTGGAATGGCTGCTGGCTGAGTGGTACATTTACATTTAAACAAACACTTCACTGTAGGCAATAATCTATAACTAACCAATAAGCACATAGCTACTAGCCATAAGCATAATTACAAGTGTTGTGGCCGGGTGCGGGAAAGATGGGTCTCCAGACAGCAATGAAGAAAGTTTGGGGGACCAACCGGGTCATCAAACAAAGCAATACGCTTCTAACGTGCATCCCATATGGAGGAAGTCAAATGACAAAAGGTTTATAGGAGTGGATATCATTGACAGTTCTAGCAGAGCTCCATCCGGTGGGTGGCTCTGGCCAGTAAAAGACGCCCCTTTCCAGGATGCCCGGTGTCTCGTGGCAGCTGGGCCAGAAGGGGCAGGGTTAAATGCTTTTGCCACCGTGGAGGTTAGCGGGACGCCTCATTCTTATTACACACCCCGCCTGAGTCAGTGAGGAGGTCCACGGACACACGTGCGTGACAGCATGTAACTGTTTATACGAGGGACGTTCAAAATGTTTCTGCACTTTTTTTTTAAACTCTATTTAAGAATTCCAATAACAAATGACATCACTTTTCTACATAGTCACCTTTTGTTTACGATGCAATTTTCCCAGCGTCATACCCACTTTTTAATGCCCAATTACTACTCCTCACGCCTTCACCGTTTCCAACGAAAATACAAAAGTGTGGAAACATTTTGAACATCCCTCGTATAAATGATTAACAACAAAAGTACAATTAGACAACTTTAAAACCTAAGGTGCACAGATGTGTATGGTGAGGCCGACAATGAAGAAGCAGGCGGAGGGCATTGATGGTTCAATATCTGGGGTCAGTGTCCTCTTAGAGTCACACTCTGACATCCTTGGTTTGTCCAGTTCAGGATCACAGTGCCCATGTTCTGAGGGAGAAAGGCAAACGGCAGAGAAGAAAGGGACAGTTAGATGAAAAGTAGTCGATAAATGGGCACAGTTCGTGACCTGAAAATTAAACAAAACGAAGCGACAAAGACCCTAATTCACAGTCAATTAGAGAATAATAATCTAAAACCAGGAATTCAATCAATAAGAGAGTTTTGGAAATCCGCAACCTTGGACAAGCTGGGAATGCACAATGCTGTCCTTTAGAACACTGACCCAGTGGACCATGTGTTCTCGTGCACCATGAAATGACCTTAAATAGCAACTTCATAGAAATGCTATTTCAAAATGAACTATAAACTCCAAAAAATAACAGTAGAAATAGATCTGACGCTTGAGACTCTCGATCCATCTGTTTTATGAGACTGCCGGAGTAATAATGGATTTCACAGTCACAATGTCTTCATATGCCAACCTCGACGCTGTGCCTCGCGGGCCTTTTCTGATCCAATCCATTGATTGATCACCTTAAGTTGTAGCACCGAGGATGCTAACTTGTACAACAGATGACATTTAGGACATTTACATGAGTTGTGGCCAAACAAAGCACCTAAAGTGGAGAGTAAAATCCAATAAAAGATATGGTGGCTGAAAACTGACTCAAAGGACATGGCAGTGTTCAAAATGTGCAGCAGTTATATATAAATGTGACATTTGCAAACATTTTGCCAAAAGACATCTCTGAGATGAAAAGAAGCCATTTCTGTGATGGCTGTGCACTAATGAGAGACAGAGGACAGGAGTCATGTGGAGAACTTTGGGAAGTGTCTGCAACTTAACATCTGCAAAACCAAAGAATGGCTTTATTGACTTTCACCGCACCAAAGAGCTGTGTCTGGTAACTACTGAGGGAGTGAATGTAGAGGTGGTCCACTTCTACAAGTACTTGGAGGTCCACAGAACAGAAAGAAACTAGAGAAGAAAGGGCAGAGGAGACTGTTACTTCATACTGTGTAATTTAAACATCACAGAAAAAATGTAGAGAAATCCCCTACCCTAACAGGCCAGTGCCAGTTCCTGAGAGCTTTGGGTGCAAGGCACAAATCTTGTTCTACAGGGAGCGCAATCCACTGCCAGGCAAACACAGACATATACCCAGACAGAGGCAGTTCACCTCAGGCACGTGACATTGGGGGGGTGGCATGGTGTTGCTTCACAGTAAGGAGACAAGGACTTCATGTCCCAGTCCTGCCTGAGTGGAGTTTGCATGTTCTCCCCATGGCTGCGTGGGTTTCCTCCAACAGTCCAAAGACATGCAGCTTAGGTGAATTGGCGTCAATAAATTATCCCGTGTGTGTGTGTTTGCCCCACGCCAGTCCCCTCTCCAGCCCTGTGACCCTGGTCTGGATTAGGTTGGTTACAAAATGATGTGACATTTCTTTGCAATGCCAGAGGAGAACCAAGTCTTTCAAATGTCTACAAACCATACAAACTGTTAGCAGTTATTAAAGGTAAACCTTCACGCACTTTGTGAACGGCTCAAATCGCTGCTCTTTTATAGAGCTGATTACTTTATTTCTTCCTCTGAATAGTCAGATTCATGGTTTGCATGAGCTGATAGTTATTTATATAACTGTTGTGACAGATGGCTGTGGCTCTTACTTGGCCAGGACACCATCTTGATGGAAGGACCTGGTGTGAGAGCTTGTACGGGGCATTACCTTTCCCAGAATCGCAGTCCTGGCTAAGCTGCCCACCGTGGTTGCCCACCGTGATCTTGTCCATTCCGGCACCATAGTTCTCCCCAGTCTCTAACTGGCTATCTCTCTCAAACACCTAACCACCTAATAGCCAATGTGTGTGTGTGTGTGGGGGGGGTGGGGGGGGGGGGGGGCGTACTGGTGTGTAAATATCTGCCATTGTACTGTCCAGGAGGACTCTGCACATTGCTGGTGGTCAAAGTGGTCCTTATGTGAAGTGCTTGGAGTAGCTAGAAAAGTGCTGCTATATAAATGTCA
Source organism: Erpetoichthys calabaricus (assembly GCF_900747795.2). Classification (NCBI taxonomy): domain Eukaryota; kingdom Metazoa; phylum Chordata; class Cladistia; order Polypteriformes; family Polypteridae; genus Erpetoichthys; species Erpetoichthys calabaricus. Next base: position 15,363,120 of record NC_041402.2, on the reverse strand, counting down.
TTGATTATAACTCTGTTTAAACAGAATGAACGTCTGCATATTCTCTAGGCTGCTTTTGGTAGTGAAGTGATTTGCACTATTTAAGTAAAGACATGCAGTGTTTGCTTAAATAAAAAAAGAAACACATTTCTAAATAAAAAAGTATTTAAATAATTTGTTTATATGTAAAAATGTATATGTCCCTTCCAATGGACAACAGCCACTCGGCACTTTTTGTCTATTTTTTGAAGACGATAAGCGGCCTACCACTACACCCCTACTGAGTACCCTGATATCAAGACACCCAAAAGCCAAAAGAGACCACTCTGTCAATCAAGCATGGCTCCTCAGTCAATAACAAAGGCGTAGCTGCATCTTCTAGATGAGCTGTCTAACACAATCTCACATCTTTATAGTAAAACTAAAATGTGGCAACCATTTACATCCTGACACTTAGACCATCACAGTCCGGAACTTCATGAAAGATGAGAAGATCTCCTGCAGCAATGGCATCACACACCAACCCACACCGTACGTTCATCTAGCGTATCCCTCACTTGGCCCGTGCCGACATGCCGCTACCGAGTATGAGACCCCCTATTCCCCAAGGGAGATTTCAGAGGCAGCCCACACAGTACATGCACAACACCAGCCAAGGAGAAGTCACCCCTGGCGGAGCAAAGTCCTGATACTTCAATATTTCACCGTGAAAACATTGCAGGCAGTCGGGGCAGCAGACCAAGGTTGGAATGAGTTTCAAAGTAACGTTAGAAGTCTCAAGTGTTTGAGGAGAAATAAAACAGTCCAGTGGGCTCCGAAGTGGTTTATATTTAGTAATCAGAGTAGCCAGAAATATTTAGTTAGAACTGAAACATGTTCATATGAATTAGCATGTAATGCAGTAGACAGTGAAGCCAAGTGGCTGTAAACCACAAGCTCCATGACATCAGCGCGCGGGCCTTGATCTGTGTGCACTCCAGTGTTGTACGCGTTCTTGTTGTTTTACCAGTTAAATAAATGAATAAATACGCACAGTCTGATTAGCTGATCCCACAGTTGATATTGTGATCGAGGTGTAGCACTTCTAGGCCTCAGCAGGCCTTGCATTTCTTCTCTCTCCACAGTGGACACTAAATGTGTCACTGGTACAGATTGTCTCTGTCCAAAAGGGTGACATCCCTCTAAACCAGTAATGCATCTCTCTTTGAATGCTGGCAGAATGGAGGACTTGGAGAGAAACCCACCAGGTTATTTGGTCCTTGCCTTGTCACCGACTCCTTCCCTTTGAGTAGTAACATCACTCGCTGGGTGGATAGATGTCTGATTTGGGACAGAGGAAGAAAAACCTTCATGTCTTTGGTGTCAGGTGTTTTGGGAAATTAACAAAGAAAGCTCTCCGTCTCTCTGATCGTAGCTGGTCAGGAGGAGGTGGCTGACCATACAACCAGTACGCTGCTGTGGGTACTGCAGGATTTCAAACTCACTTCATGATGCTACTCCATGCTTTACGGTCCATGGCGACAGTCCTGGCCTGTTTCAGGTCAAGTTGTCGGAAACAAGCACTACATAAAACAAAGGGGGTGGGCTCAATGACCCCTCAATGTGATCTCCTGGTGGCTCTGCTGGACTGTCCACTTTACTCCACTTCAGGAGATTTTAATACAGTTATTATTTTCTTTTTGCCTCATAACAAGGAGGCCATGGTTCACATCTCGGGACCCCCTTGTGTGGAATTTGCATGTTCTCCCCACGTCTCCTGTGGGTTTTCCTCAGGTGCTGTCCGGTTTCCTCCCACCATCCGCAGATATGCAGAGTAGGTAGATTGGCGACGTTGAAATTAGATAGCATTAACCGTTATGCTATGACATTTGAGTCATGTCATTTTCTAACCAGCTTAATTAACCCCGACCAGAGTCACAGAGACCCAACTAGCATAGGGCACAAGGCAGGACACGACACGAGCACATCACAGGCCGAACAGTTTAGCCTCACCAGTTCACCTAACCTTCATGTCTTTGGATGGTGGGAGCAAACCTGAGCACCAGGAGGAGACTCACACAGACACAGGGAGGACATACAAACTCTGGGAAGCAAACTTTAGTCTTCTTACTGCTAGGCAGCAGTGCCACCATGTGACCCACCATTGTAAGTTTATATTTAAAGGCGACTTACAACATTTATGATACAATTGGTTCCTATTCCTTTGGTTTTCCAGTTGGAGCTCAGGCAGGTGAAGTGACTCACTCAGGGTCATAAAGTGTCAGCAGTGGGATTTAAACCCACGACCTGAGTTTGAGGTCCAAAGCCTTCACCACTGTGCCACACTTGTTTGCATTTTTTTTCTTGAACGTGGACCTGGTAGGCCAAGTGACCCGCTGGGGTCATAGAGGGAGCCAGCAGTTTCAGTAAGCAGGGGACATTACTGCAAGTTTAAAATCGTTGTTGCCACACTACAGCACAGCTCATTTTAACTTAATAATAATATATTTTGTTTATATAGCGCCTTTCCCATGTCCCAGGGTGTGGTCAGAGCCCGGTCCATCACAGTAGTAGACCCTCTGCCTAGGCACACTGCTTTACTGGCGTCTGCATGAGCCCCAGCTCACTCGTGGTCTTATTTAATGAGCCAGGCTGACATGACAGGCACGTTTAATTCTCTCCAAACCCCAGAGATTCCTGCCTGGGTGGCTCTGGCTGCAGAATTTCACAGATCCCAGCACTTCCCGAGGGGCTCAACGTTTAAATTTAGAACTTCAGTTCTTTTTTTTTTTCTTTTTTCCATTTCATGCTTCTCTCCATAGACTGACGCATCACACTTGCTGTGTGCTGCTTTCACTTTCCTCCGTTAAGTACTTTGTCTCTGTTTATTTATTTTTAGGGGAAATCTTTAAGTAGATGAGGAAAAATTTTTTTGTTCCAAGTCGAGGGAGGAATCGGATCAGATCCAGAGGGCTTTTTTTATTATTGTAGAAGACATCTTTAAATTGTGTTGTATCACAAAGCAGACATCTTTGTAGGTAGCCCTGTTGGTGACATCTGCTGCGCTTCATCAAGTGGGACAGCACTTTAAATCCCACAGCTTCCATGTTGTGTTTAAATGCCAGGCCTGGTCACCATTTGTGTGGAGTTTGTATGTTGTCCCTGTGGCTGCATGGAGGTGGCACAGTGGTGGCATTGCTGCCTCACAGTAAGGAGATTGTGGGGTCATGTCCCAGGTCCTTCATGCATGGTATTTTGCAAAGTGCTTTGAGCAGTGAGAAAAGTGCTATATAAAAGTAAAGAATTATTATTTCTCATGCTGGTACCCCAATATTCCGTCAAGTTTACGCAAAGACTTGGCCTGTGTAGAAGTGTATGTGAATGGGACCCACGATGGGTCGGCGCTTTGGTTACTGCCTGACCCCCAGTGCTATTGGGACAGGCTCTGCTGCAGCCATGAATTGGATGAAGTGTGTTTGAAAACGGCTTTACACAAAGCAGCATGCGTTTATCATGGGAGCGTCATTGTTTATAGGAGAAGTGCAGAGAACACTTTAGGTGAGGAGCCTCAAGACCACCTTACATAGAAAACAAGAAGTCAGACATTGCGCTAAAAAACGAACAAAGCAGAGGTGGATTTTCTGGACCCTCTTCCAGCAGAAACAGAACAGGTCGTCCACCTGCAGCTAAGCATGTTCAGGCCCACCCAATACTTGAATGGGAGGTCATCTAGGAGAAGCTTGGGTTGCTGCTGGAGCAGGTGTTAGTGAAGCCAGCAGGGGGCGCTGACTCTGTGGTCTGAATGTAGATCCCAGTACTATAAAAATGGAACCGTCCTTCAAGTAAGACTTGAAACCGAGGTCCTGACTTTCTGTGGTCATAAAAGATCGCTGGGCATTCTTCCTGATGTCCTGGCTAAATTGCCCACCACAGCCTAGCTATTCTGGACCCCAAATCAACCCCCATCTCTAATTGTCTTTCTCTCTCATGCACCTTCAACGTCTAACAACTCATGTGTGGTGAGCATACTGGCGTAAAAATGGCTGCCGTCACATCATCTAAGTGAATGCTGCACATTAGTGATGGCTGAAGTGGCTCCCCATCGTGAAATGTACATTTACATTTACTTACAGACCCCTCCACCATTATTAGCAAAGAGATGAAGAAGATGTGTAAAAACAGTTATGAAAAAATCAGGTTTATGTGAATTACCTTCACCTCACACTAAAAAAAATGAGAGAAATCCGACCTTTAGCTGAAATAAATCTGTTCAGAGACAAAAAAATAATTCCTCATCAAGAAATAATCATTTGTAACAAAACCACACGTTCCATGATTATTGGCTCCCTGGTGTTTAATACTTTGTACAGCGTCCCTTTGCCACCGAAGCATCACCAAGTCTTCTCCTGCAACATCATTTGAGGTTGGCGAACGTCAAACAGCAGATCTGAGATCGTTCCTCTTTACAGAATGTCTCCAGGTCACCCAGGGTCCGGGGTCGTCTCTTGTGGACTCGGCTCTTCTGCTCACGCACAGGTTTTCAGAGGGTCCATGAGAGGGCAGGGCAGAAGCTTGGATTCGTACTCCTTTAACTGTTTTTGTGTGGATATGGACACATGTCTTGGATCGTTGTCCTGCTGGAGGGTCCAACGACGACCCGATTTTAGTTTAATGGCAGAGGCAGACGGATTTAAATTTTCAATCTACTGGTATTTCATGGAGTCCATGATGCCAGGTACCCTAACAAAAGTTCCAGGGCCTTTGGAGCAAAAACATCCCCACAGCATCATCCCCGAGAGTGGAGATCAGGTTCTGTTCCCTGTAGCCGTCCTTCTTTTTATGCCAAAACTCTCCTTGAATGGTTTGTTGCCTAAAATTTCAATTTTCGTTTAGTCTGACCATAGCACACGGCTCCAGTCAAATTTGCAGCAGCACTTGGCAAAGTCCAGGCGCTGATGTTTGTGGTCGAAATGTGGCACGCCTTCCAAATAATGTGTTGGCATGGAGGTGGTGTCTGCTGCTAGTTTTGGAGACTTGGTGACCCCAAGATGCCAGTTTTTTTTTTTCTTTGTTTCTCCAACTGCAATCCTTGGGGATTTTTTTTTTTTACCTCTCTTACCATCCCGCTTACTGTGCATGTGGGCAAAAGAAATTTGGGTGGTCTTCCAAGCAAAATGGTAACAGTTCCGGTTGATTTGAACTTTTTAATCATTGCCCTGACTGTAGATTTGGGCATTTTTAGGCGAGCAGTGATTCTGTGATAGCCATTCTCTGACTTATGAAGGTCAACACTTTCATGTGACTCGTGTGGTGTTGTCCTATCTAATGAACTGGGCCTCTGGGCCACCTCACATTTATACCCCAGTGACACAGGAAGTCCTGGATTACCCCTTGAAAGTTCACAGACACTCTGATCAAACTTAGAAAAAAGTTTCTGTTTCACTTTCTTCATAAGGATTTCTAGGTGTGACAAGAATTGTGGCTCATGTGGCACTGTTAAAAATAATTATTTCTTGATGAGGGATTATTCAGTTCAAGGTTGGAATTCTCTCATTTTTCAGGTAATTCACCAAAGGTATTTTTGTTTTTTAACAACTTATTCTAATTAATAGAATAGAATGCCAGGATATGGCTGACGTTTTTTCCAAAGCAACTCACAACATTTGAGATACAAGTGCTTCCATTTCTTTTTAGTTTTCCAATTGGAGCACAGGCAGGTGAAGTGGTGTCAGTAGTGGGATTTAAGCCCACAACCAAGGGGTTTGAAGTCCAAAGCCTGAACCACTTCACCACACTGCCCGCACCCCATAACCATTAGAGTGCACCATGGGAAGGCTGTTCAGCTTCCAGTACCACCTCAAAGCCACACTGGGGTAGAACTCCAACAAAAAACAATCATGACACAAAGGCTGGTTTTATACGTATTTAGATTGTACTTAAGAATCATCCATCCATTCATTTTCCAACCCGCTGAATCCGAACACAGGGTCACGGGGGTCTGCTGGAGCCAATCCCAGCCAACACAGGGCACAAGGCAGGAACCAATCCCGGACAGGGTGCCAACCCACCGCAGGACACACACAAACACACCCAAACACCAAGCACACACTAGGGCCAATTTTAGAATCGCCAATCCACCTAACCTGCATGTCTTTGGACTGTGGGAGGAAACCGGAGCGCCCGGAGGAAACCCACGCAGACACGGGGAGAACATGCAAACTCCACACAGGGAGGACCCAGGAAGCGAACCCAGGTCCCCAGGTCTCCCAACTGCGAGGCAGCAGCGCTACCCACTGCGCCACCGTGCCGCCCACTTAAGAATCATTTGGCGTACCATTTCAGGCTGTGCTGGGAAGCCCCCATTTGGAACTGAGTAGAATGAATGCAGCCCACTCTCCATCTCCTTCTTTGTTAGTCAAGGTGCTCTCAGCACTCCCGCCATGATCTTCTTCAGCTGCTGTTGGAGAACGCCGAAGTACTGGAGCTTCAATGAGGCCCATAATTTAAAAGTCTCAGGGTTGATAAGGTCAGCAGTTGTGGTGAAATAAAATAAATATGGCCACAACTTGACTTTCCTCACACATCTCTAAAGTGAACATGCTGGGTTGATTAATGCCACAGACTGTCCCAGTGTGAGTAATCCGGGTACCCTGAAATAGACCTATGTCCTGTCAAGGAATGGCTTTGACCAGCCCAGTATGGAATCTGGCACCCTACACATTTTAAATATATGAATAAATGGGATGATAAAATAAATGAATGGATAAACATTATTATTATTATTATTACTGGGTCTTTAAGGCACAAAGGAAGGGCCTGCTGGGAACAGGATTCCTGTCTGTCTCAGGCGGACACAGACACACATACACACACACAGAATGAAAAATAAATGAACCCCTGCCCAGAAGGAGCCCTAATCTGACATTCAGATAGAAGCCCAGGACTACTGGAAGTGCAAATCATCCTGAATCCGTTCAGTCATCACAGAGGGACTTGGATAGCATACAGGCTTGGGCAGATTTGTGGCAGATAAAATTTAGTGTCAGTAAATGTAACATATTACACGTAGTAAAAATGTTCAGTTTTAATCTTGCTAATTAGAATACACGATAGGAGGTCTGAAACTTGAAAGTACCTCTGATGAGAAGCACCTGGGGGGGGGGGGGGGGGGTCGTAGTGGACTTGTCACTGTCAACTGTCAGACAGTGTTCAGAAGCCATTAAGAAGGCTAACAGAATGTCAGGTTATATAGCGCCTTGATGTGTGGAGTATAAGTTACAGGAGGTTCTGCTCAAGTCTTTATAAACCACTGGTGAGGCCTCATCCGGAGTACTGGGTGCAGTTGTGGTCTCCAGACTACAGAAAGGACATAGCAGCACTAGAAAAGGTCCAGAGAGGAGCGACTAGGCTGATTCACAATTACGGGTTGAATTAGTCCAGTGGATCGAAATTGTGACTTTAAAATGAGTTCATCAAGAACACGGCAACACAGTTGGAAACTTGTTAAGGGTAAATTTCACACAAACATTAAGAAGTTTTTCTTCACACAGAGAACCACAGACACATGGAATAAGTGACCACATAGTATGGCAGACAGTATGGACCTTAAAAAACTTGATGTTATTGAGGAAGAATGAAGTGGACAGGACTGGTGGCCTTTTCTCAGCACAATTTCTCTAAAGTTCTAATACAAGGCGGACACACTACCTGCTATTCTGTTGTGCTGCCTGTGTATTGCCAGTTTTATTTATACAAGAATTGTTCTTTTTCTGCGGTGGGTTGGCACCCTGCCCGGGATTGGTTCCTGCCTTGTGCCCTGTGTTGGCTGGGATTGGCTCCAGCACACCCCCGTGACCCTGTGTTCAGATTCAGCGGGTTGGAAAATGAATGGATGGATTGTTTTGTTTTTTTTCCCAAGTCAAATTTAAAAGTACTTTTTTTTTTTTACAATCTCATTATTTGGGTGGTCTGATGCACAGTGGTTAGCACGGCTGCCTCCCAGTTGAGAATCTCATCACGTTTTTTTTTTTTTTAATTTTATTTCCTACTGTAAATGTTTCAGGTTAGGTTGGCTGGCAGTTCTAAAGCAGTCTGGTGTTAATGTGTACCTGAATGAGCTGGCACCATGTCTATGGCGGGCTCCTGCCTGGTACTCTCTGCTGTCCGGATAGGCTTTGTCTGTCTGCAAGCCCAAAACTGGCGGAATCAGAACCAAGAAACGAGCGGACTTGTTTATCAGGAGCCCAACGCTGACACGAATTTCACAATAAAAGTCTGACACCCTGGTGCTTTGGTGCCAATCCCCCCCAACCTTTCAGGTTGTGTGGTCTTACTGACCTCCCATTGTGACTGCTGATTAAGAGTTAAGGTGGTGGCTGATGTTGACCCATTGACTTGATTATCCTGGAGAGTAGAAATCTGTAAATATTAGTCTAAAATTAATTTTAAAAAACTGCATAATTCTAGTTTAAAATGTGCAGTTCCTGTTCATATTCTTCACATTAAATATTCATGTAAATTGTCAATTTCTGCTCATTATGAGGACGCATTCGAGGGACGCACCCTGTGGCGAAGTGGCACTGATTTGGCACAATTTCAAAACAACAGAAACACAGTAGCTGGTGCCTCCACGTTAATTTTTTAGACTTCGTTTCCCTTCATTTTCAGTAATCGCTGTCTAACTCATAGCAGCCATCCTTGGAATGTCTGTCCTAAAGTGTGGGCAAGTGCTGAGAAAACATCCTCACAGCAGACAGAAATTATACCAAAGCAGCAAAGCATGTTGTTCATCCGTTGTGGTGGAGTTAAAAATAAAGCCTAAGTGGATGGTAAGTGCCCACAAGTGTCACAGCACCCGTGTATGTGTGTGTGTGTGTGAGGCCAAAGTGAGCAGATAAAGTCTAGCGTGCCATGATGGTAAAAGTCGTGTTTTCATTCTTTGCAAGGAGAGCCAGCTGAGCTTTTCTTTTATTATATTTTTATTTCCCTTTTTTCTTCCCTGACATTCGAGATAATTGCTACCTTTGCCCTCTGAAATGATTGCAGACTACGCCTGGGAAATTTTGTTCCACTTCATTGGTTTGTGCTTCTTTAAAATGAAACAGCAGGACAGGCTGCTGTTGATGGGAGGTGGCAGTTTGGAGAAGAACAGTGCTGTGCACATTTGTTTATGGTGAAAAGGGAAGTGTGGCTTACAAAGATAAAGTGTGTTGCCTTTGTTCAAACTTTACCTGCCTTATCCATTTGTTTCTGTGCCCCACCTAAGCCCAGCACACCCTGGTCAAACACGTGCCGTTCTCTTCTCTGTGGTAGCTGAGTATGACGGACTGGGTGTTGCCAAAATTTCATTCCTCATCCATTTTCACCTTCAGCACTGCATGGGCACAAAGGACTTGCCACACAGCTGTTGTATTTTGTGGGAGGAAAGCAACTCCTGAGCAAGCAGAACTGAGGTTAGTTAATACAATCGCTAAGCAGATTCTAAAGGCGTAATCTCAGTGGCACTTCAGAGGCGGAAATGAGAGAAGAGCAAGATGCCAAGCTCTTGTTTGAATATGCAGACCACAAGCTGTATGCCATCACCACTTGAGGGTGGTGGGCAGGTGTGTGGCATGAGTGTGCCATCCCCGTAATGTGAGTATAAACTCCACTGTGCACCCGAGCAAACATGGACACCTAAGGACTTTCCTCAGACTGTTACTGAAGTTATAGTCATTGTTGGCTTTCTTGATGACAGCCATGTTAATAATTCTTTTCACCTATTACTCTGTAGTTAATGGAGAATAAGTGCCAGTCACTAATAAGAAACTCCTTTGTATTCCAAAAGAAGACAAATCTGGCATACGTGAAACATCATTTAGTGTGCCTATCGCTAATACAGTATACAAATTATCTGTAACATTTTGGAAGCTATTTGATCCAATGCAGAGTCTCTTGGGGGAGCAGGTCCTGGAAGTTATCTCAGCAGCAGGGGACGCAAGGTAGGGACCCGCTGTGAACAGTCATTGAACTGGCAGTCAGTGTGGTGTAGTGGTTAAGGCTTTGGGCTTCAAACCCTGAGGTTGTGGGTTCAAATCCCACCACTGACATTGTGTGACCCTGAGCAAAAAGAAATGGAACCAATTGTTGTAAGTTGCTTTGGATAAAGCCGTCCAATAAGTGAACAGGGGGGCAGGAAAATGCAAGGCAAGCCCTCTCATTGAGACTAATTTAGAGTTGGCACTATGACTGGAGATGTCTAAAATTCTCTCGTTGGTCAACTGTCCTCTTAAACATTGCCAGTGTTATTTCTGCGGGTAAGGGAAGGGGACATCGCCATTTTTTATTTTTAGTACTTATTATTTGGCTGATGCCTTTATCCAAGGTGCCGTTCAAAATCTGAGAGATACATTTCTCAACTGGAGCACAGGCTGGTGAAGTGACTTCCTCTTGGTCACACAGTGTCAATAGCAGGGTTTGCACCTACAACTCCAAGGTTTGAAGGCCAAAGCCCTAATGACTATGTAGGGTTGTGCGGTATACCAGTATGGGAAAAGTACCAAAAAAAACATTGCCCAATTTGGTTAAATTCTAGAAATAAAGCTCACTTGTTTTGTTAGCAGAGCATGAATTAGCTATGTGTTCAGCATTTCTTGTCTCGTATTTCCTGTCATGCTACATTTACCCAGATCGTTGTAGACACGGAACACACATGATATGTACGTATTCCAAATAACGAGATATTATTTACCCTATACAGCTCCAGGCACCACACTGCCAGATAAAGAGACTTGACCTGGGAGAACTTTGTGTGCGACTAAAGCTGGTCAATGGGTGATGGGGTAGCAGGCTGCCTGCTGCTTGTGCTGATCAACACATTTGCTAAACAAAAGATGCTGATGAGGAGGTGAGAGGGAATTTAAGGTGGCCCGCATTAGGCTTCAGGGATTCTAGTGTTAAAACAATACGGAACCAGCATTCCAGGATGTTCGGTACTAGATGTAAATGTTAGCTTTCCTCTCAATAACCCCCAAATCCCCCTTCCTTTGTCACTCTCAATTGTATTGTGTTTGAAAGAAGTCCATTTTGTAGACAAAATGAAACCAAATGGTTACATGTGATCAAGACTTCATGGGGAAAATTATTGTTTCAAAGTGTTCAGGACCTCACAGGGAAGCCCTCCTTATTACTTTGACACAATCAGAACTTGATGGGGGACCCTCCACCTATTTTGCCTCGACTCAGTGTCAATGTCAATTTATTTATATAGCACATTTAAAACAACATAGTAATGCTGTGGCCAAAGTGCTTTACAATAATAGAATAAAAGGAAAACAAAACAATTAACATAAAACATAAATAGAAATAAAATATATGAACATAAAATAAAATACATAATAAATAGAATTTAAAAATAGAAGTAATGTTATATAATCACAAGAGGAAACCATCAGTATTACTGAAGGTCACGGCTTCATGGACTTCATAGATGTGAAGAGAGAAGTGGCGCATAGTGCGGTACAATAGTGCAGTGCACACCAGGGAGGATGGAGTAAGGCGGGGGCTTTTGGAGATTTCTATTTACTTCAGAACCATTTTGGTACCAGTGCTGAGGTCCGAAAGCTGCTATCGATACACAACTCTAAATTTTAGAACTAATCCAACACTACCACTGTGCCACACATGCTTTTAGGCCACAGAGTGTCCTCTTTGTTAATTGCCATGCAGTGTTACAAAGTACAAAACTGACGTATCTAATGGAGAAAAGCACGGATATACAAAATGGTGGCCAAGAAGTAATCCGTCTCCTCTATTTGGCAACTTTGGTATCATAGCAGATGAGTGTGGAGAGCCAAATGATTTAACCAAAGTTATTTGTTGACTAAGCAGGAAGGTTGTCATTGCAAAATATTAACAAGTGAAGAGTCGGCAGTGAGTACACCATCCAAAGGACTATGCACGTTTAGTCAGTGCTGCTAGCACAAGTGCCGAAGGCTCGTCTCACAGCCATGGTGCTTCTGGATTTAGTAAAAGCACAAGATATAAGCAGGGCAGTGTGCAATGGACAGACAGCCGTTTAACATTACTTATATGAGTACCTTAGGTTTGCTTTACACATTCTCTCCAATGTGTTGTTTTAAATCACATCAAGTGGTCATCTTGCTACACCACCTATGTCTTCATTCAAAACCGCACACCAGTGTAGAAAATGGTCAGTTTTAGCCTGGACTTAAACCTTTTGGTTATAATAATCTTTGTCAAATTCTTTTTGGGTTGTTCTATCAACCCATCAAAATGTGCTCCAAAGCCGTTCTGCGCATGCACAGTATACACTTCACCTCATACGTCACCATACCCACCGATTTGTGCAACCTTAGAAAAAAATGTTGGCCGATGGTGAGTAATCCCATAAAAATCTTGTTTACACTTCGACATTTCGACTTCTTATCATGTAAATATTCGCTACGTTAGTATATTTTAACAAAGCAGCGCAAATCATCAGAACAGGGCCAGTGGTGGGATACGTGAGTCACACTTGCTGTAATGTTCAGCTTCAATACAAACATCCTCTTCCAGCAGCCTCATCATCAGTAAAAGTGCGTCTACCACATTGAACTCCACAGGAGGTTGTCAGATTGCTAATTTGCATTTTGTGATTGGAAACTATGATTGGATTTGTGTCCTTCTGCTAAAGAAGCATTTAAAGTATCCTGGTGTAAATGCAGTACATGTATGATGTGTTTACATCCTATCCACTGTAAGAGAAATAACAAGGAGATGAAGTATTGGGGACCAAGCCCATTTCATACAAAACAAAAGGAAAGAATGTGAACGTGAAGTCCAAATAATGGCGGCGGTGCCTTTTCTCAGGCTGAGTTAGTTCTCGTTCTCTGCTGTGGAAGTCCATCCTCACTGAGTTTGTGTTCACAAATGAATGCCGACTTCTGGAAGCTCCACTCTTAAAATAGCCTCCTTGGGCATAATGGGCACCAAGGTTATTATAGTTAACGAAAACTAAAATCAAAACTGAAACTATTATTAAAAAAACATTTTCGTACAATATTCATTTTTGAATGAATATTCTTGCCCTTAGTCTTTAACCCTTGTAAGTTTTAACTTTTAAACAGAAAGTCATCCACCACGAGCCGCCGGCATATATTCATCCAGTGAACGGTGGCTGGTGACAGAGGGCGGCTGTTCACACAGCATTTGCGGTGACAGAGCAAGCTGAGTGCGGGTGCGTAAAGCGTGAGAAATAGAAAGCGATTTGCGTGCCGACTTTCTTTGCGCTTGTTGTATATCAAGATGTAATTCAAATGGCTGAAATCAGAATGTGCTGGTCAACAAAACATTTACCATATGGACAGAAAAATCACGAGTGAGTAACGTTTCAGTTTATTTCTCAGGTGTCTGCTTTTTGTTGACAGCAATTCACCTGCCACTTCGCACTGGAGAAATCGTTTTTACTTTCTCATATACGAAGTATAGAGAAAGTATAGTAATCATGAAAAAATTCGACCAAGATATTTTGATGAATCTTGACGTTATAGACTAACCAGTGTCCAACAATATTGTTCTTTGGAATTGTGTGTGTACGCCCGTGCGCACGTGTGTGTGTGTATAAACACGAGAACTCAAAAACACAACTAGATAGATGGATGAAATTCAGCATGTGGCTGTTACACAACAATTATGGATCTGTATTAACTTTGGGGACAAATCCATAACCTAGAAGTGGTACTTTACCTGAACACATACTCGATTTTTATTTTATTTATACAGCTGCAGAGTCCAATTTGTTCAACTTTACTTTTATAATAATTGTTCAATATATTAATTTGATTTGTTGTTGATGGTTCCTTAATGTACATAATATAAAAATCTAATCATTGTCTTGCGGTTTACTCCTCAAATGTCCATCCCCATATCTGAGTATACAAGAAAATCGAGAGGAGAGCACTCCCGGTTTTTGATAGTTGAAATATCGTATTCTTTTTGTTCTTAACATCAGCCTTATCATACATATTGCATACCAGGGATTTCTCCTGCCTTGCATCCAAACCTGCTGAGGTAGACTCCAGATTTCCTGCAATCCTACTCTGGATAAACAGGTTTAGATAATGTATATGTTGTTCTTAATCTCAGACTCTCTGAGATCTCTGTTGTTTTATGTCTGTCCGTACTCTTATTACCTGCTCTTGCTCTGCTCATTATGGATTTACTGTCCTTTATGGTGGTCTATTCAAGTCTCACTGCCCCTAACCTTGACACTACATGCTTGTTGTTCTTTGTTTCCCTCACTACAGCTAGGTGGGGACTGCACACTCATTCAAGTCTAAGAGCCATGATAGAATTGTGTAAAATTGTTCATATTCAGTGTCTAGTTTTGATTATGCTTGTTTTTATCAGACAAAAACAAAACCAGATAGTAAACCAGGCAGTGTAGTAAGCTTCCACTAACATTAAACTCATGTCCAAATCTGTTAAGTGTACAGTTCTGTCTGATTATGATACAAAACTAACTCTGTAGGCGCTCCATGCCATAATTACTAAAACCAAAACTGAAACTGATAGATATAAAAATAAAATAGAAATGTCTTTGTGAAATAAAAACTAAACTAAAACTAAAAATACACAATGAAGGAAAACTAAAACTAAACTGAATTTCCAAGTAAGGTCAGAAAAATATAGAAATAAAAACTAATATAAAAAAGCAAAACTATAATAACCTTGATGGGCACTACTTTCACGGAAAAAAACTTCATTTGCTGTCAGAACTCATCGCAAGACTCGTCGTCTGGTCTGTGGGTGAAAGAGAAGAGAAGAGGGTGTTAGCAGCCATGCTTCCTCAGGCACTACTGTCGGTGGGCTTACCTCGTTAGAGCCCTGTAGATGCTTCTGATGCACTTGCACATGTGACGCCAAATACAAGGGTCTAGTGTAAAACATTGCACTTGAGACAGTTGTCCTCTGTATCTTAACATTGGTACTTGTCCGTAGTTCCCTAATTTTGTTCTTTGTGGTTTTATTAAATGGATATGTGGGAAACTAGTGTTGGTTAATAATAATAATAATTGTTATAGTAATAATAATGATAATTCTGCGGCATTGGGATCCACAATCAGACCACAGGGTCTCTGCCCCCTGCTGGCCTCACCAACACCTTTTTCAGCATCAACCCAAGCTTTTCCTAACTGGACTCCCTTCCAAGTACTGGCCAGGCCTGAACAAGCTTAGCTACAGGTGGATGACCTTTTCTGAAGTGCATGTGGTATGGTAGATGGGCTCTGTGTAAAGTTCTGGCAGGGAAGGACCTCAATGAGTTTTGCTCACAAGCTTTCTTCCTGACGCGGATGAAACTGATTCGTATGATGAGCCATTGTCATGTCCAGGATTGGTTTCGGCCCTTGCAGACTGAAGAACAATCTGGAGTCAGGAGAAGGAGAGGAAAATCCATCTTTCATTTTCCTTGTCAAGGAGACTTCCCAACTTGAATTCCTTGAATGCACACCATACTGTTTTAAGACAGGAGACGACCCACTTGTGTCACCTCCGTCTAGGGTAGCCCTCTGCATTGTGATATAGGTGAAGACGGAAGCCACAAAAGGTTTTAATCTGTTTACTTTGCTGTAACACATGTACCGAGTCCCATCACTTACGTACCCTCTAATACAAAATATATTTACATTTAAATATTAAAATATTATTAAATTAACAAATGAATTGAAAACCCTCACCTTACAGTAACCATTACAGAAGTGACAGAAGTAAGAGTGTACCCAAAGAAATGTTCCTTTTACATGGTGAGGGTATCTGTGGGTGTCCCCCCTCTCAGTTCTGACTGAAATTAAACTTAATAAAGTACCCCTGGGCTTTTTAACCCTAATACTCGATACCCTAAAAAAACGATAATGCTGGATGGCTGTAAGTGGAAGGCTACTTAACCTCCGTTACATAAGCAAAGTAAGAAGAAGCCCAACACAAAGCGTACTGCTGTGTGGGAGTCCAGACTTTGTAACCTGCAGCTTTAATGACGTTGTGCCCACTGAAGTGACGTGCTCATCAGAGCCAGCATTTGTAGCTAATTCTTCAAAGGCTGTCTACTTTTACTAAGAAGGGATGGGTGCAAATAATGAACAAATTCTCAATGATCATGCCATTCCACATTTTTGAACCATTTCACAAAGCCGCAGCTGGGCTGCATTTTGCATTCTTTCCCTGTTGTAGACCCTCTTATTGTTGGTACCATTTTCCGCACCGCAGTCAGCCAACATATAATACAAGGAATTAATTTTTCTGCTGGTGTCAGCCATAATTTTCAACAGATGAAGTCAAACTTGAAAGTAAGGAGCAGTGGAGTCAGCATAAAGAGCTCCAGCAAGCTGTCATGTCATCTGATTGTAAGCTACTGTAACAGTAGGACACGTGCCCGTCGGACTGCTTCAGGGTGGCACTCCTCGTGGTATTTACTGTAGAAGTGCTTTCTGTGCTTCCGTTAGTTTTGCTTGTGTCTCATAGGATGGACTTCCTCACTATTAATCTAATCTAATTCTTCTCTGTCTGTTCCGTTTAGGGTTTAGAGCATTCACAGCTGGTCTACTCTGCTGTTGACTGAACAAATTGAGTTTCTTCAGTCACTCGAAGCAGGATATGCGCCTTACTCAAGAGTTTGTCCGGACCATTAACATTTGTTTTTGCAGTTTCTTTATCTGGAAATTTTACAGCTTCATTGCCAGGAGAGTATTAGTCTGTCCACAAAAGCACACACTGTGAAAGAGAACTGAAATCCTTGAAAGGGATTCGAAGCACAGAACAGGTAGAGTTCAGTAACCAGTTCAGCAGAACGACACGCATAGTCAGAAATGAGGATTTAGTTGCCTTCCAAGAACATTTTTATTTTAAACTCTTATTTTCCAAGCACTGGTCTTCTGTAAGATAGGACACATATATACCCACACATGGCAGCCATTAGGGTGTGTGAAAGAGACCAAGAATTGTAATGTCACCAAAAGCATCATTCAAAACGCTAAACGTAAACGACAACTGAGAAATGAAATTTTTTTTTTGTTCTTTATTTCATCATATACAATTTCTTGTATTAGGAATTTGTTAGTTTTCGCATACCCCTTGGGGTCAGAGCGCAGGGTCGGCCATTGTACAGCGCCCCTGGAGCAATTGAAGGTTAAGGGCCTTGCTCAAGGGCCCAGCAGAGTAGGATCTCTTTTGGCAGTGACAGGGATTTGAACCAGCAACCTTCAGGATACCAGCACAGATCCTTAGCATCAGAGCCACCACTCCGAAATTGGCCGTGATTTGAATTTTGTTTCTTCTTGGCCTCAAAAAATAAGGGAGATAATCACTTTGTGGGTGTTGGTGACCAAGGAGTTTTAATGGCCAGATCCTTTTTTTTTTTTTTTTTTTTATAGATCTTCCTGCTCCACCATTTTGTTTTCATTATGGCCACAACCATTTGTTATGCAGGGCAGACAGGACCTGGAGTGTGCAACGCGTGACATCACTGCCATGACAGTGTAAAGGTTGGCATTGTACATTACCTGGTTGTCCAAGTTTGTGGATATATGAACATTAAAATAAATTGGCTGGTGTTAATATTGTTAAAGAGGTCTTTGTTTACAAACTCTTTTTCTGCTCCTTGACTTTGATTTTGGCCTTAAGTTTTGGGTTTTGCATTGTTGGTTTTTGAACCTCTCACTACATTTCCTGATCCAATGTTTTGTCTCACATTATGGCCTTTGTTTATCTGATTCTTGTTCTCCCAGTTATGACTGGCCTGTTACTACTATTAGGATCCATCTAATGATCCCATCGTGTGCAATAGTGCTGTCGTATCCAGTCAGGACATAAGCAGATGTAGATCAAGAAAAGGGAGCTATGTTCACCACCTCAAGAACCTGACCTTTACTAAACATCTCAGTCTATACGCTGTGCAGAATTTGGTGTCTTACATGTTTATGATTCCTGTTGATTGTTACATTTGTTGCTTTCTTTTTCCAGGCTTTGGCCTTATCCATAACTTATTTTTATTTATTTTTGCTTTCTCTCTATATTCACCCAAACATTGAAGCTGCAATATGAAACACAGTGCATCCTTGTGACATTCAGGCAACTAAATGGCTGGTTAATGGTTGGGGGGGTTCATGTTCAGTCCTGTGGTCACAGCCACTGTGCCGACCTAACAGTTCTTCATTAGGTCTTCTCCTGAAACAGTCTGTGAAACCACTTCATGATGGCTTAAGCACCAAACAGAAATATTTAAAGGTGACATCTCATGGCACCAGTATTGTTAAAAAAAAAAAAAAAGAACTTCCTTTAAATAAAGCCATCGTTCCCACCCTTCTAATGGCACTTTGACGCAGAAAAGACACCGTATATATTCGAGTAATAGCCAACCTGAACATAAGCCGAGGTACCTAATTTTACCTACAAAAACTGGAATAATTTATTAACTGGAGTATAAGCCATGGGTGGGAAATAATCAAAATGAATACCAATACAATTACCATACATTAATTGAGGCATCAGTAGGTTAAATGTTTTTGAGTATTTATTTCAAAGAAAAACAGTAAACTAGCTCTGTAAGTGGAGAAGAGGGTCAACAAAAACAATATGGTATCTCTCTCGCTTGCTTGCGCTCACGCATGTGTGTGTGTGTGTCTGTCTCTCTCTCTCTCTCTCGTGCGCGCGTGTGTGACTCTCTCACTAGCTGCACAGGGAGAGACTGAACACATGCGGAAATCATCGGCGCGCACAAACCGAAAGGGAAACTGGCTTATTCGTATACCGAGGGACAGCGAGACCTGACTCGAATATAAGCCAAGGGTGACGTTTTTCAGCACATTTTGTGTGCTGAAAAACTCTGCTTATATTGGAGTATATACGGTACATTTCATTAGAAAGCCAGGAGCCATTGATGTTTGCACTGAGCCTTTCTTTTTCATTCTCCATTTTTATGTCATTAGATAAGTCAGTGGACAGCCTCCTTGGAACCGAACAGCTTGACAATTGTCACAGGAGGCTGGGGGCCAGACCCAGCTGGGATGCCTGGAAGGACAGGGAGGCAGTCAGTACGTCCCCTGGGCTGCGAGGGGGCAACCGCCCTGGATAAGCAGGGGACCACAGGGATGGAGCAAGGAGGCACAAACCCATGGGGGCCTGCGGCTACTGCCAGGGGGTGCCTCAAGTCTCTTAAAGCCCGGGAGCTCTGCACTTCCGCCACACCTGGGAAGGTGGGGGAAGGTCCTTCCAGTGACACCCGGAGTGCTTCTGGGTGCTCATGCGGCACTTCCACCACACCAGGAAGTGCCGCCAGAAGAACGTCATCAAGCACCTGGAGCACCTCCGGGTGAATATAAAAGGGGCCACCTTCCTAGAGTCGGGAGCAGGAGCAGGACGAAGCTCCAGTGACACTAGAGGGAAAGGCGGCCTGAAGAGGGAATTGGGAGAGGCCGTGTTGGGAGTGATTGGTGCGGGAGCACTGTGTGCTGTGAGGACTTTATTAATTTAAATAAACGTGTGTTTTGTAAAGTGCTGGTGTTTGTCTGATGGTGTTTGGACCCGTGCTCATACACTATACGATTATGCATGTGTTTTTATGAATTAATGTTCTCCTGTAGTGTTCCCCTTGACCTTCAGATCCCAGAAGTCTTAATTCTATATTTTTACTGTCACAGTTTCAACCTTCAATGCAGAGTGGCAGTGTAACGCTGAGCGAGTCACTAAATCCGCCAAAAAAAAAGAAGAACCTGCCTGTGGTCTAAAGGCTAAGCCATCGTGACTGCATTCCTAAGACTTCGGGAACACAGGGTGACCCTGAGCTGGTCTGCTAACCTGCCTGTGGTCCATTTGGAGAAAGTACATGTAAGTAATTTTAGACAGATAGATCTGAAAGTCCCTATATAGTAGACAGATACAGAAGGCAGTATATAAGATACATATGGAAAGCACTATTAAAAATAGATAGGAAAGGAACACTTTTCATGTATATACAGTACAAACCCAAATCAGAAAAAGTTATGGAAAATGCAAATAAAAAAATAAGTGCAGTGATTCTTAAATGTACTTTGACTTATTTCATTGCAGACCGTATGAACCCAAGATATTTTATGTTTTGTCTGGTCAACTTCATTTCATTTGTTAATAAACATTGTAGTAGACCAGCCCGCACACAAACAGGTGGACACAGAATGTTCCAAAAGTCACACACGTTTTATTTACAGTTCTGCACACCACACAGTGACAGCGCACCAAACACCTGTAATAAGTCCGTCTCTCCCGTCTGGACTTCTACTTCTGCCGCCTTTACTCCTCTCCTCCCAAGCTTTGTCTTCTTCCTCCCGACTCCGGCTCCCTGACTGGAGGGAGGCGGCCTCTTTTATAATCACCCGGATTTGCTCCAGGTGCTTGATAACGATCTTCCGGCGGCACTTCCTGGTGTGGCGGAAGTGCCGCATGAGCACTCAGAAGCAATCCGGGTGTCCCTGGAATTCCTTCCGACAGCACTTCCGAGTATGACGAAAATGCTGACATCCAGGGCACACCCCCGGTGGTGGCCACAAGCCCCTATAAGGTTGAGCTTCCATGCTCAGTTCCCATGGCTGCCCTCTCGTGGTCCAGGGGAGGTATAGTCCCTCTCCCGGTCCTTCCAGACATCCCGGCTGGGCATAACCCCCAGCAGTTAGCCACAACATCCATCCGTGCATTTCAGGCCTGCAACACATTCTAAAACAAGTTGGGCCAATAAAGCATTTAGCACTTTGTAATGTCGACATTTCTTCTCACAACACTTAAAAGACATTTTGGCACTGAGGATACCAAGCGATGAAGCGTTTCAGGTGTTATTTTGCTTCATTCTTCCTGCAAATACATCTTTAAGGTGTGCAACAGCACAGGGTCTTTGTTATTGCATTTTTTGTTTCAAAATTCTCTACACATCCATACTTTAATTGGTTACAAACTCGATTGTGTTACGGTGTATTTAAACAAATCTGCATCCTTGCATGTACCAGTTCTGTTCTGTTGTTAGTTTATATTTATACAGTGGAACCTCGGTTCACGACCATAATTCGTTCCAAAACTCTGGTCGTAAACCGATTTGGTCGTGAACCGAAGCAATTTCCCCCATAGGATTGTATGTAAATACAATTAATCCGTTCCAGACCATATGAACTGTATGTAAATATATATATTTTTTTAAGTTTTTAAGCACAAATATAGTTAATTAAACCATAGAATGCACAGCGTAATAGTAAACTAAGAAATAACACTGAGAAAACCTTGAACAACAGAGAAAACTAACACTGCAATAGTTCGCGCTATAGTGCTACCACCCGCTAGCTAAAAACACTTTTTTTTAGTGAGTTTTAAGCACAGGGAAAAAAATGAACATTTGAAAAAAATCTGTAATTTAATAAACCACCAAGAAAAGTAACATTGCAACAATGCACACTACGAACCGATCGCTGTAAACAGAAGTAAAAACAAAATCAAGCCCAGTGCATTCTTTAACTGCCTTCCTACATGCGTCGAGCTCTCTCTCTCGTGCTGCCTGTGTGTGTGTGTGCGTGTGTGTGTGTGTGTGTGTCGCATGCTCTCGCTCTCTCTCTCTTGCTCGCTGCACAGGAAATGCACAGGGAGAGACTGAACATGCACAAACCGAAAAGGAAACTGGCTTGTTCGTATACCGAGTGTGTGGTCGTGAACCGAGGCAAAAGTTTTGCGAACTTTTTGGTCGTAAACCGATTTGTACGTGTACCGAGACATTCGTGAACCGAGGTTCTATTGTACATGCATTTTACCTGAGAACTCATCACAGCGCTCTGGGCTTGCAGTCGGTGAAGAGCACTATACAAAAATAAACTGCTATGAATATGAAAGGTTATATATAAGATAGATATGAATGGCACAGTATAGTAGGTAGATTATTAATGTTCAAAGGGAAATTCACTTGTTCTGATAGCAACATAGATCATAAAGCCATAGTGCAGAATAGTTCAAAACACACTGTTAGCCTTTATAGTGTACTTACAAAACAGTTATCTCGCAATATTCCTTATATATAAAACAGAATGTCTGTCTGTCTGTTCTCCATACAATCCTATACCTTTTGACTGACCTGGATCAAAGTTTTGCGTACTTGCTCTCTAGGACTTTACGGACAAGATTAGCTACTTTGGAACCCCCAATTTTGGCCCTGGGGGTCCCAGCGTGTTATTATTTTTTCTGTTTGCTACAGTTTGCACATTAGTGCCAAATGCTGGCTCAAAGCAAGTGAAATATCTGAACAGACTGAAGCCAGACTAGCAGACAAAATGACCAGAGTGTAACATTACTTACCCAGGCAACTTTCCATACTGCTTCTGTTGTATCTACCGTAAAATAAAAAGGAGTATCTTCTGCTTTTGCAGGGGTGAAGCTCAATCGAAACAGCACCACACAAATGAGAATCAGAGGGTTGTTGTTTACCCTCCTGCTTTGTTGGCTTTTCTTCATCATTTAAGCACGACAGACTGTCCACCTTGAACTAAGAGTACAAGTCACATATGACAGTTAGGAGTGACCGCAATTCTGGAATTGAAATGGACCCTAAAATAACAAATCCTCAACTCACAAGAGCAGAGACACTGATAGAGAGGTAGTGTGGATGATGGATGGGTCAGTTAGCAATAACTACAGGGTCACCATTCAAAAAACAGACAAACCTTTGCTTTCTTTTCTTAATCCATTCTACAAACACACCCGGGCAATGCCAGGTACTTTGGCTAGTATCATGAAGAAGTTTTGTGTCCCTGTTCCAGTGGTTCTGTTACATGTAGCTAGGGTGAAGGCAGACATCTCTGGAAGAGGCACTGTACAGGCTGATGGCTGCACACCACAGTTGAATGAGTCTATGGGAAAAGATTCTACAAGACAACATGGCATGGAGGAGAGGATGGACAACATTAGAAAAGATGTTCTCTAAGTTTCCATTATCATCCTCTTTTCTGCCACTGCATCCCAGTAAGTCCAGTCCTGTAGTGTAGCTGGCCTTCCTGATCTTGAACTGGTGTTACTTGGTCAGTATATAAAATTAAGGTTGGTAGGGTGTAAAGCATCAATGTTCCTTATAGAAGCATGCATCTCCATGTTTTTTTACAGCAAGTGTTTTGTAAAGAGTTCTTCATGGGAAAGGCACTACATGTGACTTCTTGTCACACATCATGTCGAAGTAGTAATTGAAGGTGGACTTAGCAGTCATTTGAATTTTGTGTTGGCCTGTAACATCTCTAAGCTCTCGAGGGAGAGGATTAAAGGTGATAAGAAGAATGTAACACGTTGGCTGTTTTTTTGAGAATGCTTATTTCAATGAGCTTTAGGCTCAGCTACTGCAGGGACTTACAGCATCACCAAAAAACGTTAATGCCATGTCATCCCTCTGCAGCCCCCTCTCCGTCCATTCTTTTTAAAGAATACAGCAATTCACTAATTTCTACAGGCTACAGCGCCTGCCAGGCTCCTGGGAAAAGGAGATAAAAAACTGTGCAGTCATCCCCTTGACTGTGCATCATTATTTATTTTCAATCCCGTGTGCAGTGGATTTACTTTTGTGCTGCGATAACAAAAAACACTTTGCCTTGCAGTGGTGCGGTATGAAAAGTAAAGATTACTACCGAAAGTTTACTAAGCATAAACACAACACAATTTTATTTGGTAGCTTACAATTCATAAAAAAGAAAGGGGAACAAGATGGCACTTTGGTTACTGCCCTTGGCTCTGGGTCCAATTTCTCTCACCCTCTACATGGTAAAGTTGCATCCTAGGCACGTTGAATAAATGTGAAAGTATCAACATTTTAATGGACATGTCAATAACTGTATTCAAAGGTTCTAACATTTTATTTTGTGTTGAAGGCAACCTTGTGCATATTTTAAAAACAAAAAAATATATTTAGATTTTTGGTTATTGTTGAAATGATATTCATGTATAAGGAAGTAAAACTGTTAGGTTTGAATACACAATGGGAGGTCTGAAAGTCCACCTTAAGAGAAGGATTTAGGAGTCGTAGTGGACTCGACATTATCAACTGAGAATGTTCAGAAGCCATTAAGAAGGCTAACAATGTCAGGTTATATAGTGCCTTGATGTGTGGAGTACAAGTCACAGGAGGTTATGTTGAAGCTTCATAACATACTGGTTAGGCCTCATCTGGAGTACTGTGTGCAGTTTTGGTCTCCAGGCTACAAAAAGGACATAACAGCACAAGAAAAAGTCCAGAGAAGAGCGACAAGGCTGATTCAGGGCTACAGGGGTTGAATTGTGAGGAAAGATTAAAAGAGCCGAGCCTTTACAGTTTAAGCAAAAGAAGATTAAGAGGAGAGCTGAGTGAAGTGTTTGAAATTATGAAGGGAATTAGTCCAGTGGATCGAGACGGTGACTTTAAAATGAGTTCATCAAGAACACGTGGACACTGTTGGAAACTTGTTAAGGGGAAATTTCGCGAAAAAATTTTGAAGTTTTCTTCATGCAGAGAAGCACAGACACTTGGAATAAGTGACCAAGTAGTGAAGTAGACAGGAGGACTTTAGGGACCACCCTCAAAACTCGACTTGATGTTACTGTAGAAGAATTAATTGGGCAGGACAGGCAAGCTTTGTTGGGCCGAATGGCCTGTTCTTGTCCAGATTATTCTAATAAAGTGAAAGAGTTTTATTTGCTTTTTATTTATTTATTGTCCAATGGTATTTTTAAATTTTCCCCACCAGCCTCCTTACAAAATCAACAAGAGGATGAGAACAGGGAGGCGTCACTTCTTGCTGATAAGAACTTGCTGGCAATTCCCAAGTCATCACTATCATGAGTTAGAGTATTTTTGTGTTTAATTTTGCATTTTTTTTTATTTGTATTTTCCACAATTTTGTGTTGTTTTTCATGGCCGGAGGCACAGTTTCCATGTCCAGTGCTGACACTTCACTTTACAGGGTGATTATCGTCACCTGTACAGTGTACAGCGGAGTTCTTACTTGCATTTGCTAATCATCATTCAACATATCGCCACTCTTCAGCACCCTGATTTGTTAGTAGGACAACCTGACTTTGAAACTTCCATCTTTCTTATCTAAAATGCATTCCAACAGATGGTGAATCAACCGTTTTAGCACTGCTACAGAGACTGCTCAGTGTTACACAATTGAGGCTGCCATTGGGTATTGGAATGACACGGACGTAAAAAGTCAAATCTAAATAGGCTATTAGGGTTGCTATCACATAGGACATAAAGAAAACGCATGTCATTTTTTTGATGCTGAATTTGTATTTTAATGTCGCAATGAAGGAAAACTCCTAAAGATGATACAACATGCATTTAATTCTGAGTTCTCTCTTGTTGCTGGGGTTGTCATAGATGACGCTATATAAAACTATTTTTTGATAGTGTAAAGTCTGTGCCAGTGGGACAAGAGGCTTAACTGGATGCATTGAGCCTGAGGTGCCGTGATGAGCGTCAAAGGCCAGAGGCAGGGTGGCTTACTGTAGAACTGGAAGGTATAAACTGGTAAAGTAAGCAATAAATTGTTAATCTGTGACAAACTGGTGTATATTTTTAGTAAAGAATGTTAAAACAGCACATGGCTCAGCTTGAGTAGGCAGCATGATACCACGTGGTGCCTGTGTAAGTGTGGACTGTTCACTTATAGCACTCCCAGCCTTTCCTAAGTGGATCAGTGATTTATCATTCAGTGACCTCACTGTGAAAATCAAACACATTTAGAAACTGAACAATTCATTTTTTTAAATTTCCTTTTGCTAATTTGTCTGCCAGTTCATCTAACATGTAAAAAGAGCATCAGATACCACATATGTTAAATGGTATAAAGCAGGCAGAACGATGGGCATGTTGGACTGTGACCTTACAATCACTGCCATTTGGTGGCAATGCAGTGTGTTGTTGGACACCATATAGCTACCATATGGTGACTCTCTGAAAGAGAGACTTTTGCGTAAATTGTTACATTAGCCTTCAGAAAGAAAGGAGCCACTTGGGATAGCTTGGACATGTAGCGGACTTGCCCACAGCATCTCTACTACAAGATGTGTACCAAACATGGCTCACTTGGGGGTGACAAGCTGCAGATTCTGTTAAGAAGGGACAGACTCTGGAAATGTTGGGGGGATTATACCAGTAGAAGTGCTTGGGACTTCCACATAAAAATGCCAGAAGAGCTGCTAGTGACAGAGATGTCTTGTTGGCCCTGTTTGGCCTGTTGTCAGCACAGCCTCAAACCTGACATAGATTGAAATGATTGAGTGAAATGTTGCTAGCTTGAGGTTTTGGAGATCATAAGAACGTTTTCAAGGGAAGTGTGGGCAGGCTACTGACACAAAAATTAGTAATTGTAACATGAAGATCAATGTTCACATTCCCAGTACAAAACCCCTTCAATTCCACATTGCTTTTGTTCAATGCTGGGGAACTGCTGGCTTTTTTTTTAAACTTAACAAGGAGTTCAAGATGACACTTTGTTGTTTTTTTGTTTTTGTATTTTTTTTTACTTAGATTTTAGATCAAGTGAGGTATTTTGATCTTCTTTCATCTGCAGCATTGGCGTCATACTTGACATTGACTTAAATGTCACCTCACACGTCATCCATTAAGGACAGCCACGTGAGCCTTCACCTTGTTTGTTTGTGCCGATCTTCCTATCCATATGAGAGTGTCATATGGATAGGACTGTGCAGATTTCAGCTAAATTGAAGTCTCACATTCCCTCTTTGTCCATGCTGAAAGTCGGCCTCTTTTTTTTAAACCTTTCACTGTGTTCTGTCATCCAGTGCAGTGCACCACATCCTTATGGTGTACTTAAGAGAAACGGGCACTCCGTCAGTCTGTCTTGGTAAATCTCACTGAAGTGCTGTTAGCCTAATGTATGATTTATATAAAAATGTCATAAGTGCAGCTGACTCCATTGTAAAATGTAGATCTACTAGCAGCAATTATTAATTAGGTACTAAGGAAAAATTCGCAAATGACTGAGGCCGCAAACTCTGAACCGCAACTTCACGGGCGTCTACTGTATATATGTAATATATATATATGTATATATATATATATATATATATATATATATATATATATATATATATATATATATCTAATACACACACACACAGACCAGAATGACAGAAACGCAAGAAAATTTAAAACAAAGAAAAGCTCTGACTTGGCAGTCCCAATCCCAGTGAGGCATTATCAAGGCCTATTGCCTTTTGGTCCTTTCATCGGATTGGCTGGCCCAGCACTGTTTCACCCGTGGAATTGCCAAATGGGGGAGGCAGCTTGATGGATGAGGTCTTCAGGACTCTAAAAATCTCTAAATCTTATTACGTGATATCATCTACTGTTAAATTCTGCTCCATACTTCTAAAATTTTTATTTTTTTTTACTTCTAAAAAAAAAAAAAAAAACTTTATTTCATACTGTATTGAGGATTTGTTCTGTTCTGTGTATTGTATTGTATTGACCCCCCTTCTTTTGACATCCACTGCACGCCCAACCTACTTTGAACTGCCTTTCCAGAGGTTTCTTCCATTTTTTCCTACAAGGTTTTTTTTTTGGGGAGTTTTTCCTTGTCTTCTTAGAGAGTCAAGGCTGGAGGGCTGTCAAGAGGCAGGCCTGTTAAAGCCCATTGCGGCACTTCCGGTGTGATTTTGGGCTATACAAAAATAAATTGTATTATATTGTATTGTATTGTGTACAGAAGCACCCAGTTACATCTCATTACAAATTTCTGCAGAGTAATTCACTGGCTGAAAGTCCTCAGTGATAATGTGTCAGAGAGGGGATGTGCAGAGTTGTTCATAAAGGCATTCAGTTTTGTTTTCATTCTCTCCTTTGCTACAACCTCCAGGGGGTTCAGTGTGCATCCCATAACTAAGCCTACCCTGTAAATTAGCTTTTTTGTCATGGCAAAAAGCAAGTGCTGGTCCTTTGCGGGGCTTAGTTGCACAGCCAATCATAAAAGAGTGTGCTGCGTTCAGTTTAGTAAAAGGAACCTGTAGATAACATACTGTATCTGTTTAGTTTTAAACCAGTTATATTCAGCAGATGTGTGGAAACCGTGTGATCTGGTGGCCCAGCAACTAATGTTTATATAACTGAATTTGCGCTGAGGATGGAAGAAGAGGGTGGATGTTATGTACTTTACAACACATGAAGGAATAAACGTATTCTCTTAACTGAGAAGTAGATGGCCACTAGACATTTAAATTTACTGTACCCAATGCTAGAACCAACATGCTAACAACAGGATTAAAATGTGGAGTACTAAAAGCTGCATAATAAAACAAAGGTCAAATGAATATCCTGCTTTGTTTTCTTCCTGACATCGACTGGAGTAGGAATGAATATTCTTTTTTCCTTTTTATTCAAGGAAATTGACATATTTGATTAAGTGTCTGTTACGTATCTCTATTAGCAGGGAAAATAACACAAAAGTAATGTACTGTTTGCAACACTTTGAATTTTATAATAAGTAACTATATTGCATATTAAAGTTACTTTTAAATATAACGTCTCCCGACCCTGGCCCCTTATGGACATTTGCTTTCTGTATATGGATATGTTGTTAATAAAAAGAGCATCTTTTGAACGACCAGTGTAAATAAACACATGCTTAAGCAATTAGCTGAATAAATGGTAAGAAAATCATTATTTCAAAATGTCATATTTTTTTCATTTTCAAATTATTTTAAAGTCTCCAATATTCACAGAAGGGTGGCATGGTGGCGCAGTTGTAGCGCTGCTGCCTCGCAGTAAGGAGACCTGGGTTTGCTTCCCGGGTCCTCCCTGCGTGGAGTTTGCATGTTCTCTCGGTGTTCCGGTTTCCTCCCACAGTCCATAGACATGCAGGTTAGGTGCATTGGCGATCCTAAATTGTCCCTAGTGTGTGTTTGGTGTGTGTGTGTGTGTTCCCTACCCAGGGATTTGTTCCTGCCTTGCGTCCTGTGTTGGCTGGGATTGGCTCCAGCAGACCCCGGTGATCCTGTGTTAGGATATAGCGGGTTGGAGAATGTCTGACTGACTGACTGAATATTCACAGAAACAATGGAAGTGCTGCACTAATTTGTGATGTGGCTTAAAATAAAAAATAACTTAGATTGTGCTGATGACTGATTTGTATTTCACTGTTGATTCAGTTGCTTCTGTCACACAAAACTGTTAAATATCTAACTGGAATAATTTAATATGCCCAGGCAGGCATTTATTAAAACTGTTGTGTATTAGAAAGTAATCAGAGCTACTTCTGCTTTAAAGAAATATAAAAATATGCTTAAAGGATATATTAATAATTTTTGATGAAATTACTGTTAATATGTAGTTAATTTCAGTTAAAATTTTAATCTGGAGCAGTGTTGTGTATTTTACAGTGCTTTCATTAAAGGTATTTGCAAATGTTTTTCAAAGAGTCTTTCTCTTCACTCTGCCAACTGCTTTTTAGTTTTTAAAGAGTTCATTTTCAGAGCATAATTTGTCTGTCATGGAGCTCAGAGAGACACAGCTGGAGTTTATACTGGCTGCACTGGGCAAAGAGCAAGAGTCAGTCCTTTACCGTGCATGCTTCTTGGTTTTTATTTTGTTATTTATGGTACCTTTTATAGTTTTTGTCTCTAAGAATACTTTTTTTAAATGAATGTATTTTCTCCCATGGTGTGTGCAGAGTTAACCACTACCTGTAATATATAGTGATTCAGTTCACTTTATTATCATACCATGCATTGCAATGAAATGTAATTTGTTACATCAAACAAAACTGAGGGACAGTACAGAAAACCTGTGCAATGTTGGTGGGGGGAGCAGGCATGTGTTACTAAACAAAGCAATGGCAATAAACAGAAGCAATAAATACCAATAAATAAATGTGACATGCTCACAAAGAGCACTGTGCTATTAATTGGTCATCATGCTCTTTGGTGATTTTCTTTCGGAAGCTGGGAAAGAGATGGAGACATTGAGAAGTCTTGTCTTAAGATAATGAACACCAGGGCTTTTGTCTTTGTAGCAAATAGTGTTATGTCATCTTTACACAAAGAAACTGTGCTTATCAAAAATCATTTATTTTACCCAGATTGTGGTCTGAATGTCTCCTTTGTTTTCTCTGCATCTTTTCTCTTTGAATGTGATAGGGTGGGTTGTGCCGAAAGGTTAAGGACTTTCTTCAGTTTTTAATGTTTGCACTTCCCTCATTTGGTCGTTCCCCCTTTTTATTATAAAATTCATTTTAAAAATTACAAACAAAATAAATCAAATAATTTTGTATTCTTTGAGCTTGTTTTTAGAAGGCTCCATTGTTCTGATGCGTCCCTGTTTCATATGAAGGACATTTTGCCTTGATTCAGAAGTGGCCAACTTAATGAATGAGAAAGACAGATAGGGATGTAGTTAGTTTACCTTATGTAGTGCCATAGATATATCTGATAGATAGATAAGATACAAAATGCACTATATGATAGATAGATAGATGTGAAAGACACTATATAATAGATAGATAGATAGATGGGAAGGGGAGGAGCTGACAAATCAAGAGAGGAAATGTCATCAGTAGTCCTCCAGGGAGTTCTGCTCCATTGTAGGGCACTTGGAAATCATGTTAAAGGTTGTGTCACAACCAAATCCTTTCCTATAAGTATTTTAGACAAACCCAAAACCGTGCTACATGCCCAGTGCTCACATGCTTGACACGGGTTTCAAAATGCTAGTGTGTGCTAAGTTAAAGATACTGGTTTGGCACAACAAACCTATCAATGTTCAACTAAGAGCTGTGCCCCCTTATCAGCATTTCTCCTAGAAGATCCCAATAAATATTTTCCCACCCTGTAACAATGAAAAGAAAAGGAAGAATGTATAATAGAAAGGCCAAGGTCCGGCTTTCTTGTCTGAACTTACCAAGACTTACAAACCAAAGCGCACATTAAGATCTCAAGATGCCGTCTGTTTGTGATTCCAAGAATTAATAAAATAACAGTGGGAGGTTGAGCTTTTAGTTACAGGGCCCCTAAACTGTGAAATGGTCTGCCTGCTACTATAAGAGATGCCCCTTCGGTCTCAGCTTTCAAATCCTGGCTGAAGACTCCCTACTTCAGTTTAGCACACCCTGACTAGAGCTGCTGATTAACTGTACAGACTGCATCTCTCATTAGCACTAAAACAGAAGTACCATGACATGACAGAATTTGTTACTAACCCTCACCTATTCTGTTTCTCTTCTCGATACTCAAATGTGGCACTTGGTGCCACGGCCCACCTGCCAAGTTGTTTTGCCTGCCTACGGTAAAGTCATTTCTGATGGAGGATCACAGGAATCGTGGGGTAGAGGGGTCCTTTCATCGGATTGGCTGCCCCAGCGCTGTTTCAGCTGTGGAATGGCCAAATGGGGGAGGCAGCTTGATGGCTGAGGTCTCCCGGACTCTAAACAAATCCAAACCATATTATGTGATATCATCCATCCATCCATCCATTTTCCAACCCGCTGAATCCGAACACAGGGTCACGGGGGTCTGCTGGAGCCAATCCCAGCCAACACAGGGCACAAGGCAGGAACCAATCCCGGGCAGGGTGCCAACCCACCGCAGGACACACACAAACACACCCACACACCAAGCACACACTAGGGCCAATTTAGAATCACCAATCCACCTAACCTGCATGTCTTTGGACTGTGGGAGGAAACCGGAGCGCCCGGAGGAAACCCACGCAGACACGGGGAGAACATGCAAACTCCACGCTGGGAGGACCCAGGAAGCGAACCCAGGTCCCCAGATCTCCCAACTGCGAGGCGCACCGTGCCGCCCTATGTGATATCATCTACTGTTAAATTCTGCTCCATACTTATTTTTTATACTGTATTGAGGATTTGTTCTGTTCTGTGTATTGTATTGTATTGACTCCCTTCATTTTGACACCCACTGCAAGCACAACCTACCTGGAAAGGGGTCTCTCTTTGAACTGCCTTTCCCGAAGTTTCTTCTATTTTTTTCCCTACAAGGGTTTTTTGGGAGTTCTTCCTCGTCTTCTTAGAGAGTCAAGGCTGGGGGGCTGTCAAGAGGCAGGGCCAGTTAAAGCCCATTACAATCACCCATTGTGTGATTTTGGGCTATGCAAAAATAAATTGTATTGTATTGTAAAGAAAGAGTAAGCAATGTAACAAGCCGAAATGATACATGAAAAAATAATAAAATAACATAAGTAGGTTATATGAGCTCAAAGCTTATTGAATACTCCAACTACAGTGACACACTGAATATTATTTGACCCTAATGGCTGCCTACAGCCCCATAACCTGCATGATGGTTTACTCTGCTGCCTTCCCAACCCAATTCCCTTACATGATTTATTATCCTGGTTTGGATCTCAACAGCTAACTTTTTTTTTTTTACTATTAAAGTTTATAGGCTTACAACCCTTGACTAAGTAAGGATAAGGAAATGAATAAAAGGAACATAAATACTAAAACAATGACCACCCTCCAGGGCTTTATGAGTTATTAAAATCCTTCTTCCTTCTTTCTCGTCATTGAGTACAGGTTGACAGATATGCAGTAGGGTACTGTATGTACTGCCTCCTGCTGGTGAGTTGGACCCTCAATAGACTCTCATAGGGTCCAAACCTGCTGCACCCTACACTCCGTTATCACAAGGGCACGCCCTGGCTTAGCTGCAGTTGGTTCTTTTTATTGATTGTTTATTCTATTATAATACAAACAAGCGCACGATAAGTATCATTGGGTGTTTTTCCCCGCACTACTCTAGTTGGGATTTCAGCCTACATGATCCAGCTGCCCACTAAAGTGGAGAAGATTTAAGGTTCAGAGACCTCAGAATTTTATAAATACCAAGAACTTCCTGGTGTTGCGCCCTGTTGGCCCACACACGTGCTCTCTCAGCATGCATGTAAACAATTTGGCCAGCTCCTTGCTGACCTTTGAAGCCCCCTGCTTCCTCTTTACTAGCTGAAGGGCTGCTGCTGCTGCTGCCCCCCCTTTGGGCTCCTCGCAGCTCAGGCGCCAGGTCTCAGAGTGCAGTACATTAGGACACTGGCTAGAAGAGAGAGAGAAAATGCATTTGGATTCAGGTCCCTTAAGTAAAAGCAGAGGTTGACGACATGGCCTGGGACACAGAATGCCACTAAATAAAGCTGACAAACGGCGCCACTGAGTCAAATGTGTGAATGCACATTGTGAAGTTCACTTGTGATTGCTTTTGGTGGTACTGGGCAGTTTCTCTAAAAATGGGCCTTTCACTGTGAAGAGAATCAACATTATGTATCAGCTGGTCCTTTCCGGTCAGTGCTCTTCTCTGTCCTTTTTGATCTCATGTCTTGTACGTGACAGATTATCTGACCCTGCGGGCATCTTAGTGTCTGGTTCCAGCCTAACTGCATGATGGAAATAATGCTGTAAATCAATACAATAGAGCCTGCAGACATTTGGGGTGCTGGGGGGTTGTGATGCTAACATTGCATTAGGGGCTTTAAGCCCTGCTATACCAGTGACCTGCGTCACTCCCACCACATGCTGTACATTATCTCCAAATAATAACCCTGGCTTCTGAATTGTTCACCTTAACAATATATTTCAAGGAAAAGTATACATAGGAGTATGGGTTTCTTTATTTCTGGAACATTTCTGTGCACTTAATTTTGCATTCTAATGTTTCCTGATCATAGTGATTATTTATTTCATGGTACCGCAACATTATTTTGTTTTGCATATGGGCACCACCATGTTATGATTCCCGTTACCAGCATATACTGGTCTTGGTTGCCAAGTAACGTGGTTTCAGACAGCGGCGCGTCTCACGTCATCAGTGCAACCCCTTGAATTCCAGCACAATTCATTTGCATCCGTGATTTGGATAAAAAACACAATCAAACGTAGTGCACACTTCTCACTCCACTAAGCAGGCCTTCCATATGCTAAAGAGAAAACTTAAGGGAACAAGCCCTGCAAATCACACAGGAGCTGAAGATGGCTGCATTAGATGCTTGGCAGAGCATCACCAGAGAAGATCCTCAGCTCCTGGAGATGTGTGACCTGCAATTGCTATATCCCAAATATTATGGTGTCCTAAAATGTTTGGGGTCAGGTGGTCATAATGAAAAAGTGTTGTGTGACTCAGATATATTTAAATCCCCTTATTTGAAAGTCTGCAATGTACACTTTAATTACACATTTGATTTTGTAATTTTAAATTGTAGAACAGAGGGGTAACATCAAGGAAAAAGGTATCTTTGTCCCAAATATTATGGAGGGGCACTACACATGGAATATGGGCTTTAACATTCATTTGACTCTCATTTCCTTTGCTGAATTGGGCATCACCAAAGCAGAATGTATTTCTGTCAGAACCCTTCTGCCCTATTGACCCACATTCGTCAATTCCTGCTTGACCTGACATCTTAACACAATAGCTGAGTCTGCGCTGCTTATTCACAATTCCCTCATATTTCTTTACCCAAGGAAATTTACAAATCCCATGTATGAGGTACAGTTTTTACAGCTGGGTGGGCTAAATGTCCTGTAGTCAGCCATTTGTGCTTTACAGTCCAGTGCTTAAGCTAATTGGTCACGCTGTATTTGTTCTTGTGCCTTGCTTTAAAAAAAGGACAACTTTTTATGTTGATTTTATCAAGTTTAGTATAAAATTAAAGCATTTTTGTGTACTTTACATCAGCCACTAAGGTTAGATACTGCATGTGAATAAGAATGCAAAATAAGAAAAGAAAGCCTACCTTCTGGTGCCCAAAATCAACACAGGAGTATTCCAGCTGAGCCACTACAGCTTGCTGGAGCAGTGCCGTCATGATTATGGGAATATGAGCTGCTACCTCCTCCATCATCTTCATCATCATCGCCAGAGTTCTCATCAGGTACATACTGCCCTTTCTGCAGGAAGGCTGTGCTGAGCTCTGCACCCCAACTGCTTGTTCTTTATCTGTGAATTGAATGAAACTGCCTCAGTCGTGATAGCCTGTCACTAAACAGATATTACGGTCCAATTTAAGTGTCACATATCAGTCAACACCATTCACATCCACATGGGGTGAACCAAAGAGCCCTTCAGATCATATTCATCTATAGCAGCATGGTGCCAATCACATGTACTAGCAGCAAAGGTGGACAAGAACAGGTGTCGTTATCGATGAGGAATACGGATAGTGACTCGATTCTACAGCACTGAACTTATTGCCAGCTTTAAGATAACCTAATGGAGAATCTGCTGGTAGAACTCTGTTAATGTAGAGGGCTTTTTTATGTATATGGCTTCAGCATTTATAGTTCAGTCCAGACACAACTCCAGCCTCCTCCATGGCAGACCAAAAGAAAGACCAAAGAAGAAGAGCGGCACCTTTTAGATCTGTGGACCATCTTTTGTGAGTTGGGAATATTGCAGTTCATGGACAATTCGGTGGGCACCTGTAAAGCCATTGTCATATTGTAGTTGTTAGGTTTATCTGTTAGTCTAGACTAGGGCCAGGTGAAATTTGGAGAAGCATATTGAATTTCAACATGTGTCCTAATTTTCATTTTGGGCCTCCTGTTATAGAATAAAGACCAACCCCTGGTGCAGGCTTATTGCTGATGGCATTGTGTTGTGTAGCACCAAAAAAAGAGAAAGCGGGGAAGAAATTGGAAGAACGAAGATGGGCTTTGGAAGATAGAGGGTTGAAGATAAATAGGACGAAGACAGAATATATGAGGTTTAATGATGGACAGAATTCAGAGTTTAGCATGCAGGGAGAGTCATTGAAAAGAGTGGAGAAGTTTAAATATCTAAGACCAGTAACGGCGCACAGCACAAATATACTTGACTTGTGCATTCCTAGTTGTCATCCTCTTTCTCTGTATGTTTACCATTTGTTAGCTCAAAGGTTGATGCGCTTGCTGCTTCCTGAGCAGCTCTTGTTTTCTCCACCCTAGCAGCCTGCTTCTTCTCTTCTTTTGTTGACATCTTTTCACATTAAAACTGATTAAGTCAGGGTTTGTGTTGCAATTACTTAGTACATCTTCAATCTGCCTCAAGAATGATTTAAGATATGAAGAGGTAGGGGAAGTGACAGCGAAGGTGGTAGGGATGAGAACGGCGCCCATACGCATGCGCCGCCTCTGCTGGCCGTTGCCGAGAGTTGATTCTACAATAAAATAAATTAAAAATAAAAAGAGGAATGGGCGGTACAGTGGCGCAGTGGTAGTGCTGCTGCCTCGCAGTTAGGAGACTCGGGTTCGCTTCCTGGGTCCCCCCTGCGTGGAGTTTGCATGTTCTCCCCGTGTCTGCGTGGGTTTCCTCCGGGTGCTCCGGTTTCCTCCCACAGTCCAAAGACATGCAGGTTAGGTGGATTAGCGATTCTAAATTGGCCCTAGTGTGTGCTTGGTGTGTGGGTGTGTTTGTATGTGTCCTGCGGTGGGTTGGCACCCTGCCCGGGATTGGTTCCTGCTTTGTGCCCTGTGTTGGCTGGGATTGGCTCCAGCAGACCCCCGTGACCCTGTGTTCGGATTCAGCGGGTTGGAAAATGAATGAATGAATGAATGAAAGAGGAATAACCTTGGAAGTCATTCATCACCCCGAAAGCGGATAGTAGGCGTCAGGTAGTATATGTGTACCAAAGGTCGGGTCAATAGCTCAAACGGTTTGCCAGCGACAAGTGATTTAAAATCCTGGACAGACAAACAAACAGCCATGGTAGCGTATTATATATAAAGATATTATGCAATATACAATTAGCTTCGTCACAAAAACTAGACATGCTAGAGGAAAACTAAACACTGACTTGAAATCGGCATGAAAAACACTACAAAACCCACATAAAATTATCTCTGATGAAAATGACCTGTTTAATTGACAAACTGATTGAAAAGATTTCACTTTATCATTTGTGAAACATTCATGCATGCTGTTTACAGTATATGTAATGCTTATCAGAAGCTTCTATTGGAGAGGTCTAGGCAAAAAAAAAAAAATTGCAAACCCATATAAAAACGGGAATAGCTACAGAAGAAGTTTCCAGGCCATTAATGAAATGCCAAACTGAAGGACAAATTGTGTCCTTCCTAATGGAGACATTCAGTATATTTGCATACACACAGATCCTGCGTTATGCTTCTGTTGAATTCATTGTGTTTTTTTATTTGAAGATTATTAAGCCTTATGACGTTTTTCAAAACTTCTTAATCCAATTCAGGGGCTATCCCAGCTGCCTCAACGTTACACTCTACCTACAGCCACAAAGTGAAGATTCCTTAATTGTTGCTGCTATGACGGATGTGTCCTGAGATCTTTCAGGCAAGACCGAGGTCTCAAACTAAATGTAGTAAGGAAGGCAGAATTTTTGAGGTAACGTTATGGTGCCAGTGAGTGCCGATGTGCTGCCTATTGATTTGCACATGGAAGTAAGAATTTCTCTGTGCTCAGTACACATGATATTAATGACTGCATAAATATATAAACCTATAGATATACGTACAATATACAGCTTGACTGTTTGTCCATTGTTCACCAGCAGAGGGCATACATGTTTCATGAATGGCTTTGGACAAAGTAAAGTACGGTAAGTTGGGCAGCTGCTCATTGGGACTTACAAACAGCAAGAAAGGAAAACAAATTGATTTTATATAATAACAATGCACACTTATTCAGTTTATGGCCTCTTAATCCCACCACACTGTGTCACATCACATACATACAGTGATTCTGGCCACTAGTGAGAACCAGAGCCCTAACGGCTGCTTGCGCCTTTATGTCAAGGTGTTCCTCTCATTCCAGTTAACGTTTTCTACTCATTCGGCACCGCATGATCATTCATACCTGAATCTACAGTGACTGTCACCTTAATTATGCATCTTGCCAGTACAGCTCATGTTGGTACGCAGGTATGTGGCTTATTGCCTGTAACGTGCTGAGCTATACACCGATGTTTTGCTTTGTAGATTATCCACACGTGTCATTGGAAGCTCCTTGTCCTCTTTAAATGCATGGTAATAATGTAAACTAATTTAGTTTATTTGCCTTGCTACTGCCAAAAAAGGAATTCAGAAACTAATCTTTTTATGTTGAGTCTTTTTCATTTTTAACAGCCTTTGCCCAAGTTCAAATCCTTTTTGTACTTTTTTTCCCATAGTTTAATAAAGAAGGTTGAGAGGCCAAAATTTAAAAATGGCACAGTGGTTATATACAGTAGGCCTCATAGAGGAAGCCTATTATTTCTGGAACTTGTTGTGATGTGTCCTGCTCACACCGGAAACATCTTCTGTTTCTGAACAGTCTGCCCAAAAAAGATGTGGCCTGGGTCTACTTTCATCTTCCTCCACTTACACGGACAACAATGGTGGTCTTTGTTATTAAAAATAAGGAAAAAAGAAAACTGGAACAATACCAGTACTGAAACACTAATAAATACAATGCTGAAGTCTGTAGGGCAGGCCTCAACCTCATTGTTCCCTGGGGTGAACTATGAAGAAAAATGAATGAGGCTGTCTACCTTTTTGTGTTGTCAATTATTAGTCAAAATAAAATGTGTCCAGGACTACAAAAATCAATTCATATTTGAGGTGGTGTCCCTCAAGGTTAGAGGTTTTTACAGACTGGGCAAAAAAAAATAACAGAATGGAGAACAAAGAGACAAAAACAATTTCTGTACCTGCTACTTTTTCAGTTTTCCTTTTTCTTTGCCTGTTGTGTGATGAGAACGGTGATCATCTACCAGGCCATTTTCTCGGCCTGTGATGATCAAGTGCACCCGGGGTCAGGTGATATTTTAGGTTCATTAATGTGGTATCTTTATTTTACTGTGCTGTGTGCTGTTGGAGTTGTCTGAATTTAAGCCATTTCACTCCGTGCTTAAGTAGATGATCAGTAGATGACCAGAGGCACACTGGAGGCTGATGTGATGAACAGGCCTTCAAGTCAGACCAGTGTCCTCTCACCAGCCATTTTTCAGCTTGTATAAGATTATCTTTTCTGCACCTTGATTTTGAATTTGTCTTGTTCATCTTGGGTATTGCCATCAATCGGTCACCTAGCCACACCTTGATTGTTTATAAAATGGACCAACATCACAAAGCATAAATAACATGGAAGTTCTTTGTCTGTTCATGTAAATAAGTGGAAACATGTGAATATCTAAATTGTCACCAGTTTAGGCTGCCAACCAAAAACCTGTCTGTGCCTGCGTGACTTCTGTTGTCAGTGCAAAGATTGTATCAGCTGGTCGTGTACATATAGACGCTTAGTGATGGTGCAGAAGTTTTTCAGTTATTTTGATATGGAACACCTTCCTATATCCGATATAAAAAGCAATTCCCATCCTCACAATATTCAGCCTGCGGTGGGTTGGCACCCTGCCCAGGATTGTTTCCTGCCTTGTGCCCTGTGTTGGCTGGGATTGGCTCCAGCAGACCCCCGTGACCCTGTGTTCGGATTCAGCGGGTTGGAAAATGGATGGATGGATGGATGGACAATATTCAGCCCCTTAGGTAAAGGCTGGAAGAATGAGCTAGCGGGTGAGAATTGAAGACCTCGAGATACTACAGAAGGGGCTCTCTCACATCCAAAGAGGCATCCCCTAGCACAGGGCTATAACAGTTTCTTTTTATGATTAATTGTATTATTAAGGAGGAGTAATTCACAAATGATCAGCACTGCAGTAAAAGAAGATGACAGTTTTTGTCAAATGCAGTAGTTGTTGCATTGTTTCCACCTCCATGAGTGATTCAGGCTCAAGACTGAGAAAAGCTCTGTGGAGAGTTTGTTCTGCATACATTGCCATCACAATGGTGACAAAATAACCACAAGAACAATAAAAACCAATCTGGTAAATGCTACCACAGCCTCACCACTTGCCTCACCCATGCCATAAAGTCACTGACCGCTTGGTGGCCAAATTTTACCTGGCCTGTAATGTATCCCCACCTGTTGGTTTATGTGAAATTACATGAAACACGTAGCCTGGCGTTTGTCCAACTTAAAATTTAGGCCAATATGCCATTTTAAAAAATGTCATCCAAAAACTGTGCATTATTCTGAGGTAGCAGAGTCAACCTTTATGAAATTTTGTATGTATAATAAAGATGAACCAATTTAAAATTTGGGATGCATGGCTTTTTAAAAAAAAATTCATCAGGAAAGGTGGTTGCAAAGTGGAGTGGAGGAGAAGGCAAAAAAAAGCATAACTCAAAAATGTCTGAAGTGAAGTTTATAATAAAACTAGACAAAGAGCCCGTTTCGACAACGTAATATGAAACGGGCATGAGTGGAATAGTAATAAGTATAAGCACCACAAACCTGATATAGGTGTATTGAATGAATGCGTAATTAGGCCTCGAGCTGTAGTCGAAATCGCCTTTCAGGCCTCTAGAGCTTTAATCAAAGTCGCCTTTCTCTTTGAATTTTCGCGGCCGTAAATCCGCCGCCTGCCACGATGACAGTCTCATAAGGTTTTTCGGGCAGCTGCACAGAAGGCGACTGCGCATTCGGCTTCGGACGGACGTGAGTGAGTGAGTGAGTGAGTGAGTGAGTGAGTGAGTGAGTGAGTGAGTGAGTGAGTGAGTGAGTGAGTGAGTGAGGAGGCTGGCAAATTATGTATTAAGATGGTCAACACTTCCAACCCAATTGCTTAATTAGAAATGAATCCTCCAGACATTTTTTAATTTTATGGCTAATTATTCTACAAGGTAATGTTCTCATATCATTGATTTTTCTCCTTTCCAAGGAAATCGTCCAAATTATTTGAAGCCTAAAATGGATAATTCTATAACATTTTTCTGTTAAGTGTTTTATTAAACCAAACGGTGCAGGATAAATCCACACAGGTCTAAGTGGAAACAAGTCAAACGGAGAACTGCTGGCTCCTTTGTCATTTGCATCTTATTGCTAATAAGGAGCCATTAAAAACAGTGAATGTAACCATTAAAGGTGGAGTACCTTAACAAGTGAGACCACTAAAATGAGGCATCAAAATGTCACTTCATTAAGAAACTGGGTTGGAACAAAAACCTGTTGACACTGCGGCCCTCCATGACCAACGCTGCTTTAACCCATTAGACAAATACTGTGTACTTGGGTAATGTGGAGTACTTTGGCTAGTAAAGAAATAAATAAACTAGCACATGTTTTATTTTTTCTACCACTTAGTCTTCTTTTGCGTAGTACCGAGAGAAGAAAACTAAAACATCTACAGTGGATATAAAGATTTTTTTCCCCCTAAACAGTTGTATAGGTTCCAATTTCACAATAAAGATGGAAAAAGTTCTGACATGATTTGTGTTGGTTTCAGTTGTTTACATCATAAAACCTGCCATCTTCACAGGGATGTGTAGACTTCTATAACCACTGTATGTAAGTATGTATGTGTGTGTGTGTGTGTGTGTATATACTGTGTATGTATATATATATATATATATATATATATATATATATATATATATATATATATAATATATAAAATCAAATCTGTTCAAGCAATTCAGGGTCACAAGGGCTAGGGCTTACTGTAACAGCATAGGGCACAGGCAGGGACAAACACTGGACAGCCCATCACAGGATGTTGCTAACATATTAAAGAAAGGAAGCAATCAATCCTGGATGGTGTGCCAGGCTATGGCAAGGTCCACTCATGCAAATGCCCACACTCGGCCAACTTAGAATTGTTGGTTAATCTGTCACAAGTGTGCCAATTTGACCCTCCAACATGTGATGAACTCAACGAAAAATCCATCTTTCCAGTTTTCAGTATTCTTGCTTTGTTTATTTAAAACCATACAACATTTGACAAGCCATGTGTAGAGCCATTCCGTTTTGCCTTTTCTTTAACTTAATTTTTTCCAGAACCTTGGCCAGTGAGCCTTTTTCATGTCAATGATCTTACGCGGGTGACCTTTTTCCTTCAAACAGGTGGGACTAATATAGATACTGAGGGAAGTGATTTCCTGTGCTAAATCGGAACCACTGAGCAGCTTGTGAGAAGTCATTGCAGTCACTTTGATCATCAAAGCCAAAGACATAAAGAAGACAAAGAAGAGTTTAGAACAGAAATGATAGCTGGAACTGCCCATAGTTCAATACTGTTGCACATGCCAGTGAAAGACCAACAACATTTGAGGTGTCTGTATTCAGACAGTCTGTCAGCCTTTAAAGAGTACTTGTGGACAACTAACAGATTAATTCAGAACATCCATCCATCCATTATCCAACCCGCTTTATCCTAATTACAGGGTCACGGGGGGTCTGCTGGAGCCAGTCCCAGCCAACACAGGGTCTAGGCAGGAAACAAACCCCAGGCAGGGCGCCAGCCCACCGCAGGGCACACACACACACCCAACTAGGGACAATTTAGAATCACCGATGCACCTAACCTGCATGTCTTTGGACTGTGGGAGGAAACCCACGCAGACACGGGGAGAACATGCAATCTCCATGCAGGGAGGACCCGGAAAGTGAACCTGGGTCTCCTAACTGCGAGGTAGCAGCACTACCATGCTGCCCAAATTCAGAACACAAGTAATGCAATTCCTTAGACCAATCAATCAGTGACTCGGTTTTTATTTTATAGTGCCATTCATAGGCTATTCTGTCACAAGGCACTTTAATGCATTAAAGAAATACATTTCAAAATTAACAGCAAATATAAGTGCTTTTAATTGCATATCCTTATATCGATGTATGGCTCAAGGATGAAACTTTAGATTTCACAATTGTCAGTCTTGCATCTACATTCCCAAGCATCAAAAACCATAAACTGACACAACATACAAAAATGAATGCAGTGAATATGTAGATCAAGGGTTCCCAAAGTGGTCGATATTGACCCCCTGGGGTCGATTTGAACTTTCTAGGGGTCGATAGTTTCAATGAAAAAATTTGGGGGTCAACGACAGCAAAAACAGACCCCCTTACTACTGCTATTTGTTTGTTACTTCAAAATATCTATGATTCCAATAGGTACCTAATTAAGAAGTAAAATCATTTAAAAAAAACACATTACATACCAAATTTGCGAACGAAAAGGTAAAATGTGTCATTAAAAGAGTCACACGTAAGAATGCATGAAAATACATGTAGCACAAACATGTCTGTTCATTGTCTTATCGAACATATCAAAGCAAGTGCGGATATGAAAAACCATTGCATGTAATTAGGGGGTCGACGGTTTTAAAAGTTTTTGGTAAAGGGGTCTGCGGCTGAAAAAAGTTTGGGAACCCTTGATGTAGATCGTAATCAACACACACCAGAAACTCTGGTTTGGACAACCCACATACAGAATCCTGATGTTAAGACCGATGCAGAATTGTGTTTGTAACTGTGTTACTGCATTCATTTTTTTTTTTACTACATTTAGGGGTGTAAGCATGTGTACCATGTCCTCTATCTTCATTTCTATGCAAACTTGAGATATTTTTGGTAAATATTTATCATTAGCAGTTTTAATGATTGATTCAGCTTTATTGTCATTGTTCAGGTACAATGAAATGTAGTTATTGCATATTCCTTAATAATAATAATAATAATAATAATATTACATTATTACAATAATTCATTACATTTATATAGCGCTTTTCTCAGTACTCAAAGCGCTATATTCCTTGGGGTCAGAGCGTAGGGTCAGCTATTGTACAGCGCCCTGCTGGAGCAATTTCAGGTCAGAAGTTTTGCTCAAGGGCCCAGCAGACCAGAATCAATTCTGGCAGTAACGGGATTCGAACCGGCATCCTTCCAAATACCAGCACAGATCATTACCCTCAAAGTTTAACACATGGACAAGCATATGTTACTTGGCCTAGAGCAAAACCTAAAGAAAAACTAATTCAAATGAAGACAGAATGTTTACTCAAAATATTGGGTATAAAAAATCATTTTCTACTTCAGTATGTCATTCATTTCAATAAGGAATTATGTAAACATACAAGTACATTTACATATACAACAATCAATTAAGCAGACATGTTACTTACCCATTTACTCTTCCAGTATCACATGGATGGCACGACATACTGATATAATTAGGTAGAAATACAGGCTAAGAGTAAATGAATGAAGAACAGAAAAGTCCACTGGAGTACACAGATAGACAGCAGTAGAATCAGTACTATAATAATAATAATGCATTTTATTTATATAGCACCTTTCCCGTGCTCATATACAATAAAATGAAGGTTAGAGAGAGAACATCATTACAGTGAGGTCGATGTAATTGCAAGAGAAAAGAAGCAAGTCTTTACACGAGATCAGAGTCTATCAGTGGATGTGTACCAACAGACCTAGGGAAAAACGTTGGAGTCACAAATACTGTATATTGCTTGCTGTTGTGGGTGTCATCGTTCATGTGCTGAGTGGCAAATTTAATCCTCCCAGTTTAAAGTCGCAGGGAGCCCATGATTATCACAGCAGCACTGGCTGTAAGGCAAGAAGCAAACGTGGTGGATGGTACATTGGTCCTGTGCAGGGCTCAATTTACACAGCCAGTCACAAAAGAGTGTTCTGTGTGCAAACCAGTGACAGACACATAAGTATCTGTTTAATTTTAATCCATGTGTATTTTAAAACAGTGTAGTCTGGTGGCACAGTGGCCATTGTTTGTATGTCGAATCTTCAGGGGCTCAGGTTGGGGATAGAAAAGGGGGATGGATATTACTTACTTCACAGTACATGAGGGACTAACCATATTTTTCAGCAATTGATGAGTATTACTGACACATTTCTAGTATTTATTGTCAGGACAGGTAATCATCCATAGTTAAGTTTTCTCACTTATACTAATCAGTCCACAAATATACACAAGAAACATGCAAACCGCTACAGACCCTGGCACTTTGAGGCCCTACCACTCTGCCAGTGGTACTGTGGCATGCAAAAGTTTGGCCATGCTTGTTTAAAATGTCTGTTACTGTGAATAGTTAAGTGAGCAGAAGACGAACTGATCACCAAAAGGCATAAAGTTAAAGATGACCAGTA
Source organism: Erpetoichthys calabaricus (assembly GCF_900747795.2). Taxonomy (NCBI): domain Eukaryota; kingdom Metazoa; phylum Chordata; class Cladistia; order Polypteriformes; family Polypteridae; genus Erpetoichthys; species Erpetoichthys calabaricus. The sequence goes on along the minus strand of NC_041402.2, from coordinate 15,318,195 downwards.
CCTACTAAGACATAACTTGCAAATGCATTTTGTAGCCAGTTAAGAGTCTTTCAGTTCTTACTTGGAGTATTTTCATTCAGTTTGTCCTTGCAAAAAGCTTCTAATTCTGCAAGATCTGCTGTCTCTTTTGAGATCTATCCACAGATTTTCAATGACGTTTAGGTCCAGGGGACTGTGAGGGTCATGGCAAAACTGTCAGCTTGTGCCTCTTGGGGCATTCCATTGTAGATTTTGAGTTGTGTTTCAAATCATTATCTTGTTTTACAGGTGGTGTGATGTTTGTTTCCAGAATTTTCTGGTATTTATTTGAATTCATTCTCCCCTCTACCAGTGACCTGCTCCTTGGGCCACTGGGTGCAGCAAAAGTGAAAGCCTAAACGATCCACCGCCATTATTTGGAGACGTGTTCTTTTCCTGGAATTTGACCCCCTTCTTTCTCCAAACATACTTTTGCACATTGTGGCCAAAAAGTTCTAATTTGACTTCATCAGTCCACTTGTTTTCCAAAGTGCATCAGGCTTGTTTAGATGTTCATTCGCAAAGTTCTGGCGCTAAATTTTGTAGTTAGGACTCAGGAAAAGGTTTTCTTCTGCTGACTCTACCATGAAGGTCATATTTGTTCAGGTGTCGCTGCACAGTAGAACAGTGGACCACCACTCCAGAGTCTGCTAAATCTTCCTGAAGGTCTTTTGCAGTCAGACAGGTTTTTATTTGCTTTTCTAGCAATCCAACAAGCAGTTCTTTCAGAACGTTTTCTTTGCCTTCCAGTCCTCAACTTGACGTCCACCATTCCAGCTAGCTGCTGTTTCTTAATAACATTTCAAACTGAACATCGGCCTGAAAATGCTTTGCTGTCATCTTGTAGCCTTCTTCTCCTTTGTGAGCATCAATTCCTCTTTTTCGGAGTGCTAGCCAGCTGCTTATTGGAGCCCAATGCTGCTGATTGCTGAGACAAGGTTTGTCGAGTCAGAGAATTTATACAGTTTTGCACTTTGCATCACCTAGGGTTTCCTAATGATGATTGTGAGAAAGCCATAGTCCTAACGGGCTAATGAAGGTCTGAGACCACCTTGGGAAAAGTTATCAGAGATCTCAGACATCTTGGGGTGCCCAAACATTTGCATGCTGCTTTCCTTTTTTCACTGTACATTTGGAAAAAACAAAATCAATACACTAATCTTGCATAAAATGCTGAAAACAAATGTGTCATCTTTAACTTTATGCCTATTGGTGATCAGTTCATCTTCTGCTCACTTTATGATTCATAGTAACAGACATTTTAGGCAAGAGAGCCCAAACTCTTGCATGCCACTGTGAAACATCAGTACTAAACATGTTATATTTTTACCAGAATAAATACACACTTGCAACATCAGTTTGCTCATCCTCTGATTAACTGTCACTAGATGACCAGAGCACACACTTGCATGATGATGCTACCAGTAGCAGGCAATATCTTTGCAAAATAACAGAATATCTTTATGAGTGCAATAATTATTGTAAAATAACACACTACGTTTGGGAAATATTGCATTACATTTGAAAAATAATAACAGAGCATTTTTTTGAGTGACAGGAGTAAGCATCTGTAGATTAGTGACTTACATCTGGATAACAGAAGGGACCAAATGAGGAAAACAAGCAAATATAATCCGAATTAGCTAGTGCTGGAGATGTTGAGGGTTTATCAAAACACAATTTAGAATCACTTGGTCTTGTGTATACTTGTTTGTGTGCAAAGTGGGGAAGGCAAAAGGCACATTGGGTGCTACTGGGCCTGCCAGTCAGAACATCACAGGTCAGTGAATAGATTGAGCATGCGAGTGGTCACATCTAGGCAGCTTTATAGAACTATTGATTTGAAAGTCACCATGGATAAAAAGCACCAGCGTAATGAATGTAATAATGTGATTCAGCCTTACAAAGCGAATGATTTGATAGAAGTGTCCAAATCTGTTCAAAAATACAAGGGAAATTACCAGTTAATGGTCACAATTTTCATGTTGAAGAAATTCTAGACATGATTATCAAGTGAAATGATTCACAAAAAAGAAATTTAAAAAAAATCCTTAAAATTCAAATTATTTATATTTATTTTGGCATCCAAGTCACCTTTTCAAGGGTCTAGTGCTGCTGGGTTTGACTCCATTTTTTCCTATAGCTCTATACCAGACTGAGAAAAGAAGTACTTGTTCTACATAAATACATTTTTTAGGAATTTCAATGTTTTCTGTTTTTGAGCTCTGAACAGATTAGCTGTGTTCACTTTATTCTATTATTGTAAAGCACTTTGGCCACAGCATTACTATGTTGTTTTACATGTGCTATATAAATAAATTGACATTGACAATTGACATTGAAGTCATGTCACCTTGATAATTTAATTTACACTTGTATTAAATCAAATCCTTTAAGCTCCGAACTCCTTCTAACCATCTCAAGGTTGTGGACAGCCAGAGTATACAAGGGTAGCGTCAAGTGCTTGTCAAGAACACACCCTGGGTGGGGTTCCAGTTCCTAGTGAGCCCCATTTACACACACACACAGGTTTGTATCAGGACAGTTTAACATTGCCTGTGACACTAACATGCATGTCACTGTAATGTGAGAAAAGATCAGAATACCCAGAGAAACTTGTGCAGAGACAAAGTACATGTACAAATACACAGTGACTAGGCCATGGACTGAACATGGCTCCTGGAGCTGTGAAGCAGTAGCTATAAGCACTGCCACCATACTCAAAACTAAATCTGCCTAATATTTAAGCTGATCTGTGGTGGGCTGGCGCCCTGCCCAGGGTTTGTTTCCTGCCTTGCACCCTGTGTTGGCTGGGATTGGCTCCGGTAGACCCCCATGACCCTGTAGTTAGGATATAGTGGGTTGGAAAATGGATGGATGGTTGGATGGATATTTAAGCTGATGCCACATTATATGATTTCTCATCATGGGGTTTGTTAGATTTGCTGAATGCAGTTGCAGATTTCATCGTTGGACCATATCAATTTAAATGACTGAAGCATGCTGCCCATGTCACATTTACCCACTGAGCCACGTGGTGCTCGCCCCTTTTTCTGGCAGCCAATAGCATATTGCCTGACAGAGCTGGTGCTGTACGAAGGGTCAACAGGTTCAATGAGTTCAGTCCGAAATCTCAACCTTTTTTTCTCTTTTTCTCCATTCTGCTGTGATACGTGAAACACAAAACATCAGACATATTATCTTCTCTTCCAGTTGGAGTGAGTCACTTGGCATGTCACATTAGGCCATCAGTATCATGGGAGCACACTACCTGCTAACTGCCACTGACTCACTAAGGTTATGTAAATGAAGGCTACGAATGAAAATCACTGGAAAAGTCCTGTAACGTCACATTGCCTTAACATTAAAAAGCATGCCATGAAACATTCCTTCAGACATCAATTCAGACGTAACACTTCTGGTGAGGGAAGGAAACTTCCTTTTAAGTTACCTGAACTGTGCACGGTACCCCATCTCAGACCTGACAGGCACCCTGTCCCGGTCTTGTTCCCGCCTAGCATGCAATGTTTCAAGGAGAGGCAACACTAAAAATTGAATTAAGGGTGTTAAGAACATAAGATGAATTGGTCTCGAAGTGAGTATAAGTGCAAGGCAGGAACCAGTTTGATGTAGGGGCCAAGGCATTGGACTTGAATAAGCAACTTCTCTGCCCATGCCTGCTTTACTGGGTGTCCCTGAGCAAGTCAGTTCAACTGTGCACCAAGTGTAAAAAATAACCCTTGCAAGTACAGTACAATACAATACAATACGGTTTATTTTTGTATAGCCCAAAATCACACAGGAAGTGCCGCAATGGGCTTTAACAGGCCCTGCCTCTTGACAGCCCCCCAGCCTTGACTCTCTAAGAAGACAAGGAAAAACTCCCAAAAAAAAACCTTGTAGGGAAAAAATGGAAGAAACCTTAGGAAAGTCAGTTCAAAGAGAGACCCCTTTCCAGGTAGGTTGGGCGTGCAGTGGGTGTCAAAAGAAGGGGGTCAATACAATACAATACAATACACAGAACAAATCCTCAAAAAAAAAAAAAAAAAAAAAATTTTTTTTGAAGTACAGAGCAGAATTTAACAGTAGATGATATCACATAATAAGATTTGGATAATTTTAGACTCCTGGAGACCTCATCCATCAAGCTGCCTCCCCCATTTGGCCATTCCATGACTGAAACAGTGTTGGGCCAGCCAATCTGATGAAAGGACCCCTCTTTCTCATGATTCCTGCGATCCTCCATGAGGGATGACTTTACCTTAGGCAGGCAAAACAACTTGGCAGGTGGGCCATGGGCACCAAGTACCACATTTGAGTACCAAGAAGAGAAACAGAATAGGTGAGGGTTAGTATCCAATTCTAACTATCATGTTACTTCTGTTTTAGTGCTAATAACTAACAACAGAGATGCAGTCTGTACAGTTAATCAGCAGCTCTAGTCAGGGTGTACTAAACTGAAGTCGTGAGTCTTCAGCTGGGATTTAAAAGCTGAGACCGAAGGGGCATCTCTTATAGTAGCAGGCAGACCATTCCACATTCCACAGGCCCTGTAACTAAAAGCTCGACCTCCCACCGTTATTTTATTAATTCTTGGAATCATAAGCAGACCAGCATCTTGAGATCTTATTGTGCACTCTGGTTTGTAAGTCATGATAAGTTCAGACAAGCAAGCTGGACCTCCGCCATTTAATGCTTTCTATGTTAAAAGAAGGATTTTGAAATCTGCCCTAAACTTAACCGGGAGCCAGTGTAAGGATTTAAGAACTGGAGTTATGTGTTCGTATTTTCTTGTTCTTGTAATAATTCTTGCAGCCGCATTTTGGATTAACTGGAGGCTGTATAAAGAACAGTTTGAACATCCAGTGAACACCGCATTGCAGTAGTCAATCCTACTTGAGATAAATGCATAAATTAATTTCTTAGAATCCTGTTTATTTAGAAAGCACCTTAATTTCCTAACATTTTTAAGATGGAAGAAACATGTTTTGGACAACTTTGTAATATGCGCTTTAAATGACATGCTAGAGTCAAAGATAACTCCTAGATTGTGGGCTGATTCAGTAAAATTGACTGGGATTCCAACTGAGTTAAATGATGACAAAATATTGTTATGATCAGCGTCATTCCCTCCAACAATTAACATCTCTGTTTTATCTGGGTTTAAAAACAAGTAGTTCTCATTCATCCACTCCTTTAATTCGCTAACACAACTAATTAAAGACAACATCGGAGAAACTTCATCTGATTTAAATGAAAGGTATAACTGGGTGTCATCTGCATACGAGTGAAAATTAACATTGTTTCCTAATGATAGATCCCAGCGGAAGCATGTAAAGTGAAAACAGTAAAGGTCCCAGTACTGAGCCCTGCGGGACACCATATTGAACTTCTGTGTATAATGATGGAGTACTGTCAGCACATTTCTGTACATATTGGAATCGATTTGATAAATAAGAACTAAACCAAGCGAGCACGGGGCCTGTAAGCCCAACATCATTTTCTAGCCTGTGTAGTAAAATAGAATGGTCGATGGTGTCAAATGCTGCACTTAAGTCCAACAACATAATTAGTGTCCCCTTACATAAACATAACAGCATAATCCATATCAGTGTGATTTGGGGGTCTGGAAGTTATCAATGCATCTCTGGGCACAAGTCCAGAAACAGCAAGGAACAAGCGTGCCAGTCCAACACAGAGCCACAATGGGTCAATTTGAAACTGACAGTCATCCTAACAGGAACAGCTATGGAGATGTATGAGGAAAACCAGACCACCCAAAAGAAAAGTCACACAGACATGGGGGGAACAACAACTAGGTGTGCAATTCAAACCCAAGATACTGGGTCCACGTGACGGCAGAGCTTATCCACTGCACCACAGTGCCACTCCAGTGAAATGTATAATAATAATAAAAAGGACTAACCTTGGATGGGCCACCAGGTTACCACAGAGCATTGTCACCCTCGGTTCATGTGAACCAATTTTTTATTAGCTAAATGCACAGCAGCACTGCAGCTTTTGATATTTGGTACTTAAATCACTTTGGCCTGAAAGACACTGATGATATGTGTAAGCGAGAATCTATTCATTGAGTTGATAATTTTTTCACAATGTGATCTTCATAATGCTTTCAAACGAGTTTCCTTCACCGTTCTCTAGAGAGCTCCGCTGTCTCATTCATTCATTGGAAAAACTGGCAGCCAGCCACCATGTTTAAAAAGTGTGTTACTGCTGCCATCTAGTGGCTTTAGGGCAAAATCAGCCTCCATCATGGTGCTTTCTTCTGGCTGTTGGCAACAAAATTCCACATCTGCTGTTCTATTTTTAGTCATTTGAAAACTTCCATCTCTGCTCAGAATATTCTTTAGGGAAAACAAACTACAGTGTGCACAAACCACAGCATCTGTTGGTTGTGATTTCTGTTAACGATAGAGTTGGTATAAAAGCCGTGCCTTAGAGTGTTTTTTTTTTTAAATAATATTAAACAAGCTGTGTAATTTATTGTACCACTCCAGCCATACACCCATCTCACCCAACTGACATCTGCAAAATTAAACTTCAGATGGCATACCATGACCAGAATACACACTACTGAAGGAATTCTTAAACTTCATTTTTGGGGCATCCTCTCCTGGTGAACAGTGCTGCTCTGGCCTTTAAAGACGCACAATAACACCATTAAAAAGCTTACTGGAGTCTGGCTGCCACTCTGGCACCACCGTAGTATTTGACATTGGGGTTGTCACGATGCCAAAATTTGAAACTTTCACACAATGCTAAGAAAAGTATTGAAATTCAATATAGTTTTTGATACCCAAAACAGCATATAATGTAACTCTGTAAAAAAATGTATTTAAGTAAATTGCAACTCTGTCTGCATTAAAATCTTTACATTGATGAAAACAAATGACAGAAATTTTACTCATTAAATGCTAATACTTCAAGTAGTTCAGTCTTTTGTAAAAGGTAAGAGTAAAATTCTGTAAACAATAAAATATAAAAAAAATTAAATGTGGTCAACAGTTGATGAAAACAAATGCTGCTCCTGTAGTAGAACAATGAAATGTTACACATGGCATTAAATTTATACCGAAAAATATTAGAACAAGCAGCAAATAAACATTCAAGTCAAAAGGAACATTAATGTGGTCTTTTGTAAACAGTAAATAATGAAAACACGGCGGACCGATTGTTCAGAAAAGCAGCACACAGACAGGCACACCTTGTGCTTTTCTGTAAACTGACTTTGATGTCTTTGTAACTTCCAAAATGTTTGCATGGAAGACCAGCCTGTCAATGTGCTCTTCTGTGAGAAGCACACTTGCTGGGCTGCAAATGAGCCCTGACATATTAAAAGTACATGCTCTGAAGCACTGCAGATTCACAGTGCCTTACATTATATATAGTAGTAGAATGTTGTACTGTGTTAGCCATAGATTGAAACCGGAGAAAGTAGTGAGAGATGACACCTTTTATTGGCTAACTAAAAGATTACAAATGCCAGCTTTCGAGGCAGCTAAGGCCCCTTCATCAGGCAAGGTGTAACAAAGAAACTGAAAAATACTCTAGCTTATATTGGGACAGCAAAGTGATTTTTTTTCTTTCATCTTAACAACATTTTTGTTCAAATGTTAGCAAAATGAATACACCTGAGATGAATTAACCCTGAAAGAAGAGAACAATGAACTAATAAAATGTTGAGATAAGATAACCATCACTAGAGAAAGTCCTGTAAGTTTTTTTGAAGTGCATTGTCTGTAAGATAGGCCACTGATGTAGTCAGCTGGTCCATCAGTCTTGTTAGTCCACATATCTGGTCATAAAACTCTTGTCTCTATTCAGACCATTTTGTAGAGTGTTGAATTTAAGCATAAGTTTGTATTCCCATTCTCTCCACTCCTGTTGGGTCTTGAAATTACCCATTAGCACAGTGACCCTCAGATCCTTTATGCTGTGGCCATTACTGTTAAAATATATATATTTTTTTTGTTCTTTATTTCGCCTTATACAATTTCTTGTATTAGGAATTTGGTAGTTTTCGCATACCCCTTGGGGTCAGAGCGCAGGGTCAGCCATTGTACAGCGCCCCTGGAGCAATTACAGGTTAAGGGCCTTGCTCAAGGGCCCAGCAGAGCAGTGGCCTTTTGGCAGTGACGGGGATTCGAACCGGCAACCTTCGGGATACCAGCGCAGCTCCTTAGCCTCAATATGTTACATTATATAGTAAATGTGATGAAATATCATTTTAAAACCACATAATAAAATAAAAGAAAGTAATGCACTGCAGCAGGACACTTCACAGTGAAGGTTTAAAAATCGAGGCAGGATGGAGCTCTAGTACTCAAGAGTGTTGCCCCTGAAAGAATAGCAGAGAATAAAACTGGCCCACAGATAAAAATAATTGCAGACCCCTGCCTTAATGTATTAAAAACATTTAACTGACAACAGAAGACATTTTAACCTATAGATAAAAAAACAAACACACCAGTTTACAGCTTCTACTGATGAATGTTTTTATGATTAAAAATGGCTGAGTAGATTACAATATCCAAGCATTCGAAGCAGCTCAGGCTCCTTCTTCAGACAAGGTGTAAAGAACAAGGGGCATAAGCTGTCCTGAAAGCTTGTAATCTACTCAGTTAGCCAATAAATGTGTCATTTTGCTTCACTTCTCAATACATACAATACATAAAACAGCCATCATGGTTCATCACCCTACTACTACATACCTACCTCTTGAAATTCTTGGTATTGACTTGCATGCTGCTCCATTATGTGTTTGGCTCAGTTGGTTATGTTTACCCCTTTATTTGGTTTGCCTTCTTTGCCAATTAAGCCTGCTAGTGAAGGCTCTGACAATGCTGAAGTTCCATCTTGTTAACACCTTTGAGTGGGCAAAAACAGGGCTGCTGCTCAAACCATTCCACTTAGTAGCCCGTGAAGCTCTACTGTCAAAAGCCAGAACAAAACAAAAGTGCATTAGTAAGGTAGGCTGTAAAATTGATGAAGTATTGAAACAATTTTTAAAATGTTATAATGATACTTTTGATAACCCTTTTTGTGATCACAAGTAAGTATACCATTAACTGAATTTTTACCATATTCATGGCTTGCCTCTGACACCAATAAGGAGTGATATTGTGTTTATTTTGTTTGTTCACTTTCTGTGGTTGGTTCATAAAGAAAGATTTCTTAAAAAATATATTTAAACCTCTAAAATAATCTATTGTAAAAATAATAGAATAAGAAATAAAAAAAATAAAATCTGCTTGCATTTGCAGGTTTTTTAAAAACATTAGAACAATTTTGATAATTACAGGCGATTCAGCCCAGCAAGCTCACCCCAGTTTGACTAGATTTTTCCTAAAAGTCCTACACTACTTGGTCATTTATTCCATGTGTCTATGGTTCTCTGTATGAGGATAAATCTAACATTTGTGCAAAATTTACCCTTAAGTTTCAAACTGTGTCCCAATGTTCTTGATGAACTCATTGTAAAGTAACAACTGGAATTCATTGGTTAATTTCCTTCATAGTTTTAAACACTTCAAGTCACCTCTTAATCTCAAGTTTCTTTAAACTGAAAGGGTTCAGCTCCCACAATGACCACTCAGTCCTAATCAGCCCATTTGCTCCCCTCTGGGCTTTCTTTAGCACTGCTGTGTCTTTTTTTACGGTGTCAAAAATTGTACAAAATACTTCAACTCAGGCCTCACGAGCATGTTACATAGCTTATACATAACCTCCTTTGACTTCACACATCACTGCGCTATATAACCTAATATCGTATTAAGTCTTCTTGGTCACTTCTGTGCACTGTCTGAATATAGATAATAACAAGTCCACTATGACTCAGTGATCCTTCTCGTAAGGGGTACTTTCAAGTTTCAGACCTCCCATTTTTGTGTTCACATCTTATGTTTTTACTTCCTACATGTAACACTTCACATTTAGTTACATCTCCCTCAAATCTCTCAAACCTGTATGCTATCCAGAGTCCCTCCATAACAATTTAGTTGATTCTATATTGTCTTCTAGGTTCAGTGGCAACTGGGTGAAAGACAACTCGGCAAAAGACAATTCGGTGAAGAACAACTTGGCAAAATACAACTCGGCGACATCCTTTACCAGTTAGGTTCAAAGAGATTTTTAAATTATATTTAAATGACAGTGTTATAAATTTATTTTCAACATTTTAAATATAATTGATGAACGAATTTTATTCTGCAGATGGAACAAACTCTATCTTACATTATCTTCTGCAACCAAAATTGCTAATCCTTTATATAAATTGTATTGATTGTAATCGTATGATAAAGTTATTTAGAATACAAAAAGTGACCTGCAAGTACGGCTTAAGGAATATCTTTACTCTCAACATATTGGGACTCTCATTAAGCAGGTGATTCTGTGGATTAAAAAAAATCTCTTATTAAAAAATCTCTTTGAACCTAATTATTACCTAACTGGTAAAGGATGTTGCCGAGTTGTCTTTTCGCCGAATTGTCTTCCGCTGAATTGTCTTTCACTGAGTTGTCTTTTCACCCAGTTGTCTTTTCACCGAGTTGTCTGTCACCCAGTTGGCCCTGAACATGTCTTCCATTCTTTGTAGTTTGGTATCATCTGAACAGTTAACCAGCCAATTGATTATATTCTTGTTCAGATCGTTTTTGTATATTACAAAGGGGAGCGACTTCTGCACTGACCCTTGAAGGACACCACTTTGAACTTCACCTAATTCTGAAAAGGTTCCTTCTCATCATAATCCTTTGTTCCCAGTGTTTCAGTCAGTTTTGAACCACCTAAACACAGATACTTGAATGCCCCCATCTTTTAGTTTTATTACTAACTTTTCATGTGGGTATCTTATCCAGTGCCTTCTGAAAATCAACATAAATAATATCACACAAACCTCTCATTACATCTTTTGTTGTTTCTTCATAGAATGTCAGCATATTAGTGAACATGTACTGACCATTTGCTGACACTCCTGTTCTTGCCATGTGCTGCTCCATCTTTTCCTTAATAATTAATTCCAATTATATGAGTGTAATCCATGTTAAGTTTATTGGCCTATAGCTGCTTGGATCAGCCCGATCACCCATTTTATCCAACATAATAATATTTTCTGGCTTCTGGTCCCTAGAAATTTCTCCAGTGTGCAGAGATTTTCAACAGTTGAAACCTGTTGTTTAGATTAATTTGAGTATGTAAAGAAAAGCAGAAGTTGTTCCTTTAGAAAAGTGAACACAGTAGGCGAAGTGATATGCAGTGTGTGGTTTACTTAACATGTTTCCTTGCCCCAAATCAGGAGCAGTGTTTACATGACCAATGAAATTAAAATCTGTTTCAATAAAATTAGCAATGACACTATCTAAAGCAGGGTGTAACATCTGTTTCAATTATTTAGCTAGCAACCAGGTGGACAGTGAAACTTTGGCCATGTTGTTCTTGTCAAGGGTGGAGAGTGACCACATCTGGGTATATTAAGAGGTGAAAGGATTATTTTAAAGTACTCCCAATCCTGGCGAGTATGCCCCCAAAGGAGCTGGAAGTTCCTGAAGCTTTGATTGAATTTTGGGTCCATCGATGTGATTGAAGTTCATGCATAGTGTCAAAGTTCCTAGAGTGGATAAGATCCGACCAAGAAAAACTGAAATCTCTAGATATTATCTGAATGTGGAGCTAGAATATAGAGTCAAGAGGAGCAAGTATGGATTCCAGACCTTTAATGTGAGTGATGGAATTCACCATGGGTGTTTCTTGTCTCATCTCTTGATCATGTTTTTCATGGATGGAATATCCAAGCCCAGTCAAGGTTTAGAGAGTATCTAGTCTGAGAGCTTGAATCTCTTGTCATTTTCAGACAATATTATTATTTAGGTCTCATCACACTATGCTCTCTGGCATACAATGGAATGGTTTATGGCCGAGTGTGATGCGGTGAAAATAAGAATTAGCACCTCCAAACCTGAGATCGTGATCCCCTCCCACAAAATAGTAAACATGTTCTGCAGATACCCTAAGCTGAAGACTTCAGTTGCCTTGGCTCCTTGTTCATGAGTGTGGACAGTTGTCATAATGAGATTGACAAACAATTCAATGTAGCAGCAGCAGTTTTAGGAACTCATACCAGACAGTGATGGTGAAGCACCTTCGGTTACAAGATCTGGGTAGCCACTCAAAGAATAAGTCTGCTTGTACCGGCTGTGCTGGCTTTGCTGGGCTCTCATACAGTGATGGGGTGAGAAGCTCTGCAGTACAGGAAGACCTTAGCTTACAACAGTGGCTTCTCAATTTAAAAAGGATCCAGTTGTTGCCTTACAACCCTCACAAGGAAAAGCAGAACGAAAATGATGGTAGTGATGACAATGAATTCTGTGAGTCCAGATAGATGTATGGTTACTTGTAGTGTTAATCTGTCATTGGAACTATTGTTGATGATCATCTTTTTGTCTGAGAGCCAGTCAATTAAATGAGTTTACACTGTTTGTTTTTCCTAACAGATTCTTCTGGACTGCCAGTGTGTGATTACTGCCAAGATGGATTCAAAGGATCCAACTGCAATGAATGCAGCGATGGGTATTACAACTCGGACAGCATATGCATGCCCTGTGAATGCAATGGAAATGAGAACCCCCGCATATCTCCTCGCATCTGTAATCCGGACAACGGCCAGTGTCTGAGCTGCATTCGAAACACTACTGGTGACCACTGCGAAAAGTGTGAAGAAGGCTATGCTGGAGATGCCCGTGCAGGGAACTGCACTAAAATTGGTACGTTTTGATGAAGTACTATAAATTGTCTCTGTAACTGATCTTGTGGTTAAGGGGCTGAAGTGGGCCACAAGGTATCAGATTAGCAGATCTTTAGCTTGTTTAGGATCCACTTACAGAAAGTATGACATACTGCATTACAGTAATCCCTCCTCCATCGCGGGGGTTGCGTTCCAGAGCCACCCGCGAAATAAGAAAATCCGCGAAGTAGAAACCATATGTTTATATGGTTATTTTTATATTGTCATGCTTAGGTCACAGATTTGCGCAGAAACACAGGAGGTTGTAGAGAGACAGGAACGTTATTCAAACACTGCAAACAAACATTCTCTCTTTTTCAAAAGTTTAAACTGTGCTCCATGACAAGACAGAGATGACAGTTCAGTCTCACAATTAAAAGAATGCAAACCTATCTTCCTCTTCAAAGGAGCAAACAAATCAATAGGGCTGTTTGGCTTGTAAGTATGCGAAGCACCGCGGCACAAAGCTGTTGAAGGCGGCAGCTCACACCCCCTCCGTCAGTAGCAGACAGAGACAGAGAGAGAGACAGATAAAAAAAATCAATACGTGCCCTTTGAGCTTTTAAGTATGCGAAGCACCGTGCAGCATAGTTAAAAGCTGCACACAGAAGGTAGCAACGTGAAGATAATCTTTCAGCATTTTTAGACGAGCGTCCGTATCGTCTAGGTGTGCGAACAGCCCCCCTGCTCACACCCCATACATCAGGATCACAGATAGTCAGCGCAAGAGAGGGAGAAAGAAAAGTAAGCTGGGTAGCTTCTCAGCCATCTGCCAATAGCGTCCCTTGTATGAAATCAACTGGGCAAACCAACTGAGGAAGCATGTACCAGAAATTAAAAGACCCATTGTCCTCAGAAACCCGCGAAGCAGCGAAAAATCTGCAATATATATTTAAATATGCTTACATATAAAATCCGCGATGGAGTGAAGCTGCGAAAGGCGAAGCGCGATATAGCGAGGGATTACTGTAGTGCTCTTTGAGATGATCCTCAGCATAAAATGTGTAATATACAGTGGACTCAAAGTATTCAGACTACTTCACTTTATTCACATTTTGCTACTTCGCAAACTTGTTCTAAAATTTTTTTTAATTCATTTTTTTTCCTCATCAAGTTGCAGTCAATACCCCAGAATAACAAAGTGAATTTATTATAAATATCGTATACAGTAATCCCTCACTTATCGCGGGAGATAGGTTCCAAGGCCGACCGCGATAACTGAATTTCCGCGAAGTAGGGACACTATATTTATTTAATTATTTAACGTGTATTTGGACGTTTTTAAACCCTCCCTGTATTGTTTACAACCCACCCTTTACTCTATTAATCACAGGGACAACTGCTAAGCAATATGAAATCGGTAGATAAGTTTACACTTACTGTATAGCGAATTACATGTAGCAGCTTGTAGGCGGTCATGACGTCGTCGACCTTGTTGCAAAGATTCCATCCAGACTACTGCCTTATCACGTCCACTTGCAACTCGTTTTGCGCCCTGGTTAAAGGACACTGCGGCCGTAGATCTTATATGCTTTTCCTCCTTATTAAATAAAAATAATCGTGATTTTACCGTATAATTTCTGGTATTTTATAATGTTGGTCATATAAGTCGAATGCGGAAAACTCACGCTATTGGTCCAAGAGACTATGATATGCTAATGCCCACCTGAGAGAGTAACCACAGAACACACGGCCTTTATTTTCTATGTATTGTGTCTACTGTATGTGACCACATGGTAATACCTGAACTATTCCAAAGCAACATTTGCACTGATTTGTGTTTTTTGTATCTCACACCCTCATACATGTTTATCGTAAGAGCGTCCCTTATTTACGATGGAGCGTTCGATCAGAAGAAAATATGAAGCTGGTTTTAAATTAAACGTTGTTGAAGTAGTGAAACAAATTGGTAACTGTGCTGCTGCAACAAAATTAAATGCATTTGAGAAACTGATGCGAGATTGGAGTGATGTAAAAAAAAAAATGTAAGTGTCACATTTTTGAACAGGCGTATAAATCAGGGTCTGATTTTATGATTGATTTTTCTGGTTTCAAGACCCAACTTATATGTGAGTATATACGGTAATAAAAGGTAAAGTACCACTTCCGGTTAATGGAAAAACCCGAAAGGTTGATAGAAATCTACGTTTTTTACCTAATACTTGTATGCAAAATTTGGTTGACCTAAGCAAAAGTGTACTCAAGTTATCGTCTTTACATACATACACACACACAGACAGACATGATATAATTCCAAAAATTATATTTTCGGACGCAGGGTGGTCTAAAACGTTGAGATTTATCAAAATCTCGAAATGGAATTTTTGGAGGATTCCAATTATTTCCCTTTACGAGAAAGTAAGGGAGGGTCTAAAACATTGAGATTCATCAAAATTTCGACTCGACATCGAATCTTTGGACGATTACAATACTAATCCTATACTTCGTTTACGAGAAAGTAAAAAAACTGTAATATATTGACTCAAGTATTCATTCTCTTAGATGTAGCACTTGAAATCTGACATGGGTGCAATCTATTCTATTGATCATCATTGAGACATTTCTACACTTTATCTGGAGTCCACCTGTGGTCATTTCCATTGTCTGAACATGATTAGGAGTGGCACTCACCTTTCTGTATGAGGTCCCATAGTTGAGCTAAAAAACAAGCCATGAAATCAAAGGACTTGCCATCAAAGTTTTGAGACAGTGTCGAGGTAACTGGGGAATGCTCCAAAAAATTTCCTGCAGCATTGAAGGTTGTCAAAAGCACAGTGGTCTCCATAATTGTAAAAAAGAATAGTTTGGAAAAACTAAGACTCTTCCTAGAGCGGGCCACCCAGTCAAACTAAGCAATGGGAGAGAAGGAATGACTGTAAGAAAGGTAACCAAGAACCCAGTGGTGACTCTGGCTGAACTTCAGAGAACCTGCATAGAGATGATAGAAACTTCCAGAAGGACAACCTTGACTCCTCTGATCTGGGCTTTATGACGAAGTAGCCAGTCAGAAGCCTCTCCTTAATAAAAGACGCATGGAAGCCCACTTGGAGTTTGCAAAAATGCAGTGGAAATTCTTTCTGACTGTGACAAATAAACTCTCTGCTCTAATGAAACCAAGATTAGTGTCATAGAGGAATCCAGTGACTGCCTGTGCAATACCATTCCAACAGTGAAGCATAGTGGTGGCAGCATCATCCTGGGGGGTTGTTTTTCAGTAACGGGAATAGAAGACTGAACAGAGTTGAGGGAAAGCTGAATGGAGCAAATTACAGAGACATCCTTAATGAAAACCTAATTGATCAAACAGGGTTGACTTTCACTTATGAATGTAATGAAAATTTGCATTCCTAATAAAGATACTTAAAAAGCTTCTTTCAAACCAGAACAAGCATTGCAGGCAGGTAGAAATAAGAACATTAAAAAAAATCTGTTCTGCAGTGATACTGACAAAAGAAAGAGCTGCAATGTATTCTGCAGGTGCTATTTCAGTGCAAAAACATGACTGTCCTCAATTTTGTTATATACTTTGGTAGTTGTCCTTGGTGCCCTCTGCTTAAAAAAAACATTGTTTAATCTGAGTAGTACATTTAGAAAACTTACATTGTCAAATAGAGTCTTGTCCTTATTTGTACATGATATCATGGGCTGGTGACTCAATGAAAAATGAATGATTATTTAATATCTCTGACAATACATACTTTGTTATGTGTTTGGCTTTATGTCGATGCCTAATGTGTAACTGCACAAAAGGCAAACTCTTTCATTATCATAAGATTTTTGGGAAATAACAGAAACGCTTTTTGCTCTTTATTGCCTAAAGCCATAAAAACTCAGACTAAAGAGCAACTTTGTCTCTTCCTTGGTTGTTGTTGTTTTGCTGTGATTTTTGTCCTCAAAGGATGTATGCAGCATGTGCTCATCAAAATAACATTACATAACTGTTAACACTTCTATTCTTTATTATACTAACAAGTATTGCCATTACTAGATGTCATAACATTTATTTTTACTATCAAAAGTTTTTTGTTTCATTTATTTTTATGTGGGTCATTTTTTACCAGACATTTCTAAAAATTTACCAACAATTGCTGTTACTGTTCAACATTACCAGAATTTGTAATGGGATGTGATTCACAATAAAAACCCTAGATTGAAAGATAACACTACATACGTGGGAACATCAGGACTGGTTTTGTGTATCCGCCAATTCTAATTCTTTGCTTTGTTTCTTTCCTAGTTACAACCACCACTTCTACAACTACCACTGCTCAATTAACAACCACCATGTCAGCAAAATCCATCACTAACTTCACGACTCTGTTGACGAGTACCACTCAGATCATCTTGACCACTCCTCCCAGCTCCATGCAGAACACTACCACGTCAGCCAGTGAGGTGTCATGGACACAATTTAATATCATCATTCTCGCAGTGATCATTGTAGTGGTGGTGGTTCTTATGGCTTTTGTGGGCGGAGTCTACATGTACCGGGAGTACCAGAACCGCAAGCTAAATGCTCCTTTCTGGACCATCGAGCTCAAAGAGGACAACATTAGCTTCAGCAGTTATCATGATAGTATCCCTAATGCTGACGTCTCTGGATTACTGGAAGATGATGGGAATGAGGTAGCACCGAATGGACAACTCTCTCTTAGCGCCCCAATCAACATGTATAAAGCCTGAACCTCAGCGGAATGGGTGTTTCAGCATGATAATAACTACATTTAGGGGCTGGAAGAAAGTGTTTGTAGAACTAATTTATTTTCTAGCACAACAGACATAAAGCCCCAAATGTTTGTTTGATGCACAAAATGAAAATGTTCTCTGGGAGAACTGGAAACCTCATGCAACAACAAGAAAGTGAGATTACCTCACACATGATGGAAAACAGAAGAAAGGGCCCATGCAAATATCGAGCACTTTGTCTAGTAATAGAGTGTAAGCAAATGCCCTGAAAGATGAGCAGCGCTGCTCACACAAATGTTGATCATTTGCCTGGGTAATGTTTTAAATAAAAAAGGAAACAAGGGACATTACCATTTTGTAACAACACAAGCTAGTTGAGGACAGGAATTAAGATATTTAGTGGACTTTTCTATTATACTAAACCGGAAGACCTATGAAAGATACACCTGATGTGTGCTAGTGAACAAATATTATTTTAAAGGATAAAAGTCATTCAAATAACATCTCTGCCAGAGAATGGAAAGGTCACTTCTGTCCATGAAATTAAAAACCAAGAAAAAACAGACATTATGGCTGCTTTCCCCTTCGACTATGTTCCATGGGTTAGCACCCAGATGCATTTGGCTCCAGGTACAGAGAATGGGGAGTCTACGTGCTTATTTCATTATTATTATTTACACTAAATGCCAATGTGACTGTGCACGAGTGCAACATGTAAAGTAGAAACTGTGGAAAAGCAAAAAGAAAAAAATTTATTAAGAGAGTTGGCAATAAAAAAAAATCATCTAGTAATAATTGTGACATGTATGCTTTATGCAGAATATCTACAGTATGTCATTGACAGCTTATGAAACATTTTTGGTTTTCTCTCATTTGGGACTAAAATGACAAGTGTTGGTGAAAGGGGTGGGTGTTGGGGGTGTGTATGTGTTTTTTATATTTAATATATATTAACACATGGGCATATTGGTGTAGGGCTATTTAAATCTATAATGACCAGCAGGTGGCACTATTAAGCAGTTCAGCAAGTAAGTCTAGATGGCGCAAGGTGTATTTGTATGTGACAATGAAAAAGCCAGCTAACAGCGGACCCTACAGGTCTGCCAAGGAGATGGAGAGCATGTAGTCCTGCTTTGTTGCAGACCCATTTTTTTCTCTCTTCATCTTATATCCACCTTCTTTTCAGAAGTGCAGTACAGTAATACTCCCCTCAGCAATTTCAAGTCTATCAGGCAGAGGGTCAGTGATGTCCGTTTTGCTGCTTGTGACCTGTCGTGGTCCCCACCCTTGCAGCATTAAAAGTAATTAATAGAAGTGGCACATTGAGATTTTGCGGGGTGGGCCATTTATTGGAATTAAATATCTGTAGTCAAAGATGTGTGTGGCCTTAGTTTAATCTTAACTGGACTACTTAAAAGATTTTTATTTCTATTTTTACCAATGTTTTTTGAACAATGTGTAATTACACATTCATTCTTCAACATAGGAACAGTTTTAAGTTACCATGCTGCTTGAAATTTTGTTTTTAATATTAAGTAAGCGTGCAAAGGCGAGTATAATTTAGAACCTTGAAATGTCTCAGGAGCTTCTCCTTGATGTAGGAATAGCTCCAAAAAACCAAACATGACACCTAGCAGGCTTTGCAAAAGGAAATACAGCTGAATTACACTTGGACATGTACAATGACACTTTTCTGCGTCACCTTTAAGCTTCACTTTCTACGTATTCTAGATTCTTAACTAGAAATAAGGACGTGGTGACCCAGATGAAGACTCTAGTGGCATAACCTGCATATGTGTTGGTTTCCTGTTTCCATAGAAACATGCAGTAGCATCTTGAGCTTTCTCGTCTTGTGGAAGGGTTTCTACATACTGTACCGTGAACTGACCTCTGTTGTCACTTGTGTGGACAGTTTGTGTACAGACGGTGACGAGGGCAAGCCGCAATATAACATAACTAGTTAAAAAGAATGACGCTGCTCCTACTGTGGAGAGGATTAGCCTGAAGTTTTAACTCTGAAACGTTTTATCCTCAGATGTGAATGCGCACATACAGTACATATAAAGCAGGATGTGAGGAAATGACTAATTGGAGGTGTTAGCTAAAGTGGAAAGCGTACACGGCTTGAATGCATGTTTCGCTATGACTCTACCAGCTTGTACTCTCCAAAGCTGGCAACACATGATTAAAATGAGTGACCTAATTACAAGAAAAACATAGCGTTTATACAACAAAACAAAAAAAACAAAGACAAGCAATGTAGATAATGCCGTAACACACAAAGCGGGTGACACAAATAAAGATTGTACAAAGATAACCTGAAAGGCCAAATGAGTGAAATAAGTGAAGGTTTAATGTGTTTGTATTTTCAATTAAAAATAAATTATACCTTTTGGGTTTTGTTTTTTCCTCCTCAGAGCTTTGTTGTGTTTTCAAATGTCTGCTACAAATGTGGAAGCTATTGAGGAGAAAAAACTTACAAGAACAAAGCACATGGTTTTAATTTACGTCTTTATTTCTCAAAATATTTTTCATTATAAATCCCTTCTATTTAGTTTTTACTACTTAACGTCTTAAAGTTGTTTATGTTTTTCCTCTCTTATGACTAAATTAAAACTTAGCAGTTCTGTTCTCTCCAGTTGCTGGTATCGCCCTCTGAATGTGTTTGAAAACTGATCACTTGGTTCTGTTGCCACCCACCAGTTACATCTTAAAATCTGAGTGTCTTTTTTAAGACTGCTGGTGTTAGCCATAATCTTTAAGTAATAAAGTTTAAATATGTGATGCTTTTGTGTGTTGTTCTTTGCCAGTGACAAGTTTTGTGACACGAGTGCACAAACACAGCATTAACCTCTATATCCCAACAGTAACAGGGAGGAAGGAAGACGTCCGATTTGTCTATGATGCATTTGTTTGTGTTTCTTTGGAGCTGTTTGGTGGTGTGCTGCTGGCTCGGTCATAACTTAATACTGTAGTGGCAAGTTAGAAAGTAACTTCACCACATCCTTTCAAAGAATGAGGTAAGTCTCCTCTTACCTGGCGTGCTTCGACGCAATCTTGTACATTTCATTCCAAATGTGCTCAACCTACACAATGACGACAGGAGAATATGAGATCTGTTGACTGCTCTTTAAAAATAAAAATAAACTGAATGATGAGGAAACGGAAAAGTACTTTTTAAGGTTAAACACCGTGATAATGTCTATCCTTTATTGATCTTTCATAAAGTGACTTTTGTGTTCCTGCACCCTCTTTCTGGATACAAAATTATTTGAATAGATGCCACATTTATATAAAAAAGAAGAAGAAATAGCAGTTGTAGGATGATTTTTCTTTTTTTTAAATCACCAGTTCCAAGAAAGAGATGCAGGATCAAGCGTCACTTAGGGGAATGGCTGAAACCTTCACCTGTTTATTTAAACTGTTTAAAAGCTATTAATGCAGTTATAATGTTAATAGATAGAGAACACTTTATTTGTCCCAAAGGGGAAGTTTAGATATTTACAGAGGCTCAATAAATAATACCCATGGCTGTAGTGTCAGAATCGGAAGCAATTATTCTGTTACTGAAGTTAAAGTCAGTAAAAATATACATATAGATTTAGATAACATTAAGACTGAACACGCTGAGATCTACGTTGACGGCCATTCTTAAATATCGAGTCGATTCTTAGCTAGTCTATGTAATAAAACACTACTGTCTGGGTGTGTATGTTTGTGTGTGTGTCTTTGTGTCTGTTCCCACTGAGCATTCTGATTTGTCAGTTAGGCTTTGGTTGCTCAGTTTTACGGATGATGAGACAATACTTTAGGGGGTGTGAAGTTCAATTCCTGATTGTGACAAATTATTTTTATTTTTTAATAAAACATGAATTAAAACGGGGCTTTGACAACAAAGCAAATATCTTAACCAAACAACACTAAATACTAACAAGGTAAAATCTGACTTGCCTTCTAAGATGGAATTTGCAAGATTATGAACGATGTTTTCAGAACGGGTAATTGGGGATGTGCTACAATTAGTGGCCGACTTAAAAGGCGAGCAAGGCACTTTGAAATGACAGAGTCTGAGAAGCAGGGTCCTTGGGAACACAATTCAGAGAGGAAGTGCTGGGCAAGAGAGGTTAAGACACACAAGGATATGGAGGAAAAGTGTAGGAGGAACACGGAGAGTAAACACAGGGCAGGATTTATCAGATATTTTAAAATGTGTTCTATTATCTGTCTTCAACAGGTAAGTGTAGCTAGTACAGTATCAACATAAAACACTAAAAGATAAATACAGGAAAGCTTTAAATTAGAATAAGAGACAATAAAACGGAAAAAAATACAAAATGCTTTAAGAAAACCCTGATCTGATTTGTGATACAAACACAAATCAGGCTGATCACCCGGATAGAGAGGGTCAACTGAACGAAAGCTTCAGAATGTTAAATGCCTTCCTGAATAAATGAGATGCAAGTTGTTTTTTAAAGAATGAAAGGAGTCTGCTGATCTAATTATGGTCGTTCCAAATTCTGAGTGCAGTGAACCTGAGATTGCCAAAATCGGTGAACCTTAGTGGGCGAACAGCAGCATAGTGATGGTGGAGGTTACTGATGTAGTCATGGGCAAGGCCATTTAAAACTTCATAGGTTACTAATAAAATTTTATGATCAGTTCCATAAGGAGTACCCACCCTTTTTGGAGTCCCTGGAGGGGGTGCTAGAGGGCATACCTTCTGGGGACTCCCTCGTTCTGCTGGGAGACTTCAATGCTCACGTGGGCAATGACAGTGAGACCTGGAAGGGCGTGATTGGGAGGAATGGCCCCCCCGATCTGAACCCGAGCGGTGTTTTGTTATTGGACTTCTGTGCTCGTCACGGATTGTCCATAACGAACACCATGTTCAAGCATAGAGGTGTTCATATGTGCACTTTGCACCAGGACACCCTAGGCCTGAGTTCGATGATCGACTTTGTGGTCGTGTCGTCGGACTTGTGGCCACATGTCTTGGACACTCGGGTGAAGAGAGGGGCGGAGCTGTCAACTGATCACCACCTGGTGGTGAGTTGGCTTCGATGGTGGGGGAGGATGCCGGTCAGGCGTGGTAGGCCCAAACGTGTTGTGAGGGTCTGCTGGGAACGTCTGGCAGAGCCCCCTGTCAGAAGTAGCTTCAACTCCCACCTCCGGCAGAACTTCGACCACATCCCGAGGGAGGTGGGGGGACATTGAGTCCGAATGGGCCATGTTCCGTGCCTCCATTGTTGAGGCAGCTGACCGGAGCTGTGGCCGTAAGGTGGTCGGTGCCTGTCGTGGCGGCAATCCCCGAACCCGTTGGTGGACACTGGCGGTGAAGGATGCCGTCAAGCTGAAGAAGGAGTCCTACAGGACCCTTTTGTCCTGTGGGACCCTGGAAGCAGCTGATAGGTACCGGCAGGCCAAGCGGAATGCGGCTTTGGTGGTTGCTGAGGCAAAAACTCGGGCGTGGGAGGAGTTTGGGGAGGCCATGGAGAACGACTTTCGGACGGCTTCGAGGAGATTCTGGTCCACCATCCGGCGTCTTAGGAAGGGGAAGCAGTGCAGTGTCAACACTGTATATGGTGGAGATGGTGCGCTGCTGACCTCGACTCGGGACGTTGTGGGTCGGTGGGGGGAGTACTTCGAAGACCTCCTCAATCCCATTAACATGCCTTCCAATGAGGAAGCAGAGCCTGGGGACTCAGGGGTGGGCTCCCCCATCTCTGGGACTGAGGTCACCGAGGTGGTCAAAAAACTCCTTGGTGGCAGGGCCCCGGGGGTGGATAAGATACGCCCGGAGTTCCTCAAGGCTCTGGATGTTGTAGGACTGTCTTGGTTGACACGCCTCTGCAACATCGCATGGACATCAGGGACAGTGCCTCTGGATTGTCAGACCGGGGTGGTGGTCCCCCTCTTTAAGAAGGGGGATCGGAGGGTGTGTTCCAACTACAGAGGGATCACACTCCTCAGCCTCCTTGGAAAAGTCTATTCAGGGGGTCCTGGAGAGGAGGGTCCGTCGGATAGTCAAGCCTCGGATTCAGGAGGAACAGTGTGGTTTTTGTCCTGGTCGCGGAACAGTGGACCAGCTCTGTACCCTTAGCAGGGTCCTGGAGGGTGCATGGGAGTTTGCCCAACCAGTCTACATGTGTTTTGTGGACTTGGAAAAGGCATTCGACCATGTCCCTCGGGGAATCCTGTGGGGGGTACTCCGAGAGTATGGGGTACCGGCCCCCCTGATAAGGGCTGTTCGGTCCCTGTACGATCGGTGCCAGAGCTTGGTCCGCATTGCCGGCAGTAAGTCGAACCCGTTTCCAGTGAGAGTTGGACTTCGCCAGGGCTGCCCTTTGTCACCGCTTCTGTTCATAACTTTTATGGACAGAATTTCTAGGCGCAGCCAGGGCGTTGAGGGGGGTCCGGTTTGGTGGGCTCAGGATTGGGTCACTGCTTTTTGCAGATAATGTTGTCCTGTTTGCTTCATCAGGCCGTGATCTTCAGCTCTCTCTGGATCGGTTCGCAGCTGAGTGTGAAGCGGCTGGGATGAGAATCAGCACCTCCAAATCCGCGACCATGGTCCTCAGCCGGAAAAGGGTGGAGTGCCCTCTCAGGGTTGGTAGCGAGATCCTGCCCCAAGTGGAGGAGTTCAAGTATCTCGGGGTCTTGTTCACGAGTGAGGGAAGAATGGAGCGTGAGATCGACAGGCGGATCGGTGCGGCATCCGCAGTAATGCGGGCACTGCATCTGTCTGTCATGGTGAAAAAGGAGCTGAGCCGCAAGGCGAAGCTGTCAATTTACCAGTCGATCTATGTTCCTACCCTCACCTATGGTCATGAACTATGGGTAGTGACCGAAAGAACGAGATCGCGAATACAAGCGGCTGAAATGAGTTTCCTCCGCAGGGTGTCTGGGCTTTCCCTTAAAGATAGGGTGAGAAGCTCAGTCATCCGGGAGGGGCTCAGAGTAGAGCCGCTGCTCCTCCGCATCGAGAGGAGTCAGATGAGGTGGCTCGGGCATCTGATCAGGATGCCTCCTGGACGCCTCCCTGGTGAGGTGTTCCGGGCACGTCTAACCGGGAGGAGGTCCCGGGGAAGACCCAGGACACGCTGGAGGGACTATGTCTCTCGACTGGCCTGGGAACACCTTGGGATTCTCCCGGAAGAGCTAGAAGAAGTGGCCGGGGAGAGGGAAGTCTGGGCATCTCTGCTCAAGCTGCTGCCCCCGCGACCCGACCTCGGATAAGCGGGAGACAATGGATGGATGGATGGAGTTCCATAAGACACAGGGAGCTGGTGAAGGTGCAGTCTGTGGAAGGACTCTAGTAATGGGGTTCTGAAAAAGCTGGAGAGAAGGTAAAAGATTAAAGTTGTATCTGCCGTTCTTCAGTGCGGGGTGTAATAAAAGCATGGACAAGTTACTCAACATCAGAAAAGGACATGGTATACGAAGTAAGAAAATTTCTTAATGTGATTTACACAGGACCATTAACAGTGCGCATCATCATTGGGTGCTTCTACCATGCAGCTTTATATACAAACTGATCAGTATGGTAAAAAAAAAAAAAAGGAGATGAGAGACGATGTTGGGTACAGGTTAAACCAACCAGTCCCATCTAGTACCACACCATAGAGCATCACCTCAAACTTTGGATCCCAAGAAGTGCTTAAGGTTTGGTAAAGCGTCTGGTATATGTAGATCCCCCCTGCTAACTGCTTTTGTCTTAATCTGACAAGCTCCTTCCCTTTTTTATGCATATGACAGGCATGCCACTGTATACTGCACTTCAAAATGGAACAAAGACTAACAAACAAGAGGATCTCATTCAGTCTGTCATTTTGTGGTTAGCTATTAGCTAAGTTGTTCCAAAATGATACATTTTATTTTTCTGCTTTACTTCCATGACTTAGTAGTGTAGGCATTTTTACCTGGTTGTGAGTTTAGGCAGCTGTTAAAGTTTCAACTCATCCAGTTTCACTACAACCTCACCAACAAAGAAATAGTAGCGTGGACCATTAATCTCCAATTCTAATTTTGTGTTTTTGGTCCCAAAGACCAATTTTATCTTTATGATATAAATGAGTTAATAAGTTACTGTAATGACTGAGTTAGCTTGACTTGCCATTTTCAAAGCTCTGCTTTATATACACCCAAAAAGCAATACAATTATAGCTAATAGTCACTTATTATCTGTAATCTCAGAATGTGTGCTGTTTAGTTAGCATGTGTTACATAAATAACATTTCATAGGCAACCTCAGAAGTTAAGCACCACTCATTAGCATATGAATGATAGCTGGCAGATAACCAGTACAATAATTGACAATTTTTTAATAGCAAACTTGGGACACAAATGGCTCATCATCCCTTGTACTTATGAAACTTACCCTTGTACCCCCTGAGACCCTAAAGTTAGTTGACATGAAAGCTCAATCATTGGGACAGTGAGTGGCTGTAAAAAAGAAGAGTTGTCACCCATTCCATTTGCTTCTGAAAAAATACAAACTGATGGAGGAGACAAACTGACACTTCAAATGTCCTAAAAAAACAGAACCCCCCCAATAAAGCAAAAGTTTTCACAGATGGGAAAGTGGGAAAGGCGCTATATAAAGAAAATGTATTTTTCTTTCTCTTCTTATTAGATGTTATGACCAAACATGCTTATGAAGACATTACACGTCATAGAAATTATCCAGTTTATTCCACTGACCTATGAAGACATAAAACTAGTTGAATGTCCATTTGTTTGACAGTTGGAAGACTTTCAACAGCTGTGATTGTGACACGCCAACATTGTGCTTCTCTTCTTCTTTTGTCTGCTCCTGTTAGGGGTTGCCACAGCGGATCATCTTCTTCCATATCTTTCTGTCCTCATTATCTTGCTCTGTTACATCCATCACCTATATATCTCCTCTCACCACATCCATAAGCCTTCTCTTAGGCCTTCCTCTTTCCCTCTTCCCTGTCAGCTCTATCCTTAGTACCCTTCTCCCAATATACCCAGCATCTCTCCTCTGCACATGTCCAAACCAACGCAATCTCACCTCTCTGACTTTGTCTCCCAACCGTCCAACCTGAGCTGACCCTCTAATGTCCTCATTTCTAATCCTGTCCATCCTCATCATACCCAATGCAAATCTTAGCACCTTTAACTCTGCCACCTCCAGCTCTGTCTCCTGCTTTCTGGTCAGTGCCACCGCCTCCAACCCATATAACATAGCTGGTCTCACAACCGTCCTATAGACCTTCCCTTTCACTCTTGCTGATACCTGTCTGTCACAAATTACTCCTGACAATATTCTCCACCCATTCCACCCTGCCTGTACTCTCTTTTTCACCTCTCTTCCACAATCCCTGTTACTCTGTACTGTTGATCCCAAGTATTTAAACTCATCCACCTTCCCCAACTCTACTCCTTGCATCCTCACCATTTCACTGACCTCCCTCTCATTTACACACATGTATTCTGTCTTGTTCCTACTGACCTTCATTCCTCTCATCTCTAGAGCATATTTCCACCTCTCCAGGGTCTCCTCAACCTGCTCCCTACTATCGCTACAGATCACAATGTCATTCGCAAACATCATAGTCCACGGGGACTCCTGTGTAATCTTGTCTGTCAACCTGTCCATCACCATTGCAAATAAGAAAGGCATCAGAGCCGATCCCTGATGTAAGCCCACCTCCAACTTGAATGCATCCGTCACTCCTACCGCAGACCTCACCATGGTCAAACTTCCCTCATACATATCCTGTACAACTCTTACATACTTCTCTGCCACTTGCGACTTTCTCATACGATACCACAACTCCTCTTGAGGCACCCTGTCATATACTTTCTCCAAGTCCACAAAGACGCAATGCAACTCCTTCTGGCCTTCTCTAAACTTCTCCATCAACATCCTCAGAGCAAACATTGCATCTGTGGTGCTCTTTCTTGGCATGAAACCACCTGCTGCTCACTAATCATCACCTCACTTCTTAACCTAGCTTCCACTACTCTTTCCCATAACTTCATGCTGTGGCTCATCAATTTTATTCCCCTGTAGTTACTACAGTCCTGCACATCCCCCTTATTCTTAAATATCAGCACCAGTACACTTCTTCTCCACTCCTCAAGCATCCTCTCACTTTCCAAGATTCCATTAAACAATCTGGTTAAAAACTCCACTGCCATCTCTCCTAAACACCTCCATGCTTCCACAGGTATGTCATCTGGACCAACGGCCTTTCCATTCTTCATCCTCTTCATAGCTGTCCTTACTTCCTCCTTGCTAATCCGTTGCACTTCCTGATTCACTATCTCCACATCATCCAACCTCTTCTCTCTCTCTCATTCTCTTCAATCATCAGCCTCCCAAAGTACTCTTTCCATCTGCTCGACACACTCTCCTCGCTTGTGAGTGCATTTCCATCTTTATCCTTTATCACCCTAACCTGCTGCACATCTTTTCCAACTTGGTCCCTCTGTCTAGCCAATCGGTACAGGTCCTTTTCTCCCTCCTTAGTGTCCAACCTCTCATACAACTCATCATACGCCTTTTCTTTAGCCTTCGCCACCTCTCTCTTCACCTTGTGCCTGATCTCCTTGTACTCTTGTCTACTTTCTGCATCTCTCTATCCCACTTCTTCTTTGCCATCCTCTTCCTCTGTATATTCTCTTGTATTTCATCATTCCACCACCAGGTTTCCTTTTCCTCCTTCCTCTTTCCAGATGTCACACCAAGCACCCTTCTTGCTGTCACCCTTACTACATCTGTTGTAGTTTCCCAGCTGTCTGGTAACTCTTCACTACCACCCACTGCCTGTCTCAACTCCTCCCTAAACTCAACCTTTCAGTCTTCCTTTTTCAACTTCCACCATTTGATACTTTGCTCTGCCCTCACTCTCTTCCTCTTCTTGATCTCCAACGTCATCCTACAGACCACCATCCTATGCTGCTTAACTACCCTTTCTCCTTCAGATTGACTCTTCTGTATAGGATGTAATCTGCCTATGTGCATCTTCCTCCACTCTTGTACGTCACCCTATGTTCCTCCCTCTTCTTAAAATACATATTCACCACAGCCATGTCCATCTTTTTGGCAAAATCCACTATCCTCTGACCTTCTTCATTCCTCTTCTTGATACCATACCTACCCATTATGACGCTATAGCCTCACCGTGACGCTGATACATTATAGCACGCATAGATACGGGGCAATATACCAGCAAGTTTACAATGGGAAACTTTTTTTTTTTTTTTTTTTTAACTTTTATAAGATTTTTGGTCTTACCATCAGGATAAGTTTTTTTTTCAGATGTTTCACCATATGTTTCGGGTACAAGTCTCGGGCGTAACATATCATTTTTACTGACCGGTGTTTTAAAGGTGGCGCAGACGCTAAACACAGTCACGGTGCCTGGGAAGGTCAAACGACAGCTATAGGAGGAGTCCAAGTTGTATTAGTAGTGTACGTGTACCGTAATATTTAAGTTTGTATATTAGTAACCTCGAGGTTGGGTATAAATGTTTTTGTTGTTTATTGTTTTATTATGTATTTGTTGTTGTCGGATATTTTGATTTGTGCTTGAAGTGTACGATTTCCCTGGCAGGTCTTAAATGGTATCTCCCTATGATTAGGTAAGCCGCTCTTGGTAATGAAAAAGACTTTATAAGTACAGTTGTGGCCGCAAGAGGGGGAACGATCGTTTGGAGAGAATTAAGAGGGGTTAGGTAGTGCGAGGCACACCAAACTAAATGGTGCCTGAGCTGTTGGTTGCTGTAAAGGAGTGTGTTAGGCTCCTGAGAACCAAAAATGACTCCTGAGATTTTTTTTTTGTGAGGAGTTGTACGTGTGACCTGGGCTGAAACAGAGTCCAGTTTTGTATTATTTTAAGGCTGCTGATGCCCTTGCATGGACTGGAATTGATTTTATATATATATATATATATATATATATATATATATATATATATATATATTGTGACGTCCCGTCGAATAAACACACTCAGGAGCCGCTTGTCCGGGGAAGTCTTCCAAAAATGCCAACTGGCTTTTTATTCAATCAGCCGCGATATAAACGGTGCCCTACAGCCGCCCGTTGTCTGGGTCACGGGGACACCTCCAAAATAACAAAGACTAATCACCTTCGTCCTATCTACCTCTCTTACTCTTCCCCCACAGTTACTTCCCTTCCTTACACCTTATACTGTTCTCCCGCCTCCAACTCCAACTTCTGGCCACACACACCTTTTTATCACGCCCCATTAATTAACCCATATCCCTGTCACTCATCTCTCTCTAGGGAGGTGCCCCAAGCCCTTACAAACAGGGTTCCCTCAAGACTCCACCCCCCAACACTGCTTCCCTTCCCTATAGTCCATGCAATGGCAAGACACGTCACAATATATATATATATATATATATATATATATATATATATATACACAGTCGACCCTTGATATACGACCGGCTTGACATGCGAACAGCTTGATTTACGACCAAAATTTTTATTTTGATTTACGACCAACATCTTGCGTTACGACCTGAATGCGGTCACGTGTATCCGCTTGCGCGATTGTAAACAAACAGAAACATTCCTATTAATGCGGCACTCATTCAATAAAATGTCAGGTTTGTAAACTCTCTTGGGACCTCCCTCAACTAGAAGACATGCCAAAGTCCAAACTCCGTATGGAAGACTGTTTATCTGTTGCTGGGGCAACAGCCGGCTTAAAGCTGTGCTGAGTCTCTCAGCCAAAGCAAACAGAAAAGATATCGATGGGTGATATGCATGTGATATCCCTGCCCGGCAATGGACAAGCAAACTTCCACAGTCGCGGCAATTGCGCTTCAGGACGCACTTCAGCATGTCGTTCCCATTGAGTGGTGGGGGGGGGGGGGGGGGGGGTCTCAGAAGAGTTCAGAAACAGTTCCTTGTATCATAGCAAGGAAATGCTGAGAAAAATTCTCGTCAGAATAACTTGTAGGCAGGAGGAGATTAAAATTAACGCAAAAGAAGCTATTGAAATGATTGCAAATGCCTGAGCGCAAGTTAAAGAAAGCCTTTAAAAAGCCTTCAGTTTCATTATCATCCTCCTCCCTTCCTGCAGCCCCAAAGATGTCAAATTAAATGGTGAGTACAGTATGAAATTGTTGTTTCTGGTAGGCTAGGCACTTTTTATTACTTTTTGGTTAGTACATTAGAAAAATTATGGTGTTTTGGTAAATTATGCAACATTATACAACCCCTTTTTTTTATTATGAAAAGGTTAAGTAAGTGTTGCTGTGGGCGGTTCGGAATGCATTATGGGTATTTCCATTATTTCTTATGGGAAAAATAGTCTTGACTTACAACCAACTTGAGTTACAACCAGCCCTCGCAAACGAATTGAGTTCGTAAGTCAAGGGTCCACTGTATATATATATATATATATAATATATATATATATATATATATTAGGGTAAGAGTCTCTTGTGTTTTCCAATTTCTATTTTTCGTTCCTTTTTTTTTTTCCTTCATAATTTGATTTTGTCTTGTCACAGGATTATTTATACATTTTGTGCATCCTTTTTACATCAACAACTGTTTTTTTTTTTTTCACTACTCTATCGTTGGAATAATAAAAAGACCTTTTGTTTTGAACATCCACCTGTCTCGTGCCTCTCTTATTACCCCCCTCAGTCCTGGTCAGTCCCAAACTACTAGCAGGCCATCTGTTTTAGTAGACAGCTTGTGACACCCATCACCTCCTCGTCTCCACTGTTCCCTTCACCAACATGTCCATTGAAATCCGCTCCAATCACCACTTTCTGTTCCTTGGGTACACTGTTCATCACTTCACCAACTCACTCCAGGAATAATTCTTTCTCATCCATTGCACACTCAACTGTCGGGGCATATGCACTAACAACATTCATCATCACACCTCCAATTTCCAGCTTCATAATCATTACTCTGCCACACAGTCTTTTTCACCCTCCAAAACACTTGACATGCTGTTCCTTCAGAATAACTCCTACCACATTTCTCCTCCCATCCACACCAATGATAGAAACAATTTGAATCCACCTGGCCTTACTCCCCTTCTATTTAGTCTCTTGCACGCACAATATATCAACCTTCCCTTCTCTCCATCATATCTGCTAACTCTCTCCCCCTTACCAGTCATACTGCCAACATTCAAAGTTCCTACCCTCAGTTCTACTCTAATGTTCTAATTTCCCTTTGGGGACAAATTAAGCTCTCTTATCCTAAAATAAAATGGTTCCCACAAGATAATAAAAGGAAACTCTTACTTTCCTGTATTCAAGCAGCAGTTTTGCTGATGCAGATGTGATTTCCCTTATGCCCCCTGCTCCAATGTCCTACACAAGTTTTTTTGCAGACCTCCACACCCTTTTGCTGATTTTTTTTCTTTCTTTTGTCAGGTTAGGCAATGCTCTAAAAATGTATGAGAATGTACAGTGAATACAATGCTTTTCCCTTTATTTTTATTCTTTTTTAACTACAACAGCTGAATTTGGTCAACTTTATAAATACCTTTGAGAAACTGGAAGCCCTGGATGAGGCCCCCAACATCTGTCCAAGAGAATTCAAATAGCCCAGTGTGCCATCTTGTAAACAAGAAATGACTAAGCTGAATAAAATACACCAGAAACAGCGTTCAGAAATGACAGGTGAGTGAGGAAACCATACCAGACCAAGGAAAAAAAGAGTGCATGAAGTAGATCTGTATCTTATTAAGCTTAAAGAAAAAGAAGACTCACCTTATTCATCCAGAATGCTTACCGGTCAGCAGGATTTCCACAATCCCGCTCGTCTGAGGCTCCAACTCGTAGATGTTGTTTCAGTAAAACCACGTGCTTTTTAAGTAAAGATTATTATCAAATAAATTGGAGGTGACCAAGGTCAACCACAAATTAGAACTTTTATGTGCCACAGTGCTTTACCCAGTGGTGTTATTGTCCCCCTGCAACATAAAGAAATGCAATACCTGGACTCACGAATGCTAATAAGAAGTGACTCAGTGTGATGCAATGTCAAAAAAACAAGACTGATATTTAGTTATCTACATCAGACATCTCCAAAAGCAAAATGACTTCCAGCTCATTTCAAGATGTCTCAAAATCAATTGCATCACGTCTGAAGAATCTTTCAATGAAGATACCCGAATGTGTTCTAATGGGCTGGGCTTTTATTTTCAGATATAAGAAAATTAGACAGGACTTGAAATTTCCCTTTTCTTTGCGTGTTGAATATGTAATGTTTGTGGTCACATATCTTAAATTGTGTGTTCTGCGGGTATCCTGTTCCAGGTTTCTGGTGTGTAATGCTTGTGTTTGCTATCAACAAAAATAGTTCTTTATTATTGTCTACTTAGAGAATAAATTTAATATTGACTTCAAATGTTAATACTCAAAAATGCAGCCCATAGCTTGGGTAAAAGACAAAATTATATTTTAAATGATCTCACCAAAAACGAAACCATTGTCACATATATACACTAGTGTTCGAAAGTATGGCGTCACCCAGAAATTCTCACATTTTTGAAACAAATTGAAACCTTTAATTATCAAAATACCATTTAAAATATAGCCAAGGCATTACTAGTGTTGATAGGTAGATATAGCTTTATTTGTCCCCAAGGGGGAAATTTCAACAATTCATTAATTGAAATTCCTCAGTTTGTTGGTGTGTCAGTGAGAGGATGTGCAGCTTTGTTCATAATGGAACTCGGGTTTTGTTTTCATTCTCTCCTTTGTTACAACCCCTCCAGGAGATTTGGAGTGTGTCCCATAACTATGACTATTAACCTGTTGCTTCAGTGGTCCTCTCTTGAAGTGATGTTACCAGCCCCAGCACACCACACACTGGCCATCACAGAGTTGTAGAAGATGTGAAGGATGATTATTACTCATATCAAAGGAACACAGTTTCCTAAAGAAAAAGCCTGCTCAGTCCTTTCATCTCTTGTTCCTCTGTGTTCTGAGACCAGTCCAACCTAATCATTGATGTGGACCCCCCAAGTACGTGAAGGAGTGAACCACCTTCACATCCACTCCCTGAATGGTGACAGACACAGAGGCTGTTTGGAGTGTGAAAGTCAATTAGCAGTTTTGCTGATGTTAAGATGCAGACAATTCTTTTTGCACCAAGAAACAAAGTTCTCCATCTGACTTGTCTCCTCTGTCTCAATCCCCTAATCAATACACGCCGTCAGGTCAGAATCATCAGAGATGTTCTGCAAGTGATATGGCCTGCTGTTATATTTTCTAGTCTGATGTATAACACACTGAAGACAACAGGAGACATGTCCCTTGCGGTGCTCCCCAGTGTTGCCCTCAACAGTCTTTGAGTGTCACAACAACCCCGTGGTCAGGTTGACAGTCTAGTCCAATCATCCAGGACCCCACAGGCAACATCCTACCTGCATATCTCTGAGTTAACCCCTTAACAGAGAAATCAAAAATCATAATCCTCATAGTGCTGCCAGCTTTGTTCCTGGTGGGAATAAGCCTTGTGGAGCAGGTAGACAAATCGTATACTCCACTCCAGTCTTTGTCCAAATAGGCAAACTGCAGTGGTCCAGGTGGTCTACCACAAGAGGACTCATATGACTCTATTAGCTAAATCTTTGTAATTGCATCAGCACCACTGACACCTGTTACTCTATTCACTTGTGTTGTAAGGTACTGGCAATGCTAAAGTTCAAGCTCTGGGTATCAAATATGGCCAAAACAAAACAGCTTTCTCATGAAAAAATGACAGTCTATACACAGTTTGCCAAGAAACTGAGGATTTCAAGGTGTCTATTACTGCCATGTGTGAAATAATACATTTCTTTTGTGAAGCCATTTCACAGATGCACTATATTTCACTCCTTGGAGCAAGACCAAATTTGCATCACTGTGAGATTTTTGAGCCAGTTAGGACTGTTTTCCTACTCTGAGACACTGGACATATATTCGGCCACTGGACTCTGACTTGGCCACTCCAGAGATATTAACATTGATTTTAAGCCATTCCTCTGTACCTTTGCCTTCTGGTAAGCTGTAGCTAAGATGTCCTTTTTGTTTTTTCTTTTTGCCACTCCCCCACAAACAGTGCAGATTTACGTATAAGCTATACCAAGCTATAGCTTAGGGCCCCCGCCTTCTTGGGGGCCCCCCAAAACAAATTGTCCCGAGTGAGCAATTGTCATATATACTTAAATATACTACAGCATTATTTGTCCCAATCAGGCCCGGCCTTAGGCATAGGCGAAGTAGGCCAACCGCCTAGGGCCCTGGCGTCCGGGGGGGCCCCGGATCGACTCCTTGGTCTAATTTTCACGCATTTCACAGAGCTTCCAGGGGGCCCCTGGACCCCCCCTTTCGCCTAGGGCCCCATAATACCTAAGACGGGCCTGCCCACAAAGCGGTGACAGATGAAGCAGCTGAGCTACCGTTGTCTAGCACAGTCTTGACAATCTAAGCCACTGTAGCTTGCTACTCAATTCTCAGAGGTCTCTTGGTGGCTTCCCTCACTTGAACTTCTTCTTCCCATGTTTGAACATCAAGCAAGAACAGAACATGGACCTGTTCTCAATATAAACTTTGAATATATTTTGGATGTTGCTGTATATTAGTTGTTGCATTTGCTACTTCTTGAATGTTTTCCATGACTACCTGTATATATCTGACCAGGTCTCAATGCAATTTTAAAAACAGGATATTAGTGAATAGCACTTTTATATGAAAAAGGAGTTATCCACTCATTTTATGAACCCACTTCCAGAATGTGATTAAGGGTGCAAAGCAAACACCGCTCCTGGTGGGGAGGTTAATCTGTTATCCTGTATTCCCAAGGACACACTCCCACTGGGTTAAATTGTTTTAATCTTTGAGTTCCACACAAGAACATACAAACTAAATACAGTAATTAAACTGAAACTGGGATTTCAAACAAAGAGAGACAGCCTGACCTGGTTTGCAAAAGAAAACCCAGGTCAGATAGAGTTCTTCTTTAGTTTGCCATTTCTTCATAATAATAACTTCTCACAGCCTAAGCTCCATGTCCCCATCACATTGTCAAGGGTACTCTTAAGATTTAATCCTGTGGATGTTTCAAACAGTCTGAGCGCAGAGAGGTGTTTGTGGGGTACACTTTGAATTCTATTGATGTTGTAGTAGAAGACAGAGGTGGACTGACTTGCTGAATGGGATGGTGGACCTTTACTTGGGCCGAAAGCCCGTAAAATCGAATGATGGATGCCCTACCTGGGACGGCTGGTGTTCCATTTGCTGGGTGGGAAAGTGAAATTGAAGGACAAGAGGAGACCATCTATCAGGACTATACACTTCCCTATTGCACTAGATGGCAGCATCCCCTTCGCTGGATTGTCACTGCACATGCCCATGAGCAACTTGGGGATTGCAGTCCTGTTGAACAGCCTTGCTGAGTGCATGGGGGTGATGCCAGTGAAGGTGCCAAGAATAAATGTTCCTAATTTCAGCGTCTTTCACCTGACCCACTGACCAGAAGTGCTTCTTCCATACAATATCATGCTGCTTCACATCATTCAGTCAGTCAGAGTCGAAAGAGGAGGACAACAAAGCTTACTTGGGAAAGGAGAGCAGAAGGACATTGTATTGGTTATTGTAGAAGGAAGAAGCCGGTTTAAAGGCATTTTCTGTAAAATAAATACCTCCCAATATTCATGTCTCTGCTGACTCTTCCAATGAAGTCAGCAGATGGATTGGGAGGGCATGGGAGGTCATGAGGTCGCTGGAAAAGGGTGTGTGGTGCTCCCAATATCTATGCAAAAGGATGAAGGTCCAAGTCTTTAGAGTCCTGGTGCTTCCTGTCTTGCTATATGGTTGCGAGACATGGATGCTATCCAGTGACCTGAGACGAAGACTGGACTCCTTTGGTACTGTGTCTCTCCGGAAAATCCTTGGGTACTGTTGGTTTGATTTTGTGTCCCGAATGAGCGGTTTGCTCATGGAGTCTGGAATGAGGCACATTACCTGCATTGTGAGGGAGCGTCAGTTACGGGCACTACGGCCATGTGGCACATTTCCCTGAGTGTGATTCGGCTTGTAAGATCCTGAATGTTGGGGACCCAAGTGGCTGGCCCAGGCCAAGGGGTCATCCATGTAACACCTGGCTGCGGCAGATAGAGGGTCAGTTCCAGAGGGTGGGACTGACCGCATGTCTGCCTGGGGGGTTGCAAACCGGGATCCCAAGTTGTTTCATAGTGTAGTGGGTGCAGCAACACACTGTACCAGTGCATGCTTCACAACATGACTTGACTTGAAGCTCCCATGATTATAGTTTTTTTTAAAACAATTTCTGATTGACAGACAAATTATTGATAATACATTTGCAAATGGTCCATATTAGAGCCATATCTTCTGTACTGAAATAACAGGACTATCCAGGTGTCAAAGTCATGTCTTTTAGGCTGCACATTTCAGGATAACCTCTTCCTTAGGCCAGACATTCCAAGTTGCTGTAAACCAGGCACAATTTACACCCACAGAATTAGAATTCTACTACTCGACATATAATACTTACTTACATTAAACTCACAACACCACATCTCTCAGATTCCTCAAGCTGATTCCTTTTCACACAACACTACTTATGTATATCTTACTGGGGCTCTTAATCAATGAGCAATTCATCAAGTGACATCACTTGACCTGACATTTTACATCTTCTTTTAGATCTTTAACTTTCTAAATCTTAATTGACCTTTGCCAATGATTTATAACATACAAGTTACTAACAAAATACAAGAACCAATTTGAAGAATTTGATAAGCAAGACCTTAAACTGGTCAACCGATTCTGAATATCTCGGCTCCTGAAACACTAAAACAAATGAGGATGTTATTATGTGCAAGGCAGAGGTTATGCAGAGAACATTTTGATGTACAGCTCAGAGGGACTGAACACCAACAAGGACTCTTGAAGCCAAGCCAGACTGCTGTTACACCTGCTTTATGCGTCATACTCTAAATATTCATTGAAACCAGCACATAGCAAGTGCAGAGTTGTATGGCAACATCCCAAGAAAAAGCACTCAGAAAGACGCTGTCTGCATTTCACTGGTTGCTGCCTAAGAAGCTGAAGTGAGACAAACTCCATGGTGTTGTTCTGCAGAGCTATGCATGGCTCAAGAGATTGAGGGCGGACCACACTTGACCTATCTAGACTGCTCACGATGAACACTAATCTTGAAAAAGGTTTTCAGTTGCAATTAACAGAATATTTAAAACAATGTAGACAGTCAGAAAGGCTGACTTGGTAATTAAAATATTCTAACATGAGTTGATATTGAACAGAGATAAATATATGCTTTGAAAAGTCAGTCAGTTAGTCATTCTCCCAACCCACTATATCCTAACACAGGGTCACGGGGGTCTGCTGGAGCCAATCCCAGGCAGCACAAGGCAACAAGACAGGAACAAATCCCAGGCAGGGTGCACACACCCACACACTAGGAACAATTTAGACTCGCCAGTGCACCTAACCTGCATGTCTTTGGACTGTGGGAGGAAACCCACGCAGACACTGGGAGAACATGCAAACTCCATGCACCACCATGCCACCCTTTTTGAAAAGTTGTTTATTTATTTGCTATGATTGCAAAAACTAAAATCTTCCGTCCAATGTCGTTTTACTCAGTGGAAAGATGAGCTGTTTTATAAGTCTAGATATAATTTAAAAGATTACATATTTTACCTGTAAGGTTGATTAGTGACTCTATAGTAGTTAAAGGTACAGGTTAATTTTATATGTATTCCAGTAATGTGAATAAAACCTCTGACTTAACAGATAAAGAAAGAAATCACTGTTTGTAAAGGCTATCTATCTCAGAGATACTTCTTAAAAGAGGGGGAAACATTGGATTTATGGGTTCATTCAGCAGCAATTAATCATATAAAATTACACAGGCAGACAGCTGTGGCTACCGATGTTTACTCTTGGCCTCCAACACTAAATGCTCCCTTGGAAAAGCTGTTCCCCTGTGCCTGTTTGCCTCAGCGCAATTCTTTCCCAATTACTTCCAGCTGTGAAATATTCTTAGGTTGTCTTGTGTGTGCAGGACGTTGAAGAGCTACCCACAGATTCAAGCTGGGGAAGTGCGAGGGCCATTCCAAACTTTCAACTTGTGCTTCATGACCTACGTCATAGGAGATTCTGAAGTGTGTTTTGGATCATTGTCTTGTTGTAGAAGCCATCCTTTTTAGCCTCCAGTTCCCTGACTGACTATCTGATATTCTCACTGAGGAGTTGTTGATGTTTAGTAGAATTCATTCTCCCCTGCCCTCACACAATGTTTCCTGTGCCAA
The DNA here is from genome assembly GCF_900747795.2 of Erpetoichthys calabaricus. Classification (NCBI taxonomy): domain Eukaryota; kingdom Metazoa; phylum Chordata; class Cladistia; order Polypteriformes; family Polypteridae; genus Erpetoichthys; species Erpetoichthys calabaricus. Next base: position 15,279,375 of record NC_041402.2, on the reverse strand, counting down.
TAGCTGCCACACACCCCCAAAGCAACACTTAGCAGGTATTATATGTTTTAAAAGCTGCTCTTTTTTTTCTCCAAACCTTTTGTGTTCATTGCTAAGAGTTGATTTTAACTCTATCTATCCACAGTACTTGGTTCCAAAATGCCATGTCATTTGAGATGTTGTTTTGCAAACTTAAGATGGTTGTTTTTTGTGACGGTTCTCCTCTGGTGCTCTTCCATGAAGGCAATGGGACCACCACTCCTTTCTTATCTACATCTGCCTGCAGGTTCCTTGTGGTCATATGTGGGTTTTGCATTACCTTGCTACTGTTCTGTCAGTTTACTTGGTCTTCCAGATCTTGTCTTGACTTCTATGATTTCCCTTGACTGCTATTTCTTATTGACATTTCAGACAGTGAAATTTGCTACCTGGACACCCTTTGCATCAATTAGTTTAATTTAAAGATTCCTAGTCATTTGGCTTAGAAAAGCCAATGGTTGTTCAGTGTTGCACAATATTTGTAAAAGCCAATGAACTTACAAGGTTCTGGAGTTGTCATCAGCTGACATTTCCTAATGACAGTTCTTGACCACACTAACGATCCAATGAGTTCTGAGACCTTACAACTGAAAGGGGCGCAAAACATTTGAAATGATGACATATTTACTCTTTTGTTTTAATTTATTTATGTTTTCTATTTTTTTCAGTTAATCAAATAAAGTGTAACAGTACATTGACATTTTCACTAAATGACACTGTTTTACTTTGTTTGTCAGAGTCGTATTTATTACTTTTTATTTCAAATGTCTGCGGTGGGTTGGCACCCCTTGCCCAGGATTGTTTCCTGCCTTGTGCCCTGTGTGGGCTGGGATTGGCTCCAGCAGACCCCCATGACCCTGTGTTCGGATTCAGCGGGTTGGAAAATGGATGGATGGATATTTCAAATGTAAAAAAAATACATTATTTGGGCACGGGTGTCAAAACCTTTGCTTGTGATGTAAGACTTCATCTATAAAACATTATTAGTCTTATTTAAGGAGTCTGTTCACAATGGAGAAGTACCTGAGGACTGGGAAGTTGCAAATGTAACAAAATGGACCCTGCTAATTACAGACCAATAAGTCTGTCCTACCACGCAAAATTATGGAAACTACTAGGGGGTTAACCACTGCTCGCTTCGCTTGCCAGTACAAACGCCAGCCAATTCACATCTCTGCCACTCACGTTGTGAAGAGGGGACCTGAATGCCCCCAAGGAGACACGGTCGCTCCTCCGAACCCCCTCTTAAACGGTGATACAATGGGAAACAAATACAGCTGGTTTTTTTTAACTCCTCTTTGCTCGACTCGGCTGCTGCCTTGCTGGTGCTGCCGTGCCGCAAGATCTGCATCTCACGCGGCACTTCGAACATTTAAAGGCATGTACAGCAGCGTCTCTTATTTCCAGCCCGGCTGTGGTTAAATCTCTTTCCACAAAGTCTCGTCTCGCAGGACAGAGTTCTTGATATTTTTTAGTTTATAATTTAAAAACAGAGTAAGAATCCGAAAATCTAACAACATCATATTAAAGTTCAATAAAAGATCTTTATATAGACAACATCTTTGCATCCTATGAACAATTACATTCCAAATTTAACTTTCCAGCAACACATTTCTCTCACTATCTTCAAATTAGAACTTTGTTAAACAGAACCTGCCCGATTTTCATCATTTCGCACCTTCTTCTATGCTGGAAAAAATATTGCTCAGTTTCGAAGATTTTACAGTCCCTCCATTTCAAAGATCCAAGAGGACAATGGGAAAAGAATATCTCACTCAACATATCAGAAAAGGAGTGGAAGGTAGCAATGCAGAGAATTCACTCGAGCTCCATATGTGCAAAGCATACAATTATTCAACTCAAAACTATACATCAAGCACATCTGTCTCATTTAAAACTGTCCGAAATGTTTCCAGGGCAAGATCCAACCTGCAAACGTTGCAATCAAGTTCCAGCCTCACTGGGTCAAATCATTCTAGACAAAAATATTTAAATGCCTCTCAGACAGCCTTGGTGTCACAATCCCCCCTAACCCATTAACAGCTGTGTTTAGTGTTCTTCCAGATGGGCTTAAAGTGGAGAAGAACAAACAAACTGTGATTGCCGTCACTACACTATTGGCAAGCAGACTTATTTTGCTAAACTGGAAGAATCCGAACTCTCTTCTTTTAAGTCAGTGGGAAACTGATGTTGTATACTATTTGAATTGGAAAAAATCAAACACTCAGTTAGAGGATCTGTACAGAACTTTTTCAAAACCTGGCAGGATCTAATCAATAATATTTTAGAATAAGCTCTTAAAGCACTGAGGAAGTAGATTCTCTTCCCATTTCTTTTTCTTCTCCATTTATCTTTATCCGCCTATTGAACTCATCAATTTATTTATTTTTACTAGCTTTAAGTTTTACTCCGTTGGCTATGCTCTCTTTCTCAGGGGTGGAGGTTGATTTGTTTTTCAATCCTATTTTTGTAAAAATTGATCTATTTTTATGGAATGATGACAATACAAGGGGCGGCACGGTGGCGCAGTGGGTAGCGCTGCTGCCTCGCAGTTGGGAGACCTGGGGACCCGGGTTCGCTTCCCGGGTCCTCCCTGCGTGGAGTTTGCATGTTCTCCCCGTGTCTGCGTGGGTTTCCTCCGGGTGCTCCGGTTTCCTCCCACAGTCCAAAGACATGCAGGTTAGGTGGATTGGCAATTCTAAATTGGCCCTAGTGTGTGCTTGGTGTATGGGTGTGTTTGTGTGTGTCCTGCAGTGGGGTTGGCACCCTGCCCAGGATTGGTTCCCTGCCCTGTGTTGGCTGGGATTGGCTCCAGCAGACCCCCGTGGACCCTGTGTTCGGATTCAGCGGGTTGGATAATGGATGGATGGATGGATGACAATAAAATTTAAAGTTAGATAAATTCTGAAAAGAATGATACCAAACATGTATACAGTATGTAGGTTTTAAAATAAGCCAGATTTAAAGCATGACAAAAACATGAAATAAAAACATAAACATAAAATTGTTGCACATAATTGTTGCACTTTTAGGCTTTTATATATAGAGAGAGTAGATTGGTACTTTTCTAATTTATTGTTTATTATCTACTCTATACTGTATATATAAAATCCTAAGCCTAAAAGTCGAGACTTTGTGCCAAGAGTTTTAACCACACCCGGGGCTAGAAATAAAAGACAAGACAAGCAACAAGCCAGCAGCTGATCGAGCAAAGAAGAGGTAAAAAAAATTTGTTTCCCTGCAGCAATTTGTTTCCCATTGTATCACCATTTAAGAGGGGGTTTCAGAGGAGCGACTGCGCCTCTTGGGGTGCGTTCAGCCCCCCTCTTCACAACACAAGCGACAGACACCAAGTGGCTGGCGCGTAGTGCAGGCCGTGGGGAGTTGGTGAGCAAAGTGAGCAGGGGGTGAACCCCCTAGTATGGAAATTGCATACTAAATAACAGCCAGCAGCAGGGGTGGAAGTAACAAATTTCAACTACTCACGTTACTGTAATTAAGCAGTTTTTTCGGGTACTTATACTTTTATGAGTATATTTTTAAATCTGTAATTTTACTTGTACTTAAGTACGAATTAAACAAGGAATTTACTTCACTACTATTAAAATGACAATTCATTCCTGAGTACAGTAACAATTTGAATTAATATTCAAACTTTTGACCAGCATTTCGCTAGCCAATAAAAGTATCCGATGGCAAACGGACCAATGACCCCCTGATATTTGAATTGGAAAGAAGCGCCCGCCCCCACTGAAGCAGGTTTTGATCATAATCGCACAGTGAAGGAGCTTGGAGTAATTTAAGGACTGAAGGTTTGGAGAAACAAACTTCATGGAGGACAGCAACATTCAAAGCAGTGAGAATGACCAAGAAATACCGGAGGATGAGTGCCCCTGGCCGCACCTGGAGGAGCTGTTCACGTACAGAGGGAGGAAAGGAGACAGCGTGCTAATGCAGTGCAAACTTTGTTTGCCATCTGCGCTGATTTTGGCATACAAGACTTCAGCCTCTAATCTCAAAAAACACATTATGGTAAGAAAACTTACAGTGATATTTTTTGTGATACTGTTTTCATTTTTTAAGACAGTATGTCTAAGGTAACTAGCTTGGGCTAGATCTACTTGAAGCCAACAAATGTCATCCGTTAGCCTACAATTCAAGTAGGCTATCACTGAGCTATCTAACCTATGTACGCGCTCGCTCGCACCGCATGCATAATTTATATTAAAATATACTATCACAAAATATTAGGGGAACGACTTTCATTACCTTAGGGTTATCTCAGTACCATCAGTCACTTAACCCTCAAAGAGCCACTGGGGCGGCAACACAGTCAGCCACATATAGAGGCTGTAGCAGGCTCAGTTTTAAAGCTAAAAAAAGATACTTGTATCACATAAAAACCATAAGAATAAAGGTGTCAGCAGATATCGGCTATGCACCCATGATAGTTAGAGCTAAAATTTAGTGATGCCCTTAATCTCGGGCATTAAGGTATCAGAATGAAAATGGCTTGTGGTGCTACCCAAGTCTCAGCTTTAAAGACATGCCCACATAATACTAATCCCACGCAATTTGGGGCAAAGAAAAAAAACACATTTTTTGCATGCAGCATTTATATAAAATTTGCCTCTTATTTTTGAATATTCCTGCACACTGGGGCCAAATATACAGTATTTGACAGTACTGGTAATGCATAAATGGGTATAACTAGAGAAATTTGATTTTCCCTCCTTCCCTAAAATATAAATATAGATGTATGGTTGGTTTCTAATGATTAAACAGATTTACCACACTTCATTCTAAACAATCAAAGTTTAGCTTAAATAATTACTCTAGGTGAATGATTTTTTAAAATATTTTTTCTTTAGTGTTAAAAGTAGTAATGTGAGGAAGTGATGTTTAGAGTCTGACTGATATATAGTTTGGCTGATATAATTTATATTTTCCTTTGTATAATTTCTCTGTGATCTTTCCAGAGGAAACATCCATCAAAAATTGATCAATACCATGATATCTTCGTGACATCAGCTAGTCGTCAACAGAAGACCACAGCCACACCAAACAAGCTCTCAGCAAGTAAGCAAGCCAAGTTACCAGATGTTTGCTTACAGCTGCCAACATCACATGTCCCTCAAGCAACTGTTGACAAGCTTATCATTAATTTCACATGTGAATTTCTACAGCCATTTGCAGTAGTTGAACAGCCAGCTTTCAAAGAATTAATTACCACATTGCAACCTCAAGCCAAAGTCATCTCCAGGTCCACCGTTAGTACCAGAATCTGTGACGCTGCTGATGACATGAAGACAACTATAATTGCAGAATTGGGTAAAGCCAAATTTGTTGCAACCACCACCGATTGTTGGTCAGCTCATCAGAAAAGTTACCTTGGTGTCACTTGCCACTAGATAGAGGAAGAGGAAAGAAGATCTGCAGCACTAGCGTGCAAAAGATTGAGAGGGTCCCACACATTTGACATGATTGCTAGTGCTCTTGATGATGTCCATTGCCAATACAATGATTACAGACAAAGTTATAAGGACGACAACTGATAGTGGATCCAACTTTATCAAAGCTTTCCATGTGTTTGGGGCACAGAATGATGCAGAGGTAGATGAAGATGAAGCAGACTTGGATGCTCTTGATGTGAGTGACCATATTGAATATCATGATACAAGTGTAATCCTTGATGAAGACTCTGGTATGGAATATCAACTACCTCCACATCAACAATGTGCATGTCATCTGTTAAATCTTGTGGCAACAGCAGATGTAGCTCTTGCAGAGTGCATGAATGACACCTACAAAAGGCTTTTCCATGCAGCCTCTGCAAAATGCCAGGGCATTTGGAACAAAACTAGGCGATCTCATTTGGCTAGTGAAGTGGTAGAGGACAAGTGTCGGTGGAATTAAACCTATCTTGCCATTGAAAGAATAATACGCATCATTGACAAGAAGGGGGAAGATGCATGAGGAGTGTATGTGACGAATTCAAGGTGAAAATGTGAGTAATATTAAATACCATGTATGCAGTCTCTCCCTATTAAAGTCATGATTGGCTTAGTTGTTTATGTTATACACATTTTATCTTCCAGGTTGAGTCCTGCAGAAGTTGCATTCCTCCGGGAGTACTGTATCACCATGAAGCCACTAGTAAAAGCTTCAAACATTCTCCAGTCAGAGTCCAGCGCCTACATGGGATGGCTGCTGCCAGTAATCCACCATCTTCTATCAAAACTGAACAGGCTGGAGACATCAAGCAAGACCTGCATGCCATTCATCAAAGCCCTGCAAAATGGCCTGCAGAAGCGTTTTGGACAGATGATGGAGGATCCAGACTTGGCTGCTGCCGCAGTCCTTTGACCCAAGTTCAAGACCTCCTGGACTGACAGAGCAGATGTCATAGAGGCTGGTAAGTTCAAATGTATATATTTGCATGTTGCTATGGCTGCACACTGGTATAAGTGTGTATATGTTGTTATGTCTCAGTCATGACAAGATTAAAGGTTGTTACTGAGTTCCTCAAAATATTAAAGTATCATTTGTTGTGATTTGTCTAATTTTAACTGTGGATATTTAAAAATAGTCACATAAATTAAAGTAATTGTGTTCCAATTATAGCCTTGACATACCTGAAACAACATCTTGAAACCACGGAGCATGAGAGTGAGCATCAGCAAAGAGAGTCATCTGATGACGATGATTTCTTCTCCAGACCACTCTCCAGAATGTTGCAAAGTCCCGTTGAGCTTGATGGTTACCTTGCATGTGCATTGGACAGCATGGAGCTGCTTCACTCCTTCCCAGCCATCAAGAAGCTGTCTGTTAAGCTAAACACAGCTCTGCCTGCATCAGCTGCATGCGAACGGCTTTTTAGCTGTGCTGGTCTACTATTCACATCCAAGCGAAGCCGGATAGACTCTGTGAACTTTGATAATCAACTTTTGCTGAAACTTAACAAAAGGTTCAGAAAATGAACTGTCCAAAACATGTTTGTTATGTCCAAGGCTTTAAGGCCCTTGCCCATCTGTTTGTTTGCAGTGCTCTAGTAAAAGTTCATACTACAGGCAAAACTCCTGTTTAATCTTTATTTGTTTAGAACACAAATTTCTTGAATTTGATCCATTCATATACTTCATCAGTAATGTAGAAATATTTGTAGTAGCTGTTATCTACATGGTTCTCCGATTTGATTCAGTGGTTTTTGATAATTCATTAAATATCAACGGCTAAAAAGTAACTAGTAGTTTGAGTAGTTTTTGAGAAGAGTACTTTGTACTTTTACTTAAGTACTTTTTTAACACTAGTGCTTTTACTTGTAATTGAGTATTATTTCAGCAATGTAACAGTATCTGTACTTAAGTACAAATTTTCAGTACTCTTTCCACCACTGGCCAGCAGACATTATGAGAGAAAGATCTTTAAAAAAACAATCTTTTACATTGTTTGAGGAGGCTGCTGTGGTAGTTGTCAAAAGCAAAGCATACGACAGAATTTACTATGAGACTTTCATAAAGCCTTAGTTAAAGTCCAACACTGAAGGAATATTCTGAAAAGAGTAGCTATAGGCATCAAGAGGTTACCTAAAAAACTGGAGCTCAAATTTGTTCTCTGGCAGGAGATCAAGAGTACAGATTAGAGGAGAATGTGGTATTCATTGGACTCCCTCTGGGGTCTGTCCTTGAACCAGCACCTTTTCTGACTTATAGTAATGGCACTGATTTTGATATAATTGCTAAATTTGTGAATTCTGCAGATGATACTAAAATTGAAGCAATTGTAGTCACTGAAGAGGCACCAGAAACAATTCAAAAAGACCTGGACAGGCTTCAGAACTGGGTGAATACTTTGAAAATGCAGTTTAATGTAAAACAGTACAAAGTGCTACATGTGGGCAAAAGGAACATCAATTATAAATATTACAGGAAGCCACCTCTGGAAAGGATTTAGGGGTTCATGTTGATACATTTTCATTATCTAAGCAATGTGCAGAAGCTATTAAATACAAATAAAATGTTAGGTTAAATCAAGGGATGTTATGCTTAGACTTTATAACACACTAGTGAGACCACATCTGGAGTAATGCTTGCAGTTGTGGTCACCATGCTACAAGAATGACATAGCAGCACTTAAAGCTTTGTAGAGAAGAGCAATCGATTGAATCCCAGGACATAAGGAAATGTCATACTGAGACAGACTCAGAGAATTAAATCTGTTTAGTCTTAAGCTGAGGAGACTGTGTGGAGACCTAATCTAGGTCTTCAAAATCCTCAAAGACAATGATAAAGTGGATCCAGTAGAATTCTTTCAACTGAAGGATGAATCACGTACTCAAGGACACCAGTGGAAGTTAAGGGGAAGTGTATTTAGGACTAAAGCCAGGAAACACTTCTTTATGCAAAGAGTTGTGGGAGCCTGGAATAAACTACCATACCATGGAGTTGAAGCAGAAACCTTGACAACCTTTAAGATGACATATTTAGAACAGCTTGGCTATCAGATAAACAAATGAACTTGATGGACTGAATGGTCTCCTCTTGTTTGTGAAATTTCTTATGTTCTTATTATGCCAGTATATTAAGTCTTCAGTATTTCGCTACAGAACGCACAGTCTTTTCAGTGTAATGACAACTACCAGGTTATTAATCTGTCTATTAATATCAATATTAAAGATGAATGTTATTTATAAATGTGTCCCTTCCAAGTCCACGGCACTCGTGGCTTTACCATACAGACCGCTGTTCATATGGATCCAAACCAAAATGTCTGTGTCACATGACATAAGACAAGAATTGAGTGGTGCAAAACAGCACATACCGCATGTTTCTAGAATACAGTGGATTCTGAAAGTATTCAGATCCCTTTACTTTTCTTCACATGTAGCAGGCTTATGTTAAAATTGTTTAAATTATTTTCCCCCCATCAAACAACATTCAGGAAAGCCAGAATGACAAAGTTAAAACAGGACTCTTGAAAGTTTTCCAAATTTATTGAAAATAAACAACTGAAATATCACCTGAGACAAACTATTTTGACACTTTGCTATGACACTTGAGACATCTTGTTTGGAGTCCACCTGTCGTCAATTCAATTGATTTCACATGATTAGGAAAGGCATGCACCTCTCTCTAGAACGTGCCATGGTTAAGCAAAAACCGAACCATGCGGATGAAGGAATTGCCTGCATAGTTCAGAGATGGGATTATGTCAAGGCATAGATCTGGGAAAGGCTACAAAATTGTTTTGCAGCATTGAAGATTCCCAAGAGTATTCCAACCTCCATAATTTTTAAATGGGAGAGGTTTAGAACAACCACCACTCATCCTTCAGATGACCACCTGGCTGAACTGAACCACTGTGGGAGAAGAGCCATGGTAAGACAAGTGACCAAAAACCCAATGGTCACTCTGAGCTCCACAGAACCTTTGTAAAGATGGGCAAAACTTCCCAAAGGACAACCATCACTGTAACAGTCCAGTGATCTTGGACTTTATCACATAGTGGCCAAGCAGAAGTCTCTCCTCAGTAAAAGTCACATGGAAGGTCACTTGGAGTTTACAAAAAGGCACCTGAAGGACTTGAGACTGCAAGAAACAAATTTCTCTGGTCTGATGAAACCGACATTAGTATCATGTCTTGAGGAAACCAGGCACCACTCATCACCTATGCAATTCCAGTCTAACAGTGAAGCATGGTGATGGAAATAGGGCTGGAGACTGGGAGACTAAACAGATTTGAAGGAAAGCTAAATGGAGCAACATACAGAAATCTCTTTAATGAAAACCTGCTCTATAATCCTCTGGACCTCCGAATGGGCAGAATGCTCACTTTTCAACAGGACGATGACCCAATGCATAAAGCAAAAGCAACACAGTAGTAACATAGGAACAACTATGGGAATGCACTTAAACCAAAGCAAACATCTGTGAAGAGACAAGAAAATAGCTGTCTGGCTGTCTCCAGTGAGACAGAGCTTTAGGGGATCTGCAGAAAAGAATGGCAGAAAATCCTCAAATCCTGATATATGAACCTTTTCACATCAGTTCCAAGAAGACTCCAGGCCATAATCGCTTCCAAGGGGGATTTATTTTAGTATGGAGTTAAAGGCCTAAATACTTATGTCAATGTGATATTTCAGTTTTAATTTTTAATACATTTTAAAAAAATCATAAAATCCTGTTTTTGAATTGGTATTCTTCAGTATTCAGTGTTGCTTGATTTGGGAAAAAATTAATCTAAATGATTTTAGCCCAAGTCTGCAACATAACAAAATGTGAAAAAAGTGAAGAAGTCAGAGTACTTTCTGAATCCATTATAGAAAAAGGATAATTGATAGAGTGAGGTGACCATTACCAACAACCCAAATACACACATTAAGTTTAATTAAATATGAAGACACCTGTTAGAACAAAGAGTAGCAGTCAACAGAAAAAAACAGAAAAGGACAAGCAAAAAAAAAAAAAATCTATCTGTCAAAGAAACGCTGAATTGTACGTCACTCTTATGACAAATTTAGAAGTGCAGGTTTTACTGAGAGGCTGAACTAGAATGGGACGTCTTTTCATTTGTTTTGATGCAGAAAACAAAGTGCTCTGAATACTAATGAGGGAAGTTTCCATATTGAAATCAGTTTTGCTTTGGTGCTCATGTGGGTGGGGATGTAGAGAAGAATTTGACAGCAAAAATAATTGAATTTTCCATGTGACTGAAAATGAAGATTTAAACAAAAGAAAAAAAAATAACATTCTGAAGTTAAATTTTCCAGGTTTGTTGCCAAGAAATAGAGAAGTTATTTGAAACAATGAACTTTTCAAGCATATGCTCACATAGTCTGACCCGAACAAGCAGTACTGAAAATCCAAAGGTGCGTGGCAGTATTTTCTTGACTGGTTTTCTCTTCATCTCTTACTATTTTAGTGCAGAGGTAGAAGAAATCAGTCAGCCAGTACAATTTACAGTGTTTCAGACTCTGGTGTTCTTTTGATGGGAGAAAATACCTTTTAGATTTGCAAGCCTTGCCACCAGTGTAGCAGCATCAAGCTTGGTGACTACAAACATGTTACAGTAATCCCTCCTCCATCGCGGGGGTTGCGTTCCAGAGCCACCCGCGAAATAAGAAAATACGCGAAGTAGAAACCATATGTTTATATGGTTATTTTTATATTGTCATGCTTGGGTCACAGATTTGCGCAGAAACACAGGAGGTTGTAGAGAGACAGGAACGTTATTCAAACACTGCAAACAAACATTTGTCTCTTTTTCAAAAGTTTAAACTGTGCTCCATGACAAGACAGAGATGACAGTTCTGTCTCACAATTAAAAGAATGCAAACATATCTTCCTCTTCAAAGGAGTGCGTGTCAGGAGCACAGAATGTCACATAGATAGAGAAAACAATCTCTAGCAAACAAATCAATAGGGCTGTTTGGCTTTTAAGTATGCGAAGCACCGCCGGTACAAAGCTGTTGAAGGCAGCAGCTCACACCCCCTCCGTCAGGAGCTGGGAGAGAGAGAGAGAGAGAGCAAAAACAAACAGTCAAAAATCAATACGTGCCCTTTGAGCTTTTAAGTATGCGAAGCACCGTGCAGCATGTCGCTTCACGAAGCAGCTGCACACAGAAGGTAGCAACGTGAAGATAATCTTTCAGCATTTTTAGACGAGCGTCCGTATCGTCTAGGTGTGCGAACAGCCCCCCTGCTCAATCCCCCTACGTCAGGATCATAGAAAGTCAGCGCAAGAGAGAGAGAGAGAAAAGTAAGTTGGGTAGCTTCTCAGCCATCTGCCAATAGCGTCCCTTGTATGAAATCAACTGGGCAAACCAACTGAGGAAGCATGTACCAGAAATTAAAAGACCCATTGTCCTCAGAAATCCGCGAACCAGCAAAAAATCCGCGATATATATTTAAATATGCTTACATATAAAATCCGTGATAGAGTGAAGCCGCGAAAGGCGAAGCGCGATATAGCGAGGGATCACTGTATGTGACTGGAGGGCAAGAAAAACCTAAAGGTTTACAATGAGATGATTGGATATGGCATACAAAAAGGCCAACAGGAAATCCAGTTTATTAACTGATTATTTTAATGGTTTACACTGGAGCTGGTAGAAGAGGTTTGGAAAAAATTACAATAAAGCACAATCTCATTTAGCCATCACATGACAACAGGAGCAAGGTGGTGTTGAGATTTTTTTTTGATTCCACATTTTTTTTTATTCATCAGTCAAGATTCATTGTAGGTTTGAACCACACAGAATTTTATGAGATGACCATTTCATCCATGTGGTGGCTCTAGAAAGAATTTGCTTTTGTTGAATGTTCTGTACCCCCATCACCATTTTTTTGGTGCCGCCATTTTGTACCTTGGTTGCCATTATGCTATGGTTCATTGCTAAGGACATGGTCCACAAAAGTCACACTTGTGATGTTACAGATGCAACAATTTTAAACCGGCATCACATGTCTCTTAGCATCTGAAATTAAAAAAAAAAAAAACTAAAGCAGGTTACAAGGTTTTGCTTGCCTTTATTGGTGTCAGACATGCATATGGAGGGAAAGTGTTAATGGCTCCAAACCAGAAACTATAACGATGACAATTTATGATGATGCATGTGCACCAAGCTTTTTTCCAGCCCAGGCTCAGGCAAACTGTGACACAAATTCCAGTAATCCAGGGCACCCTCCCTTTCTATTTCTGACTCCGTATAACCAGTGTGAAACATGGAAAGGGATGCTCATTCTAAATTACTGCAACTGCTAGGGCAAAGTTAGCCTGCAGAAGCCCAAAGCTTGTACTGAATATCTCAGGACATGGTTGATGTCCCACCATGTTTTGTTTGATTTTCTTTTTTTTTTTAGTATTCTTGCTGCTAATAAATGGGAAATCTCTGAGAAGACCACAACACTTTACCGTGTTCTGTCCAGCTGTCTCACACAATGGTTACAGAAACATCACTGTATTTTAAAATTAAGATCTAGGTTATGTATTGGGCTCTGGTTAATATTTGCATTGACCCCTGCTTTGTTCAATTTTTGTCTCATCCATCTCTTAACCTTTCAATATTATTTTCTGCCTACTTCTAATCAGGTGTTACAAGTATACAGTGTGAATTTACCAATAAAGATGTGAGATGCAATACCATTAAACTTTATGGTTTGCATCTTAGTCTTCAATAATGGCTACTGTCACATCATCCAATTGAATGCGATATACTGCTGTTGGTTGAAGTGCCTCCCATCTACCTATGTAAGGTGCTTTGAGTAGCTAGAAAAGCGCTATATGAATGTAATTAATTTTTAAGGTAAATGTAACTCAAACTATGTAACTAAATGCATGAAATAAATTGTCCTACCTTTTATTGGCCTGCATTTCAATGATTATTCAGTGTATTGATTTGCCTTGCATACTGTAATATTTTTAGTTAGCCAATAAAAGGTGTAATTTTGCTTGACTTCTCACTACATTCATAATGGCTAACATGGTACAACACCCTAGTACCACTCAATTATGGTTAAATATGTACAATTAATTAGTGTATCAATTTACCTGAAACTACATTAGTTTCCTATGAATTCTTCTAGTCAAAGTTTGTTTCATTTAAGACATTACAAATTTGAGGAGAATGAGTGTAAACTTACACCTTCTGTCACAAAGAGGAGGTGGCCTCAGAACTAACCCATCTAAATCATAAACTGAAGGTATCAAATTCAAAACTCAAACAAAAAACCTGCCACAGACAACGAAACGTTATGGTAATTTCATTTGAGTGTTCAAAGTAATCAATGTTTCACTGTGATTACGTTTTAGCTTGGATAATTGCTGTGTTTGAAATTTTTAGGATTTGAACTGCACTCACAATTCACAAAATTCTTTTTTTCCAAAGTTCTAAATATGTACAACAAATTTTGTGACGGTCTGAGCAGCGGTTTAAAAAGCTGTATACCTGGAATTCACCCAAAACTTAAACAGCTCCTAACATTAACTAGCACAAGTTATTCACAAAATTTCATTAAGTATCAGTCCATCTGACACCGAAAGACAAATAAACTGACACGCTGACACAAATCCTAAAATACTCAAAACATGGGATATTAAGAACTTTTTTTCCACCATAAATGGAAAGTTAATTTTTTTTAAAAACAACTCTTCCTTCAACTATGGAATAAAGACAAAGTAAAATGAAAACCACAGCCTTTTCAGGCAGAAATTGTATTACCTTCATTCATCCATAGACATTTTAATGACTTGCATACTGTTAATAGGTTAGTGATAAAAGTGAGGAGAGAGAGAGACTGGTCAGCTCTGAGAGGACACGTTGACGTCAACTTTGCAAATGAGAGAGGATGCCGAGAGTTTTTGGGTTTTTGTGGTGTGAGAATTAATTAAAAGAATACATTTTACTGCTATACACTTTGTTTGGTTGCCGGTAATGAACTGTGCAGGAATTTTTAAAGCTTTTTTCCCTTTAGAAGAGATTTTTGCTTTTTTTTTCACCTGCACAGGAGCAAAAGTAGCGGGTGTTTGGAGGTGGGCTTAGAAAAGTTCCTTGTACTTGCACATGTACTTGTTTTTGTTATCTGTATTTGAACTAGTATTAAGGAGGCAGGGTAGAAAGCAGCAGTAACTGGTATCAGCATCTGTAAGTACATAACCACGTAGTAGCACAAAATAACTGAAACAGCGATTCCTTAGTTTAAAAAAAAAAAAAAAAAGCAGTGGCTTTCACTTCAAAGCAATACAGGGTATGGCTCAGCAGTGTGTAGGTATGCGGCCAGCGTTTTCATGCCCGATCACGCAAAAGGGGCTGTAGGAGCAGATAATATAGTAAGAAATTAACTAGCAGCTGATATTCACTAAACAAGTTTTATGTATTTATTTAATTTAGATTGAACAGTTCTTAGCGGTCTGGATGTAGAACTGTTACGTGGGCAATAGTGTAAGGGTTCATTAATATAGGGGAATACAAACAGTGTGCCTTGAGAGCTTTTACGTAAGGAATACGAGAAGTGCAAGGTTAGAAAAACAGACAGAGAAAAGTAAAGTTAACCTTATAGAAGGACAAACAGTAGGCAGTTGAGAGGGAGAATAGTACAGAAGTTTAATGGGACAGAAGGTGTAAAATAGCTGTAGCAGTTCTATAATCTATTTTTTTTGGCTACATTTTTTAGTTTTATCATTTAAATTAAATAATTTAATTTTAATTAAAAAAAAAGAAAAAGTTAATGCAGTTTTAGTAATCCTGAATCAAATTTTAACAATGATGCCAATTCAATGGAAGTCCTGTTGGATGTTGGACTTTTTAGATGATGGCTTGGAGGAGCCAGTCGTCTATGAGGGTTATATCTGCAGGAGATGCCAGCTGACCAAGCTCTGGGTCGCTGAACTAGAGGAGGTGTTGGCTGGCCCGCACTGTAGTAGAGAACTGGCGGATATGGCAAAAAAAAAAAAAAAAAATGGCGAATATAATCCAGTTATATAAAAAGGGTGACCGGGAAGATCCAAGCAACTATAGGCCAGTAAGCTTAACATGCATCAGAGGAAAATTAATGGAAGGAATTATTAAGGATGAGATTGAGCAGCACCTGGCAAGGACAGGAGTTTTTCTGAAAAGACAGCATGGGTTCAGAAGAGGTTGGTCGTGTTTTACTAACATGCTGGAATAATATGAGGAAGCAACATAAGGATATGATCAGAGTGGAACATATGATATTATTCATCTAGACGTTCAGGAAGCATTTGATAAAGTGCCACATGAGAGGGTGGGCATCAAACTAAAAGAAGTGGAGAGTTCAGGGTGTGGTGTGTAGATGGGTGCAGAATTGGCTCAGACACAGAAAGCAGAAGGTGATGGGGTGAAGAATCTTATCAGAATTGGCTGATGTTAAGAGTGGTGTTCCACAGGGGTCAGTGCTAGGACCACTGCTATTTTTTTATATATATATAAATTAATTTAGATAGGAATATAAGCAACAAGCTGGTGAACTTTGCAGATGATACCAAGATAGGTGGATTAGCAGATAATTTGGAATCCATTATATCATTACAGAAGGACTTGGATAGCATACAGGCTTCAGCAGATTTGTGGCAGATGAAATTTAACGTCAGTAAATGTAAATTATTACACATAGGAAGTAAAAATGTTAGGTTTGAATACACATTGGGAGGTCTGACAATTGAGGGTTAGGAGTCATAGTGGACTGTACACTATCAACTTCCTGACAGTGTGCAGAAGCCATTAAGAAAGCAAACAGAATGTCAGGTTATATAGCGCCTTGATGTGTGGAGTATAAGTCTGAGCCTTTACAGTTTAAGCAAAAGAAGATTAAAAGGTGACATGATTGAAGTGTTTAAAATTATGAAGGGAATTAGTCCAGTGGATTGAAACCGTTATTTTAAAATGAGTTCATTAAGAACACAGGGACACAGTTGGAAATTTGCTAAGGGTAAATTTTGCTCAAACAGGAAGTTTTTCTTTACACAGAGAACCACAGACACATGGAATAAACTACCAAGTAGCATGGTAGGCAGTAAGACTTTAGAAACTTTCAAAACTCGACGATGATTTTTTAGAAGAACCTAAGTGGACAGGACTGGCAAGCTTTGTTAGGCTGAAAGGCCTGTTCTCAACTAGATTGCTCTAATATTCTAAAAACATGGAACAGTAAATCACATTTTAATATGCAGCCTTTAAAGAGATATTCATTTATTATAGTACTAACTAGTATAAATAAAAAAAACACTTTTGAAAGTGCCTGATAACCCAGGAATAAAAGTATTATGTCCATGTGTGTAAATCTATGCATGGGCAGGCTGAGTTCAGCCCTTTTTTAAATTTCCATTCTGTCATGGTATGTAAAACAAACATCAGACAGACAAGCCTTTCTTCTATTTATGAGGTCCAAAATTCTCACATGTAGTATTTATTGCAGCACTGAACTTTCGAGTGAGCACTCACTGGTTGTCAGCTCTCATACACAAAGAACCAACCCATACCACTTAAGACATAATTAATTTTGTCGGGGTGACTCACAAACTTATTAGACTGAGTTGCTGGGTACTGCCTGTCTCATTTAGATTTTGTAAATGAAGTCTATGGCTTGTGATGGACGACCGGCTATGGACTCCGGTCGCCACCCCCAGGCCGCTAGGAGGAGCCCTCCGGACAGCATGATGGTGCCCCGAGTTCCAGCAGGGCCTCATGGACTTTGTAGTTTATATACACAGCCCTGCTGGATACCTTGGGGACCACCGGGAGTCGCTGTAGGGGGACTAGTGGGCTCTTGCGTGCCCTATAACCCGGGAGTGCGTCATCATCACGTGACCGGAAGGAACGACGTGCTCCCGGGGTGAAGAAAAGGACTGTTTACCCTGACCCGGAAGGAAATGGACTTGTGGGTTTGGCCAGGAACCACCTCTGGGTCAGGGGATATAAAAGGACTGTGGGAAGCCCAGTACACTGAGCTGAGCTGGGAGGTAAGGTGGCAAAGTGTCTGCGCGAGGAGGAATTGTAGTATTGTTGGAGAATAGTGATTTATGAGTGTGGAGTGGAGGGTGCTTGGTGCACAGTATAATAATAAAAATAATAGTGATTATACTTTCACCTGGTGTTCAGAGTGGTACCTGAGGGTGTTAGAGGTGGCTCCACGCCTCTACTGCTACACTCTGAAATTCGCCGGAAAAGTCATGTAATGTTTACAGAGACTTTAGGAGATTCCCCAATCTGAAAATTTATCTTACAGACCTCCTTCATTCTTGTGTATTTGCTTAGTCCAGCATTTCATTTTTTGAGGCACACTGTGAAGGAGCAGGACTTAAACACTACAGGTAGAGCAGAGCATTTTTTGCATGTCAAGAAAGAACAGAAGTAAGACCAACTGAATAGAAAAACAGGACTAAAATGCTCTTGTTTGAGAGATAAAAGAACACTGATAAATTCAACATAAATGTGGTACACATAAGTTGAGCTTTCAAGCCAAGATCCACAATGTTTACAGAGGTAACTACAGAGGTAACACATAAAGCTGACCTCAAACTGTCACTCAAGTTGTAACCCACACTGTATTAAGCCCCAGTGTCCAAGCATTACTAGACCACTGGGTAGACTCCAGGATATGCGTTGGTGAATATATAAATACTGATTTATTTTTTCATTGTGTTTTTTCCACTGTTCATATCAGTCTCATAGCTAATTAAAGTGCTATGCAAAATCAGAAGCTGAAAAACACTGATGTGACATGACGAGTAGTTGCATAATTCCCTCTGTTACATTATATTAGTTTCATGCCAGTGTAGCAAATACTGAATCTTCTGAATGAGCTCTAAATGCACCACTGGGCCTTGGGGATTGATGAGCTGTATGAGAGATATTATAACCTGTAGTGTAACAAAAACTTCAAACTTTTTATATTCTGTTGTCTCATGTTGTTTCTGTTCAATTCGCATGAGAAATTATTTGAAATATTAAAAGTCAGTGGTCACCAAACAGTGACTCATGTCTAAGAGATCACAGCATAACTGAGCTGGAGTTTAGCACCTGGGTTAACCTCAGCCCTTGATCTTATAGCCACACCACTGATCTGACACTCAAATTGATGGCATCACTATTAACTGCAGGGGTTGTGCCATCGTGGCACTTTAAGAATCCTGAACATCAAACAGTGTTCGAAAAATAAAATGTGCTAATGGAGGGTTTGTGTCACATAGCAGCAAAGAAGAAATGTGAAAAATCTATGACAAAGAATACAAATGTTTATAATTTTTTTTTATTTATAGGACTGAAAACTAAACAATGAGCTCACTGAAAAACAAAAATAATGTATGAATTGTGAAACTGATTGGCATAAAAACCTGCAGCCACAGGTTGCCCCAGGACTGAACTTGAAGAGCTCCCAGTGATAGGCCTAAACAGTGTATGAGACTCAGCTTGAGAGAGTGAAATAGATAGTCTGACTTTTATATCACAAAGGCCAAGTTAAGTATTGAAGCCACCAGTGATGAATTCTCTTTAAGTTAATGAAGTTTAGTGTGAAGTCTTTTATGCACCCAGGATCCACTCATAATGTGTCAATTATGAAGAATACCTTAATGTGTGCTATGCCTATTACAAAATACATTATGACTTGAATAATAATGTCCCAGGTGCTCAATGGGTGGAGCACATTGTGTCTGTGTGGGTTTCTTTCAGGTGCTTTGGTTTACTCCCACAGTTCAGAGATATGCAAGTCAGGTGAACTGGCATTGGCAACCTGGCCCTCACTGTGTGTAAATGACTTCATCAAGCAATGGACAAGTGTCCTGTCCAGAGATTGTTCCTGTTTTATGCCCAAAACTTACTGAGACAGTCTTCACTCTTTCCAGTATAAAATATTTCCCTTAAGTAGTATTTTAATACTAATATAAAAGTAAGGAATGACTACCAAACCACAGCAGATAACCATGAGAGGTAACAAATAATGAGTAATGAAAGCTTAATGGAAACACCAATGAAAGATTGCAACAATAAAGTGTTAATTTGAGTCTGACTATTGGAAAAGCACTTACATTGGAAACTACCACAATATTTAAATTGATCACCTACATGTTATTGATTTCAACTAAAAGAAACAGATTAGTACTAAAATGACTGCAACATAAGCACAATATTTGCATGATAAGTTTCCTCATGTTTGCTTTCATGTGAGGTGCACTGAGTGGTGGCTGTAAATTTTTTCATTTTAGCTCTAAAATCCTGATTGTGCTAGATGGCACCTCTGACATGGCTGTCCATTTTCCAAATCTAAGAAACATAGATTTTATTTGATTTTTTTTAACTACTTCAGGATCACAGACTACACCATCCAACCTTCCATCTTACTAACCTAATTAACAAGTTTTATGTAATTTATGTTTTATAATATAGTATTTTATATTTTTAAATAATTTAGACCACTTTGCAAACATTCATTTTCTGTTAATCAGTGTCAAAAAAGCCAAATTAATCCTGTTGTGATTCAATGTTATATAACAATGAATACTTTTTCTAGGCACTGTATAAAAGGCACAGATACACCAACCACATCATCAAGTTTGCGGATGATACGACGGTGATGGGACTGATAAGCAGGGATGATGAAACAGCATACAGAGATGATGTGGAACGGCTGTCTACATGGTGTGAAGACAACAATCTATTTCCCAATGTCGACAAGACAAAAGAGATAATCGTGGACTTCAGAAAAATCACATCCTGCCCATATCCCATTCAGCATCAACGGTTTAGATGTGGGGACTGTTAGGAGTGCCAAGTTCCTCAGTGTGCATATAACTGATGAACTTACGTGGACGCATAACACCTCATTACTAATCAAGAAAGCCCAGCAGAGACTATACTTCCTGAGGCGGCTAAAGTAAGCACGTCTTCCCACGTTCTACAGAGGCACCAATGAGAGTGTTCTGACCAGCTGCATCACGGTCTGTTATGGCAACTGTAACATATCCGACTGCAAGCGCCTGCAAAGGATAGTGAAGGCAGCAGAGAACATTATTGTTCTTCACTACAGGACATATTTTACATATGCAGTGTACGCAAGGCCTGCAGCATTGTGCAGGACCCCTTACACCCCTCACATGGACTTTACACACTTCTGCCATCCAAGAGAAGATACTGCAGCATCAAAGCCAGATCTGCCAGGTTGCAGGAGAGTTTTTACCCCCAAGTTGTCAGACTCCTTAACACCAGCCCCCTGGGATCTTCCACACGGCCTCAACCACCTCGAAAAACAGAACTTTTATACATGTGAGCCACTGTCCTGCAAAGACGAGTGAGCATGTAGAAAAGAACTGAAAATCTCATACTGACCTTTTAAGTATTTTGACACTCTTGATATCCTTTCGCTGTGAAACATTCTGACCTGTCATTGTTTACACATGTCTTAAACAACTATTATCATACACTGATAATTTCTGTATTATCTATATCTATTATTTATTTATTAATTATATTACATATCTATTGACTATATTTATCTATCTAGATTGATGCAATGTGTGGTATTTTCAATGTTCATATTGCTTACTACATGTCAATATTGCTGCTACTTCTTTGTCTTGTCTTGTTGGTTGTTTAATTTTAAATTTTAATTTTAATTCTATTTTTAATTTATTATTTGCATTATTTGTGGACACAGCTTCGCAATTTCCTCTGTCTATATACAGTACTTGTATATGGTTGAGATGACAATAAAGTTCGCTTTGACTTTTTTTTGATAATGGTTAGTGGACAGAGGAAAATCCAACATATGCTAGAGGGATGGAATTTCTAATGTAAGCTGGGAATATCCCAGAAGCAGATTGAGACTCTAGCAAAGGGTGAAAATAAATCAGTTTCTGTATTTATCAGGCATCTCAGACTTTCTTAGAAACTGCACTAAAGTCTGACTTGGATAAGAATTTGTCCTACGTCAGAGCAGGTTATGAGAAGTAATTACAAAGCGTCCTACACCTACTTCCAGTGAGGAGTGGGAGTTCAAATTTTAGAATGAACATCACAATTTTACTACATCTTGAGACAAAAAGTGGCACTCATGAAGACAATTTGTAGTTCACCTTGGAAATCATGAAGATGCTTTGTAGTATTCTGATACTAACACTATGGCTTCACCACAAGGATAGTAAACTGGGAAAAAAAGAAAGAAAACATAATAAGGCAGGACATTGTGCTAAGCCGCATGTAAATGTTGCCATTTGGCAACAACATCAAGAAGAATGTAGTTTGTAACCGTGTCTGCTTGTGTGTTGATGTTGTGATATCCCTTGTGATCGACAAATGCATACTCATCCATACTGTGGGAAATGATCTTTATGCGTGTGCCATTAATCACTCAAACATCTCCAGGAAATCCAATGATTTACATGAATGCAGCCAGTTTTAACACTACCTCATGTGGGCTGGTGTGGAACCTCATGAGTTATAAGGGTTTTAAAAGTTTGATACAAAATTCAGGAAATGGTTGGTTGCGATACACCCAAATAACCACTATTGCAAAGCTACATTTTCTGTGTGGCCAAAAAGTGCAATGTTAGCTGCACTTTCTTTTCAAATGACAATGTACTGCTTCTTTGTTTAGGTGGAGTGATCATATGACATTTAAAACTTATATTAATCCATCTTTATCAAATCAATATCTTTTAATGAGTTTGTTGTTGTCCTGCATTTCCAAAACATTCTGCCTTTCCTGGGATGTGTGTGCTGATCTCTGCCTGAATCCCATTTTGGAAGCTCCACACCTCACGAGTTCTTCTAAATCCTGTTAAATTTAGGAGTAGTTTTCTAACTAGGAAAACTGATAAAATGCTTTTACTACTACTCCAAAGTGTACAGCCAATGTTTGAGCTAGTTAAGGCCATTTACCTACTTTACGACACTTGATAAATATGGGCACAGATCTTAATCCAATTAGAAATTTATGGTTGAACTTAAAAACGCTGCTCACTCCTGATCAATGAATTTGTGTTGTGCGACTGCCAGTGAGAAGGACCTCCTCCATTTTCATAATGAATATAATTGTTTGCACCCCAACATAAAGCTGAAGCTGAATTACTCAAAAACAGAAGTCAGCTTCCTTGACACCACCGCTCAACCGAAAGAAAACACCCTTGTAACTTCTGTTTTTCACAAACCGACAGACAGACGGACCTACCTAAGAAGTGACAGCTTCCACCCCAAGCATATAAGGCGCTCCATTATTTTCAGCCAAGCAATACAGTACAATCGTATTTGCTCAGACCCGACGACCGGGATCAACAACAGCAGGAGCTCAGACAAGATTTCATCAGACAAGGTTACACCCCCAAAACAACTGACGCTCAAATAAGAAGAGCTACTGCCATACCCAGAGACAACCTTCTGGAATATAAAAACAAAGACAACAAGAACCGCATCCCCCTTGTTGTCACCTACAACCCACATCATGAAACACTTCTAAAAATTATAAAAGAACTTCAGCCAATACTAAACAATGACCAAACACTGAAAAATGTATTTCCTGAACCTCCCCTCCTGGCATACAGACAACCACCAAACCTTCAACAACTAATTGTCCGAAGCTCCCTAAGTGAACCAACAGAAAATGGCACATCTTCATGCACACAGAAAAGATGCAAAACATGTGCCCACATCTATGATACAGACCGTATAGTTATACCACACTGCCGACTTGAACATCACATAAAGGGATCATTTTCCTGCAGATCATCTAATGTAGTCTACCTAATTTTCTGCATCAAATGTCCTGACACTGCACTCTATGTGGGAGAAACTGGACAAACACTCCACCAGAGAATGAATTTACACAGGTTTCACATTAAACATGGCAACACAGATGTTCCTGTAGCGGCCCACTTCAACAGCCATGGACACTATGAGAGGGACTTTAAAGTCACAGTGCTTATGGGCAACTTCAAAACACAGCAAGAGAGAAAAGAATGGGAAGTTAAACTCATGCTAAAATTTAATACATTACAACATGGATTGAATAGAGACAAGAGTTTTATGGCCAGATATGAGGATTGTTTACATCTCTCAGAATGACAGACAACCTGTCTACAGACCCACATTGTTTGAAAAAACTCATTACAAACTTCAAAAGACTTTGTTGGACAGTTATCTTATCCAGAGATCTTGACAATACATTGTTCTTTTCTCTCTTGTTAAATTAACCCTAGCCTGAATGAATCTATTAATTTTTTACATTTAAAATTTCTCATTTAAATATTTACCAATGTTGTTTCTTGTCCTAGAGTGTGTATATAAACATAGGGAACTCCAGTCTCTGTATTACATCTTGCCTGAAGAAGGGGTCTGAGTTGCCTCGAAAGCTTGCATATTGTAATCTTTTTAGTTAGCCAATAAAAGGTGTCATTTTGCTTGGCTTTTCTCTACATTCATAATGGCTAACACGGTACAAAACCCTAGTACTGTGAATTTTAGGAAAAGGTTTGAAGGTTCTGCATAGATTCTGAATATACTGTATTAGACACTGTCCAGCCTAATATCAGCCCACCTTAGCCCTGTCTATGATTTATTTTTAGTCAATCCCTCAGTTAATTTTAAATGTGGGAGAATCCTAATTTGCAGATTATCCTCTGAAATTGTGGAATGCTTTGAAAAAACTGTACTACTTTTAGTAGGTTTAAATCCGATTTAAAAAAAACTTTTTATTGTTTCATGATTTTAATATACATTAACTTGTAGGACTTGTTCAACATATCATGTTTTAAATTACTTTTACAGTTATGTTGGTTGTATTATAATTTTTACTCCTTGTAAGGCACATTGTGGTGCATTTATATTCTAAGAGGTGTTCAATAACTATACAAGATATAAAGATAAAAATATTATTAGAAAGGCTGAGGCATGTGAACATAACACAAGGAGCACGCCAGGGACACATTTTACAACCATTTTTACCTTAACTCCCTATAATGCCCAGACCACCCAGAACTGGGACAACTTAACAACCACCAAAATGAAACCAAGACATTTTTTTTATTTCATGGGCCATAACTGCCAGCTGCACCTAGATATCACCCTTCACTATTAGCAAGTAGACAGAGTCCTGCAAACTAAAACATCATTTATGTCAGTATGCACAATTCACATTATAAATACAACCCCAATTCCAATGAAGTTGGGACATTGTGTAAAACGTAAATAAAAACAGAATACAATGATTTGCAAATCCTTTTCAACCTATATTCAATTGAATACACTACGAAGACAAGATATCGAATGTTCAAACTGGTAAACTTTATTGTTGTTTTGTAAATCTTCACTCATGTTGAATTTGATGCCTGCAACACGTTCCAAAAAAGATGGGATAGGGGCAGAAAAAGACTGGGAAAGTTGAGGTATGTTCAATAAACACCTGTTTTGAACATTCCACAGTTGAACAGGTTAATTGAAAACAGGTGTTTGTCATGATTTTGTATAAAAGGAGCATCCCCAAAAGGCTCAGTTGTTCAAAAGCAAGGTTGGGGCGAGGTTCACCACTTTGTGAACAACTGCGTGGGCAAATAGTCCAACAGTTTAAGAACAACGTTTCTCAAAGTACAATTGCAAGGAATCTAGGGATTTCATCATCTACTGTCCATAATATCATCAAAAGATTCAGAGAATCTGGAGAAATCTCTGCACGTAAGCGGCAAGGCCGAATACCAACACTGGATGCCCGTGACCTTCGATCCCTCAGGCGGCACTGCATTAAAAACCGACATCATTCTGTAAAGGATATTACCACGTGGGCTCAGGAATACTTCAGAAAACCATTGTCAGTTAACACAGTTCGTCGCTACATCTACAAGTGCAAATTAAAACTCTACCATGCAAAGCGAAAGCCATATATCAACAACACCCAGAAACGCTTCTCTGGGCCCCAGCTCATCTGAGATGGACTGATGCAAAGTGGAAAAGTGTGCTGTGGTCTGACGAGTCCACATTTCAAATTGTTTTTGGAAATCATGGACATCGTGTCCTCCGGGCCAAACAGGAAAAGGACCATCCAGATTGTTATCGGTGCAAAGTTCAAAAGCCAGCATCTGTGATGGTATGGGGGTGTGTTAGTGCCCATGGCATGGGTAACTTGCACATCTGTAAAGGCACCATTAATGCTGAAAGGTACATACAGGTTTTGGAGCAACATATGCTGCCATCCAAGCGACGTCTTTTTCAGGGACGTCCCTGCTTATTTCAGCAGGACAATGCGAAGCCACATTCTGCATGTGTTACAACAGCGTGGCTTCGTAGTAAAAGAGTGCAGGTACTAGACTGGCCTGCCTGCAGTCCAGACCTGTCACCCTTTGAAAATGTGTGGCGCATTATGAAACGCAAAATACGACAACGGAAACCCAGGACTGTTGAGCAACTGAAGTTGTACATCAAGCAAGAATGGGAAAGAACTCCACCTCCACAGCTTCAACAATTAGTGTCCTCAGTTCCCAAACGCTTATTGAGTGTTGTTAAAAGGAAAGGTGATATAACACAGTGGTAAACATGCCCCTGTCCCAGCTTTTTTGGAACGTGTTGCAGGCATAAAATTCAAAATGAGTGAAGATTTACAAAACAATAAAGTTTATCAGTTTGAACATTCAATATCTTGTCTTTGTAGTGTATTCAATTGAATATATGTTGAAAAAGATTTGCAAATCATTGTATTCTGTTTTTATTTACGTTTTACACAACATCCCAACTTCATTGGAATTGGGGTTGTACATCATTTAAGAAATATATTGCAGTCCCATACATATCTTAATTGTAGTCCTTAGCCTCTGTCAAAGGTGGAGTACTCAGTATATAAGGGATGTATTAAATGTCCTAGCTCCTTGAGGATCCTTGAGAACTTCTCATCATCCTTTCACACAAGGTGTTTAATTGCCTTTTGTTTATTTTCCAATCCAGAACCAGAAATCTGGCAGCATTCATTTTTCAGATGCCAGACTGGACCACATAAAACTCCTTTACACTAAAGATATGCCGTTATCTATTCATATCAATCCAATTACATACACAATTATATCTTTTAATCAAGGCACACTGACAAATGCTAAAGAAGTATGCAAGATTGGCCAAAACCAAGATTTGTTGAATAAATGTGAGTGATGCATTTATCAAGATTTATTTTTTTGTGTATATAGATAGGCAAGACTTGTGTGCAGCAGTACAACAGTATAACATTTACAAGACACCAAAAAAGCATATAGATTTTATATAGCACAAATCACTTCAAGGTACACTTTATTGTGTGCTGCTGTATACTAACAAGCCAAAAAATGTACTTGTTGAAATAGCCATTAAAGTGTTAGGCGCTAAGATCAAACAGAAAGACATTTTACTATCAAGGGAAAGATGGCAAATCAGCAGTTTCATAATAAATGCCTTAAATTTGCAGAAGGAAACTGTTTGGCGATTTGATGGTTTAATTTTCCCATCAGCATCCCTGTGCCATTACTGGTGAGTGAGAGAATTCCTCAATAGTGGTTGTATATAAATAGGTCTGGGACAGATACTTGACTTCATAAAGGTATTATGGAATGAGAGAACAAAATTTAGTTTTTCCATATAAATTAATGGCTCTGAAAATGTTCTGTTTCGGGGAGAGTTAACTTTGTTAAAATGTGCTGATTCAGTTGGCAACTAAAAATTGCAACAAAACAAGTATGATTTTTTTTAATCTTTTTACAATCATGTATAAGGGGGAACTGTGAATTATCCTTTGCATAATGATTTTGATTGTTCTGACCTAATTGCCTTTATTGTCTTATTCATCATTCAGGTTAGAGCTGACTGTGAGGTTGTTCAATGGACTGGTGCAGCAGTGGCAGTTTTATAAACAATGAACCAGACTGTAGTTGTGAAGCAGGTGCTGAGCCCTCAGACGAAGTTGTCAATTTACTGGTCAGTCAATGTCCCCCTCCTAACCAATGGTCATGAGCTAAGAGTGCTGTCTGAGGGAATGAGACTGCAAGCATAAGCAACTGAGTTTATTGCATAAGGTGACAGTCTCTGTGACAGGGTGAGGACATATCAGTTGAACCACAGCTTCTCCAGACGGAGAGGAGCCACGTGATTGGCTTGAATATGTAATTAGGATACTTTTTGCCATCTTCCTCAGAAGATGGACAAGGCATGGAGCATAGAAGAACATCTGAGGTATACCCAGGACCAACCGGAATGATCATCTCCCTTCTTGGTTTATTAGAGTCTGAGCATTCCACAGGAGAAGTTCTAGGAAGTTGCTGGGGTAGCAAGGCCAAGTAAGCACAGCTCACAGTATTGCTATCAGCACTGAAATGAAAATAATGATGATGACGATGACAACTGTACATAGAAGTGTCTGTAGTCTAGCTCTAGGTGGCAGCATAAATCCTCCAAAGCACAGTTTTAAAAAAATGAAAAATGTGTGTCTGGAAAAATGAACAAAATTTAAAAAACTGAATTTCACTTAAAGCTTAAATACATGTATGATTTTCATTTAATTTTGGCCTGAATACAAGAAGTGTGTGAGAAATATGAAAAGATATTTGTAATAATGCTTCATTTTAATTCTCTGTTACTGAGAACACCGCTTTACATTGTCATTACTGCCCAAACACTGTATAGTAAAAACACCATTAGGACATTATGTTAAAAGTATTTCTTTACCCACCTTGCATCATTACCTGTAACACAAATTACATAAAATGAGCATGGCCCAGTTTACCAAGTCAATTATACTGGATTCAATTCAAGTTGTTTTTTAGCTTTTAACATACCAGACATGCCTTGTATGTATGCGAAGAATAATGTAACACAGTTAGTTACAAGACAGGTGTGAATTCTTTTAGTATAACTTAAATGTGAAGAATACAAGTCTTCAGTCAGCATCGTGTTCTGCACCTCACCAATGCAGTAGTTGTACAAACTAATCAATGATGTTGCTCACATTACTCCATTAAGCATAAAGATTTGGAGAAAATGTTTAGCCCCATATTACTATACAGCTTGAAGCATTTCAGTAAATCTTAATCCTTTAAAAAGGATTTCATTATAAGAGGGGAATATGGGAAAATACAGTGTTACTACCTATGTAGTGCATGGGGTTAGTTAAAAAGTGTCAGACTTTCTAATAATATTAATGTTCTTGTATATAGCAAACAAATATAACTCAGTCAATGATTATCCAACCCGCTGTATCCTAACACAGGGTCACGGGAGCCAATCCCAGCCAACACAGGGCGCAAGGCAGGAACAAATCCCGGGCAGGGTGCCAGCCCACCACAGGGCACACACACACGGACAATTTAGGATAGCCAATACACCTAACCTGCATGTCTTTGGACTGTGGGAGGAAACCAGAGCCCCCAGAGGAAACCCACAAAGACATGGGGAGAACATGCCAACTCCACGCAGGGAGGACCTGGGAAGTGAACCCAGGTCTCCTTACTGCAAGGCAGCAGCTCTACCACTGAGCCACCGTGCCACCCACAAATATAACTATTTTCTCAAATATGCTTATGTATCATAGTGACCCCTTTAACACAATGTTTCAGATTAAGGGTGTTTTTGATACTAATGACCTTCTTATAAAATACTAAAAAGGGACGTTTCAAATGAACAGACATTGCACTTGCAAATAACTCGCCTGAAGAAAGGGCCTGAGCTGCCTTGAAAGCTTGCATATTGTAATTTGTTCAGTTAGCCAATAAAATGTGTCATTTTGCTTCACTTCTCATTGCACTTGGATGATAGGAATCAGAAATTTACCCTGGATTAAGTAAAAAAAAAAAAAAAAAAAATTTCTAACGATGGGAATTTTTAGAAGAAAATGTTTGTCATGTTTGTACTGTCATGTGTACTCAGAACAATGAAATTCTTCCTTGTATGTCTCCTCAGAATAGTTCACAACAATACAAAACTAATAAAGACACACAAAAACTATAAATACACACAAATAATATATACTATATTTGTATAAACAGCGCTTGTTACAATATTTGTTGGTACGATTGGCTGTACAGTAATAATGTGATCTGCGAATAGAAGCTTTCTCTGAATCTACTGTTACCAGTATCAATGGCCCTGTACTCATCGCAAGATGGAGGACAGTGAAAAATGACTGTGCAGGATGACTAAGATGATCTTATTTGCATTTTAAAAGCAGTAAGTGTTATGTATGTCCTGAACCAATCTTGAGCCAAGCAGGTGTCATACCTGGATGTCATGCTGCTAGTGAGCGGCACACATGTAGAACTTCAAGCACAGATAGAGGAATGCAGCACTAGTGAGCCTTCTTGACCGGGGCTGAAATGTGCTGTGTCTTCTTCATTTGTGATAATCACTCCAAGAAGTTTAAAGCTGCTATACTGTACATACTGTACATGTAGTATGACAGGTGAAGTGAATAACATTGATTATCATGTTACAGTGGCACATGTCAAGAGGTAAGATATATCAGGCAGCAAGCGAACAAACATTTCTTGAAGGTGCCTGATTTCTTTTTCTTCGGTTATATTCTTGAATAAAAGCGCACTTATTTTGTAATACTTGTACCTTTTGTAAAAGTGTTTATTTGATATTTGGACTTCAGTCTTCACACATTATATACTTCATGTCAAAATTTTGTCATTAGTACTATAACATGAAAAAAGTTTTCTGTTTTAGCTATGTGTTCAACATTTCTTGCCTTGCATTTCCTGTCATCCTACATTTACCCAGATCATTGTAGACACACAACACACATGAAATGCATGTGTTCCAAATAACGATATATTACCCTATACAATTCAAGGCACCTCACTCCCAGATAAACAGACTTGAGCTGGGAGAACTTTTTGTTTGACTTGAGCTGCGGCGGTGGGTGATGTGATAGCAGGCTGCTTGTGCTGATCGACGCATTTGCAAAACAAAAGACGCTAATGGAGAGGTTCAAAGGAATATAAGGTGGCCCGGGATTTCGTCTTTTTTCGTAGGCTTCAGGAATTCTAGTGATAAGTGCGTGTGTGCCACTTACCTGAGGAAGAGATGGCAGCAGGGTGCACTGTGGGAAGAA
Organism: Erpetoichthys calabaricus; assembly: GCF_900747795.2. Classification (NCBI taxonomy): domain Eukaryota; kingdom Metazoa; phylum Chordata; class Cladistia; order Polypteriformes; family Polypteridae; genus Erpetoichthys; species Erpetoichthys calabaricus. Next base: position 15,248,794 of record NC_041402.2, on the reverse strand, counting down.
GGCTAGACAGTGGAGGCAGTGTGATGCGCTGGGAAATGCTCTGCAGTGAAACCTTGGGACCTGGCATTCATGAGGATGTTACTTTGACATGTACCATCTACCTAAAGACTGTTGCAGATCACATGCATCATGGCATTGGTATTCCCTGATAGCATTGACCTCTTTCAACAGGATAATACTCCCTGCCACACTGTAAAAACTGTTCAGGAATGTTCAAGAACATCACAAACAGTTTAAGGTATTGACTTGGATTACAAATTCTGCAGATTTCAATCCAATCAAGTGTTTATGGGATGTACTAAAAAAAAAAGTCAGATTCACAGAGGCGCCACCTCTCAACTTACAGGACTTAAAGGATCTGCTGCTAACATCTTGGTGGCACATGCCACAGGACACCTTCTGAGGTCTTGTGGAGTCCATGCCCTGACGAACCAGTGCTGTTTTAGCAGCATGAGGGGGACACACACAATATTAGGAAGGTCATTTTAATGTTGTGACTGATCAGTGTATTTACTGTATAAGATGCAAAGCTGATACACTCACTCACTCACTCATCAACAAACACACTATTTCCCCTTTAGTCAATAGACTGAAATTTTACAGGATGGCTCATCTAAGTTAGTAGGTATCTGCTAAGAAAAGACATTTCAATATATCAATATTTAGGGGTAACCCACCCCCACAACAGAAAATCAAAATATCCCCAAATCTTAAAAATGCTTTGACTGATCTGAATGAAAGTTTTTGGCATTATTAAAAAAATAAAATTTAGATGGTCTGTGTTTTTTAATTGTTGATGATAATACTATAAATGAGTATGCTACGCTAGTAGAGTGCATTAATTTTTGGCTCGGCGCTGACAACTGATTGTGAAGATAAATGGGTTCATGGCTAGTGAAGAAGATGAGGTGTCCTGCACAAAAAAAGAGACTGAGTGGCATTCAAGATAGAGCTCTGAAGTGAATGAACCGAACTAAGGAGCAGCTAAAGTAAGATGTCTTTTAGCAACTATGCTATAACTCTCAACAACATGCCAGCAATCATGCAAAGAAATGGGGCTGGTGGTGGGTGAAGAAGGGGTCGTGCCTTGCAAAGGAAAATGAGATGGGATGGTGACATGCGTTGAAAATGAGCTGTCATGTGGACAAAGGAAAGCAAGGTGAAGCTCAAATAAGATGTGGTCAACAATTTCACTATAATGCTCAATTTCCTGCTATTCGCTGTGACTGTCAGTGACCATAAGTGTTACTTTACCACAGTTAACAAGTCTGTCATGCCATGGCATTGAAGAGAAATAAGCCAAGTACATATTTCACGATATTATTTCTTTTCACCTGTTCTTTTCTAGAAATTTCTTAAAATGTTCATTGCATGTGCAGCCTGTAAAAGTTTTTGTTCGTTTGTATCAATTACATTAAAACACAATTCATTTTTAGAACTTTACTGACTGGCTATGGCTTTTGGAGAAAAAAACATCCATACATTCATTCATTTTCTGCCATTTATCCAGGTGACGAGTTGCAGTGGCAGCAGTCTAAGCAAAGATGTAGGGATGTACCTTTTCCCTTCCACCTCATCCAACGCTTCCAGAGGTATACTGAGGCATTCCCAGGCCAGCTGAGAGATATAATCTCTCCAGTGTACCCTGGGTTTAGCCCAAGGTCTGTTCCTGATTGTACATGCCCAAAACACCTTTGCAGGAAGGCATTCATGAGCCATCCTAAGCATGTGTCTCAACCACCTCACCTACAGTAGCTCCTTTTGACTCAGAGGAGCAGCGGCTCTACTTTGAGTGTCTCCCAAACGTCTACACTCCTCACCCTATTTATAAGGCTGAGCCCAAACAATGCCCATAGCTCATGACTATAGGTAAGAGGATTGAAACATAGATTGACCAACAAATCAAGAGCTTTGACTTTTGGCTCAGCTCTTTCTTCCCCACAACTAACTGGTACATTGTTTGCATAACTGCTGACGCCACTCTGTTCCACCTGTCGATCTCCCACTCTCTTCTTCCCTTACTCATGAACAAGATCTAGAGATACTAACACTTCTCCACTTGTGGCATCATCTCATCAGTTTTTAGTTCCCCACTTTTTCTGAGGTAAACTATTCTTTCCATAAACTACCTGTTTCAATTTGTGTATTGCTTTTGATCTAAATCCTTCAAAACGCTGTAAAGATTACACATCAACTATTACTTTAAACTGTGATTGAAGATACCATTATGACAAGATGTGCTACAGGAGAAATTACATTTATACCTACAATTCCCATTATTCCCACTACTTACTTTTTCAATTAAAAAGAATAGAATTTCCTGCAAAATTGTATATTACAATGACAATCGGCAAAACAAAAGGTCAGTCACAAGTAAAAGCAGTAACTGATCTATAGCACAAATGTTTTACTGATGTACAGCTGTATATAGCATGCACACAAGTAAAGGGGTTCAGTGAATTAATAATATTAGCTCCTGGTACAAAAAGTACTAATTCTTACATAATACTTTTGATATATTTTAATATATAAAATATTCCTCTTTCCACATCTGTTACTAATTTGGGTGTTAGAATGGACTCCCAACTTACTTTTGACACCCACATCAAATATCTCTGTAAGTCATCTTTTTTCCATCTCAAGAACATCGCCAAACTCCGCCCATTACTCACCCTGGCAGATGCAGAGAAACTCGTCCATGCCTTTGTCTCTTCCAGTCTGGATTACTGTAATGCACTCCTCATTGGGATTCCTGGCAAGAGTATCCAGAGACTCCAGTATATTCAGAACAGCGCTGCCAGGATCCTGATGAGGGTGCGAAAGTATGATCACATCACCCCAATCCTGAAAACCCTTCACTGGCTCCCTGTTTCATTCAGAATAGAGTATAAGGTCTCCCTTCTTACCCACCAGTGCATTTATGGACATGCCCCTCTTTATAAACAGGAACTACTTACCCCCCATAACTCCTTACGTTCCCTCCGCTCTGTACACACTAACACTCTTCAAGTCCCCAGAACTAAGCTCAGCAGCATGGGTGACAGGGCGTTTTCATCGGTGGCGCCGAGGCTGTGGAACGCCCTCCCTGATTACCTGAGAGCCCCACAGTCGACTGAGGCCTTTAAGCGAAACCTAAAAACTCATCTTTTTAGAAAGTCATTTTGTTAAAGTATTTTATAGACTCTTCTGTTTTTTTTTTTATTTTATTATTCTATTTTTACTCTGTAGCACTTTGGGATTACTAAAATATAAAGTGCAATATAAATAAAATTTATTATTATTATTATATCTGATTAACTGATGGCATTATAACTGAGGCCCATTGTCTTTAAAAATTAAAACACAGCTAGTAATTTTATATATACAGTATATAGTTAATACATACTGAACATACTTAAAAATGTTATGTCACAGACTTCTAATGCAGCTTGGAGTAATCCAGTGTTAACTATTAGGGGACTGGTAAAGAATCATTTTCACAACATTTGCTTTTGATTCATGACCAAACATATTATTTTAAACAAATGAAAATGGCATGCACAAACATATTGGTACCTTTAACCTAATATTCCGTAACACAGCCTATAATTATTCCCATCAAGTGCTTCCTGTAGCACAAAGTGAGATTTCTCCACTTCTCAACTGTTCACTTTGCCCACTCTTCTTCAGTTCCATCACGTCTGGTGGGCAGCTTCTACCAGCTTTGAATTTCAGCTCTTTCCACAGTTGTTCAATGGATTCAGATCGGGACTCATAGCAAGCCACTTCAGAATGGCCCCATGTTTTTTCTCCTCCATTCTTGGCTGTTTTATGAGATCTGTTCTGACTTAAACACAGCTTTCTGATAGTGGGCTATATGCTTCACCACATATACAGACTGATTCTGATTTCATTTCAGATTCAAAAAGACAGCAAAGCAACCACAAGACATCACTAAGCCTCCTCCATGTTTCACAGTAGGGATGGTGTTCTTTGTTTCTTTTTTTTTTTACTTTGAACACAGTGTTGGTGTGAACTATCAAAAGACTCTTGTTTTGTGTCATCTGTCCAAAGGACTTTCGCTCAAAGGATTGTATAGCATGTCAGCATGCATTGTGTAAAACTCAAGAGCTTATGTTTCTCTCTGTTCAGACTGAGCTTGAAGGGCAGCTTGGGCCTGTTTTGAAGTTTTCCTTGGCTCTTTCTTCATCATTCGACAGTCTTTCTCTTCAGTCTTGAGTTAGCTTTTGCCATGTGGCCCATACAGTCACATGGGTCATAAACCTCTTGATGATTTTCACAACAGTGGTCAAGGAACATCAAGCTCTTTCAGATGGTCTTCTTGCCTTTAGGGTGACCATATTTAACTGTTACTGTCCATCTTGCCTCCTGAGACAACTCTCTGCTTCTGCTATTCTTTACCATGTTTAGTGTGACACAAACAATGAAGTGAGTTGCTTAAACTAGCTGAATAACTGATGACAGAATTGAAGCTACCTGTGATAAGCATTCAAAAATGTTAGACTGCTTCAACTTCTGAAGGGTTCCAACAATTTTGACCTGAAAATCTTTGAACAAAAAACAAGAATTGAGCTCTTTTCCCAGCTTTTGTGTTTTGATCCACTTCAAAAACTATGTCATTACTTTTTAGTACAACTGGTGCATTGTTTGAATAAAATGCAAGTGTGCCAATTTTTTGTAGCTACGTCTGTAAACATCAAGATTGTTTAATCCACTTACTCATAAAGAGTGCTGTGTATGTGAAGCAGCAACTGACAAGCTTTCCTTGTATTTAATAAGTAAACACTATCTCAATTTTTTACTTATTTACTGTATTGAGTTGTTTTTTGTACAGTTATGATGAAACAATTTTGTTTCACTAATTTCAGAACTGATCTCAGTAATTTTTGTTGTTGTGTTTCCTTTTATTTAGTAACATCCATCCATTTTCCATCCCGCTGAATCCGAACACAGGGTCACGGGGGTCTGCTGGAGCCAATCCCAGCCAACACAGGGCACAAGGCAGGAACCAATCCCGGTCAGAGTGCCAACCCATCGCAGGACACACACAAACACACCAAGCACACACTAGGGCCAATTTAGAATTGCCAATCCACCTAACCTGCATGTCTTTGGACTGTGGGAGGAAACCGGAGTGCCCAGAGGAAACCCACGCAGACATGGGGAGAACATGCAAACTCCATGCAGGGAGGACCCGGGAACTGAACCCATGTCCCCAGGTCTCCCAACTGCGAGGCAGCAGCGCTACCCACTGCACTACCGTGCCACCCTGTTTAGTAACATGCTGAATAGAAATATGATCTGGTCCATTAATTAAATCATTAAAGCTTCCCATAGTTGAGATGAAAATAATAAGGGAGTCACATTTTTCCTTAAAAAAATCAAAAAAAAAAAAAAAAAAAAGTCGTAAAGAAAGCAAACCAAATGAACAACTTCTTTAACAGGTTTGACCATCCTAACCTACTCTCACCTCGGAGTACTGCACCCTCCACCCATCCTTCTGCTGATACCAGCATAGGAGAGACATCCCCACCCACAATTACAGCAGCACAGGTGAGCAGAGAGCTGAGGAGACTTCGTGCCAGCAAAGCAGCGGGTCCAGATGGAGTATCGCCACGTCTGCTGAAGGTCTGTGCGTCGGAGCTGGGGAATCCTCTACAGCACATCTTCAACCTGAGCCTGGAACAGGGGAGAGTCCCGAGGCTTTGGAAAACATCTTGTATCACCCCAGTCCCAAAGGTATCACGTCCTAGTGAGCTGAACGACTTCCGGCCTGTCGCTCTGACATCACATGTGATGAAGACCATGGAGAGGCTGCTGCTTCACCATCTGAGGCCACAGGTCCAACACGCCCTCGACCCTCTACAGTTCGCATGCCAGGAGAAGGTGGGAGCGGAGGATGTCATCATCTATATGCTACACCGATCCCTCTCCCACTTGGACAAAGGCAGTGGTGCTGTAAGAATTATGTTTCTAGACTTCTCTAGCGCCTTCAACACAATCCAACCTCTGCTCCTTAGGGACGAGCTGACAGAGATAGGAGTAGATTCATACCTAGTGGCATGGATCATGGACTATCTTACAAATAGACTTCAGTATGTGTGTCTTGGGAACAGCAGGGCTGTGTGTGGTCAGCAACACAGGAGCGCCGCAGGGGACTGTACTTTCTCCGGTCCTGTTCAGCCTATATACATCAGACAACTCGGAGTCCTGCCACGTGCAAAAGTTTGCTGACGACACTGCTATCGTTGGCTGCATCAGGAGTGGGCAGGAGGAGGAGTATAGGGACCTAATCAAGGACTTTTTTAAATGGTGCGACTCAAACCACCTACACCTGAACACCAGCAAAACCAAGGAGCTGGTGGTGGATTTTAGGAGGCCCAGGCCCCTCATGGACCACGTGATCGTCAGAGGTGACTGTGTGCAGAGGGTACAGACCTATAAATACCTGGGAGTGCAGCTGGATGATAAATTGGACTGGACTGCCAATACTGATTTTCTGTGCAAGAGAGGACAGAGCCGGTTATACTTCTTTAGAAGACTGGCATCCTTCAGCATCTGCAATAAGATAACAGGATCATCTCCAGACAGAGGAGCAGCTTCAGTGACAGACTGCTGTCACCGTCCTGCTCCACTGACAGACTGAGGAGATCGTTTCTCCCTCAAACTATGCGAGTCTTCAATGCCACCCGGGGGGGGTAAACATTAATATTATTCAAAGTTATTGTCTGTTTTTAACCTGCATTTTTATTACTCTTTAATTTAATATTGTTTCTTGTATCAGTATGCTGCTGCTGGAGTATGTGAATTTCCCCTTGGGATTAATAAAGTATCTATCTATCTATCTATCTATCTATCTATCTATCTATCTATCTATCTATCTATCTATCTATCTATCTATCTATCTATCTATAACAGAAAAAAGAAAAACAAGTAAAATAACCACGGGGTACAATCTTAGATGGCATTAAATTTAAACTGATAAACTTTGACAAGTCACTGAAGATTTTTCATCTATTTTAACTATATACCTGTACACGCACTGTTTAACAAACAAAAAAAACCTCTTATGTATTAACCTTATCAGCTCATAAAAGTCTAAAAGACCTTGTGGCTATAGATTTGGAGCATAACAGCTCCAAATTTGGATCTTTTGCACAGCTTATGGTATTCCAATTAAGGAAAGTCTTTTGAAAGATTTTTCCCTATCCCAATTAGAAGCACAGGCATTTACTATTAAAAATAAGCAGCCTAAGATGGTCTGAAGCAATCTGTGAGTTTACAAATTGATTATTATATGTAATACCCCAAGAAAGAAAAATTCCTAGATTCACAACTAAACATTGAATTAAAGAACTATCCTTACTTTATTTCTGAGCCATTGGACCACTAGCGGCAAATGACCTTTACACTCTAAACAGGTATTACTTTTGGAGTTAGGACGCACTTCTGAAAATAAGATTGCTGCTTGATAGTCCTGATGCTTTTCCACTTAAGCTCCACCAGGCATCCCCTGAATTCATACATTCATTCTACCTGCCATCCATAATTTGTAGTACAGTCCCACCTGTTAATGTTAGGAAACCCTTGCGGCCAACTATCATCTTTTGGAGTTCACTGGACTTCTTCCACAATCGGACCTGCTTTGCAACAACTATCACCATTTCAGGGTTAAAGAAATGTAGATTGATGTAACTGAATGTTTACTGGCCTGTAGCACTCACCTCTACTATCATAAAGTGTTTCAAGTGGCTGGCCATGGCCCACATCAAGGTCAGCATCCAAAACATACTGGACTCAAAACTGTTTGCCTACAAAGTAAACAGATGAAAACACGACACCATTAATAAACAATCCACCTTGGCTAAGGAATTAATTTAATGATGTTGTTTAATGGCTTTAGCTCAGCCAGCTGTCAATGTCATGATCTCTCTGAAGCTCGTAGAAAAGCCTCAGAGCCTTCGAACTAAACACCACTTTGATTAACTGGCAAGAGAAACCAGAAGAAAACACTTTTCCATTGTAACAGACCCAACACACCTAATCAAACTATGAGCATCCTGCCGTCCAGCATGTGTGATCATAGCATTGGTTTGTAAGACCCCAGACTTCAAATAGTTTTTACTTCCAACCACTAAACTGTTAACTCAGATGCAACCATATTTTTGTTTTGTGACCAAAATCCAATATGTAAGCACCCACACTACCAATCAGTTAATTCAATAGAGATTCACTTAAATGACTTGTTACTTCTGATTTATGTTAGTTATACCTGATAATGTATTTACTTAGTTTGTTATATATATTTAATGAGTAATTATTTAGTAATTTTGTTTGTTGTTTCTTTATACTCTGTTCTTCATTATCGCTGCATCTTCCTATATCTGTGGAACTAACAGAAAATGTTTTTCATTGTACAATAGGATATATTCACAAGCTGGATGAACTTTAATTTCCCTCTCTCCGCTGAGTTATTAACATCATAAGCACAAATAACAACATTGCCATTCAAAGAGGCTCTCCACTAATCAGTGTGGTTTCTCTTCTAAAGTAGGTTCAAAAGGTCATTATTGTCACATCTAAATCCAACTTGTCCTGTTGTCTGCTAGCCCTGTGCCCCTTCTGCATCAAGTAATTTGCGGCATTGATACTTTTTACCTGCATATCGGCCTTTTTCCAAATGGTTCCCCAATTTTGAATATTGTCCTGGTGTGCCTGAATTGTTTCTGTCATCTCTATTTTTGCTAGCACTCAGTTTGTAGTGTCAAATGCAAACTCCACAAGCTTCTCAGGTTGAGAAGATATAAACATAGACCTGGAGAAAATATATTAAAGTATTAAATTGTTTTCCATTACTCAGCCATCTCTTTCTTGTCAAGTACTGTCCACCAAACAATTTATAAAGTAACCCCATTCTCAACATATCAATATTTTTAAGATGACTTTGGCTAGACAGATAATACATTACTCCTTTTCATTGCTGTTCTACACTCTAGTGTCTCCCACAGAATATGGAAAACTTCAACAATTTTCAGAAGTATTGATATCTAAAGTAAACAGTATGATAGCCATTTAGCTGTATTTTGTACAAAACATTACCTTGCCAATTTTATTGTAGTTATGATGTTTCAATTGGACACATACAGTACTTTGATCTTCAGTGAATAATCTAGTTCATTTCTATAAATGTAAGGTAGCTGTATCAAAACCTATCAAGCCAAATACAACCAATACTATACTGTATATGCCCTTTCATATACTCATGTTCAAGCTTAAATTTATTTATGAGCAGTTACATCTGTACTCACATGATAACTGTACATTACTTTTAACACTGTATGTATTTGTTGCTTTTCATGAAAGGCACTATATAAGTCTTTTTGTAATTAATGAGAACGAAATGTCCCTGAACAATACCTTAGCCTATTAACCTTCTGTTACATACAGTACACACCTGCAATGCTTAACCCTGGGAACCTCACCAGTCATGGGATTAACTTTTCTAGGGTTACATCTTACCATCATTCACCTTTCCTTCAGATAAACCAAGCTTTTCACCACTGTGATGGCTACCCAAGGTGTCCCCTTGCATCTCCACATGACCTGAATTAGACAGAAAAGCAATCCCTACCCTTTTGGCAATTGCTAATGTCAGTGAGCATGAAGTCATCTGAAATAGGTAAAAACAAACTTCATTTTTCCTTAACCATTAAATGTTTATTTTGCAGAGAAACCAGACATATCAAACACTAGGAGCTAAGCAAATGAAATCATACAACTTGAAATGTAAAACAATGTCTACAGAGCAAGCTTTGTGTCAGGTGGCAAGCTTAACAACACTGTCACGAAAGTGTTCTCAGACCCACTATTTAATATACTGTCTCAAGGAGGTAATTCTATTGGAAAAGTACTGGTAAATGGAGATGATACATAGAATCACATAGCTTACAGGAAGAAAGAGTTGCATCATGCTACAATTGTAAAAATGATAACTTGCCAGTTGCCTTGTTACTTGTCAGTGAGATTTCAACAAAGATTATAGTCATGCTAACTGAAAAGGTCCAATCACTTATTTTATATTTCCTTACAAGCATATAATGTATGTGCTTTATGCACAGCTAAAATAGCCAATCTATAATCATGGCACTACAAAAGCATTTGCTTTTATATTTTCACAACTCCCACATGATCTCAGACTATTCCTTAACCTGAAAGATGCCAATAACCTTTCTAAAAATACTTGCCCAGCCAAGTCATGCCAAACTGGGATCCAAGCCTTTCCATTATGAGCTCTACAATCTTGTTCGCATATTTTCTTCTCTTAAAAGCTGCATCTCATCTTAATAATCCTATATTCCTATATTAACACACCATTAAAATTATAATATTATGAGTCTTATACAGGAGAGTATACAGAGGAAGAGGATGGCAAAGAAGAAGTGGGATAGTCAGAGAGATGCAGAAAGTAGACAAGAGTAAAAGGAAATAGGGCACAAGGTTAAGAGAGAGGTGGCGAAGGCTAAAGAAAAGGCGTATGATGAGTTGTATGAGAGGCTGGACACTAAGGAGGGAGAAAAGGACCTGTACCGATTGGCTAGACAAAGGGACAGAGTTGGAAAAGATGTGCAGCAGGTTAGGGTGATAAAGGATAAAGATGGAAACGCACTCACAAGCAAGGAGAGCGTGTTGAGCACATAGAAAGAATGCTTTGAGAGGCTGATGAATGAAGAGAACGAGACAGAGAACAGGTTGGATGATGTGGAGATAGTAAACAGATTAGCAAGGAGGAAGTAAGGACAGGTATGAAGAGGATGAAGAATGGAAAAGCCGTTGGTCCAAATTACATACCTGTGGAAGCATGGAGGTGTTTAGGAGAGATGGCAGTGGAGTTTTTAACCAGATTGTTAAATGGAATCTTGGAAAGTGAGAGGATGCCTGAGGATTAAAGAAGAAGTGTACTGGTGCCGATATTTAAGAATAAGGGGGATGTGCAGGACTGTAGTAACTACAGGGGGATAAAATTGATGAGCCACAGCATGAAGTTATGGGAAAGAGTAGTGGAAGCTCGGTTAAGAAGGGAGGTGATGATTAGTGAGCAGCAGTATGGCTTCATGCCAAGAAAGAGCACCACAGATGCGATGTTTGCTCTGAGGGTGTTGATGGAGAAGTTTAGAGAAGGCCAGAAGGAGTTGCATTGCATCTTTGTGGACCTGGAGAAAGCATAAGACAGGGTGCCTCGAGAGGAGCTGTGGTATTGTATGAGGAAGTCGGAAGTGGCAGAGAAGTATGTAAGAGTTGTACAGGATATGTATGAGGGAAGTGTGACCATGGTGAGGTCTGCGGTGGGAGTGACAGATGCATTCAAGGTGGAGGTGGGATTACATCGGGGATCGGCTCTGAGCCCTTTCTTTTTTGCAATGGTGGTGGACAGGTTGACAGACGAGATTAGACAGGAGTCCCCATGGACTATGATATTTGCTGATGACATTGTGATCTGTAGCGAGAGTAGGGAGCAGATAGAGGAGACCTTGGAGAGGTGGACATATGCTCTAGAGAGGAATGAAGGTCAGTAGGAACAACACAGAAACCATGTGTGTAAATGAGAGGGAGGTCAGTGGAGTGCTGAGGATGCAAGCAGTAGAGTTGGCGAAGGTGGATGAGTTTATATACTTGTGATCAACAGTACAGAGTAACAGGGATTGTGGAAGAGAGGTGAAGAAGAGAGTGCAGGCAGGGTGGAATGGGTGGAGAAGAGTGTCTGGAGTGATTTGTGACAGATGGGTATCAGCAAGAGTGAATGGGAAGGTCTACAGGACGGTAGTGAGACCAGCTATGTTATATGGGTCGGAGATGGTGGCACTGACCAGAAAGCAGGAGACAGAGCTGGAGGTGGCAGAGTTAAAGATGCTAAGATTTGCACTGGGTATGACGAGGATGGACAGGATTAGAAATGAGGACATTAGAGGGTCAGCTTAGGTGGAACGGCTGGGAAACAAAGTCAGAGAGGCGAGATTGTGTTGGTCTGAACATGTGCAGAGGAGAGATGCTGGGTATACTGGGAGAAGGATGTTAAAGATAGAGCTGCCAGGCAAGAAAAAAAGAGGAAGGCCTAAGAGAAGGTTTATGGATGTGGTGAGAGAGGACATGCAGGTGATGGGCGTGACAGAACAAGATGTAGAGGACAGAAAGATATGGAAGAAGATGATCCACTGTGGCGACCCCTAACGGGAGCAGCCGAAAGAAGAAAATGAGTCATATTTCCACATAATGTAAAAACATTATTTATCCATCCATTATCCAACCCACTATATCCTAACTACAGGGTCACTGGAGTCTGCTGGAGCCAACCCCAGCCAATACAGGGCGCAAGGCAGGAAACAAACCCTGGGCAGGGCGCCAGCCCACCTCAGAAAACATTATTTAACTTCTTTAAAATAATTTTTACTATACTTTGGCAAAACATATAGTACAGAGATTTACTGTATGCTGTTTACTGTAAAACATTCAAATATGAACTAATCTATCCTCTGGGCATTTTGTAGAATTTTTCAGTTTGTTTTGCTGTAGTAAATATTAAAATCTCACTGTTTAAAGTAGCATGTAGATGAGCAAGACACAGCAAGCAGAGTCAAAAAAAACACAGTGGTTCTTAACCAAGATTCTGCATCCCACCTGGGAGCTACAAGGTGACTTAAAATAATTATAAAATAGAAGCAAAATACTTAAATCACTACAAATCAAGCTTCAGCAGGGGTGTCAGACTTCTGGGTCTTTTTTAACTGGCTTGCTTCGTTAATACTCAAAACTTGTTACATAAGGCCCACAATGACTATTAGTTTCCTCTAATACCCCCTTTAAGGTGTGTTTCATATATAGGTTGTATCCATTGTGGCAGGGGCGGCCGGGACGCCCTTTCTACATATGTTCCGGGGGAGCAACCATGGGTTCCTCAGTACCTCCCCCGGGACACTTGGTGGCAGCCTCCCTGGCTGACGATAGTGGCCCAGTTTCCCGCAGGGCTCCATGGGAGATGGAGTTCTCCACAGCCCTGTTGGGATCTGGGGTGGCTGCCAGGGGGTGCTGCATGAGTCCCTATACAGCTTCGCCCGGAAGTGCAATTAGAAACAGGTGATCAAGCACCTGGAGCACTTCTGGGTGGGCTATAAAAAGGGTCAGCAACCACCACTCAAGAGCCAGAATCGGGAGGAAGAGGACGAGGTTGCCAAGGAGGAGTGGTGGTGCCCAAACGGGAGTGTTGTGTTGTTTGGATTAAGTGCTTTTGGGACTATGTTATGCCTGTGGGGTTCACAGGGAAGACGTGCCCCACAGGTGAAGAAAAATAAAAGTCTCTGTGTTTTTACACACACATGCCTCTGTCTGAGTCTGTTCCGGGTCAGGCACTATACAGCGTCCAATCCACACCATATATAGTTTAGATAGATAGATAGATAGATAGATACTTTATTAATCCCGATTTTAGCAGTATTATATTTAAAACTAGCATTAAAATGAATCTCCAGTGCCTGCATCATGTTAGGAAAACAATTGGATGAACTCCCCACATACACACAGCAACTTAGAGTTTAGTGGTGGCTCATGTTTATCTGTGCAGCACAGTGCATTGCATCTGCTAACCTGGAGTCACAATGAGAACAAGCTGTTCGTAATGACCTAAAAATAAAATGTGAAACAATGGTGACTTGCCACATTGAAAGAACTTTATTGTTTTAGCAGGATGTCAAAGTTGAGACAGTCTAATAAAGGAGATGGTGCCTTGATTTCACCCACTCTACCAACTTTTTAAAGCTGTGCAGGTGCCATTGTCTGGCCACCATTCTGCATTTTACCCTTCTGTTGCCACCACTCTACGTGATGTGTTTGACTTTTTGACTGACTTGATTGCTGTATACCGATACAAAACACGTTTGCATTTCTGTTCATTTTAAATGTGGAAATGCTTCAGTGCTGAATCCAGAGGATAACAACGTACTGTAGCTTATGCTTCTGTAACTAAGTTATTAAAGAATGTCTGCAGTAACTAGTTCTACATCTTAAAAATGACTGTTTATTTGTCATTTTAAAAAATACCTGTGACATGACATGGCAGTTCAACTCCAGGAATTAAAGAAAAGACCATAGCTATAAAGTAGATTGCTAACCCAAAGCAGAAATGGGGTAATGCACATTGGCACTGTGATGTGGAGAGAGGGTGTGATGTGCTCTGGGATGTGCCATTGTGTTGAGTAGTGTAGAGTCAAGGAACCACGTAGGGAGTTTGATGCTGGCATGTAGATGCACATGTATGTGAGGAGGCATGTGGATCCAAGTGAGATGGAGTTAATAAGGGAAATGCCACCATCAGGAGACACACTGGAAGGTAAGGATTTTGCCATTTGTGTAATTAAGGGCAATGAGATACAATCAGGGATTGGGTGAGGTTTCCCTGGATTGTTATTTAAGACAAAGATGAATGGTACATTAGGCATGGTAAGATCGTTAAGGAGGGTGAGCACACAAAACAGCATGAAGGATGAGAAGGTGCATGTGGAGTGTGCATAGCCTGGGGGGTGTAAAGGGTGTGCAGAGTGACAGGACCATGAAGAGCTGAAGATCATCACTATGAGTCTAGATCTGCTTAACAATAAAGTACTGAGGACAATGGAATGATTGCCACCATCTCCGACTGCTTTAAAGACTGGAGTGGGTGATCGATATTTAGGGTTGGATGATTGAAGAGGCACAATGATAGAAGGCACAACAGGGAGGAGCCTTCTTAGAATAGGTAAGGTGAAGGTGTAACATTCTTCAGGACACTACTATCTGGGATGACCTCTATGAACTAAGTGCTGTTGAGAGAGATTGTGGGCTTGATTGATGTCTCATTGAATTTTATATAATAAGTGCAATAAGTAACACATACATACAAAAGATAGATATATAATTAATAGAGAAGTAGAGTTCTTATATAGAATTGGTTTTTAAGTCTCTAAAGAGGAGTCCGATGATAAAAGTCAGATGGCTTGGGAGGATAGAAAAAAATAAAAAGTCTAGACAAACTGAAGAAAGAAAAACAAAATCTGTAGGTGTTCCCAGACATTGTCATTGAAGCATGACTAATATATATAGCCGTGGCCAGAGGTTATGAGAATGACACAAGTATTGGTCTTCACAAAGTTTGCTGCTTCAGTGCTTTTAGATCGTTTTGTCAGATGTTTCTATAGTATACTGAAGTAGAATTACAAGAATCGTACCAAAACATGGTCCAATAGCAAAATCTCCCAACCATCCAAGAACAGTTTGGTGACCAACAATGTCTTTTCCAGCATGATTGGGCACCGGGCCATAAGGCAAAAGTGAGAACAAAGTGGCTCGGAAAACAAAACATCGAAATTTGGGATCAATGGCCAGGAAACTACCCAGACCTTAATCCCATTGAGAACTTGTGGTTAATCCTCAAGAGGCAGGTGGACAAACAAAAACCCACCAATTCTGACAAACTTCAAGCATTGATTATGCAAGAATGGGCTGCCATCATTCAGGATTTGGCCCAGAAGTTGACTGACAGCATGCCAGGGCGAATTGTAGAGATCTTGAAAAATAAGGGCCAACATTGCAAATATTGACTCTGTGCATAAACTTAATGTAATTGTCCATAAAAGCCTTTGAAACTTATGAATTCTTGTAATTCTACTTCAGTATATCATAGAAACATCTGACAAAAACTTTTCGCCACGACTGTAGCTATGCCACTGACCAAAATTCAACAATCACAAAACAAGAATTCACCAGAACTGTCATAAAATTACAGTTTACTCGCATATCTTAGCCTGACAAGACTAGGAGCCATTGATGCTTACAGCCATATTTTAATTTGTTTTGTGGCCCTTTTCTGGTTGCAGTTAACAGTAAGATGGATGAGTGGCAATTGCACGAGTAGTGTTCAAATGACATTGGGTGTTTAGGTTTTGCCCAGTATTAAATTATTTTTATATTTATTAAATGAGTGAGTAGAACTTGACTGCTTATGTTTAACATTATGAAGTACTCAATATATTAAACCAGTAACATGATTCAAATTTACCAAGTAATGATAACAACAAATGCAGTATATTCACATTTATAAAAAACAAGACATAACTGTCATTTACATAAATCACTTGAGTGTAGGATGAATTTTCCATATTTAGCCATTTCTGTCCATGTGTGCATATTCAAAAATGAGCTTTATGATTTAAAGGGGGTGGCTGGTGGCCTTTGGTTTTATATCTCTTTCGTAATCAGCAACTAGGCACATTTTTCCGACTGATTTTTCTTATAAGAATAATTGCTGTGGGTTGCTGTGTGAGAATATTAAATTTCTAAAGGAAAAATCCTAACAACATGTCAGCTATCTTAAAAACAGTAAATGAACACTTATTGTTATACATTTATCTTAGCTTGTAATAGCTTTAACTTATCAGCCACTCTTACTGAAGACACCATTTAAAGGCACAACACCATTCTTTAAATAAAGTCCAGACAATCAGAACATACTAATTGCTGTATTTGTCTAACCATATGAATGACATGTAAAGTTACTAGCTTAGTTGTGCTTACATTAAACATTGTGAAATACTTGTATCCATTACATAATGAATTATACAGTACTACTTTTTAAAATTAACTTAATATTTCAATATTACCTTTTAAATGTAATTGTTTACCACTTGCTATCTTCTGGTTCAAATTGCAAAAGTCAAACCCATTTGTTACAACACAAGTCTCTCAGTTCTTAATCAGCTTTCACAAACTTACTTAATCGATTATTTGCTGGCAGAGAGTGGGAAGGTTGGAAACATCAATGGTGGAGAAAGGAGAGAAAGAGGAAAAGGTCTTTGTGTGTGCAGGAGGGAGCAGACTGGCTGGAGGGGGTTATGAGAATTGACTACTGATGACAGCTATCTTTTCCTGAAAAAAAGGTTGCAAAGTCATAAACAGTCAAGGAGACCGAGTGTGGAGATAATGGAGAGTTGAGGAGAGGGGTGAAAGCAAAGACCAAGCTACGATTATCAGGTGTGCTGCTAATCCTGTTTTAAAAGAAATTTGCCTTAGCATTGGTGGTAGCAGAAGAGAAGGAAGATAGAAGAGATCGCTACATATCCAAGTCCTAGACTATGCTGACCTTCACTCAGTCATGGGCAAGAGGGGCTTTAGCATGCATGCCTAGTGGAGAGAGGACAGACAGTATCAAAACAAAAGGATATGTGTCAGTGGCATCATTGTTATCAAGACAGAAGTGGCCAAGAGGAGGGAGGTCAGAAAAAGAATAGAGTAGAGAAACAGAAGGGAGAGAGTAAGCGGATGTGATGGAGGAAGGGTACAGTTGGAGGAATGGAAGTGGAAAAAGAGGGAAGGAGCAGCAAGAATTGAATGAAAATGTGGTTGGATGCGTGGAGTGGAGTGACAGTAGCGTTAGTGGGTATGCCATGGGCAAATCTACCATCAAGGCATTCTGGGTGTGCACCCAGGGACATGTGACTGCAAGGGGCTTTTTCTCCAATTACAAAACACAAAACACATCGTATTGACCGTTTCCAAATGAGCCAAATATACATTAATTTTGTGAGAGTTAGCTACATTCTTTTCTGAACTCTATTTTAATTGTGCAATATGAAGCAAAACAATGATGAGAACAAAAATAAATGTAAAAATTACAAAACTAAAATGTGTGAAAAACCAATACAAACTGTAACTTTGTAGACATTCTTCATTTGAAAGTGTGCTCTGCATATTTATGCCACATATTTCAAAATTAAGAAATAGCAATATTAGTATTGTTACATGTACAGAGTACAGTGGAACTACATATTCGTCCAATACACCACATTGTCTCAATGGTTAACAAGAATGTATTTTAATACATAACTTTATAGTATTTAATAGAAGATAAAAATCAACTAACCTGTCGCCCCTTAAACCAGTTTCCACATATTCAGATGTTCATTACCCAAAACCTTGTGGAAGAATCCTTGAGTTTATTCAAAGTTATGACTTGCTGAAACCTATTAAGATATTTGTAACTGACCGTCGGTTATTTGCCAATGAAAACCACAGAAAAAGTCATTTGTGAGTCTCTCCTTTTAGCACTGATTGTGATGTAGAGTCAAACAGATAAACCTAAATAACGCCTAAACCAACAACTACAGTGTAACTCTAATCTGGCACCTGCACTTTGATAAAGTGTAAGTGACTGCTCATTATTAAACTGATTTGAGTCATAATGTTATCTGTTACGGGCAGCACGGTGGTGCAGTGGTAGCACTGCTGCCACGCACTAAGGAGGCCTGGGTTCACTTCCTGGGTCCTCCCTGCGTGGAGTTTGCATGTTCTTACTGTGTCTGCGTGGGTTTCCTCCGGGCGCTCCGGCTTCCTCCCACAGTCCAAAGACATGCAGGTTAGGTGCATTGGCGATTCTAAATTGTCCCTATTGTGTGTGTGTGCCCTGCGGTGTGCTGGCGCCCTGCCCGGGGATTTGTTCCTGCCTTGCACCCTGTGCTGGCTGGGATTGGATCCAGCAGAGCCCTGTGACCCTGTTTTAGGATGTAGGGTTGGGAAATGACTGACCGACTGACTGTTATGTGTTACAAATGAAGCAAAGAATGTGCTGAATATGATGAAAATTCTGTCTTAAATAAGTAAACAATCATGGAGGATGAGGCATATACAGTACATGGAAGAAAGTGTCACGGTCATTCTGTCACGATGTGCCATTATAAAGCACACTTACTCATAACATTTCATTCATTAACATTTGATGCAGTTAGCCACTCTTAGATGCTAGTGCAACCAACAGCAAAAGAAATGCTGAAGGAGATACAGCACTTGTGTCAAGAAAAAAAACAACAAATTAAAGGAAAAGTGTATATATTGGTGCAAATGGCCAAATGGCTTTACCACTGAAAGCAAGGAGTTATGGTGTGAGCAACTCTGTCATAATTAGATAATGTTAAAAGTGGTGTTTGGCAGGGTTCAGTGCTGGGGCCCAGCTTTTTTTAATTAAGATAGATAATCTGGATATAAATTTAACTAACAAGATGGTTAAGTTTGCAAAAGATAATAAATTAATCTAGAATCAACCAAATCACTATTGTGGAACCTGAAACACATACAGAATTGGACAGACTTCAATAAAAATCAATCTAATATTTGATTTAATTTGATATACTTTTTAATATAAGTACATATGAAGTATTACATGTAGGAAGAAAAAATGTGAGAAATGAAAACACAACAAGGACATCTGACAATTGTAAATACCCCTTATGTGAAGGATCTAGGCATCATAATGCACTCGCCACTATCTACACAGCATACAAAAGCACTCAAGATGATGAACAGAATCTTAGGTTGCATAGGCAAATGTGTGGATTATAAATCAAGGGAGGTCATGTCTAATCTATATAACACACTAGTGAGGCCTCACTGAAGTATTGTGTACAGTTTTGTTTTCATTATTATAAAAAAAGACATAGCAGCACTACAGAATATCCAGAGAAGATCGAACAGGCTGATTCCAAGATGATAAGGTACGAGTTATGAGGAAGGACTGAAGGAGCTGAACCTTTTTTAGTTTAAGCAAAGGGAGATTGAGAGGTGACAAGATGGAAGGAAATTAGTACAGTGGATCCCTGCTGTTATTAAATGAACTCTTTAACAAGAATACTGTATAGGGAAAAAGATAGAGCTTAAGAGTAAATTTCATACAAATGTTAAAAAGGTCTATTTGCGTAGAGATACACAGATACATAGAATAAGCAGGCAGTGTAGCAGACAGTAGAAATTAAGGAACTATCAAAACTCAACCCATTGATATTATGGAAAATTTAGGTGAATAGAATTGGTGAGATTTATTGGATTGTTCTTATGCCCTTACATAATTGAATCACATTGTTCATATTAAATAAAAATGCAAAAATATTCAGTTAAATATAATGTTTCGAGGTTTATACAAGTACTCTATAACTATGTCTTTCGTTAATGCAAAATAACATTTTTTACAATGTGTATCTTACAATCTTTTGAGTGGCCCTGTAAACTATAATCAGTTCCCCTTGTTTGTTTCTAAAGTAGAATTGCCCTGGTCAAAATTTCTAAAATCCTTCTAGCTGCTTTCATTTTATTTGAAAGTCTATTTAGAACACTACAAGCAAAAAGGCTTAAATGAATGTCACGTCATGAAAAAATAAAATTGCAATACTCAGCATTAAGCAACCAGAAATTCTAAAGACCAAATTATGTGCCATAACAAGCCTTTTCAATACTAGGAAGGGCAGCTAAAGAAAATCTGAGGTGAGTAATAGTTGAAGAAAGGTGAAGACCTACTATAAAAGTCAAAAGGTTAATTATTTAACATAATAGATGATCTATGTTAACAGGAAACATAAAAGTTAACATTTCCTACAATGAACAGTCCCACATTAAAATTAAATGCATAACTATATAAAGGTGCATATGAAAGACTAAGGGAATTGAGTTACAATATATAGCATACTGATACCAGATAAGTACCAGATGGTGTTCCAGATGGTAGGATTTAATATATTTCTCATGTCTCAAGAAGTCATGTAATCAAACTTTCTACATCTGGTAAGGAATTTGGGCTCCCTACTTGTTAGTCTTTGGGTGCTGTGGATCTACTTACTTTTTCCTGCCCATGGGAAAGACATCTGAGATACTGGGAGTCTCAGAATAAAAGGATGAAAATATTCTGTCATCATATTAAATGGCCCAACACACTGTAGAATGACCAGGTGGGCAACCATTTGGCTGAGGTCTCTAAGACTGTGACTGCGTATGAGTCATATTTATAGACAATGGACCCTCCATTTATTTTCCCCAGGGATACTGTTGACTAGAGTTTTTGTTTTACTCTTCTCTTTTATCATTTTCGCAATTGTAATGTTAATGGACAAATATTGTTAGGTTAAATGTATGTTAATGAGTTTCGAATTGTTTTGTGTTACTGTGTGGTATAGCAGGTCTGCAGCCTAGGAAAAACGTAGCTGATTTTAAATAAATTATGCACGCACTCACGCTGGGGAGTGGAGAAGGAGCAAGCAATCTGCTGTGAATGACTGCTCATTTCTGGGGTGGTGTATGGCAGTCAGCTGACCGTGCATTGCCTTGCCTGCACGTGGTCTGATTGTCTCATTATCATCCCGGGGTGGCAATCAGGTGAGCGCACCTGCAACCGCTCCCCAGCCTATAAAAGGGAGCACAAGATGTGAAAGAAGAAGACAGAACAGAGGCTAAATACACAGAGAGAGAGAAAAAAAAAGGCAGGAGGCGAAAGGAGCCAGTGTGAGCGAGCTCAAGAGCAGGAACAGAGACAGGCAGCTGTATGGAGAGCCCCTGGACTGGGTGTCCAACACCCAGGAGGCTGCTGTAGTGGATCGCTCCAGCCTATCAACTTGGGGGAGGTTTTAGAAGCCCAGGAAGACAGCAGGAATCAGAGGCTTGGACCAAGAGCCCCATTTTGAGCACCAAACCAAGGTCCAGAGAGGGAGCCTTACTGTAGCCATGGGATGGTAGGGACCTGTGGAAGGTCAGCTGTGTCTGTCGATAGGGTGGCTCCTCTGCTGCAAGACCCACATGGGATAAGCAGAGGAGATGCCAGTTAAAAGAACAATGCACATGGCTTTTAGAAAGGACGCTTTCCTGCCAGCTGGTTTTAACCGTGTTTTAATGGATTTATTTATTCTAATTTTAACCTCCACAAATTCACCTTTTTAATTGGATTATTTATTTATTTAAAAAAAAAAATCTTTGCATTTATATAGCACTTTTCTCACTATTCAAAGCGTTCAGCAATTGCAGATTAAGGGCCTTGCTCAAGGGCCCAACAGAGCAGAGTCCCTATTGGCATTTACGGGATACGAACCGGCAAGCTTCCAATTGCCAGTGCAGATCCCTAGCCTCAGAGCCACCACTACGCCTATTTAGAAACTTCACACTGCACTTGTTGAGCAGTTCTTGCTTTCTTTTTTTAATTGCTTTAATAAAAGCACTGAGTACTTTGCATCTTCCCCTTGCTTTGTGTAATGTCCTTATCTGCCAAGCTTATCCAGTTACATTATTGGCGGTGGCAGGTTAAAGAGGCTCCTAGTGGGATCCAGTAGCATGAAGCCAACCCGCACCATCACATACTGTTTGTTTAAACAAATCTGTACCTTTATGAGAGTGAATTAAATAATTAGTTATTTGTAAAGTTGTAAATGTGAACCTGTTATAGTGCTCTGAGCCAAAACACATGAAAGAATCACCCACTGAAAACAGCATATGGCAATATATGATAGCACTAATAGAAATTTATGAAATACAGTAAACTTATAGAGGTTTAAAGTGAGAATATTCCATATCCTTAACTTTTTTACAAACCATAATAGGGGGAAGCAGCCCTGTAGCATCTCTTTTAATCTGCAAGGAGCCACAAATATTGAAACAATGTTTGTTTATTAAACTAAATCAAGCACAGAAGATATGTCATAATGAATGAAAACACCAGCCTGTAAACAAAACTTTGCTACCTTTCTGGACTTACCTATACAGGTCTTGAACCCCTCTCTGCCTGGTTCAACCACTCATCAGCTACCATGAACCCTTTGTTACCTTCCCTTTCTCCTAGACACCAAATTCACCAAAAATAATCAGCACTCTTCTTCCCAGCAGTGAGTATTAATCCCACTCCTGGGGTCTGATATTAATTCTGAGGCACAACGGCTGCATTTTCTGGTAATGAGGCACCAAGGTAGAATTCCTCAAATAGCCCATCTGATCCCTGCACCTCCCAGCAGCCCATAAAGAACTGAGATTCCAAAGCAACTGTTCACTCTCTGAAATGGACAACTACATGTTATATCCTCTGCGGTGGGTTGGCACCCTGCCCAGGATTGGTTCCTGCCTTGTGCCCTGTGTTGGCTGGGATTGGCTCCAGCAGACCCCCGTGACCCTGTGTTCGGATTCAGCGGGTTGGAAAATGGATGGATGGATGGATGTTATATCCTAGCTTCCTACAAATTTGCCCTCACTTTGACCTCAAATGATCAGCCTGTCCCTGGGTAATGTGGTCTCTTTACAACTCTCTCTGTCTCTTAAACTCTTTTAAGGAGTAGGTCAGGTACCTTTTCCCTTTGCTGGTACTTTAGCATTAGCATGTTTCCACCCAGGCCACTACTCTAACTTCTGATTTTGACCTCCTGCTAGCTGCACTTCTAGGACACTGTATTTAATAGGGTCTTCCACACACTTGCGGCTTGCATGGTTTCTTGCTTTGCTTGAGTAAGTCTTGTTCCTAGTGAAGAAAATGTGTGGGACTTTCCCTACCCTGTGACACCATGATATTGCCCTTGCCCTAGACAACTTCTAGTCAGCCGGAAACCCCCTTGCAATACATTAACTTAACATATGGTTTGATCATGCTATCACAGTATACATCTATCCACAATAAAAAAAATATCACATTTCAATACACTACCGCTTTTATGTATTTTCTGTCTGAATCAGGCATTCTTTATGACTTTAAAGGAAAACAAATATTTGTACAATTGGACAAGATGTGCTAAACATTCAGAAATTACAAGATTAGGAAAATGAATGTATTATGATCTCCAACTTCTATACATTTTTTTGTGCAAATTCCTTTCTGACAAAATATATATGGTTTATATTTGTTTTGTGACACAAGGATTTTGATTTTTAAATGTGTAGAATACACATGACAAAGTTTAATATTTAATAGCATATTATGGCAACATCGTTTTGTTTCCCATACGGGTCACACCATTTTTCTTAATTGTTTCACCTGTTTTATGATGATCCATCCAAATGTCCACCGCAGACATTTCCAGGGTATCCAAGCTTAATGGATAAACCTCTTATTAACCCAGTGGAAAAATCTTTATTTTGCTATTCTTTGTTTTCGAAACTCTGCTGTTTTTGACTTTGACTATTGGTTTTGACAAAGGATCTCTTCGACTACCAGTTTTGACCTGTGGCCTATTCCTTGACTTGCAATTCTCCTAGTCGATTTACAGTAGTTTTTCTTCTACTGTCTCTTTGGATACATAGTTCTCACTGAACCTCCTTTTTATGATTTTTTTCTGGGCTCTACTATTTGCACCTACATTCCAAAAGCTCCCTGTTAATTACAAGCAAAACAGGCCCAATGAAAATAAGTGTGTCCTGCCTGTCTTATGTTGAGGTGTGATGAGAGGTATGTGGCTTTGAACAGTTTTTAAGCAAATAAATAAAGATGGTGTAGGAGTACGCAAAAGTGTGTACAAGCAGCCCGAGGGTGTGCACAGTTCAATTTCCTTGCTAGTGTTCTGGGTTTCGTTATTGCAACACCTGCATCATGACGGATTTATAAAAGGGAGCCTGGGCAGGAAACAAGGGAGAAAAATGGAAAAACAAAAGAACAAATAAAAGGAAAGATCAGAGGTTAAAATGCAGAATGAAAGTGAGAGTAAGTAAGAAGCTAGAGACCAGTGCAGTAGAGAGGAAGCAGGGTGCCAGGAAACTGTGCACCGCAGAAGGCCATATGGCCAATGCTTATATGGGCTGAAGAGGGTCACTTCGGCTGAGCATCTTCAGATCTCCAAAGTGTCCCATTGCTCAAGACTGAGGAGTGGCAGCAAGAGTCAGAGGAGCAAGGTTCAGTGCAGCACCCTGCCGGGAGCCTGGGATAGTAGCAGGGAGACAAACCTAGATAAAGTGTTGTCTCTGCCTGTCGGAAGGATGTCCTGTTTGGCTGCAGGATCCCATCCAGGGTAAGCAGAGAAGATATCAGATTTTAGAAAGAAGCCCAGAAGCTCATTGTTCCTAAAGGATGGTCAGATTACTGCCTTGGTTTAAACTTTATTTTTATGGATTACTTATTCTACTTATTATGGATTTTAACCTCCACATGCACTTGTTTTAAGTAGATTATTAATTTACTTATTGACTATTTGGAGCACTGCACTGTTATTTATGTTTTGTGGAACACTGACTGATTGTGTCCTCATTTGCCCAACTCATCCACGGTCTATGACTATCGACCATTACAAGTTTAAGCATTGCCAAGGACATGGAGCCAACCTGGACCACCACATGAGGTGACACACTATTTCATTTTAATTCCTGTCTATTCCCACTGTTAGCAGGAAAAGGTTCCAGCTCTCATAACTCAGGATGGATGAAAAATGAATGGAATCATGTTGTAGAAATGCATTTATCTGTTGAATTGTATATTTAATTTCTCTATTTCAACTTCAGTTTCAGTTTATTCTTTTTTTTAATTATACAGCACATTTCTACTAATTAGCTCATCAGCAGAAAAAAAAAATCCTGAAACATAAACCAAGAAGCATCATATACTGCATATAAACACAGTATATATAAATACATACATACATACAGTATTTATATACTGTATATAGTAGGGCTGGGAATCAACTAAAAAAATGTATTACAAAATTATGTGGAATTAATCTTGATTAATTAACATTTAAACATACAATCATAAAATAAATACATAAATCATGAAGTAAACATACACTGAATCACAAAATTAATGTAGGAATTTTTAAAAATTTAATGGGATAGTTTAAACATAAACAATGACCTGAAACCTGACCTTTTAACAAAATACAACTTGAGCAAGTACAACCTAAATTTGAAAGCCTTCCTATAAGGCAAGTTGAAAAGAAGGCAATAAGAAAACGAGGACAACATATTCATTATCAAATTGGCATAGCATATGAGAAACAGACATGTCAAAGTAAAAATTAAACGATCGACTGACTTAATTGAAAGAATAAGCATCTCTTAAATGGGCATATATTAAAACATAAGTTAAAATTCTGCAAATGCCATACTCAATTGTCCATCAGCATCAACGACTTTAAAATTGTACTCTGAGCAGGTGTTTTTCAACTGGTTTGTAAAGAGAGCTACCCAGGGGTGCCATATAGGACTGTCTGTATAAGCGATCAAAGGGAAAAAGCAGCTGGGAACATGTGTCCAAAGTACTCATTATGGGTGGGTGGATCAATCCAAATATTGATAGTATTGATACCAATGTTGGTTTTGGTATTAGACTGATACTAGCATGATGGAATCGATATTTTAGTTTCAGTTTCCCTGTTCTATGTTCAGCATGTTGATCCCTTTTCATCAAAAAGGAGACATGACTGTTGTGAACACCACTCCTTTCACATCTCACATGCACATTTTCCTCCCCCTCCTCTCCTGCTCTGCTGTGTTTTGATGGATTGCCGTCACGTGACTCAGCAGTGCTGAGTAGTGCACGGCAGAGTGCAGAGACAAAATTCGACGCTACAGTGAGTGAGAGCATGATAGCATGGCAGAAAGAAAGAGGAGCATTATGTGGAGATATTTTACAGCTGTAAATGGAAACATTGCGAACTGTGATGTGTGTAGGAAGGCTATTTGTTACTGTGGCAACACCACTAATTTATACAAACACATGAAAAATCACAAAAAAGAGAACTCTAAGCTGCAAATGAAATGAACAGAGGAGGAGGTGGGAAATCCCTCAGACAGACCCACTTGACATTGTGTTTATATAGAATATTTCCTTGGACACAAGAAGGGTTTGGAGGTAAAAAAGCCAAAGGTTGAGAATGAGAGCCAACAATAGTTTGTGCTTTTGTTTACTTATTTGCATTCTATTTATTTTATTTTTCACAAATAAATGTGCTCAGTGGGTGTGTAGGCATGACATCATCCACATAGCCAAATCCTGAGTCCACGTGGGTACTTGTGTTGTATGCAGATATCATACTGTTCCAAGTTTCATACTGCTTCTCAAAGTTTACTTTGAGTTGAACAAAAAAAGTGAGAAATGGAGTCAGTTTATGCTGACATAAAAATGAACAGTCCTGGAAAAAGCTAATTCCAGAATGAAGAAAAATGTTCAAATGGAAAGCACCTTCATCTAATGACTTTCAATTTTTTTTATGTTTTCATTTTGTATTTTCATACCTTTCTATTAAAAAAAGTTACATTTTACATCTCATTTATAAATAATGCTGCCAAGATATAGTCTGGTCTCCTGTAAACCTAAATTAGATTAAGTGGGTTTAAGGACCCAAGCAGTTGGACCAGGCCAAGGGGATGCCCACGTAACACCTGGCTGAGGCAGATAGAAGGTCATTTCCAGTGGGTGGGACTAGACCACATGTCTGCCTTGGGGTTCCCAACCAGGATGCAGAGCTGTTTTCTTGTGTGATGCATTCTCCCCAACTTCACCTGACCTGATGAGGATTATGCAATACAAGTTAGGTAAGATATTTTTTCTTTTTCCCAAGGATATTTTTCAAAATATTTTAAACTGTTCAGCATTGGTCTTCTGTTGGTCCTAATAATGAGAATGTCTTGTTTGCACTTTCTACATGAAAACATGAGATTAAAACATTTTTGTCTGAATAGAATATAGTTAGCTTTATAACAGTTTTTACAACATAACACACCACTTTGTTTGACTTTTTAATATATTCTGCACATTTTCCAGAATGATGTACTAATGTAAATTCCTAAACCCTTTTCAGGAGTGACATCTTATAGATCACTGTTATGCCTCTTGAATTTATAGGTAATATTCAATTGTATTTGTCTTCATTTAACTGCATGTTCTAAGGGCTTTCCCAATGTTGAAGACTGTCCAGGCATTTTTGAATTGATTTTGCTGCTTTCCTAGTATTTGATATTCCTCAATTTTTGTGTCATCTATAAACTTTAGTAAAACATTTAGAAACAATAATAATAATAACAATAATAATTAATATAACGTACAATTTAAATAGTAATGGTCCAAGCACAGAAATCTGTAAAACTCAACTGATGACCTCACTTCATAGGGAGCATTCTTCTCGTATCTGTTCTTTTGGCCTCTCACCAATTAACTAGCATGAATTACAGTCGTGTAGGTTAGCACTTATACCAATTGCTTGCAGTTTCTGGTACAATACTGTCAAAAAAAAAAAATTTGAAAGCCTCAGAAAATTATGTAATTTGCTTTTTGAGTATAATTATCCATTTAGTCTCCCTTCCTATGGATATGAGTCACATTTTTAACATACAGTAGTTGAAAAACAAGAGGAAACCATTTAGTCCATCAGGCTTTTTTGTTTAGATACCAGCTAAGCCATCACAATAAATAAGAATGTTCCAGTCATCTCCCATATACAGTGAGTGCCAGAAAGACATCTGACTTTATGATCTAAAATCGGTAAACTCGGAGCTTGTTTTCATTTCTGACAGAGGCTGTTCATTTATTTCAAATATATATATATAACACGGGCCTCTCCCAATGTCTTCTTCGGGCCGCCTCTCTCCCTCTCTCCTGTCACTAGAGTTTCGTCCTGCTCCAGCTCCCGACTCTAGCTCCCTGATTAGAGTGAGGCGGCCACTTTTATTTCCACCCGGATGTGCTCCAGGTACCTGATGACACTCTTCCGGCAGCACTTCCTGGTGTGGCAGAAGTGCTGCCCTAGCACCCGGAAGCACTCTGGGTGTCCCTGGAAGGTCCTTCCTCCACCCTCCCAGGTGTGGCGGAAGTGTCGATCTCCCGGGCTCCATGGCGCTCCCTGGCGGTGGCCACAGGCCCCATTGGGCTTGAGCCTCCTTGCTCCTTCCCCGTGGTCCCCTCAACATCCAGGGTGGTTGCCCCCTCTTGGCCCGGGGGACGTATAGACCACCTCCCCGTCCTTCCAGGCATCCTAGCTGGGTCTGACCCCCAGCCTCCTGTGACAATGGCTAAATTATGTGTACTATATATACAGATCGATAGATATTAGATGTGACTGACAGTAATGCTTTTTCCCCCGGCAACATTGAGTGTTCTGAACTAAATGTCTTGTGAATAAATAATTGCAATATTTGTAATCAGCAGTATTATTTCTCTTCTTAAATGCCACTGCCCTCCAAATAAATATATGAATAGGTGACTGCATCTCATCTCATCTCTCTCATTATGTTTTCTCTACTCATTAATCTAATAAATGAATTACAGTTTTAAGTCATTAACTTCACTCTACAGATATGTCTGCCAGTAAGAAAAACAAAAAACATTCCCATAGCCAAGTAATAAAGAGTATGATAACAAACCACCATAAATATCAGAAAATTTCTATATGGTACAGAGTACAAGTTTTTAGTGATAAAGCTTCTTGTTCTTAGCAAGAGTAACTTTTCACCTTCAATGTATCCAATACAAAACAAGAAAGAAATAATGGTATTTTCTTGCCATGACTTAAGGTCAGGAAATTCCATTATTTTGTTTTTTGAATCAGAATGATGGAAAGCCTGTGAACCCCCCGAATCAGAATATTCCTCCTTGCCCACACAGAAACAGTTCAGTAAGCACAATGACCTATAAACTCCAAGAAAATATGGAAGTATGTTAGATTAAAATACCACAGCAGTTACTTCGAAGCCCAGCATTTACAGTATGGGAAAAAACTAACACAAAAGCTTATGGAAAATATGATTCCTGCCCTTTTCAGTACATATAAAAGGAACAATAATGAACCATGCCTATACTGTATTTCTCATGCATTAATTTGAGTTTGTAAAAATTGTAATTGTAAATAGTTTGTAAATTGTAATTATTTTTTCATCCTATAAAAATTTCTCATTCTTCCATTTCCTGCTTTGATTTTTTTAATGCCCTATCCTCACCAAAAACATGGTATGTTGCATCCATACCTCCATCGTAATGGAAAGCATCGTCCTGTCCTGGACACAAAGGATTTGAGTCAGGAAGCAGCTCTAGGACACTATTTCCTTATTTCTTTCTTTAACAATTACTTAAGAATACCCACATGATCCCAGGGCAGTGAAAGATATAATTCCTCCAGCATGTCTTTGGTTTGACCTCTGTCTTATATCAGTGGGCTATGTCCCATACACCTCCCATGACATTCAACAAGAAAGAATCCCAACTTCATGCCCAATCCACCTCTTTTGGCTCCTGTCAAGCATGGGAATAGGTTTTTCTACCCTAAGGTCTCCAGTACTGATGTCATGTGAAGTAAGCCCAGCAACCTCATTTCTGACACCTACTTAGTCTGACACATTGTTTGAAAAGACTGCTGTTGCTGCACTGATATGCTGTCCAATCACTTAATCATCTCTACCCAGTGTACTCAAACTCCGCAACACAGGACAGCTGCTCACATCTTATCTGCAGGGAACATCGCCACTCTTCAGATGACTTCAGATTTGGATGTGTTATTTCTCATCCCAATCAGATCACACTTAGCTGTGAAATACAGTCTGTTAAATTCAACTACATTATGTACAAACTGCAAAGATACAACTTTTAGATGATCAAACTTGATTCTCTTCTGACATTGGCCGTGCCTTCATATTCTCTTCACATCAGTCATGTATCACAGAAAAAACATACCCTTACTATAGACAAATGTCCAGGTTGAGCATTCTTAATCCAGTATATGAGTACCTTTGCCACTCGGCAAAAATCAGGTCCAAATGGCATGAAGTATGGCCAGAAAACCTCTTACTGTTGTACCACATTCCACAAGTATTCACCACATAAACAATTACAAGCTTTTTTCAAGTCCACAAAACATATGTAGACAAGAATAAACAAACTCTCAAGATCTTCTCAACTATCTGTGCAATGACAAAGCATTGGTCCACTCTTTGTTATGTCATTCTGTCTTCATTAAAAAAAATTTTTCTGTGCTATACATCTTTCCTAGAGGCTTTCTTTTCCATTTTTCAACATGGAGAATTCACATTCACACTTCTGTTTTGAAATTAAGGTGTTTTTGAACTATATTATTTATTTCTGAATTTACCACATTGCCATTTTTTCATCTTGTGAGCACTGACATTTTGTAACATAGTTATTATAACACATGGTCCCAAAAGTCCCATTGCATGATATCATCAGCTTGGTGATATAAAAAATCTGTGAGTAAGTCATCATCCAAACTTGAGGATATTCTCAAAGCCTTTCTCACAAATGATTTATTTGATCTTTTGGCAAAAAATGCAGAATTTGATCTTGGTTTAATGTATTGGCTTAACTTTTGGTTTTGACCCTTCACTAGTTTACTGGTTAATGGCTTCAGCAGTCAGCCCCAACACTTCGACCAAATGCAGTAAACTGTTGCACAGAGATAATGGAATCCATATAGGTCTTCATGAAGTTTCAGTCTCCTTTCTTGTACCCTCGTATAAACTCCCCTTATAAGGCTCAGTAGTTGGTAACTGGAACATGCTCTCGTCACAATTTTTAATAATTGAAACCACCACTCCATCAGTCATGATACACTGCTTCTGCCCTCCACATAACATTGAGAAACAGCAATAGCCTCCATAGTGTTATGTTTACCGCCCTAAAAATGAACAACAAAAAATGTTATTACATGTAACAGAAACATGTAAATACTCAACATAAATACAGTAACAAAAAGCTGAAAAGAGTCCACTACCATACTGAAGCTGATGGTAGTACACATCTTTCATGAGATATGTTTTAAAACAGTCACCAACACAAAGCCTGATGATGCAATTGGGACAGAAGGAGCTTGTTTCTTTGCACACATCTTTTATAATATTTTTTTTCTGTTGCTTGAACATGGGAGGGGAAAATGTCAGTGCCTGTACTGCACAATCGATGCACCCCTTGTGTTATTATAGGCTACCACAGCACAAAACTTAGTGGCTTCTGTATTTCAACACAAATGACAGTTACTGCACTGTGAACAGTGAGTGGGGCTATTTGGAAGGATTCATATTAAAGACTGACAGTAGTAGCTGAAGGACATAGTGGACATGAATGAATTAGCACAAAACAATAACTGATACACAAAATTTTCACATCAATTTCATTATCCAATCCAGCAATACACTGTACAACCACAGTCATAATGAAAGCTGATATCAAATAACAGTAATGGACATAAGACCACCACAATACAGAAAGTGGTAAATGCAATATAACTACAATATATCTAATAATAACTCTATGACTCAGCAAAGAGTGTAGTGCAGAAACTTGTCAAAATGTTTCATGTGACTGGCAGAGAACTGATTGTCACCGTGTTTTGTGGCCTAGAACTACAGTAATTACGAGTGGTAAGCATAGCCAGGGTTGTTGTTTATTTTAATTGACCCTTATACTTTTAAACAGAACTGCCACATGGGCACTGTGGTTAGTGCTGCTGTCTAACAGCTCCAGTGATCTGGGTTCAAATCACAGGCCAGTTTTCATGGATTCCATTGAACGTTCCAAATTAAAGAAAGTTAGGTAGACTGGCAGTTTTCAACCATCTTTGAGTATTGGTGTGTGAGTTAGTGTAATCAACAATAGACTGCTTTCCTCTCTTTTTTTGTTCCTAATGCCACCAGAATAGGCCCAGGTGCTTCACAAACCTGTATAGGAATGGTGAATTAATTTGATTTTACAATTAAATTTACAAAGAAAAAAATGACACACACATATGAACAAAATCATGATCTAGGCAGCACTTATCATAATTACAGTTAGGTCCATAAATATTTGGACAGAGACAACTTTTTTTCTAATTTTGGTTCTGTACATTACCACAATGAATTTTAAATGAAACAACTCTGATACAGTTGAAGTGCAGATTTTCGGGGGGCTGTGCAATTGCATAAAAATGTGAGGCAACTAAAGCATTTTTTAACACAATCCCTTCATTTCAGGGGCTCAAAAGTAATTGGACAATTGACTCAAATGCTATTTCATGGGTAGGTGTGGGCAAGTCCGTCGTTATGTCATTATCAATGAAGCAGATAAAAGGCCTGGTGTTGATTTGAGGTGTGGTGCTTGCATGTGGAAGATTTTGCTGTGAACAGACAACATGCGGTCAAAAGAGCTCTCCATGCAGGTGAAAGAAGCCATCCTTAAGCTGCGAAAACAGAAAAAACCCATCCGAGAAATTGCTACAATATTACGAGTGGCAAAATCTACAGTTTGGTACATCCTGAGAAAGAAAGCAAGCACTGGTGAACTCAGCAACGCAAAAAGATCTGGACGTCCACGCAAGACAACAGTGGTGGATGATTGCAGAATCATTTCCCCTGGTGAAGAGAAACGCCTTCACAACAGCCAACCAAGTGAACAACACTCTCCAGGGGGTAGGCATATCGATATCCAAGTCTACCATAAAGAGAAGACTGCATGAAAGTAAATAAGGTGCACTGCAAGGTGCAAGCCACTCATAAGCCTCAAGAATAGAAAGGCTAGATTGGACTTTGCTAAAGAACATCTAAATGTGAATGTGAATTTCCCATTGGGATTAATAAAGTATCTATCTATCTATCTATCTATCTATCTATCTATCTATCTATCTATCTATCTATCTATCTATCTATCTATCTATCTATCTATCTAAAAAAGCCAGCACAGTTCTGGAAAGACATTCTTTGGACAGATGAAACAAGATCAACCTCTACCAGAATGATGGCAAGAAAAAAGTATGGAGAAGGCATGGAACAGCTCATTATCCAAAGCATAGCACATCATCTGTAAAACACGGTGGGAGGCAGTGTGATGGCTTGGGCGTGCATGGCTGCCAGTGGCATTGGGACACTAGTGTTTATTGATGATGTGACACAGGACAGAAGCAGCCAAATGAATTCTGAGGTGTTCAGAGACATACTGTCTGCTCAAATCCAGCTAAATGCAGTCAAATTGATTCATGATACAGATGGACAATGACCCAAAACATACAGCCAAAGCAACCCAGGAGTTTATTAAAGCAAAGAAGTGGAAAATTCTTGAATGGCCAAGTCAGTCACCTGATCTTAACCCAACTGAGCAGGCATTTCACTTGTTGAAGACTAAACTTCAGACAGAAAGGCCCACAAACAAACAGCAACTGAAAACCGCTGCAGTAAAGGCCTGGCAGAGCATTAAAAAGGAGGAAACCCAGCATCTGGTGATGTCCTTGAGTTCAAGACTTCAGGCTCTCATTGCCAGCAAAGGGTTTTCAACCAAGTATTAGAAATGAACATTTTATTTCCAGTTATTTAATTTGTCCAATTACTTTTGAGCCCCTGAAATGAAGGGATTGTGTTCAAAAAATGCTTTAGTTGCCTCACATTTTTATACAATCGTTTTGTTCACCCCACTGAATTAGATAGATAGATAGATCTTTATTGTCATTGTCACTTTTACAAAGGAACAACGAAATTGAAGGTGCAATCGACTCAGTGTGAGGAATAAGAGTTAAAAAGACAAAAAGACAAGAAGAGAGAAAATAATAACAAACTGAATAGTAATAAATATACAAATTGCACTTGTTGACTTAAGGTCTATATTGCACATTGGTAGAATAATATGGAGCAGTTTTATTCTGAGTTCAGGGCCATGATTGCTTTCAGATAAAAGCTGTTTTTAAGACGGTTTCTCCTGGTTTTCATAGCTCTGTATCTCTTGCCAGATGGCAAAAGCTGGAAGAGGCAATGACCGGGATGTGATGAATCCTGTGAAATGTCAATTGCTTTTTTGCAGGATCGGGACGTGTAGATTTGTTCCAGAGTGGGGAGGGTACAACCAATTGTTCTCTCCGCTGTCCTGATGACCCTGTGGAGCGCTTTCTTTTCTGAGGAAGTGCAGCTGCTGTACCACACACACAGTCCGTACGTGAGATGGTTCTTTCTGAGAATTCTCAGAAAATACAGTCTCTGCTGCACCTTCTTTAGCAGCTCCTTGGTGTTGGCGCTCCAGATCAGGTCATCCTCCAGCTCCATACCCAGAAACCTGAACACCGGGACCCTCTCCACACAGGCCCCGCCAATGATGAGTGGCTGGATGTCAGTTTTGTTTTTCCTAAAGTCAATAACAAGCTCCTTTGTTTTTTTGGTGTTGAGGAGCAGGTTATTGACGGTGCACCACTCTGACAGTCGCTCCACCTCGTCCCTGTATGCTAGCTCACCCTCCTTGCCCGAGATGAGTCCGACCACCGTCGTGTCATCCGCGAACTTTATAATCTTGTTGCTATGGTGAGTGGGGACACAGTCATATGTGTAGAGGGTGTAGAGGAGCGGGCTGAGCACACAACCCTGTGGCGTCCCGGTGTTGAGGCTGAGAGCAGTGGATGTGTGGAGACCCAGCCTGACCCTCTGGGAGCGACCAGACAGGAAGTCCAGTATCCAACTGCAGGTGAGTGATGGAAGTCCCAGATCTGCCAGTTTGGACACCAGTCGTTGTGGGAGGATGGTGTTAAACGCCAAGCTGAAGTCTACAAAGAGCAGTCTGGCGTAACTCCCCTGCTGCTCCAGGTGGGTCAGGGCAGCATGAAGGGCTGTGGCCACAGCATCCTCCGTGGATCTCTTTGCTTTGTAAGCAAATTGAAATGGGTCCAGGTCTGCTGGCAGGCAGGCGATGATATGACTCCGCACCAGTTTCTCAAAGCACTTCATGATGACAGATGTGAGTGCCACTGGGCGGAAATCATTCAGACTGTTCGTGTTGGATTTTTTCGGCAGTGGAACAATGATTGAGGACTTGAGGCAGGATGGGACAGTGGCCTGGGACAGGGACTGGTTGAAAATCCTGTTGAAGATTCCGGCCAGTTGTTCTGCACAGTCTTTCAGCACCCATCCAGCCACACCGTCGGGTCCTGCAGCCTTCCTCGGGTTCACCTTCCTCATCACCCGCCTCACCTCACACTCTTCCACTGTGAGTATATTGCTGTTGTGAACAGGCTGTTGTGATGGAGCTGCTTTGGTGTCGCCTCAAAGCGGGCAAAGAAGACGTTCAGCTCATCTGCCAGAGAAGCGTCTCCCTCAGCGGCCAAGGAGTTGCTGGATTTGTAGCCGGTGATGTGCTGGACACCCTGCCACACCTGCCTGGTGTTGTTACTCCTCAGATGGTCTTCTATCCTCCTTCTGTATGCTGCCTTGGCCTCTCGGATGCCTCTCTTCAGGTTCGCTCTGGCTACACTGTAAAGAGCCCTATCCCCAGACCTGAAAGCAGTATTCCTAGCTTTCAGCAGACTCTGGACATCCCTCGTCATCCAGGGCTTCCTGTTAGGATAAATCCTTATGCGTCTGTCCCTGGTGACGTTGTCCGTGCAGAACCTGATGTAATCCAGGACTGCCGCAGTGTGGTTCTCCAAGTCTTGGTGATAGAAAACCTCCCAATCGGTTCTCTGGAAGCAGTCCTGCAACTGTTGGGAGGCCTCCTCGGGCCATATGGTAACAGTCCTGGTCATAGTGGGAGCTTGTTTCCTGAGGGGAGTATATGCAGGGATTAGAAGCAGGGATGTATGATCAGACTGGCCAAGGTGTGCTAGGGGTTTAGCCCTATAGGCCTGTCTGATGTTTGTGTACAACTTGTCCAGTGTTTTTACTCCCCTGGCTGCACACTTTATGTGTTGATGGAATTGGGGGAGAACTGCTTTCAGATCTGCATGATTAAAGTCCCCAGAAATGATGTGAACAGCCTCAGGATACTTGCTCTGTTTACTGCTGATGGTGTCATGCAAAAGCCCCAGAGCCGACTTAGCATTAGCATCTGGTGCTATGTACACAGCAGTTAGCAGTATAGCATTGAATTCACGGGGGAGGTATATGGGTCTGCATTTAATTGTCATAAACTCCACGTCTGGAGAGCAGTGTCTGGTGACTATGGTGGAATCTGTGCACCAGCTATTGTTCACATAAATGCACAGCCCCCCGAAAGTCTGCACTTCAAATGCATCTGAGTTGTTTCATTTAAAATTCATTGTGGTAATGTACAGAACCAAAATTAGAAAAAAGTTGTCTCTGTCCAAATATTTATAGACCTAACTGTATATACTATATGGCATCGTTTTCAGATGTTTTCATACTAGGTCCAGAAAAAACAGACATAAAAAGTGCTAGAAACGTATGACTTATGAGGATAAATGGAAAAAGTAGGCTCAGTCTTGTCAAAGTGAAGATTCCAAAAGGAGATTTGATATACATGTTTAAAATCATAAAATGAATGCAAAAATTAGTTTTCAGCTGGTCCATTAAAATCGACTCTTTCAAAGCATAAGAAAGGAATGTGACAGACAGACTGGACTTGTCTATATACTATCTATGTATATATAATGCAAAGCTGACTCACTCACTCACTCACTCACTCATCAACACAAACACTATTTTCCATTTAGTTAAAGCTGAAATTTGGCAGAATGGTACATCTAGGGCAGTAAGTGTCCAATAAGAAAGGACATTTCGATATATTAGTATTTAGAGGTACCATAAAAATCTCAAAAATGCTTTGACAGATTAAAATTTGATGACTGCAGAAAAAAGTGGGCTATTTTTAGGCACCCTATTCCTTTTTCTACTTGGTATAGACAGACTGCCAGTTAAATACCACCAGCACAACAGCGCCACTCGCCAATAATGTCAAAGGAAACTGAACAAGTGGAGTTGTTTTGACAAGGGAAAATAAAAATAAGCTTCCAAAAGTCTAACACACATGGAACATCACAATATAGAACTCCAATATAAGAGTGTAGTATTTTCATCTTTGCCTAGGGTACAAAAACCTACACTGACTGCACATGTAATTCACAATACTGTTTCTTTTGTGTAAGTTGCCATTTACAATTTAATTTATTCTTCATAGTACATACACTGAATACTGAAACAAATACCTTATCTATTGTGTTAATAGATAGACAATGAACTTTATTCACTTTGCCAGTGTCATCTTCCTCAAATCACCATACATGCAACCTATGCTGTCTCATACACTAAAAAAATCGAGAAGGCTGTGAATTTGTGTGTTTTATGCTGCACATTTTCTGCTGAGTAACATCTAGGCATGATTATTACTCCAACTTACACTGTGGTGTGATGTTGCACTGAAAATCTTAGGACATTTATTCTCGGCACAACACAGAAAAACTGAAGCTTTAACATACAAACTGACAAAAAACATGAAAAGTGAACGATATAAACAAATGAAAATCATTAACATATAATAATAATAATAATAATAATAATCTATCCATCAATTATCTAAACCTGCTTTATCCTGAACAGAAAGCATAAGGTGCAAGGCAAATGTATATAAATGCTCAAACTTCCCATTAAGTGTAAGTATGTGTATGTGTAAGTGAACTTTATTGTCATTCATACCATACAACAGTACAACAATGGATGCATTGCTGAACGAAATTGTGTTTCTCCAGGCTCAATGTGCAGACATAAAAGACAAGTGCACGCAAGACAACAAACAGACATTACAAACATTTCACTTCTTTAAAAAAAATCAGTTTGAATTTAAAAGAATACCATTTCCTGTAAAACTATTTTTCCCATTGATCTTCAACAGAACCCAAAGTCAGTCACTTTGAAAGCAGGTATTGATCTACGACGGGAATGTTTTTCTCATGGTCAATTGCATGTTGTACATTCAAGAGTAAGGAGTTCCAGGGAACCAATAATATTAGGTCCTGATAAAAATATACAAATACTTTATACAAAAAAAGCACTTAGTTACATAACACTTCTGACACATCCGTTTAACTGACAAACTATAACTGAGGCCCAATATGAGGCAGGGTAACACAGCTAGCATTCTGTACAACTACAATCCTGTACACTACTGAATCCTGTCTTTTTGCAGTAAGTTCAGTCTTGATTTTAGGACTAATTTAACATTATTAGTTACTAAATACAAGGGAGTTATTTGATGATACTTTTAGAATACATGGATTCTTCTCATGTAAGTGGCTGCCTGTCACAAACAACTGTGCACACCTAGTGTAGCGCCTTTTAGCATAGGACAAATTCTACTCTAGTGCTCCCTTGTAAACTGCAACTTTATTACTTGTTCTGCAACCTAAGATAATAAAGACTGGAAAACTGATGATACAAGGGCAGGCATGTTACAAAACAAGATATATATTTTTGAAGTAGATAGGACTGCACATAACACATATCACTGGTAATAAATCCAAGCAATTGAAATTAAGCATTATAAGTTTACAAGGTACACAGTTTGTGAATGTGAAGGTATTAGACTTGCTCAGGTTGGTGACTGATGAGGTTGGAATGTAGTGTAAATTTTTGGATTTGATGGTATATTTACAATGCAAACATATTGATCGTATGATTTTTCAGGTGTATAAATAGATAATTAACTCTATATTTGTGATTAACAGAAAATAAGCATCAGCTAAATAAATAATGCATTTTTTGTCTTGAGATACACCTCTGTTAAGCAAGTGTACTGTGTTTACTGCATCAAAGTAAATGAGATTACTTAAAAGGTCATTTTTAAAAGAGAATGAAGAACTAAATAATGCATTATAACACTATGAAGCTTTTTTAATGTTGCACTATCTTTCAGATGGCGCTTTTTAAAAAGGTCATTAGACCCCTATACCTGCTTCAAGAATTTCCCCTTTACATGAAGTTTCAGTTTGTCAGTACACATTACTCACCAATTATTGTTTTCCTGTCATTATGAAGCCCCCAGCTTATCATACCGCCTCAACACAAAATGTTTTTTACAAGTCAGAATAACAAAATAATATAACATGCAACAGAAATAAATACTGAGAATATTTTTCTTATATTTTACATTCACCCACCATATGGCGATTTTTATTTCAAAATCCATATAATCAAGGAGGCACAATTTTTAATTTTACAAAAAGTTTACCAAAACCAGGAAAAATCAGTAGTTTCCAACTGGAAAAAGAAGAGTCAAAAACGGCATCAGGTTTTTTCACTGCACCATTAACAGTCTTCTGCACTTATCAAATTTTAATCCATTCTTGGGACAATTGCTCAAAGCAAGCAGAAATGTTTGTGAGTATGAGCGTATGAAAAGGAATAGAATGTGTGGAGGTACCAGAAAGAAAAGTTTCCATGTTCCTACTTGATTCATGAGAGTTTCCAAGAATACACTCACCTGAAACAGAACGCACTACTATTTTTGGATGCAGAGGTATACTTATTTACCAAATTGCACAAAATTGGATTTGTACCTAACATATTTGCATGGATTAAATTACTTTACACTAGTCCAGTCAATATTAAAAATATAAACCTGTATAAGTTCAAATTACAATATGAATTGAGGCAAAGATATCCACTATCGCCAATTCTTTTTGCCATTACTATTAAACACTAGCTATTTAGTTCTGTGGGCAGAGATAAAAGGGATCATAAGTAAGAACGCATTCTTACATTCTGGTCCTCCTTGTGTAGAATTTGCTTGTTCTCCCCATGTCTGAGTGGGTTTCCACTGGGTGCTCTGGTTTCCTCCCATAGTCCAAAAACATGCAAGTTAGGTGGACTGGCGATACTAAATCGGCCCTAGTGTGTGGTTGAGGTGTGCATGTACATGTGTATGTTCAACCTGTGTTGGACTGGTACCTGTCCAGGGTTTACTCCTGCCTTCAGCCCTATGTTGCCTGGGGTAGGCTCCAGCACCCCAACCCTGTTCAGGACAAAGCAGGTTAGAAAATGACTGACATTTATGTTTTTTAGACTGCCTAGTGGGGAATGGAGGTGTAATGCCATGAGGACAAATGGAAGTACTGGAAGAAAAACACAAATAAAAAAAGCTAAATTGTAACCAGGTGGACAGAATATCAAAGCATCAAATCCCAAAACAGAACCCAAACTCATAGTCAGCAGTCGAAGATGGGAAAAAAACAGATCAGAGAACTAGAAAATCCAAACAAACTTGCTTTTCTTTTCTTTGAGAAATACACAAATTTGGACAATTAAGTGACTTCAGAAAGCACATTTTATATCCTATGGCCCCAGACGTCACTATTCCATGACTTCTGATGCTAGCAACTTCATGGTAACCAATAAAGACAACTGCACAAAACAAATGGTATGGTATGAAAACAAAATCATGTTGCAGGAAGATGCACATAAATTGAAAATAACTCCAAATAAAAAAAAAACATCAGGAATAGCTTTCTTGCAACAAAAAAGAATGATAAGATAGTCTTTTTGCCTTAGATCCACTGGAGATTTATTATCTCCAGCACTCTACCAGCTAAATTTTTGCTTTTCTCCTCCTCCTTGGCCATCTGTCAATAGCACTTTTACAGCCACTACAGATTTAAAAACTTAATTTAGTAATTTAGCAATTTAATCTGTGCTTAGGAACTTGTCCATTTTTAATTATTTATTTTTATCGTGTATGTTTCTTTAATCTACATCTGCTTCATTTACAATGGAAAGGAAATTCTGTTTGATACCTTCTTTTTATGATCTGCTCTGTACTCTATTAATTATCATCAGTTTACTAGCAACCCAGTGGTACCCTATTTACAAAATAAACGAAACCAATGTAGGACAGCTTTTAATCAAAGACGCTCTTGTCTGTTGCCCCTATACATGATAACCACCTATTTCAGCCTTCCTTAACCTATGTAGTAGATTATGGATGACACTAGGGATTGAGGAGTTTAGAAATCTCTTTATTGATAATGTACATATTTGATTCTTTTGAACAATTATGCTCCAAATGAATCTTCTAGAACAGGGGTTTTCAAACTCGGTCCTGTTTTTATTCCAACCAGCTCCTGTTTTTAATTAGACTCCTGGGCTATTTAAGTGAACGGTTATTTACCAGATTCTGTGTTTTAGGAACAATATAAAAAATTAGAAAACTAAGTTTGGTAAAAAAAAAAAAGTATATTAAAATTTACTACGCAGTTGCATAAGAATACTGTATTTTTTTCTTTATAAAAAATATTTTCATCTTAATTTTCAGTCTACTTTTCCAGGTGTTCTAATAGTTTAATTAATCCATTATTTACTAATTAGTGGGTCTAACGCTAAAGTAGTTGCAGCCTTTCACAATTCAGTATTGTTTGCCTGGGAGTCTGCTCTGCTCATTTTTAATTGTCATTATTAAGATTCAGTGGGTCCGGAAAGTATTCACAGCGCATCACTTTTTCCACATTTTGTTATGTTACAGCCTTATTCCAAAATGGATTAAATTCATTTTATTCCTCAGAATTCTACACACAACACCCCATAATGACAACATGAAAAAAGTTTATTTGAGATTTTTGCAAATATATTAAAAATAAAAAATTTGAGAAAGCACATGTACATAAGTATTCACAGCCTTTGCTATGAAGCTCGAAACTGAGCTCAGGTGCATCCTGTTTCCCCTGATCATCCTTGAGATGTTTCTGCAGCTTAATTGGAGTCCACCTGTGGTAAATTCAGTTGACTGGACATGATTTGGAAAGGCACACACCTGTCTATATAAGGTCCCACAGTTGACAGTTCATGTCAGAGCACAAACCAAGCATGAAGTCAAAGGAATTGTCTGTAGACCTCCGAGACAGGATTGTCTCGAGGCACAAATCTGGGGAAGGTTACAGAAAAATTTCTGCTGTTTTGAAGGTCCCAATGAGCACAGTGGCCTCCATCATCCGTAAGTGGAAGAAGTTTGAAACCACCAGGACTCTTCCTAGAGCTGGCCGGCAATCTAAACTGAGCGATCGGGGGAGAAGGGCCTTAGTCAGGGAGGTGACCAAGAACCCAATGGTCACTCTGTTAGAGCTCCAGAGGTCCTCTGTGGAGTGAGGAGAACCTTCCAGAAGGACAACCATTTCTGCAGCAATCCACCAATCAGGCCTGTATGGTAGAGTGGCCAGACGGAAGCCACTCCTTAGTAAAAGGCATATGGCAGCCCACCTGGAGTTTGCCAAAAGGCACCTGAAGGACTCTCAGACCATGAGAAAGAAAATTCTCTAGTCTGATGAGACAAAGATTGAACTCTTTGGTGTGAATGCCATCCCTACAGTGAAGCATGGTGGTGGCAGCATCATGCTGTGGGGATGTTTTTCAGCGGCAGGGACTGGGAGACTAGTCAGGATAAAGGGAAAGATGACTGCAGCAATGTACAGAGACATCCTGGATGAAAACCTGCTCCAGAGCACTCTTGACCTCAGACTGGGGTGACGGTTCATCTTTCAGCAGGACAACGACCCTAAGCACGCAGCCAAGATATCAAAGGAGTGGCTTCAGGACAACTCTGTGAATGTCCTTGAGTGGCCCAGCCAGAGCCCAGACTTGAATCTGATTGAATATCTCTGGAGAGATCTTAAAATGGTTGTGCACCGACGCTTCCCATCCAACCTGATGGAGCTTGAGAGGTGCTGCAAAGAGGAATGGGCGAAACTGGCCAAGGATAGGTGTGCCAAGCTTGTGGCATCATATTCAAAAAGACTTGAGGCTGGAATTGCTGCCAAAGGTGCATCGACAAAGTATTGAGCAAAGGCTGTGAATATTTATTGTGATTTCTGTT
This sequence comes from Erpetoichthys calabaricus, assembly GCF_900747795.2. Classification (NCBI taxonomy): domain Eukaryota; kingdom Metazoa; phylum Chordata; class Cladistia; order Polypteriformes; family Polypteridae; genus Erpetoichthys; species Erpetoichthys calabaricus. The sequence goes on along the minus strand of NC_041402.2, from coordinate 15,205,467 downwards.
TTTTTATTTTTAATAAATTTGCAAAAACCTCAAGTAAACTTTTTTCACATTGTCATTATGGGGTGTTGTGTGCAGAATTCTGAGGAAAAAAATGAATTTAATCCATTTTGGAATAAGGCTGTAACATAACAAAATGTGGAAAAAGTGATGCGCTGTGAATACTTTCCGGATGCACTGTACAACAAAAGGTGCAAACTGCACAGAGAAAGGGCAAAATATAATGAACAAAAGAGCATTTAATTTTATAAGAAAATCAGAAATATTTCTAAATGTCTTATAAATGTAAAAATCATGCTGCTGTGCTTTTCTGAATGTGGAAAAAGAGAAAAAAAATACCAGCTAATTAAATGAGATCAGTGCTATCAGTTGTCGTCACTGATTAGGAATCTGGTTGGAACAAAAACCTGCAGCCACAGTGGACCCCAGGACCAAGTTTGAAAACCCTTGTTCTAGAAATATCTTCTTCTTTGCACAAAGCATTCCCAAAATCTTTCGCCCACATCAGTTCCTGAGGTAATACTGGCTATGGCAGATAAAGATTCAGACAACATCTCCAGAGTATGTCAAAAAAAATCAAGAAACTTACCCCTTAATGAGGAAAAGAGCCCTCTCAATTAAAATTTTAGATCAGGAATGTTTTTAGCCATTCATAAAATACACTCTAGTTCAATATGCTTTAAGCACACCATAAATCAGCTAAAAAATCTTTACAAATCAAATATATCTTGTTTAAAATTGTGTAAGATTTATACATGGCAAGCTCCATCCCATAAGCCATCAAACCTTTGTATTTTTAGGTCACATGTTTTAGGAATGCTAACACGTAAAACATTTTGAAAAAAAAAAAAACTGTAGATGTGTACAATATCTCTATGATGGGCGTGAATTTAAAATCACATTGTCTTATGAATAGTATTTATCGGCAAAATTCACCCAAATGTTTTTTTAGTGAATATGCTGTATTTGCTTGCAGAATACTTCCATGGAAATTCACCCTGCGTCTGGCTTATATGAACATTTGTTTCCCCAGTGCCCCATGATACTTTGCAAGGCCAGCATAACATCACAGAGCTGTAGCAGTCATGTACAGAAATATGCATGCGCTCTGTAAGACTGCTGCGCAGCTGCTTTGGATATGCAGAATATTATAATTTGATCCGTACTGCAGACCTTCCACCCTGTATGTATTTAAAAAATGAAAACCTGCAGTATTTTCAATTGAGGGGTGCATTTGCTGACCATAATGAGAATAGTATGAGTATTGCCATTGGGTATTTAACACTGATCCCTGCAGTGCCACATGGCAAATTTGCATGCATGATTAGCCAGGTGCCCAGCTAAAATCTTAAAACGCTCTCCCTCTTCCCAAGAAAAAAAAAAAACACTTTCCACCATGTGAAGTAACAACAAAAGATAACTAAAATGTATTACTGTTTACAAAGCGTTTCTATGTTCCTCATGGAAGAAAAAAATGCAGAGCATCTGCACAGAGGTTGGAAACAAAAAAATATGTGCAGCTGCAACCGGTGCACCAACTTCAAACTACGTAATAAGCTAGTGTCATGCTTTGTTGCACAGCTAATGTGTGCCCCAAGACTGGAACTCTGTAAGCGCAATGATATATGTATATTTTTTACTTATTGCTAGTTTGTGGCCGTTTATTGCATTTTGTTTGTGGTTATCATTCTGTTTATGTTTTTTGTTGCTTGTGGCAGTGGTTACCACTGTTGCCTCACAGCTCAGATCACATTTCTCTCCATAATAATCAGCCCAACATAGGTTGCAGACATTTGCCTAGCACTCAGAGACACATAAAAACACCACTGCACCATTATAAGCCACTCAAAACTAATTTATATCATCTCAAATTGGAAAAAAATATCAATTTTAGCTTAGAGAGATCTGCTTAGAATTTTTTCAAAACTTACCCAAAACAACTTAATGTCATTCTAAAGTAAATGTTCCTGGGTTATGCTGATATTTTTTATTTTATTTGTAGCCTTATCCAGCACAAAGAACCATTTTAGTCTGGCCTCTTTACTCATACACCTGTCCTTGTTGGAAGGGTTGGAAGTTTCAAGGATGTACATGTTTGTCAAATAAAGAATGTATTATGTGTACTGTGTGAGTTTTTAAAGTTGAACGATTGGCATAACATCTTTCTACTTAGTTCTTTTCAGATGTGTATCAAAGTAGAGTTTTCAGAGAACAGATACTGTTGAGTTGCTGCACAACTAGTTTAAAAAAAAGAAATTAATGATTTTCACAAATCTTTATGAAAATAAAAAGCTTATGAGATGCTTTAGGTAAGCATTGCATTACTGGAAACACACTACAGCAGCAAAATGCCATTCTGTGATTTTTATTTTATTTTATTGTTTTTTTACAGGGCGGCACGGTGGCGCAGTGGCTAGCGCTGCTGCCTCGCAGTTGAGAGATCTGGGAACCTGGGTTAGATTCCCGGGTCCTCCCTGCGTGGAGTTTGCATGTTCTCCCCGTGTCTGCGTGGGTTTCCTCCGAGCGCTCCGGTTTCCTCCCACTGTCCAAAGACATGCAGGTTAGGTGGATTGGCGATTCTACATTAGCTCTAGTGTGTGCTTGGTGTGTGGGTGTGTTTGTGTGTGTCCTGCGGTGGGTTGGCACCCTGCCTTGTGCCCTGTGTTGGCTGAGATTGGCTCTAGCAGACCCCCGTGACCCTGTGTTCGGATTCAGCGGGTTGGAAAATGGATGGATGGATGGATGTTTTTTTACACACAAACAAGGCATTAACGGATGTCACCAAATTTTCTTTATTAATATTTCATGCTGATTTAAAATACAATAGTGTTACTCCCATAGTAAATTTAGAAATAATTTAGTACATGCTGGTAAAAAAGTACATGAATTATGCAATACAGACCTTGTTTCAGCTAATGTGACATATTCTTAGTTTGAATATTTTGGATATGACTAATTCAGACAAGTTTGTATTCCTTTACCTGTGGCTAATGGCTGATGTACAGTATATACTCATGATTTGAAAGTCCATTCGTTAATCCTTCTGTCCATTTCAGTGTTATAAAATGAAATCATAAAACAGTATATGCAACTGGATTTCATAATCAATGTTTTGTGGATTTCCTTCATAACCACTTGCATTTAGTTGTAAAGTGAAACCTAAAAACATAATATAAGTAAAGAGTATCATTCTTGAGAGTGGATTTATTTTGTGCTTTCCAAAATCACAAAACTTAAAATGTAACATAAAAAACTAAGTATTTGTCTTGAACACTGATTATAACCAAAAGTAAACTTTTAAAATATCTTTAAAAAAAAAGCATTGCAGATTAATATTTTTTTGCTAGGCAGATAAAGAAAAGTAGTTGCTCTTAATTTTTGACCCTTCAATCAATGCTCTTTGAAATGCTGTATGTCATTTGATTATGCCAAATAATTTATTAAAAATATAGAACAAATAAAAATGGTTATATCTGTTAAATGAATTTTATGCAATATATAATTGACTGTTTTCTTGAATGATGGGCAAGTTGTATCTGGACAAAGACAAGAGTTCTACAATAATTAAAAAATGTATTATTAAAGAGTGTACTCACTGTAGGGACTTGAATAAAATTTATGGACTTAAGAGAATATAGGTGAGTACATTATGTGGTGTCAGTCTCACACTTTTTGATGCTACTACACAGCTTCCAACTATATCACACTTATTTTACAAACACACGTGCACTTTTATATTAGTTCTGTTAATAAATGTAAAATGTTTCAATTTTATTAAAAAAATGATTCAATATGAATGCCTATCTTCTTTAACTCATTCTTTTAAAATGTTTTTACCAGGTACTATTGCACTTTCTACTTTAAATCTGATGAACTACAGTACCTTCTCAGCTATTCAGGAAAAGCCCAGTCTTTTTTACAGTACTGTTAAAAATGTAGTTACTTAGTTTAAAAAGTGTTAAATATGTTTGGTTTACCATTTGATGAAATTTATACATATTTGTGCTTTTATAATACATTATAGAACTAATCCATTCTCCAAATATTAAGAGGCTGATTTATTTTGCCTTACAATTGTGTTATTGAGTATGGTGCTAAATGATAGAGAGATAAACACAATCTAATTGAGACAGTCAGTCATGTTTTAGCTTTCTTTACCTTTTCAACTATGTCTTCATTATATTTAGAAGCATTTGACAAATTCTTTAATCAATAAAGTTATGGGATTTTATGACAATAACCATGTGCAAGGTAAAATGAATATAAAAAATAGAGTAGAAATACTTATACAAAATGAAGAAAGAGTTCATTTAAAGACAGGAATAAGCCTTGTATTACAAGACTAGCTAAAAATAGAGATACCTTCAGAATAGAGTTTGGAAAAACTTGCTCTTTGAATCATCATTGTTGATTACTCATTTATTGTTTCTACATTCATATAATTGGAATAAAATATTATTTCGAACTTTAAATGAAATAATCTATTACTACATGCAATATAACTGGTGTCTGTCAGACAGACAGACAGACAGACAGACAGACAGACAGACAGACAGACAGACAGACAGACAGACAGATAGATAGATAGATAGATAGATAGATAGATAGATAGATAGATAGATAGATAGATAGATAGATAGATAGATAGATAGAATAAAATGTTATTGCTTCATAAGACAGGAAAGGAAAATATTCCTTTAAAAATATGGCTTATAGTCAGCAGGAAACAATAAGTAAAAGGTTAGGATATCTTGGTGGAAAAAAGAGAGGCACACAATTCTGGATATCTGGAAACAATTAAACCATCTGCAAACATAGAAAAAAATATTCTGTTACTTACAAATGGCCTATTTACTGGAAAATGAGCAGAATAAATGCTATTCACAGCAAACTCTGAGTCAGAACATGGGCAATAGGAAGAGGAAAAAATGTCTGTGGCTGTGCCAGTTAAGAGGCTGTCCTTGTTGCAAAATGATGACATTAACTGCAAACCTAAAAAAGCAGCACTCTCGACAAAAACTAAAACTGATACTTTGATGCAAAGCCGCCATCACCTCCCACTATCTATTGGTGAAAGTCCCACTAAACAAATTCTCAACATTAAGACTCATTCTATTACTTAGAATTCTCTTCCTCACTTGCATCTCAGCCTGAAATTGTATCCTCAATGTACCTTGTGTGGTTATTTATTTTGAGTATGCTTGAAGATAGCTCTTCATTTAGTTTGCAGAAATGGATAATGTCCTAATTATAACCTTTAGGGCTAAACAGTTGTTTAAATATTTATATGCAGGATATTTTCCAACCTCAAATAGTAAAGTATATAAGAATAAAATACAAATATGATAATAATCAACTATACATTGTTATATTGTTAGAGTTAAAAACATTTTATTTTACCTTTATATTCTGCCTCAGAAGGAGTTTTCTCATTCTATTTGAAGGGAAAATAAGCAACTGATAAAACAGGAACAGAACACTTCAAGAGGAAAAAAATGAAGCAAATTAATTAATCTTACACAAGGTGTTAGAGATTATTTACATTACTATCTATCTATCTATCTATCTATCTATCTATCTATCTATCTATCTATCTATCTATCTATCTATCTATCTATCTACTGTAACCAAGTTGAAGTTACTTAATGCACAGTAACTAGCAAATAAATTGCAGTATGACACCAGAACATTTAATAAAATGTAAGATCAACATGGGTTAGCAGTCTAAGTTTCCCACGGCCCATTGTGGCAATGAGATTAGGGTCTACCTCTCTTCACACAAAACCACTCCAAGATGCAGCAGGAAAAGCAAGGAATCAAGGAGTTATTTTATCCTGATAATACTTAAATCAATTACATTTAAATCTTACAAACAATTGAACTTCCATTAATAACTATAACTGGAGATATGAGGGAATATGTTGACTATTTTCCATTCATACAGAGTCGAATCGATTACATGTCAGATGTTCCAGAACTTCCCTACAAATGCTGCAACACTGAGTCTACAAGAATCATGACTTCTAATTGGAAAGCAGGAAGACCTGTGTTATCTACCTTTGTACTTGATGCTGTCCTTCAGGGTTTGTCATGTCAGTTGGAAGTACTGTTACACTACTGTCAGCATCCTCATGGAAGCAAAGTTAATTAGCACTGTCAACCTTATCTTCCATAATCAGTCCCGTCAGAAGAAACATTGCTTTAGAATAATGTGCAATGTAATTTAGCAGGAGAACCCATGGTTGCCACAGAAAAGAGGTCAAGGACATCCTGAATGCCCACCTTAACAATATCCACATCACTATAACTATCTGGAAGCCCAGCTAATGAATGTCTTCAAAATTAGTAAAGTGAGGCTTCCCATGAGAACCTCACATCTTCCGTGTGGTAGAATAAAAACAGACAAAAGACCCAATGTGAATCACCTGTGCCTGCTCTCTCCTTATTTTTGGCTCAAAGACTGTTTTTCTTGGTCATCTCAATCAGAAATCTGATCTTCTCTTTGCCATCCTCAGTTAGTGTGATTATCAACAATATTGCACTTATCTTTTTCTCATTCATTTGCCATTTGACAAATCACACAAGAATACAAATAAAACCAAAAAGGAAAACATTTACTACCAGCAGTGGAGCGCTACTAATCTAGTTTTAGGTGAGACAAGAGGTTGAATTTTGCACTACTAGTTTGATAAAAAAAATTAATGAATCCTGATAAGTTTGTACTAGTAATCTTTTTAAAATTACACAGACTACTATATAATTTGTAGTCAGCATCACAAATATGATGGAATAGCTTAGAATAAGCAAATCAGTATTTCAATAAAATTTGGTCTTTCATTTTCACATGAATACCAAAGCAGCAGAATTTTGTAGTTTTTACCAATACATAAAACACCATAACAATAATACAGAAATTAGCTTTAAAATAAAATGATAATTCAATCAGTATACTAGTAACTGATATGTGCAACCCCCTATTTACATGCACTGTACGATATTAAGTTAAGTGAAATGCCATATGTTACCACCTCTACCTTGTCTCATCCCCTAATACATCAGAGGCTATAGGCATTCCTAAGTTTTGCTGGGTCGCCTGCCTCTTACTGTCCTGAGGGACACTGCATGGATTCAAACATATTCACCTGTAGAGGTTGCTGCCCTCTAGCAGTCTGTGCATTTCAAAGCTGAAATGCTCTCTTATTTCCATTAAGGTACTCTCTCCACCCAGGAGATCCAATTAGGCATGTCTGAGATCAATAATAGTAATAATAGTTTCAGAAGTAATCTTTAATGTGTATCAAAATGATTTACAAAGTCTAAGTAAATTATGTAATATGGATTGCTTTTGTCTATTGTTCAAGTAAAGTCAAGTGGACTTTATTGTCATGCCATCTATATACATACCTTGGTACATTACATTTCCTAGGGCCGGAGTGCAATATTTAGACAATAAAAATGACAATACAGAGGGGTAGGTAAATTTAACTAAGGGAATGTGGAACAAGGAACATCTGTACAATCAACATCATACTGGCAAATTGCTCAGTGATGATGGGAAATGTACAATGGACAAGGAATACAGAACAGAACAGTAATTATATATGAGCCAATGTCTTATGGATGGAGTGATTTGTGAACATGTCTATGATGGAAGTGAGAGAAGTCCCAGTGATGGCTGCAGCAGTGTGCACTATATGTTGTATGAACTTCTGAATGGATCCCTTGCAGTTCCCATACCAGGCAGTGATTCAACTACTCAGGATGCTTTCAGTCGTACCCCTATAGAAAGTGGTGAGGAGATGGGGTGGGAAGCTTGTCCTTCTCAGCAGAAAGTGGAGTCACTGCTGTGCTATCTTGGTCAAGGAGTAGCTACTGATAAACCATAGAAGGAATTTGGTGCTTTTCACCCTCTCTGCCACGGAACACTTGATGTAAACTGGAGTGTGGGCAGGGTGGGTCTTCATGAACTTCATGATCATCTATTTAGTTTCATCGACATCTAGAGACCAGATGTTGCACTTGCAACAGTCTAACAATTGCTCCACTTCCATTCTGTATTTTGTTTAATCATCACTACTGACGAGATCCACTACCATCATGTCATCAGCAAACTTAAAAATGCTATTATTTAGCAAGATGAACAGAAGCAGGATGAGCACACATCCCTCAGGGTTCAGTGCTCAGCATTATAGTGCTGTAGATGTTATTGCCAATGTAGACTGGCTGTGGTCTTTCCACCAGGAAGTCCAAAATCCAAAGACAAAGGGAAGAACCGAAGCACAGTAGTCTCATCTTTCTAATCAGGTTCTAAGGAACAATGGTATTGAATGCTGAACTGAAGTAAACAAACAGCATTCTGACTGAGGTGTTTTTCTTGTCCAGTTGAGGTATGGACAGATGAAGAGCAGATATTATGGTGTTTTTGGTAGATTGGTTGAAGTGGCTGGTAAACTGCAGGGGGTCATGCAATACAAGAAGCTGTTTTATCATGTGCCCCATGGTCAGCCTCTCAAAAAATTTGGTGATGATAGGTGTGACCGCTGGGGCACGATAGTTATTGAGGCACTAGGTGTCTGATTTCTTTGGCACTGGTTTAATGGTGGTGGATCTGAACCATGAAGGAACACTTGACTGGTGCAGAGAAATGTTGAAGATGTCCGTCAGAATCTCCGCCAGCTGGTTTGTATAGCCTCTAAGCCAGGCCAGGGATGTTGTCTGGTGCTATAGTTTCATATGGATTTCCTCACGTCCGCTGCAGAGAAGCTCAGTGCTTCTTCACCAGGACATGGATCACATTCATTGCAGGAATATTGTTCAGAGCATTAAAATGTACATAGAATTTGTTAAGCACATCTAGGAGGGAGGCTCCAGTTACCTGTCCAAACAACTTTAACAAACAAGTTTGACAAGATCTTCCTTTCATAAACTTATGTTGGCTTTAGAGTAGTATAGTATATCCCTTTTATGTAAAAAGTATGAAAAATGCTTTTCTTCATATACTTTCCATATCTTTCATGATTTGTTTTCCGTGTAGATCCAATCATAAGGTACTTTCTGATCTGAAGGGGCAGTCCGATTATGCTTAATATAGGTTTATAAATTTAATCATTCTTGTTACACTATAGTAGTGGTAAAATCCCATTAGACCCTGTTGTTTTGCTAATCATTAGCACAGCATGGGCTTGAACACATGTAATTGGCAGCTTTAGCAGAGTTAAAAGCTTATCTAAAAAAGTAAACTAAACAAAAAATTATTGCTGATTCACAAAGGGATTACTTTACTCATTTGATTCAATGTGGTGAGATGTGAGAATCTGTCTCCATATAACTAGTCCCCACTATATCATAATACATAATTCACCTGCCTCCTCACTCACTCACTCACATCCATCCGAAGCCGAATGCGCAGTCGCCTTCTGCGCAGCTGCCCGAAAAACCTTACGAGACCGACATCCAACCTCAACATCGCGGCAGGCAGCGGATTTACGGCCGCAAAAATTCAAAGAGAAAGGCAACTTCGATTAAAGCTCTAGAGGCCTCAAAGGCGATTTCGACTACAGCTCGAGGCCTAATAACGCATTCTGATTCAATTACGCATTCATTCAATACACCTATATCAGGTTTGTGGTGCTTATACTTATTACTATTCCATATTGTACTGGAACATTCATCATTCAATATTATACTATAGGCCTGGAAAATTCATCAACTAACAGTACAAGCCTGTACAGTAATGAGTAAAGGGGACTACAATCATTACAAAACAACTTCTTCGTTACTTATCATTTGTTCTTCATACACTGCTGACACAAACTCGTGCCCGTTTCATCTTACGTTGTCGAAACGGGCTCTTTGTCTAGTATATATATATATATGTATGTATGTGTGTGTGTGTGTGTGTGTGTGTGTGTGTGTGTGTATAAAAACATCACCTTACTCTTTAAATAAAGAAAAAATTTTAAAAAACAATCAATAATAGTATATTGTGTTCAAAAAAAAATGAGCAAAATGCAAAAAATGGTTAATAGCAGATTCTACATAGAAAAGAAAAGTAAGTTTTCTTTACTATCAAGGCTTCCTTTTAGAGAAAACCGATGGCCATCACAGTTACTATGAACCTGTTAAGCTTGTGCCTGCCCACATCTTGCTGAGGAAATCACAACAGTAATCACTGAGGTTTCCTTCAGAATTTCAATTTTATTGTTTTTCACAATCTGTAGTTTCTTATTGTCTAGATTTTTCTAGTTTGCTTTTCCTACTATGATTGTAGCTTCCTTCTTATAAAGAAATCAAGTGCTTACCAGTAAATTAATTAATCTAGCTGGTCTAGACTCAATTTAATCTCAAATCACTCTGCAATTTCTAGTCAAGAATTATTCATCACTGCAAAGAGAAGTCATCAGCAAAAATGCCTCAACTACGCCTCCAAATGTCATCATGGATTTCCAGCAAAACTAAGTTCATGGTTAGGAAGCTCAAGGAAGTCTGATATCGTAGCACTCTACAAGGAAAACAATGCTCACAAGATGTTTTTATTGACATAAATTTACTATAATGTATATAGGATTTATTATCTGCTTAGCAATAACATTTCTTTATTTTATTCAATATACATAATGAAACTCATTATAAAGGGTTACCCTACACCCCCTCAAATAATGAAATTACAAATAAAAAGGTATTTTTGTGTCTCACAGACACAAGTCTAATAAGCTGTAATCTGATGTGACAAGTAAAGGCTTTGTGTTTTTGGTGATGCAGTTCCTTTAGCTGCGGATCCACCTAGATGCTGTCATTTGCACATCTTTCCATGATTATGCTTCCATGGCTCTCATAAAGTCACAATGAAGCAAATCCAGTTTGTTATTCCTGTATTAGGAGTGGAGCCTACTAGATAAATAATTGATCTTTAACCCACAAGGCTGCAAATTCAATTCCAACTTTTTAATCAAAGCATGACTTTGAGCAAGTTACTTGATCTGCTTGTGATCCAATTGTATCCATTATATAATGTTTTGTGATTTATCAAGGATATCCAAAAAAATCAATAAAGAAAAACACTATCTAATACAGTACATGGATAAATTCAGTAAATATTTTGTAGACCTATTGTTAGAGTTAAACTATAAATCAATGGCTGATTTTTATGAATTTCATTAAACCAAAAACATGTGTCATGAGCTTAAAAGTCTCTTGACAACTACTCCCTATTCTGTTTCCTTGAACGTTTTTACAAAAAATGGATAAAAACTGGAGGGTCTTGATTTGCTCACCTAGTAGATACTTAAGGCCATGTCATATTATGCGGCTTTCCCTACAACATTTAGTCATAGGTTTCATTAACATAATCTTAACGAGTCAGAGGCAGTCAGTGGCACATTCCAGTGAAGTCAGTCACATAATGTGACATGCCAAGTGACTCACTCCAATTAGTGCACGACTCACAAACAGGTTTGATTTTGTCTTTAGTTATAGGGGTGAACTGTATGTGCTTGAGAGCTGACTTCAAATGATTACTCATCCAGAAGTGCAATATCTATATATAATTCACTAAGCCGCCACCAGAGCAAGCAAGACACCCATGAAAACACGCAGGCTAAGCTAGACACCCATGAAAGCACGCAGGAAGGGGCGTCGATTCACTAAGCCGCCGACAAGTAAGACACCCATGGCGCATGCAGGAAGGAGCCACGCCCACCAACTCTAAGACCATTGGATACGACGACAACTCGCAGAGCCATGCCCACCAACTCGGACGCGACGGCTCGGAAAAAACGCCGTCATTTATGTTCGTCTATGCTAGAGTACACATGTACCTCTGAGCCACGTTGACTTTTTGGTTACGACGCACGACCGCGTGCACCATCGCAAACTGTTTTACACGCTACATACAGCAATTCGCATCTGCGATAAACATGCGTCTTCTTAGATGGCCCTGCAGGAACACGGAAGACATTTCCCCGCCCATGACCAGGCGGTGTGTATGCTTCAAGAACGAGGGTGGACGCGGCAGGACCATCTAAGAAGAGGCTGTGTATCGATATATATAATTCACTAAGCCGCCGCCAGAGCAAGCAAGACACCCATGAAAGCACGCAGCGCTTTGAAAGCAGTCAACTCACAAAGCCCCGCAAGTGTTTTGAACATCATAAACAGAACAGGAGCTCATCTGTCTGATTTCTCATGTTTTACATACCATGATGGAATAGAAATGAAGAAAAAAAAGGCAGAGCTTGCTGCTCAACACTCCATAGCTGTTAACCCTTTGTACAGTACAACATTTGGTTATCACAAAAATGGAGTGAGCTCAACTGTGGTGGAAGGATGACAGGTGGCCAGTAAATTTGATATGCCCAGCGATTTTTGGTTGTTTAAATTGACATGGTCCTGAGACAAGATCAACAACTGCAGTCAGCAAGTCTGACATGCTACATGAATAAAAGTCACCTAATGTGACATTGGCTTTATATATTGTGACAGATAGTGGCCTTGTCCACTTCTTGAACCCTCAGGTACCACTCTGAACACCAGGTAAAAGTATAAATAGTATTTATTTTACTAATATATCGTGCACAAAGCACTCTCCACACCCCACTCATAAACACTACAATTCTCTCTCTCACTACAGTGATCCCTCGCTATATCGCGCTTCGCCTTTCGTGGCTTCACTCCATCGCGGATTTTATATGTAAGCATAATTAAATATATATCGCGGATTTTTTGCTGGTTCGCGGATTTCTGCGGACAATGGGTCTTTTAATTTCTGGTACATGCTTCCTCAGTTGGTTTGCCCAGTTGATTTCATACAAGGGACGCTATTGGCAGATGGCTGAGAAGCTACCCAACTTACTTTTCTCTGTCTCTGTTGCGCTGACTTTCTCTGATCCTGACGTAGGGGGATTGAGCAGGGGGGCTGTTCGCACACCTAGACGATACGGACGCTCGTCTAAAAATGCTGAAAGATTATCTTCACGTTGCTATCTTTTGTGCAGCTGCTTCCTGAAACGACATGCTGCAGGTGCTTCGCATACTTAAAAGCTCGTAGGGCACGTATTGATTTTTGACTGAAAAACAAACTCTGTCTCTATCTCTCTCTCTCTCTCTCCCTGCTCTTGACGGAGGGGGTGTGAGCTGCCGCCTTCAACAGCTTTGTGCCGCGGTGCTTCGCATACTTAAAAGCCAAACAGCCCTATTGATTTGTTTGCTAGAGATTGTTTTCTCTATCTATGTGACATTCTGTGCTCCTGACGCGCACTCCTTTGAAGAGGAAGATATGTTTGCATTCTTTTAATTGTGAGATGGAACTGTCATCTCTGTCTTGTCATGGAGCACAGTTTAAACTTTTGAAAAAGAGACAAATGTTTGTTTGCAGTGTTTGAATAACGTTCCTGTCTCTCTACAACCTCCTGTGTTTCTGCGCAACTCTGTGACCCAAGCATGACAATATAAAAATAACCATATAAACATATGGTTTCTACTTCGCAGATTTTCTTATTTCGCGGGTGGCTCTGGAACGCAACCCCCGCGATGGAGGAGGGATTACTGTAATCAATCCTCCTCGCCCAGACACTTTGCCACCCTACCTCCCAGCTCAGCTCAGTGTCTGGGCTTTCCCATAGTCCTTTTATATCTCCCGACCCGGAAGTGGTTCCTGGCACAACCCACAAGTCCATTTCCTTCCGGGTCAGGGTAAACAGTCCTCTTCTTCACCCCGGGAGCATGTCGTTTCCTCTGGTCACGTGATGATGACGCACTCCCGGGTTATAGGGCACACAAGAGCCCACTAGCCCCCCTACAGCGACTCCCGGTGGTCCCCAAGGTATCCAGCAGGGCTGTGTATAGAAACTACAAAGTCCATGACGCCCTGCTGGAACTTGGGGCACCATCATGCTGTCCGGAGGGCTCCTCCTAGCGGCCTGGGGGTGGTGACCGGAGTCTGTAGCCGGTCGTCCATCACAATATATATATATATATATATATATATATTCATCCTAAAAAATTCACTGTCTGAATTTTTTACAAATGGGTTTCTATCAGACAATGACTCAACGTAGAGGAGAAATTACAGCATTAGTTGTTTTCAGGTTTTTTTGTTTAATTTAGAAGCATCTATAAAGTTTTGCTTTCATTTTTCATTTAGAGAGTTGTGCTAATCAATGGCAAAAGGTCAGAACAAAATGCATAAGGGTAGGCATATTTAAAAAAAGCCAAATATTAAAGAGAACAAACACATTTCATAGCTGATTAACCTACATTTAGGGCAGGTCAAAGTTTACACTGAAATAAGAGCTGACCAAGGTTTCAAGCTGTTTGGCTTTTAGAGTTTTTTTTAGAGTTTTATTTTTTTATAAAGATATGGCTTCGGTGTCTGTTATGATATATGTTTGTTATAATATTAAGTTTAATGTCACTGTCTCTGTGCACACTGTTATGGATTTATTCATACAGGCAGACCAAGTATGGTACGCAGGGGCTCATCATTTAGAATTGCCGAGTCAAGCACAGGACTAGCTAGCCAAAGACAACTGGAGGATTATATAGTCAGCCTAAAGACAGAATAGTATACTTCTGTCCTCTGTCAGCACAAAATCTTCTTTCCTCGTTGGGAGAATGAGAACTGCATGTAGGCATTGTGCTATTCCTGTATTTTTTGAAGGTGGGGTTTGAGTCCTTTCCTGTCCTTGTTTGGAGACCAGAAAGAAAGCCTGCACGTGGAGCAACCTGTATATAAGGATGGACCTACTGCCAATACACTTTGAAGCTGTCAGGCAGAAGATTATGTCATCCGTCCGGAAAATCCTTTCAGCGTGGTGACGAAAGATGGCAGACTGCATAGATCAAGATCCCACCTTGATAGAGTCTGTCATAAGCTTCCTGTCTGTAACCGCGTAAAATCGTCAGTAAAGAAAGCAAAAGCATGTCGTTTTCTCTCGTGATTTTTGTACTGACGTAATTACTATGGGAGGGATATTGCCTTTTATATCATATTTCTATATTTCTCGGTTACTTAACATGCCGCAATTTCAAAAGAACACATTTCCAGAGAGCTAATGCCTCCTAAGGAAACAAAATTGGCGTATTCGCAGGATTGTGGCTAAATTAATAACCGCATCATATTTATATTATATATATATATATATATATATATATATATATATATATATATATATATAAAATATGCTTCTGATAATGACGGCAATGAAGGGTTCGGTCAAAATCTATAATAATAAAAGGCAAAGCCCTCACTGACTGACTGACTGACTCACTCACTGACTGACTGACTGACTCATCACTAATTCTCCAACTTCCCGTGTAGGTGGAAGGCTGAAATTTGGCAGGCTCATTCCTTACAGCTTACTTACAAAAGTTAGGCAGGTTTCATTTCGAAATTCAAAGCGTAATGGTCATAACTGGAACATATTTTTTGTCCATACACTGTAATGGAGGAGGCGGAGTCACGTATCGCGTCATCACGCCTTCCACGTAATCACGTGAACAAAAAACAAGGAAGAGATTTACAGCACGAGTCACACGCGGGAACGAAGGTAAATGACGTTAATTTTTGACTGTCTTTTAATACTGTGTAAGCATACATATTAACACATGTGCAATTAAACGTGTGCATTTACGGGGTGATTTCTCAGGCTTAAAAGCTCACCTTTTATCAAACGCGGGAACAAAGGTAACTGACGTTGTTCACTGTCTTTTAATACTGTGTAAGCATACATATTAACACATGTGCAATTAAACGTGTGCATTTACGGGGTGATTTCTCAGGCTTAAAAGCTCGCCTTTTACTAAAAAGGTAAATGCAAAACTATTTTCAATCAGTTTATTGAAACGCTCCCGTTAAGGATTGCAATAACATATTCGCGAGATAAAACAACGAAGTAGGGGGAAATGGAGGAACAGCCGCAAACAGCGAAGAGCAAAAAATTTATTAAACAATTGAGAACGGAGCGAGTGAAGCATACAAGCATGTTCATAAGGGAAACAAACCACGGTGTAAAACGTAAGTTTAAATTAAGTTTATAGAAACGCTCCCGCTGCGGATTGCAATAACATATTCGCCAGATAAAAGTTTAATGAGAAGACACGAGGTATAAACGAACCACACGCCGTGGCGCAACGTTAGGGGCAACAGTTTCAACCATTCTATGATCTGCTTCTCGCAACTGAAAGACGGCACATGGCGGATGTTAGCCGACTTGCTGACCGCAACGTTAGGGGCTTCAACTATGGCGCTGACGCCACATCTCAGTGCCAACACTTTGCAGACTCTACTTAAAAGAAACGCCCTCCTCACTGGACAGTTAAAAAGACCAATGAAACTAACGATGACATCAAGTATTACCCAATCAAAAGTAGGAAAGGAGGCATCTTCATAAAATGCGTGTGGGATGATTTGCATGACACGCAGCTTTAAAAAAAAAAATGATAAAAAAAATACGGGATAAATCCCGTCCAGTATTGATTCAAAACGGGACGCGCAATTTCATTCTCAAACGCGGCACGATTCCGTATTTTAAAGGACGGGTGGCAACCCTACAGTGCCAGGTAACCACCCATACAATCACATTGTGATTCACACTAGGAATGCAATGAATGTAATTACCCCGATCTACATACAAGGCGAAAGTCTTGCAACATTCAAAGATGATGCTTTGGGATAATTAGTACTTATTAAGTACACCATGGAACATAAAAGAGCTTATGAAGCCTTGAACCGAAAAAAGCAAGATCTCAGAGATCGTAAAAAAAAAAAAGGAGGTAATGTCGTTTTACTCGCTGTAGGTTTTACTCGAACATTACCAGTTATTCCACGAGGGAGACCAGCAGATGAACTCAACGCGTGTTTAAAATCCATGCTTCTCCCACGGTCGGTTATATGTCGCATGTTCTCGGGTAGGTACACCAAAAAATGTATACATTTAAGCATGTAATGGGCAAAGAAAAAATGAGGTATACCCGAAGGCACTGCAGTAGTACTCAATGTAACTTTACTTCTTAAATGTTAATGTTTTACTGTTTAATAATTTATACGCTTCTTATATATTGTTCAAATTCTTTTATCAAAATACCAGTGACAGCGCAATGCACGATAACATGGAGTGAATACACCATACGCATCTGCCCACGGCCGCCCTGGTGTGCGCAGATAGGAGTTGATTCTAAAATAAAATAAACATAAAAAGAGTAAAACAATCATCACCCATAAAGCGGATAGCAGACGTGATGTATTATATGTGTACCAGATTTCAAGTCAATAGGTGAAACGGTTTGCAAGCTACAGGTGATTTAAAATCCTGGACAGACCAACGAAAAGCCACGGTAGCAAATTATAGAAGAAGATTTTACTGTTTAATAATTTATATTTATATGAAATGTGCTTCTTATATATTACTTCATATTCTCATATGATAATGATGTTAATGTTGTTTATATTGATTTCTATGTTATTGTAAGTGCATCTATGTGTGTATATGTATGTATGTGTATATATATATATATATATATATATATATATATATATATATATATATATAAAAATATATATATAAAAAGTATATGTGTATATGTATATATAATATATCTGTATATGTGTCTATATGTGTGTGTATATGTGTATATGTATATATATATGACAGCAACACTCATAACAATGACAACACAATTACATTGACAATCATGTTACGTTATTTTTAAACTGTTTCCTTTACTTTTTCATAACCTCTTTAACACACTACTTCTCCGCTGTGAAGCGCGGGTATTTTGCTATATATAATATATGTGTTTATGTATGTATATATATATATATATATGACAGCAACACTCATAACAATGACATCACAATTACATTGACAATCATGTTACGTTATTTTTAAAATGTTTCCTTTACTTTTTCATAACCTCTTTAACACACTACTTCTCCGCTGCGAAGCGCGGGTATTTTGCTAGTATTTAATATATTTGGGATGGTTGCACGCACTGTCATGGACTCTCGTGACCGAGTTATACTGCCTTAAAATGCCTGGCCCTAATTGGAATAGGGATATTAATTAATCCTGTCAAAGTACAAGAGGCGGTCTTGTAACAGGCCACAGTGCATGAGGCAAGAAAGAAAAGACAGCTGCCAATGACTTGTGGTAGCGTCTGCTAACTACACTATGCAGGTTGGACTTTTAAGTCCAAAGCATGAGTATAAATGTGGGAATAAACGACGAAACTAAACCGGACAAAATAAATTGAAAACAACAGTTTTAAACTTATAGCACGAGGCTGGTTGTCCAGAATAAAATGAAACGGCATCCGCATGGACAATACAGATTTTTTAACTGCCGTACGAAGTCCAAAACCTGCCTGAAAAGTAAATGCCGTGTTGGGGAACACTGTTATTAAAATAAGTTGCATCTTTTAGCCATTAGAAACAATATTTTGTAAAAGCAATAAAGAACTGTGCGTTATTAAGATTTGATGCATGCAGGCAAGCAGGCAGGCACGCACTTACCTTATCGTTTGATGAGTCAGTCACGCATCCAGCGGGTTTGGAAATCAGTTACTTACAGATGAACAGTGTAAATGCTGATAAAATCCATAACGGCTTGATCGTGCTCACTAAAATAAATTGTAGAAATATTTAATGTCATAATAGCAATCCAATGTACACGGTTCGTCCACGTGTTAAAACGCAGTCGGTGAGCAGTGCAGCTGTTCTAATCACTCTGCCTTAAAGATTAAAGGTTAAAGGTTAAAGGTTTTGGCAACCCCCACCTATATTGTACTGCTAAAGAATTATGCTGTGTGTTTAAAAACACAGAAATTATTGAAATCGCCTTTTAAATATAGCTTAAATTACGAACCTACATTACAAGCTAATGTTTAAAAAGAAACTGTAATGCAAAGAGCTCTAACTAAAAATTGGAAAAAGAATAAATACATTTGGTTTTAAAACTTGCAATGAGAAACATGCCTCTTTTACCTTTCCGTGAGTACTGGCCATACTTTTTAAGAAGGGATTAATTGGATAAGTGTGGATTTAAAAATGAGACAGTTTCTCACATGATAAAGATAATTATCGATATGTGTAATTGGGTTAACGCAAATAGAATGTCTCCACCTTTGTTTAAAGCTTGTAAACATGTAAAACATTTTTCCTTTCAAACCCTGATCAAGTTTAAAGGAAAAATGCTCTTTTAATAATCCTAAATGAGAAGGGAGACAAGTTCTTGCTATAAGCAGAATGTGCCTGATTGTGCATGAATGGAAGTTGTGTATTTTAGGAACTATAAAGGAAGAGTATGGTGGCGCAGTGGTCAGCACACTTGATACGAAATAAAGGTTCAAGCATGCATGTTTTCCTTGTTAAGTCAGGATGTTCTTTGTGACCGCGTAACTTTTGATGGAAATGCTGTCTTGTTGTGGAATTGTGCTGCGTGATCTCCCAATGAATGGATTTTCCTTGATTATCGCTGAAACTAGGATCGCCACGGAAATTAGTGTTTCCTTGATTGTCGCTGATCCCGGTTTCGCCACAAACTTTTTCTTGATCTGGAGTCTAACGCATATAAAACTAAGGTAAGATGAACTCCTAATTTAATGAAAGTGATACCAGCTTGCGGCCTGAGAAGTTGTTTGACTGTAGTAATAAGCATGAAGGAAAAGACGCGTTGAAGTGCGTTGCACGGTGAAACCTCATAGATAAACAAAAAAGCACAACCTCGAGTGAGTTTATAGCACACGTAAGAGAACTTTATTCTGTGAATGAAGTGCTATTTTAAAAGAGAACATGAGTATGTGAATATGTGAAGATATTTGAAAGAATGAAGCAATTGCCAAATACTGTATGTTGAAATGACTGAAACGAGTGAAGGCTGATTGTTTGTGAACAGTTGCTTTCTCCAGTGTGCTGAATGTTGTTTAAAGAACTTCTGTTTAGCCAAGTAATTTTGCTTGGGCATGAAGTGGGATTTAGAATCTAGCAAAGAAAATAAAAGAAGAATAAATTATTTTCGTACAGAGTCTGGGGTGGCAGATGCGTGTTTATGTTATTTGTAAGTCTGTGTGTGTCAGCTGACTAATCAATAATGTGAAGAAAAACTCTAAAAGATGGGCGACGTCCCATATAATACTATAATAATATAATAACATAATCGTTATAGTAATAGGGGATCATATTCAAATTTAATTGTACTAGTAATACATGTGAATATCTGCAAAGAAAAAAGTGATCATAAGAATATTTGTAATGCAAACTGGTGCTTAGGCAGTGAAGCCTGGAATGTCTTTGACGCTTACAAGCAGATGCAGTGTTTAAATTAAATAAAAACTGACCTATGCCCTTGCAAGGCAAAAAGACAGCCAATCGCATATTCAGTTAAAGAGTTAAGACTTTAAACATTTTTAAAATCTGAATAAAGCATTATAAGCATAAAATATAACTCAAACCTATAGACGTTCTTTTTTATCCTCCAGATTCAGCAAGCCCTGTGACCAATGAAAAAAAAAAAAAACTTTTTTTCTATAGAAGCTGCAAGAAATAGTTTAATAGCAAGTTTGGGCAGAGAAATTAGAAATAATCTAATCAAGCAGTTAATGTTTGATTATCAGTCATAAATTAATGAACAGCAGTTATTGGAATTATTTCCTTGCATGCTGATTAGTGCAAGTGTAAGGGTATAACATCATGTATAATAAAAATGTTTAAATGAAAATATAAAAGTTAAATGTTCCTATTTTTAAACTAGACTGATTTCTTTCTCTAGTCTTCATATAAAAACAGTATAGAGGGTTTACATATTTTGATGTATAACAAATTATTATTATTATCACTTCAGTAATTACGAAATGTATTAGAATTGAATACATGTACTGACTTGTCTCTGTAAGTTATTAATTTTATGAAGATTTGTTATTATATCAATGTACTAGCAAAATACCCGTGCTTCGCAGCGGAGAAGTAGTGTGTTAAAGAGGTTATGAAAAAAAAAGGAAACATTTTAAAAATAACGTAACATGATTGTCAATGTAATAGTGTTGTCATTGTTATAATTGTTGCTGTCTTTTATATATATATATATATATATATATTATATATATAATATACACACACACATAAACATTTATATACATATACATATATATACATATCTACATATACACATCTACATATATATACACACATACATAAACACACACATAAGACTTACTGACTGAAACGGGCTTTCGTTGACAATCATGTTACGTTATTTTTAAAATGTTTCCTTTTTTTTTTCATAACCTCTTTAACACACTACTTCTCCGCTGCGAAGCGCGGGTATTTTGCTAGTATATATATATATATATATATATATATATATATATATATATATATATATATATATATATATATATATATATACATATACACACATACATGCAGTTTTAATAACACAGAAATCAATATAAACATTAACATCATTATCATATGAGAATATGAAGTAATATATAAGAAGCACATTTCATATAAATATAAATTATTAAACAGTAAAATCTTCTTCTGTAATTTGCTACCGTGGCAATTTGTGTGTCTGTCCAGGATTTTAAATGACCTGTAGCTCGCAAACCGTTTCACCTATACACTTGAAATGTGGTACACAAATAATACGTCACGTCTACTATCAGCTTTATGGGTGATATATACATATACACATCCACATATCAACATATATATATACACATATATACACACACACACGCTTTATGGGTGATGATTGTTTTACTCTTTTTATGTTTATTTTATTTTATTGTAGAATCAACTCCTATCTGCGCACACCAGGGCGGCCGTGGGCAGATGCGTATGGTGTATTCACTCCATGTTATCGTGCATTGCGCTGTCACTGGTATTTTGATAAAAGAATTTGAACAACATATAAGAAGCGTATAAATTATTAAACAGTAAAACATTAACATTTAAGAAGTAAAGTTACATTAAGTACTACTGCAGTGCCTTCGGGTATACCTCATTTTTTGTTTGCCCATTACATGCTTAAATGTATACATTTTTTGGTGCACCTACCGGAGAACACACGACATATAACCGAGCGTGGGAGAAGCATGGATTTTAAACACGCGTTGAGTTCATCTGCTGGTCTCCCTCGTGGAATAACTGGTAATGTTTGACTAAAATGTACAGCGAGTAAAACGACATTACCTCCTATTTTTTTTTTTACGATCTCTGAGATCTTGCTTTTTTCGGTTCAAGGCTTCATAAGCTCTTTTATGTTGTATGGTGTACTTATCCCAAACCATCATCTTTGAATGTTGCAAGACTTTCGCCTTGTATGTAGATCGGGGTAATTACATTCATTGCATTCCTAGTCTGAATCACAATCTGATTGTATGGGTGGTTACCTGGCACTGTAGGGTTGCCACCCGTCCTTTAAAATACGGAATCGTGCCGTGTTTGAGAATGAAATTGCGCGTCCCGTTTTGAATCAATACTGGACGGGATTTATCCCGTATTTTTTTAATCATTTTTTTTTTTAAAGCTGCGTGTCATGCAAATCATCCCACACGCATTTTATGAAGATGCCTCCTTTCCTACTTTTGATTGGGTAATACTTGATGTCATCGTTAGTTTGATTGGTGTTTTTAACTGTCCAGTGAGGAGGGCGTGTCTTTTAAGTACAGTCTGCAAAGTGTTGGCACTGAGATATGGCGTCAGCGCCATAGTTGAAGCCCCTAACGTTGCGGTCAGCAAGTCGGCTAACATCCGCCATGTGCCGTCTTTCAGTTGCGAGAAGCAGATCATAGAATGGTTGAAACTGTTGCCCCTAACGTTGCGCCACGGCGTGTGGTTCGTTTATACCTCGTGTCTTCTCATTAAACTTTTATCTCGCGAATATGTTATTGCAATCCGCAGCGGGAGCGTTTCTATAAACTTAATTAAAACTTACGTTTTACACCGTGCTTTGTTTCCCTTATGAACATGCTTGTATGCTTAACTCGCTACGTTCTCAATTGTTTAATTAATTTTTTGCTCTTCGCTGTTTGCGGCTGTTCCTCCATTTCCCCCTACTTCGTTCTTTTATCTCGCGAATATGTTATTGCAACCCTTAACGGGAGCGTTTCAATAAACTGATTGAAAATAGTTTTGCATTTACCTTTTTAGTAAAAGGCGAGCTTTTAAGCCTGAGAAATCACCCCGTAAATGCACACGTTTAATTGCACATGTGTGAATATGTATGGTTACACAGTATTAAAAGACAGTGAACAACGTCAGTTACCTTTGTTCCCGCGTTTGATAAAAGGTGAGCTTTTAAGCCTGAGAAATCACCCCGTAAATGCACACGTTTAATTGCACATGTGTTAATATGTATGCTTACACAGTATTAAAAGACAGTCAAAAATTAACGTCATTTACCTTCGTTCCCGCGTGTGACTCGTGCTGTAAATCTCTTCCTTGTTTTTAGTTCACGTGATTACGTAGGAGGCGTGATGACGCGATACGTGACTCCGCCTCCTCCATTACAGTGTATGGACAAAAAATATGTTCCAGTTATGACCATTACGCTTTGAATTTCGAAATGAAACCTGCCTAACTTTTGTAAGTAAGCTGTAAGGAATGAGCCTGCCAAATTTCAGCCTTCCACCTACACGGGAAGTTGGAGAATTAGTGATGAGTCAGTCAGTGAGTGAGTGAGTCAGTCAGTCAGTGAGGACTTTGCCTTTTATTATTATAGATTAAGGTTAATGCTCAGTTATAATGCACATAGTTAAATAGAATGTTCAGTTATACATTAGAACCATTAGTCTATATGAACTGTGCTGTTGTAGTATTTTAAAGACATTTAAAAGATTTGTCTCTTGATCAGATAAGCTACAGTTTGTTATATGATATAGATATTATATAAGATTTTTGCTCTATGAAAACACTCAAGTTCAAATATGTCACATCTTGTTATAATTTAAGACATCTGTAATGCATAACTGATGTAATGCGTTAATTTTGATTAAATGTATTATCCTACTGAAGAAACATTTCAGCAGCCTAGTTTAAATGTAATAATGTACCGTATTTAATTTATCTCTGTTATTTATGATATTAAACTGAGAACTGCGGGTCTAGAATTGTCATTAATAGTGCTGCATTGTATTATACATATGATTGATAAAGTATTGTTTTATGTTATTTATTTGCTCTACTTTTCACCCTTCTTTAATTAGCCAAGCAAGTATTTCAGTTTTGGCCACTCAATTTAATGTTGCCAAAGTCTCTCCAAGCCAGTGGTAAAGCTTTATCAATGAAGAAAAGGTGGTGTAATACAAATGAAGATTTAAAGAGACTGTACTGCGCACTAATGACTCTTGATCTGCTGCACATACCTGATAATAGCTGGTGAAGAAATGACTTGCTTTTCCAGAGTGGAAGAAGTGCAGAATCAAAGAAAGATTGTAAGTCCAGCTGAGTAAATTTGAAGCCATGCTATGTGCAGACATTTTTGCTGCAAAACAAAGTTTTTATGGACTCTAACAGAAACAGGCTGTGAACATGCCACTGAACTGAGATGCCAGCTGTTGAAGGCTCCCATGAATGACTACTGAATCCAGGGCCAGCCTAGGGGGAAGTGTTCCTCTGCTAAAAATGGACAGTCACCATGTGTGCATCTCATGAGCTCTCTAATGGCAACAGGACTGTTTCACTTTCTACTCCAGTAATAGCAAAAGACTTTAGTTTCCTGAAGCAGTCATAATGTTTGTACAGAAGAATCTGCAAAGCCACCAAGCAAAAGACTTTACCTACAAACCACTGGGTTGGACAAGGTATGAATATAGAAAGCTTAGGAAAAGACTTGAAAATGTTATAAGAGGGGCTCAAAGGTATGAGGATCTGCATAATTAACCACCAATAATGTTAAATTGTAAACTGAAAGGGAATAGAACATCCGATAGTGAAGTTGGGAAGGATATAAATAATGTACAATTATGCAATAATACTAAGTCAAGAACAATTAACAATCATAGCAATAGATCTAGAATAGCCTCTGAGTTATGTTACAACTATTATAACTTATAAAAAGGGATCAGACACCAAAGGGTGGGGTACATATAGCAACATACTGAATTTAGAAATGTTATGAGTACCAAAGAATAGTGAAATCCATCAAGATGGTATATAGAATTATAATATCTGATGCTATGATACCATTGATGAGATATAATGATCACTATGTAGTAACACCATGTTAAATGTAACTGTTTGTCCAAATGTACTGTAACTTGTCATTTTTAATATTTACGCTGGTATTAGATGAATGGTACAGAAGCTATAGTAGCACTACACCTCACATTTCCACAAATGATCTTGAAATGTCTACACTGTAAAGGGGGATCAAGTACCTTTTGCTTTGTGGATATGACTTTCAAGTATTGTTTTTTTTTTGTCACAGATCCAGTGACAAAGGGTGGTTTGTTATAATATGTTTGTTATAATATTAAGTTTAATGTCACTGTCTCTGTGCACACTGTTATGGATTCATTCATACAGGCAGACAAAGTATGGTACGCAGGGGCTCAGCATTTAGAATTGCCGAGCCAAGCACAGGACTAGATAGCCAAAGACAACTGGAGGATTGTATAGTCAGCCTAAAGACAGAATAGTATACTTCTGTCCTCCGTCAGCACAAAATCTTCTTTCCTTGTTGGGAAAATGAGAACTGCACATAGGCATTGTGCTATTCCTGTATTTTTTGAAGGTGAGGTTTGAGTCCTTTCCTGTCCTTGTTTGGAGACCAGAAAGAGAGCCTACACGTATATAAGGATGAACCTACTGCCAATACACTTTGAAGCTGTCAGGCGGAAGATTATGTCATCCGTCCGGAAAATCCTTTCAGCGTGGTGACGAAAGATGGCACACTGCATAGATCAGTGTTTCTCAACCTCGGTCCTGGGGACCCCCTGTGACTGCAGGTTTTTATTCCAACCAGATTCCTAATCAGTGACAACACTTGATAGCACTGATCTCATTTAATTAGCTGCTGTTATTTTTCTTTTATCCTACAATCAGAAAAGCACAGCAGCAAGATTTTTACATTTATAAGACATTTATAAATATTTCTGCTTTTGCCGATTTAAATGCTTAATTCTCTTTTGTTGATTTCATCATATTTTGCCCTTTCTCTGTGCAGTTTTTCCCCTTTCTTGTATCTTATTAATGAGAATTAAAAATGAGCACAGCAGAGACGCTGGCAAACAATACTGAATAAGCAAAGGCTGCAACTACTTTAGCATCAGATCCACTAATTAGTAAAATTAGTAAATAATGGATTAATTAAACAATTAGAACAACTAGAAAAGTAGAATGAATGGGTTATCGCCTTTTATATCATATTTCTATATTTCTCAGTTACTTAACATGCCGCAATTTCAAAAGAACACATTTCCGGAGAGCTAATGCCTCCTAAGGAAACAGTGTCAAATAGAAATTTTATAAAAACACAGTAGAACTTCTGACTTCACTAATGAAAAGGGATCTGTTGCTGGCTAATAACAGGCTTTTAGGTGGGAAAATAAAGACGATAAACAGCTAGACACACCAAATTCAAATGATATAATTATACTATGAATATATACTATAAAGGCGTTATCCATCAGCTCATATTAAGAAACTTTTAATAGTGTTTAGATTCTCAGTTTAGACACCTGGCCTCAACTTTAATTTGCCTGAAAGACCAATATCAAAAGCTTGATTATTTAACATAAATCAAATGTATAGCTCATTTGTTGTTATATAGTATTTACTGGTAGTTTAAAATCTTGTGGTCTAATTATTGCAGGAAGGTACCAAACAAAGTTTTTGAAACTGAAATCTTAATTTGCATATCCTTGTTCTACCACAAAACTTCACTGTTAGACCTCAAATATATCGTTTTTATAGTCAGTTCTTCAGATACTGTTTTTTTTAAACAGAAGTTAAAAATAGATCATGACCTTTTTTAGGATGTTACTGAATTATTTTAGGAGAAAACTAACATGTAAAGGAAACTATTAATTTTTTTCTATTTCTAAAAATAAACTATTAAACGAAAGTCTTGTAAACATTTTTTTCTTGTTGCTGTGTTAAATGACATTCCATATTCACTAACAAAAACATATTACTACTGCTAAAATATGCTTTTACAAGAAATAAATTCTAAAGACTAATATACTTGAACCTTTCATTTTTATAGTAAGTCTGTATATAAGGCAGCAGTTTGTGTTGCTGTCTCACAAATACAAAAAATCAGGGTTCCCTTACTGGCCAAGTTATTTTTTGTGTGGTATATGAAAATTCTATTTGGATTCAGGTGGATTTTATTTAGTTAGTCTGGATTCCTCAGACATCTCATAAATGTGAATTTTAGACTAAGAGTACTCTTTAAATCAGCCCTGGATGAATGAGTAAATAAGAGAGATTGTGTATGTGTGTATATGAATGTAACTATGTAATTGTGCCCTATGTTTCCCTTTTGGCTAGAACACTGGGATATAGTCCGGTTTCCCCTGACACCCTGGCACACAAAAGTAAATTAAGAACATGGATGAATGGATGGAAGGACAGATTAATGGATTTTAATTTTTAATTAAAAAGCTTAAAAGTGATGTGATAATAGTAGTAGTAGTATCATGTGTACAGAGTACAGCGAATTTCTTAAGTGGATTCCCAGCCAATATGGAACTTATCACCATCATAAGCACAAATGTGCAAATATTATTTACAACATTTTCCCAATATCATTTGCACAATTCTGTGTGCATTCCTATCTTCTCTCTTTCTCACAGTGCCAAGTATATTCTGGTCATTTATATTGTAGGCCTGCAGCAGCAATTCATGTCTATCCAAAGACTAGCTATTTTCTCTTGACATCATATTTTACAGGGGTCACTGTGGTGTGGTAGTTAGACAGTGCCCAGGACCTGGTTTCAAATGCAGAATTATTTATCAATGTAGCTGCACTATGTGTATTTTGCATGTTTTCAATTCTCTGATCTTGATAGGGAATTAGTATTTAGATATCAGCTTGAAAGCCTAGATGACAAATATTAAACAATATACAGTACAATGGAACCTTGGATTGCGAGCATAATTCGTTCCGGAAACGTGCTTGTAATCCAAAGCACTCGTATATCAAAATGAATTTCCCCATAAGAAATAATGGAAACTCAGATGATTTGTTCCACAACCCAAAACTATTCATACAAAAATGATTAATACAACATATAAAGTAAAAATACATAAAACAAATTAACCTGCACTTTACCTTTGAAAAGAATCATGGCTGGTGTGAGTGAGTTTCTAAACTCTTTTGGGATTCCACCCAACGGGACGACATGCGAAAGAGCGTCCCAAAGCAACCGCAGGCTCCCAGCGCTGTAGCAGTTCACCGTAAAAGCGAATCCGAAAAGATTGCGGACATGCTATAAGCGCCTGCCGTTGATGGGTGATACAAGGAAAATTATAAATGCAGGGCTCAGTATTACTTAGCCACTAACCTGGCCCTGACCCTGCCTGATTGCTGTGTCTGTGTATAGGAGAGTGGCAGATCCTGCTACAATAAATAACAGTGCTGTTCCTGTTTCAAGCTGAATAATGCTGGTGTTGCTAAAGTACTGAGACTCAGCTTCGTGTTTGTTGGGTGCAAGACAGGGACTCACACGTTACAACACAAACATGTGGTCACAATGCTATAGTAAACAGTATACGCTCGTACGGATGTTGACTATATGAGTGAGGCACGCCGACTGAGCCAGAGAATGGGAGACGATTACCCACAATCCTGCAGCAAGAGAGAGAAGAACCATCAGCTCAGTTGTGATCACGTGATGCTCGGCAGACAAAGCGTATACGTACTACTGGTATTGCAAGACCTCGTTCGTTTATCAAGTCAAAATATATTACAAATTTTAGCTCGTCTTGCAAAACACTCACAAACCAAGTTACTCGCAATCCAAGGTTCCACTGTATATCAAAAGAAACAATACAAATAAACAGTATACAGTATGGCAAAAAAAAACAACCCTACACCAACTAAGTGAGACACAAAGCAAAAGACACAACATAGCTGCAGGGGTAGAGATTTCAAAGGTACTATATCAAATTAGTATAGTACACAATGTGGTAGTAGTAGTAATATTTTAGTGAATAATGTGAACTAGCGAAACTTGAAAATTAAGATACAGTAATTAAAAAGTCAGAGAGAATTAGATGATAATAAGCTTGGCTCTGAAACGCAGGGATAGAATGTTACAAACTAACGTACAATAAGAACAGAGCTGCACATATAGCTTTGGAGTATAAAGGAGGCCGCTGTCAGTGTCAAGCATCTAATAGATTTGTACATTCCAAAACATGTTGACAACTCTGGCTTGGAAGAAAAAACAGCTTTAAAAGCTAGTAGAAGAATTTTGGATCAATATCTGAAAAGATACCAGGATAGGTGAGCCAACAAAGATGTAATATGATCAAAACTTATTTTTTGTATATAGTCCAGTAGGAGCATAATCAATAATTTGATTTAACCTGTTGGTATTAAATACTAACCCATTAGTTTTACTGAATGATCATTCACACTAGCACTGCTGTTATCCAAGTGATTAACACAGTACTTCAGCATTTCATGTGCTAACGTAAGGTAGAATGGTGAATTTGTTTAAAATTTACAATTTTTGCATTCACCTATTTTATTAACTCTATTATGATTCATCAGTTACCTACTTTACAAAAATTGTGATGAGAACAAGCCACTCAGTCCAATTAGCTTGTCAAACCTATTCACCTAGATAGTCCAAAATGACAAGTTGAAACAATATTTCAAATCTCTTGCCCTATGTGTACTTTGAGCACCTTTCTCTGGTATCCTTGTATGTCTGAACGTTTCTGAACCTCTCTTGCTTGGTGCTTCCTCTTAAACATGTTTCCATAAAGCCTGCTTCTCAGATTATGTCATTTCTAGGCACCATGCTCACCTCCTGTCCACTTCTTTAATAATAATAATAATTCATTACATTTATATAGCGCTTTTCTCAGTACTCAAAGCACTATCCACACAGGGAGGAACTGGGAAGCGAACCCACAATCTTCCACAGTCTCCTTACTGCAAAGCAGTAGCACTACCACTGCACCACTTCCTGTCTTTGAAGGCGACAATCAGTGTGGCTCCTACAGCTGTACTCCTACTCATGTGTCTTACACTTCTGCTTTCTATTGAGTCACCAAAGCCAAACTGACCAATTACATCAAAGTTAAACTGACCAATTAGATTGCTCATAGGGACCAGAGACACACACACACATAGACCTTAGCATGTTAGTATATAGTAGATGTATGTGTTCTCTGATGTTCCTTGTTTTTTTTTGGTTGACAGGGCCACGCTATGTCACTGCTAACGGACCATCCTCACCATATAAACTGTGACTACAAGGCAAGTTCCTTAGTTTGTTTGATTTTTACTTAAGTATGTACAATGAGTATTGTTTTCTTTATTAATTCTGGTTTCTGGATTTCTGGTTTAAATGGTTACTTTTTACCATATCTTTTAGGCATATCCTTTTTGTCTTTATTTTTGGATTTTTGCCATTTTTTTCTCATAAATATTTTCATTTGAAAAGATTCTGCTTTGGCCTTGTCCTTTCCATGTCAGATGCTTTTTATGGTTTCTCTCTTTTACAGGGCATTTTTTGATATTATGTGTATTTTGGGCCATTTAAGTGACTATTTAACTATAACAGCCTGTTCTCCATTCTTAGGGCCTCCACAAACCCAAAGCCTGTCTGTGGAAACAGGAGATCAGCCAGCCTAAAGTGAGGCCTATTATAAGCAGGATAGGGAAGGGTCCGGTGTGGTGTTTTGGGTCTTTTAGAGGCCTAACACCATTTTGGTAAATTGTTCATTATAAAAGCTGGTGCCATTATGATGGCATAGGGTATGTCCTTATACGCATAACTCAGTGAAGAATGTCTGAACAGCAATGTATATTGGAACATTATTGATGACAAAGTTCATCCCTCAGTGGCATAGGTTTATGCACTGTCAGATGACACTTCCAGCATGATAATGCACATATAGTAACCAAATTATTCTGGGAACATGACAGCAAGTGGTTATTGCTTCAGTGGCCTTCACAGTCCCTAGATCCCAACTCTTTCAAGCATTTTGGGATGAGGTGGAAAGGACAACTGTAAACGATAAAGCTGCGAAGGATGAATTAAGAGTGGATGGTATAACCTAAAAGCCATATCATGTTATAACTGAAAATTTGATAGTTTCACTATAAACTGGCAGAATTTATTTGCATATACTTTTCTGACTAAAATATATTTGACAAAAAAAATGTAATAATTAATATAATTAACACAGAAGGGTCCCATATCCATCACAATGCTTGTTAATGCTCTGCCACTCAAACAGATTTGACTGCAGGTGATTAGCTCTCTTGAACCAAAATAAATGTACATTAATTCTTTTACTCTCTCTCACTTGCTCGGTCACTTGTTGATACACATGCTGCAAGAAAACACAGCACAAGGTATGGCTTTCTCTGATAATAAACTGGAAGTTCAGTGTATATTCTTATTATAGTAAGTTAGTGCACTTCATTTAAATTGATTTCAATAGAAACAAAATAGAATTAGGATGATAGCTAGGATTGGGTCCAGCAGAACCCCGTGACCCTGTGTTCGGATTCAGCGGGTTGGAAAATGGATGGATGGATGGATGATAGCACCAAACAATAAAAAAAATCAAAGTACCATGCCGGGATATAGTGAAGAGATACAGAACAGAGAAGGGACAATAAAAGTCAATGATTGCTACACTTGATTTTTTACACAAATTACCTTTTTTTTTAATTTTATTGATTTTATTGTAATCATTCCATACAAATAGATACATTTTTACAAAAAATAGGATTGAAAACAAATCAACCCCCACCTCTGAGAAAGAGAGCATGGCCAACAGAATAAAACTTAAAGCTAGTAAAAATAAATAAATTGATGCGTTTAATAGGCGGATAAAGGAAGATAATCTACTTCCTCAGTGCTTTAAGAGCTTATTCTAAAATATTATTGATTAGATCCTGCCAGGTTTTGAAAAGTTCTGTACAGATCCTCTAACTGAGAATCTGATTTTTTCCAATTTCAAATAATATAAAACATCAGTTATCCACTGACTTAAAAGAGGAGAGTTAGGATTCTTCCAGTTTAGCAAAATAAGTCTGCGTGCCAATAGTGTAGTGAAGACAATCACAGTTTGTTTGTCCTTCTCCACTTTAAGCCCATCTGGAAGAACACTAAACACAGCTGTTAATGGGTATGGGGGGATTGTGACACCAAGGCTGTCTGAAAGGCACAAAATCGGGCAGGTTCTGTTTAACAAAGTTTCTAATTTGAAGATAGTGAAAGAAATGTGTTGCTGGAAAATTAAATTTGGAATGCAATTGTTCATAGGATGCAAAGATGTTGTCTATATAAAGACCTCTAAGCAATATAATCCCAAATGTTTTCCAGATTTTAAAGGCTACACATGTTTGCGAGGGTTGAAAAAGGTGGTTTTCATGCAAAGGTGCCACAGATAAAAGATTCTCTATCTTAAAATGCTTCCTACATTGGTTCCATATTCTGAGTGAGTGAAGCACAATTGGGTTATTAGTATATTGGCGATAACTTGCATTTATTGGGGCACAAAGCAGGGAATATACAGAAGTACTGCAGAATTTTATTTCTCTTGCGGACAAAGCCTGTGTATGTTCATCTACAGTATTTATGTCCAGATTTTTATAGCTTGTACTAGTCATTAAGCCTGTTACAATAATGGGCGCTAGAACAGTAGTGCATAAACATTAGTAGGAACAGTCTGTATTAAATGGCAAGGGACCTTGACCTCATTCTGTTTGTTGGTCGTATTTTTCTTTGTCTTTCAGCCTTTCTTTTGTTGATGTTTACTTGCTGAGCCGACCGTTCTTCGTGGGCTGCCGCCGTGTATTGTGTGTCTTTAATTTTCTGTGACAGTAATACTGTCTTGTACGTCCGCTGGCTTGTACGTCCGTAATATACCTTTAATTTTCTCTGGCAGTAATACAGGCGTGCGCATCGGTAATATGCCTTTAATTTTCTTTGACAGTAATACTGGCTTGTATGTGGCTGTAATATGCGTCACTGTATTGTGTACCTTTAATTTCCCCTCGTAGTAATACTGGTTTGTATTTCCATAAAACGCCTACAACTTTCTCTGGCAGTAATATCGCGCATCGCAACGTGTCCCGTGCATGCGCACTTTACCAGAAGACACACACACATGGACACCTGGACGCACACAGGGATTTTATTAAAGAGGATGTTTGTTGCCCAGTAATATAACTGAAAGTTAGATAGAGCCATGACACCTTCTGCCTTAGGTCTTTGTAGAGTCGCTCTTTGGATACGTGGATGCTTTAAGTTTCAAATAAGTGAGGTTATGGTTGAATCTAATTGCTTAAAGAATTATTTATTGATTTATATTGGAATGTTCTGAAATAAAAAGAGAAGCTTAGAAAGGATATTCATCTTAACAACGTTAATTCTTCCAGCTAGAGTGAGATGAAGGGTTGACCATCTATGCAAATCTTGCTTAATTTTTTCCAAACAGACGGCGAAATTTTGTTGTTAAAGAGCTTTATGTTTACTTGTGATATTTACCCCTAGGTATTTAAACTGATCTGCAATAATAAAAGGGAAGGTGTCCAATCTAATATTGTATGCTTGAGAATTCACTGGAAAGAGCACACTTTTATTCAAATTAATTCTGAGACCAGGATCTTTT
The DNA here is from genome assembly GCF_900747795.2 of Erpetoichthys calabaricus. Classification (NCBI taxonomy): domain Eukaryota; kingdom Metazoa; phylum Chordata; class Cladistia; order Polypteriformes; family Polypteridae; genus Erpetoichthys; species Erpetoichthys calabaricus. The sequence goes on along the minus strand of NC_041402.2, from coordinate 15,171,659 downwards.
GAAATTCTGTAAGTGCTGTTAAGACTGCAGCCACAGTATTTTATGGGTCTGATATCTGTAGTACCATATCATCTGCATATAGAGAAATGTTCTGTTCCAGTCCTTCTCTGATAATCCCCTTTATCTGATAAGCATTTCGACAGTGAACTGCCAGTGGTTCAATGGCTATTGCAAATAGCAGTGGTGACAAGGGGCATCCTTGTCTTGTACCACGTTCTAGTTTAAAGTAGTCTGAACAAATGTTGTTAATACAAACTGAAGCTTCTGGATTGGTATACAGTAGTTTGATCCATGCACAAATATTCGGCCAAACCCAAATTTCTCTAAGGTAGTGAAAACGTAGATCCATTCAATCATATCAAATGCTTTTTCTGCATCCAATGATAATAATATCTCTGGGGTGTTTGACTTTGCAGGTGAGTATATTACATTAAACAGGCGTCGGAGATTGGAAGGTAAGTATCGGCCTTTAATAAATCCAGTATGATCTTGTGATATTACCGAAGGCAGCACTTTATCCCATCCTTCTAACTAGGACCTTGGAGAGTATCTTAACATCATTATTCAGAAGTGAAATTGGTCTGTATGATGCACATTGTAATAAGCCCTTATTTTGTTTAGGAAACACGGTGATTAATGCTTGGTGAAAAGTTTGAGGTAGAATTTGATTGTCTCTAGCTTCTGTAAATGTTGCTAATAAGAGGGGAGCTAGTTGAGTGGAGAATTTCTTATAAAATTTGACAGGGTAGCCATCAGGGCCTGCTGCTTTCCCACTCTGAAGTGACTTTATAGCATCTAGTAATTCTGATAGCGCCAGAGGTTTATCCAATTCCTCTACAATAAAAGTATCTATTTGTGGTATCTGTAATGTATCCAGAAATGCATTATATTGTGTGTTGTCTTCTTTGAATTCAGTAGAATACAGTGGACCCTTGACTTACAAAATTAATTCGTTCGCGAGGGCTGGTTGTAACTCAAGTTGGTTGTAAGTCAAGACCATTTTTCCCATAAGTAATAATGGAAATACCCATAATGCGTTCTGAACCTCCCACAGCAACACTTACTTAACCTTTTCATAATAAAAAAGGGTTGCATAATGTGCATAATTTACCAAAACACCAATAATTTTTCTAATGTACTAACCAAAAAGTTATAAAAAGTGTCTAGCCTACCAGAAACAACAATTTCATACTGTACTCACCATTTAATTTGACATCTTTGGGCTGCAGGAAGGGAGGAGGAGGAGAATGAAATGGAAGGTGGTTATTGTTTGGAAGTAGCCTCCTTATATAAATCTTTTCTTAGTAAAATTGTCATGATGGTGGATTTCGACATGCTGTACATATTAGCGGGATCGGTCACACAAACACCACTCTCATATTTCCACACAATTTCCTTCTTCGTTTCGATTGTGATCGCTTTCTTTACCTTTGTTACCTTCTCTTCCTTCCTTAGCAATTATCGAAAAAAATTATATAAATCACTGCACTGACCAAAATTACGTCCACAAACATATGTATCTGGGCTCCGACTGACGCTTACGAATGCTCTCGGCTGTTTGTTTACAATCGCGCAAGCGGATACATGTGACCACATTCAGGTCGTAACGCAAGATGTTGGTCGTAAATCAAAACAAAAATTTTGGTCATAAATCAAGTTGTTCGCGTGTCAGGCTGGTCGTATATCAAGGATCGACTGTATAAGAAGTTATAGTAGTCTCTAAATGTGTGCATTATATTTTTATGGTCAATGATTTTATCTCCGTTCGTGTTGGTGATTGCTGGGATTGCATTGCGAACTTCTTGCTTGTGGATTTGTTGAGTTAAGAGCTTATTAGCTTTCTCTCCGTGTTCATAGTTATGATGTCTTGATTTAAAAATGAGTTGTTCAGTTTCTTTGGTCCTTAAGAGGTTGACCTCTGAATGCAGAGCCTGTCTTTTCCAATGACGAGCCTCACTTGGTCACCTGGCATGTTCTTGATCTATTCTAGTAATTTCACTGGTTAGCTCTGATACCTTCTTGGTTTCTAATTTATTTCTGTGGGAAAGATATGAAATAATCTGTCCTTTTAGGAAGGCCTTTAGAGTTTCCCAGAGTATTCCTGCAGAGACCTCTGAGGATGTGTTTGTCTCTAGGAAGAAACTGATTTGTTTTGATATAAATTATGTACAGTTCTCGTCTGCTAATAGAAGTGGGTTGAGACGCCATCTGCGAGATAAGTATGTGGGGCATAATGAGTTTAGCTCCAAGATCAGAGGGGCATGGTCGGAAATAACAATAGCGTTGAACTTGCAAGATTTAATCGTAGGCAAGAAATTATTATCTATAAAGAAATAATCAACTATTGAGTAGCAATGATGCACTGTTGAGTAGAAGGAATATGTTCTCGAGTTTGGGTTTATAAACCTCCAGGGGTCTGATAAGTTGTGGTCAGTTAAAAACTGTGTAATTGTCTTTGCAGTGTTAGATGTCATCTAAGAGTGGATTAAAAAAACAATTAAAGTCCCCAGCCATTATAATTTTATGAGTGTTCACATTGGGAATAGATGCAAATACATTTTGCATGAATTCCCTATCCTCGACATTGGGTGCATAAACATTTATCAAAATCACTTTACAGTTAAATAAGTTGCCCATGACAATCACATATCTCCCTTCAGGATCAGATACTACATCTTATGCTACAAATGAGACTGTTCAATGTATAAGAATTCCCACACCTCTAGTTTTCTTTGTAAAGCTGGAATGGAACATTTGGCCAGTCCAGTCTTTTTGCAGCTGGAACTGATCCTTGCTTAATAAGTGGGTCTCCTGTAAAAATACGATTTTAGCGTTTAGACCTGTTAGGTGAGAGAATTTTTTCTTTCTCTTTAATTCGTGATTCAGGTCTTTAACATTCCAGCTCACAAAGTTAACTGTCCCATCACGGAAACATTGATTCTGAATTTTTTATGTCATTTTGTAGTCTTAACTGGAAGTGAGACAGCTTTAACCTTAATTTCCAATTTTCCCATAAGTTATTGCCATGCAGCCTATTTTTATGTTGGAAGTTATAATTATAAGGATTAAAAGGATAGATTAGATATAGCTTGCTCTCTTTCTCTCCCCCCCCTTATCCCCACACCTCCCCATTTTGCCTCCCCACGTGAGGCTGGACCCCACTTCACAAAGTCCCAGTCCTCTGACATACCTAGAGACAGAGCACGTCCAAAACAAAACAAGCCCCCCAGTAGCGGCATTTGAGGATTAAAAAGTAGAGATGTCTATTGCCAATAAAGTCTAAATACTATAAGCATAAAATATAATCTTCAACAGTCTTGAAATATTAAGACAGCAAACCTAGGGAATGGTGTTAAAATGTGGCCCTGGATAAGCATAGTAAACCCTAATGCAATAATAACAATAAACAAAGGGTATGATGTTAAACAGTCCCCTTTAGAATAGTAAATAAGAAAATAAAAAAAAAAAACTTAATTAATTTCTTCCACACATACGCGTGTAATTGTAATTAAAACATAAACAAAAAGTGGCCAAGAAGAGAAAAGGATGTATAATGATGGTACCGGTATTGTTGCAAGTGGATCAGACAGCAGGTAATATCTTCTTGCCATGCCATGACAGGATGCGACTCACTATCGTATTTCAAAAAAGTGTCGGGATCAGCTTTCTTAATTCCTTTTCTGCTTCCTCCATGGAGGAGAAGATGTAATGTTTGTCTTGAATATCCACTTTCAGTTTAGCAGGATACAAGAGGCTGTATCTGATATCGGCTTTCTGTAACCGCTGTTTAATGTAAAAAGCTGATCATTTAGCAGCTGTTGAGGGTGAGAAATCAGGGAAAATATAAATGTGGTTATTTTCAAATATAATCTCTTGTTTGTGTCTGAGAAGTGCCATTACATTAAGCTTAAATTGTAATCTCTCGAAGCAGACAATTAAGAGTCCTAGGTTTAAAGGTACAGTATTTGATCCATGTATGCGATAAGCTGCTGCTATCTCGGTATCTGATTTAAAGTCCTCTCCAGTTATTTTTCAGAATAGTTCAACTACAAGTTTCACTGGGTTTGGACTTCACGATTCTCAGGTAGACCTTCGATTCTGATATTATTCCTTCTGCATCCATCTTCCAGAGCCGCAAGTCTGTCTCCGAGTTTTTTGCATTCGGAATTCGCAGCTGTAGCTTTTCCATCGGCGGTAGATGCCAGATGTTCCGCTGTTTCAATTCGAGTGTGAATGTCTGCTTAACATCTTCCAGCTGATCGGGAAGTTCTTTCAGTTTAGACGCATTTTCCTGAATGTGTTCTTCAATTTTTCCCAGCATACCTTTAAAGGCTGCATCAAAACAATTATATTTTTTCCAAGTCTTTATATTTCTGCCGCATCTCTTGCAGCTAATGCCTCAGCTTCTCGTTTGTCTTGAGCAAGCCATTTATTTCCTTCTTCATATTTTTTTGAATGTCTTTCTTGAACTCATTCATGGCCGTTGCAATCATTTCCTTCAGTACGGACAAATCATTTCAGCTTTCGTGCTCCGCGGGTGAAGTGGCAATCCCCGTTACAGCCGATGCTCCCAGCTTGTGATGAGTAGATGAATGCAACTAAACACAAAAGCTACAACTAAAGACAAAAGCAAACTGCTTAATTTTGTTGGGTCAATTCCTATACTATTTGGAGTGAGTCCCTGGGGATGTCACATTATGCAACTCTACTCTCAATAGTTAGAAAACACCTACATTTTTCTATATTTGAAAGCTATAATAATGTTGTAATACATAGTAAATGACACACTACTGTAAAAGATAGCACATAAATTGCATAAAAAAGTAATGTTTAGACCTAGTAAATTAAAAAGTGACGGGACATTGTTGCTGTCTCATTCCCAATAATTAATGACAATTTTGTAGTCGTCATCCATCCAAACTGATTAATACATTTATACTTTCAGCAGAAGTATGTAATCACTGATTACTGATCATCAGTAAGAATTTTCCATAATTCCAGTGACATGATAAGTAATGTTAACCCTTATTTTTGTATTTGAAAATTTGCCTTAACTCTGATTTTTTCATGTCTCCATAAGCTACTGGAAAACATTCTCTTTTATTGGCTGAAAATATCCCTACACACCTGTCCCTCACAAGGTGTCTATAAAATGAAGGGTACTGTATTTAACTTATTCCCAGAGTAGTACAATCACATTTCTTTACATACTTAAATCATTTTGATGAATGTGAACTAAACCATGTAATGTCAATGTCAGAGAGTCCTAAAAAAATTTAAATGTGTGTAACAAAAGTAAAAATGATGTCAACGGCAACCTAAACCTAAACTTAAACCTAACAAGTAAATAATTTTTTTCATCAGGATACATTGAAGTATACTGACCACACTAGTTAATTTCTGTTCAGCAACTAATGCAAAAGCCAAAATGAAATTTCTTGAGTAAATCAGACTTAAGTTGCAGTACTTTAGACAGAAAAGGCCAATTCTGCAAATATTAACCAGGCAGTGTACATTCAACAATAGGAAGGATTTCAAACCACAATGTTTTGTTTATAATATAACTATAATTTAAAATGCTACACAATCAATTTTCTCATAAAAGACATTTAAATCTGTGTTGCTGCTCTTCCTAGGGATTTCACAAGGCAGTTCTGATGCACCCCACTGTCAAATCAGCACACTTCCAAACTTTACATAAGGATTATTTCTGTTTTCATCTGTTAGTCTAGAATAGTATTCACAGCAGGCCAGAAAAGAGCATGTCTATATTTATAAACTTTACCCGTCCATGTGGGAGAAGAGGCCTGTTATTTTCTTGCTCTCAATCTGTGCTCTAATTCTTAGACTTTAATTTAGTAGTACAAGTGCCCTCAGTAAATCAATGTGAGATTCTTTGTGTCTTAATCACTTTTGTTTTGAGTGGGGCTATAACATTTAAGGCCACTTTCAGGAACACATTATATTTAAACTAATTTAATGAATATAATTCTGCAGAATTAAGTTTGAGTTGTTCACAATATCTTAGAATTATTGAAAAAGAACAGACCTCAAACTTTTTTCTCGAATCTGTAACTATATTCATGAGGTCAGGGACAAGCCAAATATAAATAAGTAATGATCAAAGAAAATTTTATTCAGTGGTGTAATACTTTCATTTTGAAAATCAACACCAGAATTAGTAACAAGAACCAGCAGAGTATGATCATAGTACTAATTTTGACCTTTAACACTTTAGCAAAACCGGTTTAGCATGCCTGTATAAGATTTGGTAAAGTATGTCTACATCTATGTAAATATTAAAATCACTCCTCCACACTGGACATAACTTATTGCAAGTTCAGATGTAAAAGCTGCCAAATTCATTAACAAACAATGAATATTGTCCATCACACTAAAATTAGTACTACTCGTATAATTATGGGTGATTCAGTTTTTTTTATATAACATTAGTACTTCAAAGAATGTCAAATCACCAAAATGTTTAGAAGCAATATGTAGTTTCTTACATACAACTAAACAGTTGCCACCTTCATGACCAATGATTCTTGATTTGCGAAGGACTGTAAAGACATTCAGTGCTTCCTCAACTCAAGTAATAGTGTCATATTTATTAAGCCAGGCTTTAGTACAGAAGCAATGTTTTGACTGTGTATTTATATGCATTTACTTATTTAACTGATGCCTTTATCCAAGACAACTTAACAACATTTGAAATACAATTGGCTACATTTCTTTTTTTCCAGTTAGAGCTCAGGCAGTTGAAATGAATTACTCATGGTCAAACAATGCCAGTAGTGGAATTTGAACCCACAGCCTCATGGTTTGAAGTTCAAAAACGTATCTCGTATACCACACTGTATTATGTATGTTTTAAAGGGCAGTTGATCAAATAAACTATCTCACAGTAATATCTTCTTCTTTCGGCTGCTCCTGTTAGGGGTTGCCACAGCAGATCATGTTCTTCCGTATCTTGGCATCTTTAACTCTGCCACCTCCAGCTCTGTCTCCAGCTTTCTGGTCAGTGCCACCGTCTCCAACCCATATAACATAGCTGGTCTCACTACCATCCTGTAGACCTTCCCTTTCACTCTTGCTGATACCCATCTGTCACAAATAACTCCTGACACTCTTCTCCACACATTCCACCCTGCCTGCACTCTCTTCTTCATTTCTCTTCCACAATTCCCATTACTCTGTACTGTTGATCCCAAGTATTTAAACTCATCCACCTTCACCAACTCTACTCCCTGCATCCTCACCATTTCACTGACCTCCCTCTCATTTACACACATGTATTCTGTCTTGTTCCTACTGACCTTCATTCCTCTCCTCTCTAGAGCATATCTCCACCTCTCCAGGGTCTCCTCCACCTGCTCCCTACTATCGCTACAGATCACAATGTCATCAGCAAACATCATAGTCCACGGGAACTAATGTCTAATCTAGACTGTCAACCTGTCCATCACCACTGCAAATAAGAAAGGGCTCTATCTAACTATCTAACTACGTCACAGTAACTCAGAGTAACTATATATAACTATCTCACAGTAATATAATATTTAAAAAAAACAGCATTTGAATCTACAAGATATTTTAGCTGTTTTTTTGGTGGGGGATGAATTTAATTCTTGATCTATTATGTTCCCTGTTTTTTTTGGCTATCAGTTAATTTACATTTTGCGACTTGAATCAGTTTTTTAGATAACATGATACTAAGATTTTGGACAGAAGTTAAAAACAGATGGCATAGAAAACAGTTTTCAATTTAAGATCACAAGGCTGCAGCCTGAATTGTATTCTGATTAGTCTGCATGACAATTTTGCTTCCATAGTTTGGGATAAAATGTTAGATCTCTGTCAGTTAGATTAAAAAATATCTCTCTTAAAAAAATGTCCTTTCCCAAAAATCAGCTTATCTATTGATTGATTGATTAATTAATAGGAGAGTAAATCTAAGTTTTACCTTGCCTAATGGCTATCACATGTCTAATGAAATCCTGCAAACAATGTAATTTTGTCAACAACTATAAGTTAACTAAAAGTTAACTATTAATTTATAAAGGGTAGCATTGATACATTTAGATAATGAAGTTCCCCTTCAATACCCCAGACTGCTGTAAATAGGTATCCTTAGTGCCAAAATGCAACAATAAGGTGAATATTTTTGGCCAGCATTTCCAGTTTAGCCTCAATGTTGAAAACCTTGATACCTGAGCGGCATTTTGATTTAACTGATGGACTTACATAATTTGGAATTCTAACATTCTGCATTATGTAATCAACAATTATAAGCACTTCTTGTTGTCCAACATTGAGTGATGAGTACCTGTTTTGCCTCTGAATTAATGTGTTATGTCACATTTGCTGTTGTCAGGAATAGCTAGGCTGTGAACATTGCAGGGCACACAACATGTACAGTACACGTGTTCTCAATAGATGAAGAACAAAGAGAACTTACATTTAGAAGTTCATTTGCTGTTTGTCATTGGTTAACACTATAAGTGTTGTGTTTTAAAATCTTTTAATTATTTCATCAATGAGTGTGTTAGGAAGTACAGGAGTTCCTGGACTTTTCAAAAATTGTTACACTTCAAATGCCCATGTTGTTGCAGTTCTGAAATTATATTCAAAAACTGTCCTTGATAATATTTTTCTTTATTTTTTAAATGAAAGACCTATTTTCACCGCAAGCGACACCACTGAATGCTGCTACTTAAATGTGATTTGATGTCCCTCCTCCAGTTCGCAATTGAACACATTTGCATATTCTTCACTTCAACAAAATTTTATCTTGCTGTGTTTATCATTGTTTTTGTATGTTGCTGCCAAAATGTGAATTGCTGTCTCTATCTCCTAGAGATCACTATACAATAATCACAGAAAAAAAATTTCAAAATGATAATCAGCTAATCTGGAATCTTTCAATGATCCAGTTATTTCAGTTTGCAAAAATATATATAAACTCATCTGAAATTGCATTAAGGTGTTTTCACATAATTTGAAATACAAAGTAAGCATCAATTTTACATGTGGAAAAGAGAACAGCAAAACGGCACATTGTGGATGAATGGAGCTATAAGAGAAAAAGGCTTGCTTTCAGAGCAGACAAAGCAATGTGTGCAAATGTGGAAAGAATAGTGGGCATTCCTTGTGAAAACAGAAGGCCAGATATAACACTGTACTAAGTCGTGAATGAGGTGCCTTTTAAAAAAATATACATATGATTTGAGTAGACGATGTGCCTCCTTGCTCGTTCTCCTTTCTAAACGTCAGATTGATGCTGGCAGTATACTTTCTTTTCCAAGTTTACAAAAACATTCCAAAGCAATTTAAATCAAGTTATATATGCTATTTTAGCTAACTAAAATAACTGGAGCCCTGACAGAATGTTGATAGTTTTAAAATATGTTTGTCATGCTGCTTGCCTTTCACCTACATATTTCATGAAATATGTCTCTAATCTGTATAATCTATTTATATAGGAATTTTTTCATTTTTACTCCATCCATCCATCCTCTTCCACTTATCCGAGGTCGGGTCGCGGGGGCAGCAGCTTGAGCAGAGATGCCCAGACTTCCCTCTCTCCGGCCACTTCTTCTAGCTCTTCCGGGAGAATCCCGAGGCGTTCCCAGGCCAGCCAAGAGACATAGTCTCTCCAGCGTGTCCTGGGTCTTCCCCAGGGCCTCCTCCCGGTTAGACATGCCCGGAACACCTCACCAGGGAGGCGTCCAGGAGGCATCCTGAACAGATGCCCGAGCCACCTCATCTGACTCCTCCCGATGCGGAGGAGCAGCGGCTCTACTCTGAGCCCCTCCCGGATGACTGAGCTTCTCACCTTATCTTTAAGGGAAAGCCCAGACACCCTGCGGAGGAAACTCATTTCAGCCGCTTGTATTTGTGATCTCATTCTTTCGGTCACTACCCATAGCTCATGACCATAGGTAAGGGTAGGAACATAGATCGACTGGTAAATTGAGAGCTTCGCCTTGCGGCTCAGCTCCTTTTTCACCACAACAGATCGATGCAGAGCCCGCATTACTGCAGATGCTGCACCAATCCGCCTGTCAATCTCACGCTCCATTCTTCCCTCACTTGTGAACAAGACCCCGAGATACTTGAACTCCTCCACTTTGGGCAGGATCTCGCTACAAACCCTGAGAGGGCACTCCACCCTTTTCCGGCTGAGGACCATGGTCTCGGATTTGGAGGTGCTGATTCTCATCCCAGCCGCTTCACACTCGGCTGTGAACCAATCCAGAGAGAGCTGAAGATCACGGCCTGATGAAGCAAACAGGACAACATCATCTGCAAAAAGCAGTGACCCAATCCTGAGTCCACCAAACCGGACCCCCTCAACGCCCTGGCTGCGCCTAGAAATTCTGTCCATAAAAGTTATGAACAGAATCGGTGACAAAGGGCAGCCCTGGCAGAGTCCAACTCTCACTGGAAACGGGTTCGACTTACTGCCGGCAATGCGGACCAAGCTCTGGCACCGATCATACTGGGACCGAACAGCCCTTATCAGGGGATCCAGTACCCCCCACAGGATTCCCCGAGGGACACGGTCGAATGCCTTTTCCAAGTCCACAAAACATATGTAGACTGGTTGAGCAAACTCCCATGCACCCTCCAGGACCCTGCTAAGGGTGTAGAGCTGGTCCACTGTTCCGCGACCAGGACGAAAACCACACTGTTCCTCCTGACTTCGAGGCTCGACTATCCGACGGACCCTCCTCTCCAGGACCCCCGAATAGACTTTCCAGGGAGGCTGAGGAGTGTGACTCCTCTGTAGTTGGAACACACCCTCCGGTCCCCTTTCTTAAAGAGGGGGACCACCACCCCAGTCTGCCTATCCAGAGGCACTGTCCCTGATGTCCATGCGATGTTGCAGAGGCTTGTCAACCAAGACAATCCTACAACATCCAGAGCCTTGAGGAACTCCGGGCGTATCTCATCCACCACCGGGGCCCTGCCACCAAGGAGTTTTTTGACCACCTCGGTGACCTCAGTCCCAGAGATGGGGGAGCCCACCTCTGAGTCCCCAGGCTCTGCTTCCTCATTGGAAGGCATGTTAGTGGGATTGAGGAGGTCTTCGAAGTACTCCTCCCACCGACCCACAACGTCCCGAGTCGAGGTCAGCAGCGCACCATCCCCACCATATACAGTGTTGACACTGCACTGCTTCCCCTTCCTGAGACGCCGGATGGTGGACCAGAATCTCCTCGAAGCCATCCGAAAGTCGTTCACCATGGCCTCCCCAAACTCCTCCCATGCCTGAGTTTTTGCCTCAGCAACCACCAAAGCCACATTCCGCTTGGCCTGCCGGTACCTATCAGCTGCCTCCTGAGTCCCACAGGACAAAAGGGTCCTGTAGGACTCCTTCTTCAGCTTGACGGCATCCCTCACCGCCGGTGTCCACCAACGGGTTCGGGGATTGCCGCCACGACAGGCACCGACCACCTTACGGCCACAGCTCCGGTCAGCTGCCTCAACAATAGAGGCACGGAACATGGCCCATTCGGACTCAATGTCCCCCACCTCCCTCAGGATGTGGTCGAAGTTCTGCTGGAGGTGGGAGTTGAAGCTACTTCTGACAGGGGGCTCTGCCAGATGTTCCCAGCAGACCCTCACAACACGTTTGGGCCTACCAGGCCTGACCGGCATCCTCCCCCACCATCGAAGCCAACTCACCACCAGGTTGTAATCAGTTGACAGCTCCGCCCCTCTCTTCACCCGAGTGTCCAAGACATGTGGCCGCAAGTCCGATGACACGACCACAAAGTCAATCATCGAACTGAGGCCTAGGGTGTCCTGGTGCCAAGTGCACATATGAACACCCCTATGCTTGAACATGGTGTTCATTATGGACAATCCGTGACGAGCACAGAAGTCCAATAACAAAACACCGCTCGGGTTTCAGATCGGGGTTTGTGGGGGGGTGTGGGGGGTGGGGGCCATTCCTCCCAATCATGCCCTTCCAGGTCTCACTGTCATTGCCCACGTGAGCACTGAAGTCTCCCAGCAGAATGAGGGAGTCCCCAGAAGGTATGCCCTCTAGCACCCCCTCCAGGGACTCCAAAAAGGGTGGGTATTCCAAACTGCTGTTCGGCGCATACGCACAAACAACAGTTAGGACCCGTCCCCCCACCTGAAGGTGGAGGGAGGCTACCCTCTCGTCCACCGGGGTAAACCCCAATGAACAGGCTCCAAGTCGGGGGGCAATAAGTATACCCACACCCGCTCGGCGCCTCTCACCGGGGGCAACTCCAGAGTGGTAGAGAGTCCAGCCCCTCTCAAGGAGATTGATTCCAGAGTCCAAGCTGTGCGTCGAGGTGAGTCCGACTATATCTAGCCGGAACCTCTCGACCTCGCGCACTAGCTCAGGCTCCTTCCCCTTCAGAGAGGTGACATTCCACATCCCAAGAGCCAGCTTCTGTAGCTGAGGATCAGACCGCCAAGGTCCCCGCCTTCGGTCACCACCCAGCTCACACTGCACCCGACCTCCTTCGCCCCTCCCATAGGTGGTGAGCCCATGGGAAGGGGGACCCACGTTGCCTCTTCGGGCTGTGCCCGGCCGAGCCCCATGGGTGCAGGCCCGGCCACCAGGCGCTCGCAATCGAGCCCCATCTCCAGGCCTGGCTCCAGAGGGGGGCCCCGGTGACCCGCGTCCGGGCAAGGGAAAACGCCGTCCAAAGTTTTCATTCATCATAGAAGGTTTGTTTAACCGCTCTTTGTCTCATCCCTCACCTAGGACCAGTTTGCCTTGGGTGGCCCTACCAGGGGCATAAAGCCCCGGACAACAGAGCTCCTAGGATCATTGGGACACGCAAACCCCTCCACCACGATAAGGTGGCGGTTAAAGGAGGGGTTCATTTTTACTTCACTCATTATTTTAGGTGTCATCCAGCTGATAGAAATGTTTTGTTTTGCTTTTCACTAATAAATACTGAAACAGTTTTCTTTATTATTTTCTACTTGAAAATGTGAAAATATATGCAAAGATTATCTCTTGTATGCTAAGAAATTATTAATATTTTCATTCACTCAAGCTCTGTTAGGTTATCTATGGTGTTTGAGGGTTGGGCAATACAGATGTACATATCAGCATAGGGAGCTGATTGGCCATTAGTAAGAACAAAAAGATTCACATGCCATTTGGCATAGCTTTGCCAGTTATAGCACTGAAAAAAATGTGTGGCAGCTCTAGTGTTAAGTTCAAAGATGCAAAGTTTTGTATGAGAATATTAATGGTTGCCTGTGAGATGCTCACGTTCAGTCTTTACCAGGGACATGTGGTCATCATGAAAAGTAATAAAACTAATAATGATAACATAAAATAAATTTCTCCACTGGTCTGTGCTATAAATTTGTTTTCTGTATGATTCCGATAATTGTGACCATTTTTATAGTCAGAATCGCAGAATTTGAGCATTTCCTGTTCAAATACAATGGAGAAACCTCAAGTGCAGCAGCAACGAGCCGAGCCTCACCTTGGACTGCACTCTCCCTCACTTACTGGGCTGATGCATGCAATTGGCACGTGCCTGTTGCTGTCTCTCTGTATGTCACCAATATAATGTTTGCAGACACATTTATTATACACCCTGACTTTCCACAGTCTGGCTAATATCTTAAATGAATGTGTGTGACATATTTAGTCTTGCTGATTAGACATAAAACCGTAGTGAAAAGGCACAAGGTGAGGCAGACAGTACAATGCCACCGTGAAGGGGGTGGACGTGAGCCCAACAGGTGCCTGTTGCTACTGTTCGCATGGACTTCATTTACAAATAAAGGTAAGACCATCAACGGTTTTCAATTTTATAAAAATGGGATCAGACTAAGAAAAAAACAATCCAATATTTAAAAACTAAATTTTGACCTTATTCTTTTGTTTTCTAGTTTTCCTTTTGTTGAACAGTCTATTAAAATTGATTAAAGCAATATTTCAATTAAGGTCAAAATGGAAATCAGTTTTTTTTTCTACACCACTCTATACTTTCATTTTTATTGAATGAGTATGAAATGTGGAATCACAATGGCAAATTTAGAACACATGGAGAGAGCAAAGCAAATGCGCTCTCTCCGCTCTCTCTCTCTCTCTCACCACTATAAATTAGGGGTGGGCGGTATGACCAAAATTCTATATCACGGTATTTTTCTAAATTATCCCGGTTTCACGGTATTCAACGGTATTTTTTTCCTATGCATGAGTGGATGTTAACCACATTTTCCACTGCAGTTACTGGCTAAGAATAACCTATTCCACTGTCAAGTGCATTGTACATTGTACAAAAAAAACATTTTAATGTGCGCACAAGTATTAATACAGGTTTGCATGGCCCCATAAAGTGATAGTTTCCAAGGGGGTGGCACTAATGAAGAGAAGGAATCACATTGCATGACAGATGCAGTCAAAATATAGAACCTTTTTATTGAACAAATTTTGCAAAAACTTAAACTATAATTTTGACAACATATTTTCAACCATCCAAAGAGGCATTTAGACTTAGTAAAATATCCAGAAGTGCTTGTCAAAAGTTGTATTGCACTGAACACGTCTTAGAAAAGGAATAAATAGTAAATATTTTTTGTAAAACAACTACACTTTCTGTTAATGTTAACCATCTCTGTCCACTGACACGTTAAAGTGACTTTTTAAACAACTTTACCATCATTAAACTGCATAATATTTAAACTAATAAATAATAACAATAAAATAAATAATAGTATTATTACTGATAGTTGCACTATTACTTCAAGGCTTCAAGCCCAGGTGCATTACACAGTATTCACCAAATTAAAATAAAATAAAATAAAAAGTGCAATTTTGGTGATGACATCTTTACCAAGTGAACCATCATTTAGGCAAACTGCATTAATATGGACCTTGCTTCAAGCTAAGCTATATGCATAAATAATAAAACTAAAACTTGCATTTATAATGCTATTTGTGGTATAGCGCTACAGAATCGTATTAGGGCTACGGTGAAGAAAAAAATACAGACACGGGGAAGAAAAAATCAAACTATATGTTGAGAATAAAGTCGACATTTCCACTTTATTCTCGCCGTTTATGTCGAGATTAAAGTCGACATTTCCACTTTATTCTCATAGTTTACTTTATAATTAAAGTAGAATGTCGTAAACTAAACTTCATCCTAAAATCATTGTTTAATTTACTAGATTTTCTCAAATCCCATCATAAGTTAATGTAGCACATTAAATGCTTTGGGTTAAGTGTTCCCCAACCCAGTTGTTAATCACTACGCTTCTTAAACTGACTTCTCCCGCACTAAGAGGAGTAGCGATCACCACACAGAATCCATTCACTTCATGATATTCCTGCAATCTGAAAATTTAGAATGCTAAGATAAATACTTGATATCATTTTCATGATGAAATGCATTAAAGCAGGTATTAAACATGCACAGTAGTGAGGCGGTAGTGCTGCTCCCTCGCAGTAAGGGGTCCCCAGGTGTATGTTCAGTGTAGAGAACTTTATGGCAGGTGTGACGAGGCTCCAAAAAACTGGATGTATGAATGGCTATCGCACAGGTTTAACTTAAATATTGTGTAAATGTTGGGTTTGTGATCTGGTGGTCGGAAACACTAACACAGAATTCAATGGATGTTCTTCTGAGCAGGCTTTCTTTATTCCACGCGTGCTGTCTCTATCTGACGTACCAAAACCCCAATTCCTACCTTTCATTTTTCTTTCTCCACATAACCAATCACCACACGATAAACGTCTTTGTGAAATTAAAACTAGTTATAAACTTAGCCCACGGAGTGTTCAGAACTTTAAAAATATCTTCGTTATACATGTTTAATTATGCCATCTATTCAGGGTGGCGCCAATCTCTGAACGAGTCGCCTGCACATCGCAGGGTGAATACGAGCAAAACATACATTAGCAGGGCCAATATAGTATAACAACACCCCACATTCTACGTGACTTTGAAAGGAAACTGAAGTAAACACACCAGAAAAACATGCAATGCAAGGCAGGGTACACCCGAGACACTGTAGAAGAAGAATGTTCTCCTCAGCACCATGTATTTTGTGTGTTTAGTAAATTAGAATTTTTATAATAACTATTTTGTAACTTGCCAGTGAGAGACGCTTTGGCTTATGAACTAACAAAAATATGTTATTCCAGGGTTCAGGAGAAATAGTGTCCACATGAATAAAATGTAAGCTGTTTCTTGTTTTCCCTTTCTCAGAGTGAATGTTTCAGGGACAAGGTCACAAGGCTGCAGAAAATACATGTAGTTTATGCAAAGGCGTCTCTCCTGTGCTTAGCTTCCAAAACACAGATAATGCTTAGTTCAACAGACATATTGTTTAACTTTACTGTTTTGATAAGGATGTTCTTTCTTTTCTTATTAATCATGAGATGCTGAAGTATAAAAAACCCCTCCTGGCTTTTGATCAGGGTTCAATTGAGCTTTGCGGCAATAAGTTATGCTCTTTTGAATCTCTACTTACTGCGACTCCGAATGAATAAATAAAGTGAATTGAGAAAATATTATCTGTCTGCTTTTCAGTGTGCCTTTTTCGTCCACAGTTTTTGGCGCCCGAACGTAGGGCAGGAGACGGGCAGACGACTCCCTGGGCGGGTTCGTCCAAGTGGACTGATTTCCGCGGAACGAGGACCAGCTCCGGTAAAAGTTAGGACTGGCCTACCTTGGGTGTTTTCCTGCGTGGGGAGTCGCTGACCTCCTCCTGACCGAAACGAAAAGCAACTGGATGGGATTTTTCCAGGCAGGCAGAAGGAGTCGCGGTGAGTAGATTCGGGGGATTTCCGTTGGTTTGACTGGTGTGCTGGAAGAAATAGAAGTATACGGGGAAAAGAGAAAAAAAAAAAAAATAATAAAAGAGAATAAAAAATAAAAGCATGCGGAAAGAATAGAGAATCATGCCGTATCGACCTAGAAGGGTTTTAGGGATTCATAGAGAGTGACGGCACAGTGTGAATGCTAGTAAGTCACCCCTTAGGAATTCGAGTAGAAAGGACCGAGTGGCACGTTCCTATATTAAGAGGAATAGGGGTGAAAGGGGCAGTTAGAGTACGTGTGAAATTTTGGAAGAGAGGAGGTTGTGTTTTCCACTTGTCGACTGGTTGATTTTCCGGGGACGACAAGTGGGACGAGAAATAATCGGGGATTGAGTTACTCTCTGTTGAAGGCCTGCCGCTTACTATGGGAAATAAATAGCAAGCCAGTCAAACAGGTCCCCCAGGGTCCTCAAAACCTAATGTTAGAAGGATTATTTTCAGAGAATCACCAGGCTCCTAGTACACCGTCGGGATTGAAAGGCGGGTCCCCTAAACAGTTAATAGAGAAGCAGACTGGGTTGGATTTTAAAAGGCATGTAAGAAGTGGAATAAGCAGAGGCGTAACAACCTGCTGGCTGCTGAAGTCAAAACACAAAAAAGACAAGAAAAAATTATTGCTAGCATTGCAGAAAATGAAGATAGAGACAGCGCCCAAGCCTGAAAGTAAAAGAAAGCAGACCGAAAAGAAAGACCCCCTATACCCCGTAATCTGTCCACCCCCTCCTTACCAAAACTACCCCGCTTCCACCTCCTGCACCCTCTTCTCCAACAACACCCCTGTTAACAGACGAACCGTCTGGAGCAGGTTTTTACGATGAACAATATCTTTATGACCCATCCTCACATATTGACCTTGAGGAAGATAATTCAGATCATTCACAAGGTGCTACTGGGTTGCAATGGCAGAAATTAAAAGAGTCATCTGTCTCCCAGCGCACGAGCAGTCGGTGGACTGCAATTTGTGGAGCTGTTACAGCAGCTGGATAACATGTATGAAACAAATGCTGCACAGTGGACACAGGTGCTCCGTCGACAGCTGAGCACCGCATGGGCAACTGTAAATCACGGTGATCATAACGGTGTCCCTTGGCGTTGGAATGAAGGTCCTTTCCTCGCCCAGTGAGAGCCTTTGAAAGGAGCCCTGGCAGAAAAAATATAGAAAAAGGGCACAAACTGGTCACTAATTTCAGCCGGCTCACCGATTGCAAGATCTGATGGCTAATCACTCTGGGCTAGACAATACAAACGATAGAACTCGTGCTGCAGTGCCCCCTTTCATCTCGAGACTGAGAAGTGCCATTCAAAGCAAAGTCTGCACGTCCTGCAAAACGGCTGGAAGACCGCAACGTTCGAGGAAGACAAGCGTCATGCAGAGCATGCTGACAGTCAGGCTAAATTAAAAGAGTCAGACACACAGACCAAACTTTTGGCTGCACAAATAAATTACTATACTGGAAGAACTGACCTGGCTAGGGGGAGAGGACGCGGAATATTCTTTGGAGGTCGAGGGCGAGGGCACGGAAGAGGACGCGGGTTCCATTTATCAAACCCTAATAATCCTTTTGCTCAGATGCCTAACCCTTCGGAGCAGACGCCAGCGTCATATGCCTGTTACGGCTGCGGTGAACTTGGACATTTCAGACGCAACTGCCCACACAAGCACCTCCGTCACCCCCTCTCCCTGTGCCTAATGACATTCTTTGGTCCTAAGAATTATCAGGGACCCCAGCCATTTTTCCAGTTTCCTTTGCTTACTCGTCATGCTGAAACTGATCTTTTATTGACTTTAATGGCAAAGAAACTGCCTTTGAAATGGACACAGGAGCCATGCGCTGAAGGAGGTTCCTGTGCAGTTACAGCTCAGCATTAACAGTTTCATTATTGACTCGTTGCTTTCTGTTAAATCATTTGTGCCCTGTGAAACTGCTGGGATGGGATCTTATAACTTAAATTGTCAGTCTCAATTTTCTTTAACTGAACAAGGATTTTTGCTGCTCCATTCCTAAGCTCCTGTGCCAAAATTTCACACCCCAAGCCCTCTTTTCCAGCCTGGACCCTGAACATCTCCCCGCACACCTTCCTCTTGAAAGCCCTTCATTCTTTCCCCTCATGCCTATTTTCCTCACTTACAAGTCCCGGACACCCTGCCTTGTACTGCCCAGTATTTCCCTACTGAAGTGGACACAGCACATGCCCTGAAACTTTGCACATTCCATGTATTTTTGTTGTCTACTAAAGCTGTTGCTTCAGTGCACCTCACATATTCACAAAGCGTTTTCTATTTAGGAGATTCGGTTCCTCATGTTTCCTTAGCACTGTGGTCCCAAGGGAAAAATTGATTATGGAAGGATAGCACACTGAGCCACTGGTGATTTTCTCAAAATCTTCCTTCTGCCCGTACCGTGTCCAGGATCCTCTGTCTCCAGAGGCAGAGGCTAGCATCGCCGCCGTACATTCTGATCTCGTGAGGCGAGGAGCGATTATTCCAATTACATACTCTCCAGTCAACTCCCCCATTTTTACCTGTAAAAAAAGGCTGATGGGTCCTGGCATTTTGTTCCAGACCTATAACAAGTTAACTCAGCGGTTTTTTCCTAGAACACCTATTGTTCCTAATCCATCCACTATTCTTTCCACGATACCCCCGTCCGCCCAGTACTTCTCTGTTATTGACCTTGCTAACGCTTTCTTTTCCATTTCCCATACACCCTGATTCTCAATCCTGGTTTGCTTTTACCTTTCAAAACCGCCGATGGACCTGGACCGTCATGCCTCAGGGATATACTGAAGCCCCTTATGTTTATGGTTTTGGCCGAAAAAAGATAATAAATTGATACAGTATGTAGATAAGAAAAAAGAAAAGAAAAATAAATAAGCAACAAGTGCACATGACACTCAGAAAATTGCTATTCTTTTTAGGTGAAAATGGCCATAAAAAAGTGTCGAAGAAAAAAAAAAAAAGAAAAAAAAAAAAAACTGCAGTTACTTCAAGCTATCGTTAAATATTTAGGTCATGACATTTCTTGCGATACAAGAGCTCTCTCTAGCGGCCGTTTAACCATCATTCAAAACCTTCCAAGACCGGTCACAAAACAACAGGTTAAGTCAGCATATTTCTCTGTGGCTGCATAGCTTTTGATGGGAATATTTTCTTGTTGTGGAGTTGTGCTGTGTGTTTCCCGAGATGGATTATCTTTGTTTGCAGTTGGCACTTGGGTCGCCACGGAAATTAGTGTTTCCTTGTTGTCGCTGACCCGGTTCCGCCTCGGACTTTTCCATGATCTGGAGGCTAGCATGTATGGCACCACGGTGAGATGAATTCCTAATTTAAAAGTAGTACCAGCTTGCAGCCTGAGAAGTTGTTTGATTGTAAGTTTTTCAGGAGGTGCACAGCCTTTACAAAATCTAGCTAACACTGCGATCTGGCTGCATGCAGTGATATAGCAGGCTGACAAGGCTCTATGTGATTTAAAAAAAAAAAAAAAAAAAAATGCATTACTCTCACTGACTATTTTCTCGTCCATTCACTGTGTTCGTGGACGAAAAAGGGGGGATTAATGAATGCAGTTTTAACGCAACCACATACAGACAAACAAAGTGCTCATGAGCCCCTAACAGTAAAGGTACCTCACGCCGTTCATTCTATTTTAGTACAGGCTAAAACCTCACATCTCACAACTGCAAGAGCAATACACTATCAAAATGTACTCTATACTTTGTCCAATGTCACTGTTGAAAGATGCTCTACCTTAAATCCAGCCACTCTTCTTCCAACTGAAGAAGACGGAGAGCCACATGACTGTCATGATGAAATAGCTAAAGTTGTAAAGCCTAGACCAGACCTACACGAAACACCGTTAGATATTGGAGAATTAATTTTTGTGGACGGATGTTCTTTGCGATTGGAAAATGGAACACCCTCGACCAGCTATGCAGTAGTGAAAGGTGGCCACCTGCTGGAAGCAAACCGAATTTCATCAAATTTAAGCGCGCAGGCAGCTGAATTGATAGCTATCACCCGAGCATGTCAGTTGTCCGAAGGGAAAATTATAACAATTTATACGGATTCCAGATATGCTTTTGGAGTCTGCCATGATCATGGAGCCTTATGGAAATTAAGAGGATTTAAGACCAGCGCTGGCGAACCGATCCAACATCAAAAATTGATTGAATCCCTCTTAGAAGCTATAACTAAACCATCAAAGTTAGCGATTGTTAAATGTCAAGCTCACATAGGAAAACAAGATCCTGTCAGCAAAGGAAACGAATTAGCTGATCACTTTGCTAAACAGGCTGCATATAATAACACACCAATTTCTTTATTCCAACAGAGAAATAACCAGGACCCTGATAATCAACTTGTTTCTTTACAGAGTGCAGCCACGGACAGAGAAAAAAGAAAATGGTCCAAAGAAGGGTCCCTCTCTGATGGAGTCTGGACCCATAGGCAAACTAACAAACCTTTCCTCCCAAAGGCTTCTTTCCCAGGTATGGCAAAAATCGCTCATGGTCTAGACCAGGGGTAGGCAACGTCGGTCCTGGAGTGCCACAGTATGTGCAGGTTTTTGTTCCAACCCAGTTCCTAAATGAGAACTCAATTATTGCTGATGAAGCACATATTGCTTAAGTGACATTTTAATGCTTCATTTTAGTGGTCTCGCTTGTTAAGGTTCTCCAACCTTAATTGCTTATTTCAATCTTAAACTGCTGCATTCAGTGTTTTAATTGCTCCTTATTAACAATAAGATGTAAAACAGGGGTAGGCAACGTTGGTCCTGGTGAGCCGCAGTGGCTACAGGTTTTCATTCCAACCCAATTGCTTAATTAGAAACCAATCATTGCCAATCTCAGACCTTATTTAATTTTATGGCTTGTTAGTCTGTGCAATGTAAGGCTTTTATATCGTAGATTTTTTTCCTTTCCAAGGATATCATCCAAATGATTTGAAGCCTAAAACAGATCATTTTCAGTCTGTCACATTTTTCTATTAAGTGTTTTATTAAATCAAACCGTGCATGATGAACACACACAGATGTAATTGGAAAAAAGCTAGCTGGAGAACTGCTGGCTGCTTTGTCTTTTACATCTTATTGCTAATAAGGAGCAATTAAAACACTGAATGCAGCAGTTTAAGATTGAAATAAGCAATTAAGGTTGGAGAACCTTAACAAGCGAGACCACTAAAATGAAGCATCAAAATGTCACTTAAGCAATATGTGCTTCATCAGCAATAATTGAGTTCTCGTTAAGGAACTGAGTTGGAACAAAAACCTGCACATACTGTGGCACTCCAGGACCGACGTTGCCTACCCCTGGTCTAGACCATGCTGGAAGGGACGCCATGATTCAGGATGTTGAAAAACACTGGGAAGCTGCAGGCTTTTCTACATATGCAGAGTAGCTGCAGACGCTGTGCATTATGTCAAAAGTCTAATGTAGGAAAGGGCACCCAGGTAAGTCCAGGTAAGTCCCGCCATTACACCTAATCCAATGGGTCCGTTTGAACACCTCCAAATGGATTTCATTGAACTAACTCCGTCTAAAGCTTACCGTTATTGTCTAGTAATTGTTGATGTGTTCTCCCAATAGGTAGAATTTTTTTCCTTCTAAATACGCTGATGCTAAAACTGTAGCCAAAGCTTTAATCAAAGAAATTATTCCTAGGTGGGGCATACCACAGAAATTGCAAACTAATAATGGCACCTTAAAATCTAAATTAGCAAAAATCTGTGAGCAGACAAATTTATCCTGGCCGGACGCTTTGCCTCTGGCCTTAATGGGATTGAGGGGAAGAACACACTGGCAATTAGGACTGTCGCTGTTTGAAATTCTGACCGGACGACCCATGCCTGTGGGCATGGTTATGGGAAATGTTAACCTACATACTGTGGACAATGATCTTCTCTCTTGTCTTACAGGTCTCCGAGCTTCTCTGAAAGAAGTCCACGAGCAGGTTAACCAGGCCTGGAGGACTAATCTTCCATCTACAGACACGCCGATTCCCTTAGGCACTTGGATCCTCATCCGTGACGCTCGGAGGACACATTGGCATCAGCCGAGGTGGAGAGGACCGTTCCAAGTTCTTCTATCCACACCACATGCAGTGAAAATAGAAGGATTGCCCGCCTGGATTCACTCCTCACATTGCAAGAGATGGCACCCTTGATTGCTGTGCTACTATGCTTTCTTTTCCCTTGTCTACTGCCCTGGTCACCTTGACTTTCCCGTTAGGAATCACCACATCAGTGCAGGTTGATTTCTGCTCTATTATCAACTGTGGGACTGGTCGACAAGCCCAGTGGACCTGGTCTGACAAATACGTGTGTATGACTGTTTCGAAGTATTATTAGGGAAGTAACTGCGACACCTGGCAATGGGTTTTTGCTAACACTGGAACTGAGGACTGGGGTTCTCAACCTTTTGAGGCCCAAAAATACAGTTTGAAAAATCGATTTTCTATCATAAAAGGACATGCTTCTCATGAATGTGTTGACAACCATTGTAACCCCTTGATTTTCACTTTGAAGAACCCCTCATTACATGACTCAGGAACCTATATATTAGGGGCATATGTATCTGGAACAGACCCTTTAGGGAGATTTCAAATTAAGATTGACAATCCTGTTACTAACACCTCTCATTCTCCTGCGTTACTCCTGTGTCACCTATATTTTTGTTGGTTCAAAAAGGGGGGAATGTAGAAGAAAAATGTTCTCCTCAGCACCATGTATTTTGTGTGTTTAGTAAATTAGAATTTTTATAATAACTATTTTGTAACTTGCCAGTGAGAGACGCTTTGGCTTATGAACTAACAAAAATATGTTATTCCGGGGTTCAGGAGAAATAGTGTCCACATGAATAAAATGTAAGCTGTTTCTTGTTTTCCCTTTCTCAGAGAGAATGTTTCAGGGACAAGGTCACAAGGCTGCAGAAAATCCATGTAGTTTATGCAAAGGCGTCTCTCCTGTGCTTAGCTTCCAAAACACAGATAATGCTTAGCTCAACAGACATATTGTTTAACTTTACTGTTTTGATAAGGATGTTCTTTCTTTCTTATTAATCATGAGATGCTGAAGTATAAAAAACTCCTCCTGGCTTTTGATCAGGGTTCAATTGAGCTTTGCGGCAATAAGTTATGCTCTTTTGAATCTCTACTTACTGCGACTCCGAATGAATAAATAAAGTGAATTGAGAAAATATTATCTGTCTGCTTTTCAGTGTGCCTTTTTCGTCCACAACACCCTTGCTGCAAGGCAGCAGTGCAACCTCCACGCCACAGTGCCCCCACATGATTAATACATGCTTTAATGCATTTCACCATGAAAATTATATCAAGTATTTATGTTAGCATTCTAAATGTTCAGAAGTGAATGTATTCTGTGCGGCGATCGCTGCCGGGGCCTCCTCTTAGTGCAAGAGGAAGTCAGTTTAAGAAGCTTGGGGAACACTTAAAGCATTTAATGTGCTATATAACTTATGACGGGGATTGAGAAAATCCAGTAAATTAAATATTAATTTTACGATGAAGTTTAGTTTACGATGTTCTACTTTATTGACAAAGTATGAGAATAAAGTCAACATGTCGACTTTAATCTTGACATAAATGGCGAGAATAAAGTGGAAATGTTGAGAATAAAATCAACATGTCGACTTTATTCTCGTCATAAGCGTCGAGATTAAAGTCAACATGTCATCACACTATTACATAGTACCCAGGTACATTACACTGTATTGAAAACAAATAAAACAAGTACAACTTGGCTTGCAGTATTATCCAGTAGTATAGAAACATTATTTACACATCTGACCTTTTAAAACTAAAGTATCTCCAGGCGACGGACATGACTCCTTTTTTTCGGCAAAAGTTCTTCTGTTCATCATGTTCAACTTTACCTTTAGTTCAGTTTCGGAATGCTCTCTGTCCATTTTCACCACGCAGCATACCTATGCTACCGCCCACTATTTGGTGGAGTAGCAGTGAAAAAGAGCCCTAGTGCAACAAATCTGTGTTTAGCAGTGTAGCAGTGAAAAAGGTCCCCACTTGAACAGTTTCCCGCTGCGCCACATTCCGAACGTCGTTTAGGCAATTTAAACCGGTGTTGCGGTATAAGAAAAATCCATATCACAAAAAAAATAAAAAATGGTTTTCGGTATGAACCGGTATACCGCCCAGCACTACTATAAATGTAGAGAATGCTGATGAGATATGAAACATAACCAGTAGTCAATGTGCGGGCTGGCTGCCAATTGAATAGTGAATAAGCGACTCTTTAGGGTTCATATATTTGTAAATCTGACTCTGAAGGAGTCAGTCCCTCACCAGCCATGAACCTCGCCATACGTCACTGATCTTTACTACTAGCTGCCTAAATGTTCCAACCCTGTTCTTTTAACCTAATCAGATGACAGCTTAACCCAGCCAATTTCTCATTCATCTTAGCATGGCTATTAGGAATGCAGCTTGAATATACCAGGTATATGGGAGAGCCATGCTAAAGAGTCTCATTATGTTATATTTGGTTCCAGGGCAGAAAAGTGGGGCAAAACCACTTGTCGACCAAACAAAGATATCTTTGCCTCCTCTTCAGATAAAATTTGGACTGATAAAACATTTTTAAAAGCAATGATCAAGGAAGGTGAATGATCTTGATATTTGAGACTGACATTTCCACAAATAACTGATGCCAACAATAAGGAAGGCATTTTTGTTGGTGAACAAATCAGATACATCATCCATGACGAACAGTTCAAGGGTCTTCTAATGAGGCCAAAATAAACTGAAAAGATAGCATTCAAGGATATTGTTGAGCGTTTTCTCATTAACTACATAGTACCACTCTATGTCCAGCTGGTTGACAACATGCTTCAAGCATTCAAAACCATAAAATAAAACATGTCGCTAAAGATTGGTTTTCTGCATTTAGACTTGGACTTCACTTCTGCTAATCCTGGAGAAGTCAGTGATAAAGATGATGAAAGGTTACACCACAACACTGCAACAATGATATCAGGGCAAATTAAACTACTGGCCGACTATTATTGGACAAAGAAATAAGAAGCATCAGATGCTAAGTACAAACTAAAATCAGAAGCAAAATATTTTCAACTCAACTGAACCAATGCAGTAAGGTCAGCATCGTTAAGTGATTAAATATGTAGAATTCAATAAAAGTTAATGTTATGTTTCTACTTCCTATAGGATAAAGTCAATCTGAAGTTTTACTTGTGTTCAGCTTGAAGCTGTCTACTGAATTCAACAAACATTTTTCAGTAGGAAAAACTTTAAAAACTTGTCTAGTGTTAACAGTAAAACAATGGCTATCCTGAGAAATACAAAAGAAACTCTCTAATACATAACAGGGTCTAATCACAGCAGCATAGGGTCCTAAACAGGATATTAGACCAACGCACTGAAAAAGTTCTATTTAATTTTACTTTAAATTATAAATATTACATGTATTTATTCCCAATATTCTGTTTTGTATGATTGTTGCTATAAATTTTTCTGATTTATTTCATGATTAATAAACACTACATCTATGTATCTCTCAGAAGCAGTATCATTAACAATTTCTTCAACAATAAAGAATGTAACGTAAAATTAAAAAGAATTGGTCTTTCAGATTTAGTAGCACTAGATCACAATGTCAACCTTTAACCAACAGATATAACTGCAGAATAAGAAATTATGTTTTTGATTCTAAAATGAAAATGACCACATATTAATATGATCCAATTCTAATTAGACTGATAAAAAACATCCAGTAATTGCATAGCCAATGCTACTGAACATAAATAATCCACATTCACTAAAGTGACTTCACAAGTGTATTAACAGAACCTCAATACATGTGTTTACTATACAGAAAACCATCACTCAATAATATTACATTTAACAGAGTTTAATGAATATGCTTCCTTTCTGTGTGTCATGGCGGTGTAGTGGTTAGTGTAGCCACCTCATAAATTAATTTGCCTAGGTACCAACACCAGTCATTGTCTGTATGGAGGATGCACATTCTGTCCTTGTCCAAGTGGGATTTTCTCTGGGTATTTCAGATTTTCTTTCATATTACAATCATGTGCATGCTTGACTAATTGTAGATTCTAAACTGCCCTCATGGGAGTGTGTGGATATGCATCAATGTGTCTTGATTTGTAGCAGTGCCCAATTCAGGGTTGCTTCATGCTTTGTGCTCAGTATTGCCAGGATATGCAAGAGCTCTCTGAGACAATGAATCAGGGTAAGAGAGTTTGAGAATATTATGTCAGTTTCATTCTTACATGAACACATATTTTTCTCATATCTAATGAAGTAACTGGTTTGAAACAAATATCTGCAACCACTATGGCCCTCCAGGACCAAACCTAAGATCTCCTGTTCCAGTCAAATGCCAATCCAGACCTAAGTTGATGTAACTTACACATTTAAATACCGTCTTCATTATATTTGATATACAAATAATAACAATAAAATAATACTATTTATATAGCACCTTTCCACCAAGAGCAAGAGCTGGCGCCCTGCCCTGGGTTTGTTCCTGCCTTGCGCCCTGTGTTGGCAGGGATAGTCTCCAGCAGATCCCCATGACCCTGTGTTAGGATATAGCAGATTGGAGAATGACTGACTGACAGTTGCCTGAGTGCAATTGAAAATATACCACATCTGTTAGGAAAGCTATATCAAACTAAACTTAAAACTTATTAAAAAAACACACATTGTTTGTCCATTTGGACATTTGTATTATCGCATTTTTATCTCTTACTGTGAAGCAACACATTTGGATTCTATATGCCCGATTCTACTGTATTATAGGCTTGTGTTTAACCTTTCTTTCTTCATTAGAAAGCATTACTTAATTAGAATTTTAGCCTGTTGAACTACAATGGAAAGACAATTATTATGATAGATGTCCACGGAATAGATCAATTTTGTCCTGTGGTTTTTCCAGTTATTACAGTTGATTCCTTAAATTACATTTTTAATGTTCATGTCCATAAAATATGAAAAGCACCTATTGTCTTCATGTAATAAGTTAGCATCCACTGGATCGATCTCATTAAAATTTTGAACTCTTGTTATTTAAATAAATTTGAAAGGTAAAGTACAAACTTAACTGAGCTATCTCAAATAGTGTGTGCTGCATTTTTGAAATTTAAAAGGCTCCCATTTAAAAACATTGGCATATTTTCAAAATAATCTTAAAACGCTGAAACACTGTGCATGACACTTTAAAAAGTTACCTTACATATTACATTTTTTTCAACGTATGTTTATTTAGAAATGCATCTTGCAATTTGTTAAATAGTGTTTACTAGAAAAAAAAACGTGGCACAGTACAGAAAACATTTTTGAACTTTCATACAGGGCAAAGGCAATGAAAGAAGAAAATTAGCAGAAATTCAAATACAAAATCTAGAGACAAAAGACATGACAAGGCAAAGCTTAAAAAACATACTACGATGTTTCAGTTACAGCGAGAGGCCGGGTTTAGGACAAATAAATTCGTTATTGGATTAATTAAATGTAAACACCCGTGTAATACTAATCTGAACAAAGGTGCCTGTGGCTATATGAATCTCAGAATCTTACTACAGATATGTACCGTCCTTTTAGTGTTTGCGATAATGACGAGCATACAGGCTGGCGTTTGCTAAACACATTTTGGATACACAGTTGCGTAACATGACGGTCCGACGACGAGGGAATGCACCTTTGGCTGCCTGGAACCAGCGTACTTTTAAAAATTCAGAACCGGACGCAAGCAAATAAAAAATGAAGTCAGTGACAGACTTCCTGCCAGTTACAGTACTGAGTTCCGTAAGCCGCTAACTGTAAAATGCAACAGCAGGCAAACCGCACACTGCGTGACATCACAGAGAGTGACAACGGACAGGATCGCCGCGAAGTGCTCCATGTGTCTGCTCTTTTTTTTTGTTCTGCTTCTTCTTCTCCCGACACCCCCTCATCTTTACAAACAATGCTTGATATCTTTCGAGTCACTGGTGGAGGGAAAATCCTGCCAGGGGTGACACGCACTGGACAAAAAAGAAACGTTTTCTTTAAGATGCCGAGATAAGTCCATGAGTGGGAGACTCTTTATTAGCCGATGCGTGGATTGTGAAGACCGCTTAGTTGTTCCAAAGTAAGACGAAGAAAAATGAGCCAAGTTGAAGATGCTGCGAACGTCATCTATGTGCCTTCAGACAGGTGGAGCCGTTGGTGTTGTTTAGTAACAATTCTTATTCTGTCTCTGGCTTTACTCCTTTCGGTGAATGGGAATTTTAAGTGCGCTGTAAGTATAGCCTTTTTACATTCTGTCGTGTCTTGTTTGAAAAAACGACAAAAAACTCTCGGCGCTGAAACTCCGGGGAAACAAGTAATGTTAGCAATGTGTGTAAAATTATTTGGGACTTCCCCCTGCTCTCTATTTTGTTAGTGTTGTTGTATACTGTGAAGATGCATTCAGACGTAGATATTAAAACTGTCCTTTCTTCATCATATATGTACTTAACAATATATGAAAAGGTCGTTTTTATTTCGCATACCACATGCACGAAATGAGCAGAAAATTCAGTATTAATAACGGGCGATGTAACTAGATGAATGGCTATAAAGAAATAATTTCTTTATGCTTCGCGGTTTAAAGATGCAAGGTTTCTACCTGTTTTACTCAGTATAATGAAAGTTACAATGTCCTTTTCATATCCATGCGCAATATTCGCTTGTGATTTCTATACTGTACGTACAGTGAATAAACATATTGTATTGTAATTGAAATCGCGACAATCTGCTTTACTCGTTTGTGAAACCAGTCCTGAAACAACCTTAAGTCATATTTTTCATTGATAACGTCTTTTGGTGTAAAGTATCGTAACATAAACTATGTAGCATCACTTACATATTCAATTACAAATCCCTTTATCCGTTTGAATGAATTAAATAGACCGGGATTGATATTGTAAGGTATATTACGCTTTACTGATTTTTCATGTTTTATTTAATGTGTATGAATGATATGTGGAATGTCTATCCATCTTGTTTCCCGACTATCGAAGTCAGGCCGCGGACAACAGGTGAGGAACATTACATCATACGGTTCCAGAAACTGCAATTGCAACAAAGACATACTCTTTTCTAATGCATAATAATCTCCCAATTTGTGCCATTTTTTAAAAGTTTTCCATTAACCTATCGTTAACAACAATTATTATTACCCTATTTTTTATTATAAAAAGACGCATACTCCTTAAAACGAAAAATTAAATTTTTATGTTCAGCGTACTGGTATCCCGTCTAGGGGAAGGGACTGTGTGTAATGTGTAGAATCCTTTTTTTATTTATTTTTCTTCTTTTGGATGCCAATTCGACAATGTTTAGTATTTTTCCACACTCCGTGGAAAATACGCTTTGGAAGGCATGGAAACGTACCTTATTGGAATATAGGAGAAATGAATAATACACCTAGCGGGGAGACGATGTCTTTTCCGACTGTATTGGGCGCAAAGCCAGAATAAGTCCTGGAAATGGTGTCAGTCCGTCATGGGGTATAAAGACACACGCAGGCGCTCCCTCAGTCGTACAGGGTAAATTCAGCAAGCACTTAGTGAACGTGCAGGAACGTGCAGACTTCATTCAGGTAGACGGTGCCGTAGTCTTGCGCCATTGAACGGTACAGGATT
Organism: Erpetoichthys calabaricus; assembly: GCF_900747795.2. Taxonomy (NCBI): domain Eukaryota; kingdom Metazoa; phylum Chordata; class Cladistia; order Polypteriformes; family Polypteridae; genus Erpetoichthys; species Erpetoichthys calabaricus. The sequence goes on along the minus strand of NC_041402.2, from coordinate 15,141,133 downwards.
ATTGAAATACACGCATCATACGGGGATAGTAAAACTGGAAAGGACGTTCAGTATTCTAGTGTCAGTTTTATATTTAAACACATTAACTGAACTTTAAAAAGTACTGACAATTTGCCTTTGCAGACAGCACATCAGCGAGTTCTACGGGAAAATACAAGGATAGTCGAGTTGAAATCTTAATTGAACATTTGGTTATCAGAATAGATCTGACCGTTAAGAAAGACATTCCAAAACAGCTAGAACTTCAGCCGCAGCGCTAAAAAGTGTTCTAAGAGAGTTGTGTAACTAGTAAATAAAATAACCCTTAATCACACATCTTTTTAAATATATTTGAGAGAGCCCAAACCACCGGGGCACTATTCAGTCGCCGGCGGCACACGCCTTTCCTAATGTATTTACGCATGGTTTAAATTTTGAATTTCATCGCAATGTAATTGTGCGACTTTGAGCGAACATTCAAAGTATCTAAAGAAACAAACTATCTGAACAGGTGTGACAGAATCGGTTATTCATTAAAAGAGGAGGCAAAAGTGCTGCGTCCTCAACTAGAGATACCGGAAATGTCAAAAAGTTCAGTTCTGACGCAGTGAAGGTTTAGAAAAATAAGTGTTATTGATGTGAATAAATGGCATGACAGAAAATATGGCTTTGAAAAAATATTACTGATTACTGAATAATTACAGCATGGGGTTATGACAAATGCTGTATGCTGGATTCCAGTTTGCAGTAACGGTTTTTGGTAGTTATTCATGTATTTATTGTGTGTTTAATTGAGGACAGAAAGCTACAAGGTGGGTTTCACTGGGTGTACTGTATTGTTTACAGACTTTCTTTAAATAATGTTGGAATCCACTGTATATTCTTAAAAATAAAAATGCTGAAGCAGTTTTTCAGAGCAGTGCCACAGAGGAACCATTTCAGAAAGGTCAGGTCAGGTTGGGGGATATGCACCAGTACAGCTTGTTGCCGCATCCAACACACAACCAAACAGCTCAGGATCCCAGTTGGCAACTTCCCAGGCAGACGTGAAGTTCAGTCCCACCCTCCGGAAATGACCATCTGTCTGACGCACCCAGGTGTGCGTCCTCTTGGCCAGACGCTTGGGTCCTCAACAATGAGGATTCTGCGAGCAAGATCACCGTCGGGGAAATCACGCCACATGGAGGTAATTCTGTAACTGATGTGCCCTCACAATGCAGGTAATGTGCCTCATTTGGGACTCAGTGAGCAACTGCTCGTTCAAAACAAAGTGAAACTAACTGTACCCAAGGACTCTCCAAAGAGACACAGTACTGAAGGAGCCCGGTCTTCTTCTCAGGTCATTGGATAGCGTCCATGTCTCATAATCATATAGCAAAACAGGAAGTACCAGGGCTCTAAAGACTTGGGCATTCGTCTTTTTGCAAAGATATCTGGAGCACGACTCACCCCTTTCCAGTCACTTCATGACCCCCCGACCCCCCATGCTCTCTCAATCCAACTCCCGACTTAATAGGAAGAGTCACCAGTGACATGAATGTTGCTGCTGAGGTAAGTAAACCTCTTGACGTACTCAACATTCTCTCTGTAGACAGACACACTGCTGATGGCTGTGCCCAAGAGGTCATTAAAGGCCTGGATGTTGGTTTTTATCAGGGACACTCGCAAGCCCAGACACTCAGACTCCTCGCTCAGTCTCTCAAGAGCCCCGACCACAGTCTCTATTGACTCTGCAAGGATCACAGCATCATCAGCAAAGTCAAGATCAGAAAGAACCTTTATTTATTTAGATCTGTAACAGGTGCCATAAATAACCAAAAACAGATGTTGGCTGACTTGTGAAGTACCAATGATTTTAAAAGAATTCTTCCTGCATGCATTAAAGCAGGCTAGGTTTGGGTTTTCTTTATGTTAGTATACTGCTAGGTAGTCTTTCTATATATTAAAGGTTTCTGTTTTGCTCACATATTAGGGACCTTTTTAAAGCCAAAAGAACCAATTTCATATGCAAAGAAGCCTTCACAGAATTAAACAGTTCATTGTCAAGCAGTATTTCACACAAGGAATCACACAATGCAGCATAGTGCCATTAAAGAACCATTATTTTCAAAGGAAGTGTAAAATGTACTTATGAATTTTTATTTCAAAATATGTCTGACATATATGTCAGTAGTTGAATATATATGTTGCCAAACATGAACAAATATTTTTGGTATTTTTTTTTTTGGTATTACGGCAATTGGTGATGAGTGGTTAAGATGCCTGGTGATTCATATCCACAAACTGTGCACGTCTCTGACTCATAGCTCAAAATAAACATATCTACATGCACACATTTCTTAAATTTGTACAACAAATAAAGATGCATTGAAGGAGGTTTTTCATTACTCTGTATACATTACATGAGTGGTACTGAAAATAAACACAAAAGTAAATGCACACTCTTAAAAACAATGGTTCTAGAACGTCATTTTAATGGGTTGTGTGGTTCCTCATTAAACTATTACTAGACAAAGAACCATTTCATTTTAGGAAAGGTTCTTTGCATATTACATTGGTTTTTAGGGCTTTAAAAAGCTTTGTAACATATGGACAAAACAGAAATATTCAATGTATAGTAGATTGGATGGATGGATGGATGAAGAAAACATGAACTTAGCCTGTATTATTGTATATTAAAATTTGGAATTTGTTAATACTCTACAAATCTGAAATTATCTGTTTTTCTAATTATTTATGGAGTTGTTACAGATCTAAATAAAAATTCTTTTTGGAACTTTAATGGGGGTGGGTCTTTTGAGAACTAAAAATGGTTCCTTTACAGCTTCACTCTGAAGAAACTCTCTCTTATCTTTATTTGTAAGAGTGTAGGCTATATCATTGTAGGGTTGACAAATATCCAATAGTAAATCCTCCTAATTTACTAAATAATCCATGCACATAACTTGTTGCCCTTCTTAAATTCCAGACAAAATTGTTTTCAGTCTGACTGCACCTTACAAATGATAGTATGGCAGGCTGGCCAAAAACATTGTGTACTGCTGAAAAACAACAACTTGGTTGCATAATAGTATAGACATTCATGGAATTTGACTAGAGAAACCTAATCCTGTAAGCAACACATAGATAAAATTACCTTTTGAGATGTAAACTTGCTTTGAGAAAGCTGATGCATTGTAATAATAATAATAATGATTAATTACATGTGTATAGCGCTTTTCTCACTACTGAAAGCGTCCTTTAAAAACAGAGGGGAACCACTTCAACCACCATCAATGTGTAGCACCCACCTGAATAATGTGACGACAGTCTTTAATGCACCAGTATTCACACTACACATTAACTATTAGGTGGTGAAAAGGAGAGAGATAGTGATCCGGTTAGAGATACAGAGTATGATTAGGGGGCCTGAATGGTCAGGCAGTGCTAGTAAATTTAGCCAGGCCATCGGAATAAACCCTTTTCTTTTGGAAAGATGCCAATGGATCTTTTATGACCACAGAGAGTCAGGACCACAGTTTTGTCTCATCCGCAAGACAGCACCATTTTTATAGCACAATGCCCCTGTCACTGCACTGCATTGGATACTTAGTGGGCTCCACTACATGCAGAAGGAACTACTTTTAATATATGCTTGAAAAGGACAAGCATTTAATCTATAGTAGGTTTTTGTGCCCTGATAAGCTTTGAACCACTAAATCTTTAATACGATAAGCAAGGTCTGAAAAAAAAAAACAAATGCATAGCATTTTAAGACTTTGTGTTTTTTCTAAAACTCTTGTTAAGGATTACAGCAGACCAGAACTCCCTTCCATTTGAAGAGAATTCTTAGGCTGACAATTTACACTTAAGCAGTTCCCAAAACATTTCATGACATGGTTACTGTTAAAAAAATGATCATCCTAGAAATTCTGATATCTACTTTTACTTTAAAATCACCTAAGCGCAATACAATATGAACAAAAATCCAATTAGAAGAAACTGATTGCCAATATATATCAGCATATGCATTCTAAGGCATTAGTCTAATCCTTGAAATGATGCATAATGAATAAATAAAAAATGGACAACACAACTATGAAGCCGTGCTGAGCAAAACAAATACCCACATAGGATGGGCAGTGTTCATGCACCCCAACAAGAGGGATGTGTCAGCTTTTAAGTAACTGTAAAGTTCAATAGTTAAAAAGCAAGAAATTGAGTATAGAATAACAATTGCCCAGCTGCTCACATACTTTGCCTTCCAAAACACCCTCAAAATCTACCTTAGAATAGGCTGTTTACAGGGAGACACAATAGCACCATTTTGTCCCTCATGGACTATCAAGATGACAAAAAAAAGATAAGAAAGAAGAAACCAAATGTGAGAAAGATAAATAATTAATAAAATATGAAACAGCCCAAAGTGGCTGAATAAATCTGCTGACAAACTGAACTGCCTGCTCCTACCGTTTCAAAGTCTGTTACTCCAATTCTCAGAAGGCTAAGGTCATACAAAGACCTGACTGGCATCAGTCTCATTTCAATTGGTCACCACGAGAACAGGGCCTCATTGGAGGAAAGGAGAAATCAAGCTAAAAAACTCTTGATTGTGACTAGGTTTTTCTAGAAGTCATGTATGTGGGAGAAACAGAAACTGTTAAAGAACATTTCATAACCTGAAACAAGCAAATAGTTTTGGCCCCTAGTGCAACACCTCAGATCATCTTTGATATGTAAAGCATGGTGGTGACAACCTTCAACGAGAGTCTTCTTTGCATCAGGGCATGAAGGACATGTGTAGGCATAAGGTAATTTATGCAAAAACACTACAAAGAAATACTAGTAAAAATGGGTTGGTCTGCATAGGAGCACACAAAATGTCATCTTTCAAAAGAGCAATGATTCAGAATTACACATATAAGTAGCACTGAACTGATTTTACCAATTATTCATACCAAGATTGGAACAGCTGAACAATTTTGTAAAAAGTATGAAAAAGCTGATAAAGGTTTATTTTATCCTTATCCTATGGATTGAATTTTTTATGAAAAGTGAATTGATCATGTATTGGCTGAAGTGAAGTGAATATTTATGAGAAACATTTTTTAAAATGAATTATTTATTTAAAATTATCTGAAGAATTGTATTTGTTTGGAAGTTTTTAGCTTTTTCTGAGTGGCAGGAAACCTCAAATAATAATCTAGTTTGTAAGAACGTTATATGTGAAAAGTCAAAAGGGAGGTAGTTTTCCACACTTCATCATTAAACATTGTTTGTTACAGCCTACTAGCCTCTGTTTTTATATATTTTTAAATACTGAGTTTCTAAATAGTAAGCAATGTCTGCTGTGCTCAAGCTATGGTACACATATTGCTTCATGCATTTGCTGAACTTTATGAAGCTCACTCTATACAATCTCTGTATATCTGTGACACTCTTTCTAATTCATCATTTAAATCCAAGATGAAGGAACTCTTTTATATGTTGCTTTTAAAAACCTGACATTTTTTCTGTACCTGTTACTTGTTAATATCTTTTTCAAATTGTCTCTTTGATATGCTGTCCAGTTTACAATAATGTATTGCTGCTCCTGTATAATCTAGATATTATCCTTTATAATCTATTTTCTGCCTTGTTAGTAAGCAGGTTAGTGAAAACACAAGCTTACTGGAACAGTAGCTAAGTGGTCACGCATTTTTGCCTCATAGCTCTGGAGGCCCTAGATTTGAATCCAGACTTGCGTTACTGCCTGTGTGGAATTAACATGTTCATGTCTTTATGGATTTTCTCCAGCATCCTAAATGCATTTATGCATGTGTGTAAGCAGTGCCATTCAGTGGACTAGTATTCCAATAAGAAGGGGTTCTTGTCCTGCAATCAGTATGATCTGGATAGACTCTAGTTCAGTTTTTCCCAAACTCAGTCCTGGGGACCCCCTGTGGCTGCAGGTTTTTGTTCCAACCACATTCCTAATCAGTGACAACACCTGATAGCACTGATCTCATTTAATTAGCTGGTTTTTTTTTCTTTTATTCGACATTCAGAAAAGCATAGCAGCATGATTTTTACATTTATAAGACATTAATAAATATTTCTGCTTTTCCTATAGATTTAAATGCTTAACTCTCTTTTGTCTTTTGTTTGCTCTTTCTCTGTGCAGTTTCCCCCCTTCATTGTATCTTAATAATGACAATTTAAAACAAGCAGATCAGACACCCAGGCAAACAACACTGAATAATCAAAGGCTGCAACTACTTTAGAGTCAGACCCACTAATTAGTAAATAATGGATTAATTAAACAATTAGAACACCTTGAAAAGTAGAATGATAATCAAGATGAAAATACTGTTAAAAAGAAAAAAATACATTATTCCTATATAACTGCTTGGTACATTTTAATTTTTTTTTTTTTTTTTTTAGCAAACTTAGTTTTCTAATTTCTATATTGCTCCCTAAACACAGGACTTGGGAAATAACAGTTCACTTAATTAGCCCAGGAGTTCAATTAAAAACAGAAGCTGGTTGGAACAAAAACCTGCAGCCACAGGGAAACACTGCTCTAGTTGCTCAAAACCTTGCAATATAGGTATGTTCAGAAAATACGTGGATGACAGTTTAAAAGTGCAACAGAGTAGTGAGCATCATTCAAAGCTGCCAGCTTTTTGACCCCCAGTTCTATTCCCGAGTTGACTGTCTACTATGCGAAGTTGGCATGTTAGCTTGAATTTCCCCCTGAAACTCTGGTTTCCTATTTATCTTGCCATTTAATATTGCAAATATAGTATGTTTTTTACATGATATAATTTTGTTCAGATTTTACAAGCTTTGTTCAGATTTTTCAGCTTTGATTATAATAAATGATCAGTACTAATCCAAAAAAAGACATGAAATGTAAAAATGGATTAAAAATAAAAAGATTAAACATTCTTGCCTTTTACATTTGTAATTACTTTTAAAATGCAGCAAAGTGTATACAAAAAGTACATAAGACCAGAAAATTAAATTTTTTACATGTTAGGAGTGTACGTAAAAATTAAATTCTTACTGAAAAGAACATCATTTCTTTGGTTTGGTCTCTGCTCAAAAAACCTTTACGGAGCAACAATGTGGCTTTTACAGCCAAAAAGTCAACCCTACTGCCATTCTGGAGACATACATGGCTGGGAAAGACAGTGACATATTAGACTTTGGCAATGGAAACTGGCTTTTGGGATGATAAACTTCTGTGAAAAGGGAACCAGACCTTATGAGGAAGGTTGGTTGTGCAACATAATATGATGTTTGTAACAGTGGATAAATGGTAGGTTGAAAATTACTTTGATGTGCAGAGAGTAACTCTTGGACTGTTTAGAGTATTTGATCTATTAATAAAGCACAGGTACTTCTTTTGGGAGAATTCAACACTCTTGTGGTGAATTACTAAAATACCTGCAAAGTAATAAATGGAAGGATGGCCATTAGATTCATGATTTTTTATTGGGTTGTTACTGTGTGCAAGTCATTGATTGCATTAATGAGGTTGTTGTAAGAACACCTGGCATCAGGCTATCTTAGACCCAATGTCTAAAGACTGACCTTATATGCTATAGACACTTCTTCTGCAAAGGAGATGTTACTAGCAGCAAGAGTAACAAGGGACCAGAAGAGAGGACGTTAACCTAAATTCTAAGCAAAGTTTTCAACCTGGAAGTCAAAATTATCTGTGGTCAAGCCCAAAACAAAATTCCTAAATCAAGGTTGAGATACGTACCCTATGGTTTTTTAACCTGGAAATACTAACCAAAGTCATTTGCAGGTCTGTGGAGTTATTACACAAAAGCTTTGTCTCCAAATCCAAATCCAATTCCTCAATTTATGATACCTCCAACTCCTGTATTTGTGATTGAAGCCAATATATACAGTACTGGTTAAAAGTTTGGGGACACCCAGACATTTTCATATTTTTAATAGAAATTGATACAATTAAACTGTTTAAAAAATATAGCCAAGACATTACTAGTGTGTACAATGACTATTATTGCTTGAAATAGTAATGTGTGGTAGACAGAGGTGACTTTCAAAACTAGACGATGTTTTTTTAGAAGAATTAAGTGGATACGACTGGCATGCTTTGTGGAGCTCAGTGGCCCGTTTCCATCTAGATTGTTCTAATGTTCTAAAAAATTGCTTATTTTTAATTTATTATTCACATACGGCTGCAAAACCCCATTCACACTCATTCACACCAAAATATTGATTGGTAGCATATTTACTATGTTGACTGAAAGAACACCACATACAAGGTTCAAAGCATTTTATCGCTGTCAATAATCAAAGTGGTTACCAAGTCCAAGTAAGTAACCCAATAATTGCTATCAACTCTGATTCCGACTCCAAAACTCCAATTCTGAATCCACACCCTAGCAATTTGCACACCAACATTAAATGATTCATCCACAATTTTAGATAACCAGGAAGTTCATAGCAGTGACCTTCATACTGTCAAGGTGGAGACATTACACACCACACAGTTTCTACCCTTTTCCCTAGTGACATTCTGGTGGAGACCAAGAAATAGACACAAAAACATTTTAACTATGTTAAAGATAATCTTTTTCTTATAAAAAAAACACATCAAACATTGAATGTGCATACTTAAAACCCCAAAATAACAGAAAACATAGATATATTTCAAAACAAACTCAGTTCATAACAGACACTGAAGTAATGACAGAACCTAAACTGTCAAATAAACACCATAAGAGTGGCAGGGAATGACAAATTGATGCATCTTTTTGGTATGACTTTAACTGGGAAAAGCCTAAGAATTAATAGGTCCCCCTAGGAAATTTTTAATGGAATAAACTGGCCTGGTGTGTTCCACATGGCATACTACAATCACAACCCTCACCAGGATAAGTGAATGAAAAGTGCAAGTGAAGTCAAGAAAAAAATATGATATAGAACCAAGCAATACTTTTGACTATTTCAGGGTTAAATGAACAAATCATTTCATAATTTATTTAAAAAAGTAATTAATTTATTTAGGAGCATATGTCAAAATGTGGTTCCATAATATATATATGCAATATAAACGCACTAAAAAGTATTAAACCCTACTAGTTAAACACACAAAGGCTGAAATTAAAATCACAATATAATTTGAAAAACTTTACTGTACTGGAATCAATAAATCAAATCTGCTAGTTTTTTATTTAATATCATAGACTAGTGTAACTGCTGAAGCATCATGTGAATATGAAATACGTTAAACCAATAATATACAGTAATACATATGGTGTAATTCTGGGACTGATTTACATTCCCTGTTATTGAATGGACTTGTACTATTTCTTTATGGTATTGCTTTAATTTTTTATTTACTCCTAAAATGAAGTTATTATCCTAATTTTGCAACTAAATAAAACTCATTGTTACATTTTATTGATTTGTTTTTGTTAGGAATGTTCACCAAAGTCTGAACCAGTTAAAGCCAAGAATGTTGTACCCATCAAAGGTAGGAAAAGAGTTTGAAACTATGCAATTAATTAGGCAAGAATAATTTGTGGCTGTGATATTTTGCACATACCATAGTTAAAGTAGGTGTAAGTCAACATAAATAGTGATTAAACCAATTAATGTTAACAATGTTCATAATTCTTTTTTTTCTGTTTTGGTGAACTCCATATAACAAAGAATGCTTTTAGTTAATTATCCTTTCAAAAGCAGTTTACCTGTAGCATGACTTAGTGACTGGAGTAATTAGTCTTAAACATCATGTTTCCAATTTAGTTTATAATACCAACCTACTATATAACTCTGAGCAAGTATTTTCACATGACATTGCTGCAGGTCTATAATTATAAAACTTCGTATTGTGTTTAACAACTTAAACTAAGTTTTTTACTATAACATGTCTGAATAATGATGAAAAAAAATAAAAGCAACTAAAATTAGATCAATCAGATTTAGTCTATAAACAAATTTCAGATGCCCTTGTCAGTACAGGCTTTACCAGACATAGCCCACTAGTAGAAGGTCTGTAACAGATAAAAGGCATACTGGATGTATTATGTATATGAATATCAGCAGGCCCTGGAAAACCTGGGGTTTCCCGGGGAGGACCAGTAGACTGCTGATGCTGACTGACAATAAATGCAAGTAAACAACACAATAAAGTCTGTAGTTACTAATTCATAAAAAGCACAGTGTCAAATAGAAAAACACCTTACCAAAGAAAAATAAAACCTTGAGAATGTCAGGTCCATACAAAATCCTGGGATATTGGTTTTAGATCTGGAAGCTAGTTCCAGTAGAAAAACTGAAACTAAATAGCATATTGGCTGCTTATTTGTCTTGAGAACTGTCTATGTTAATCTAGGTATGGTCATTTATGGTGTTTAAAAAATAAAACTGGGATGCTGGACCAAGACAATATCAAAGCTTCTTATAGTTGTTTCATATTGTTTTGTGGTGGATGTCTACTTCAAATAGCTCATTAAATTTTATCTCACATATGCTAAGCTACAATAAGATTTAGATATTCTGGAGGCCGCTGCATTAAGATGAACTATGTCTTCATGTTTTTGGAACTACTGCAGTATTTCCATAACCTTTAGAAATGGAATTTCGCAAAAAAAAAAAAAAAAATCACAAGGGCATCACACCTGATAGGAAACAACATTATGAGATCCTGATTTGGAAGTACTCAATCTATTAATAATTAATAAATTTGTAATAATTTTTTGCATTTATATAGCACTTTTCTCACTACTCAAAGCGCTTAGCAATTGCAGGTTAAGTGCCTTGCTTAAGGGCCCAACAGAGCAGAGTCCCTTTTTTGGCATTTACGGGATTCGAACCGGCAACCTTCCGATTGCCAGTGCAGATCCCTAGCCTCAGAGCCACCACTCCACCTATTAGCTGTTATGCAGTCAAAGCCACTTGGTTTTTTAAGATTTTTTAATCTTGTATAATCTAATCTAAACTGTACACATGATTTCTTGGTTCCTGCTCATTTACTTTAAATAACACCACATTATGATGCTGTCAGCAATTGAGTACTCATCTATTCATTGTGTTAACCAACTAAATTTAATTTTGAGTGACTGCTAAACACACATAGTGTACAGTTCAGCCGAAAAACATAAATTTGCGCAGAAATATATGGTAAAAAATTGTAGTTTATCATATATAAATACTGTCTATCATATAGTATGGATACAACAAAAGAGTTCATTCTTTACTAATCAAAAGCTGATACAAATGTTGTTCTTATATTTAAAATCTATATTAAAAATTTTACATTCTAAAAATATTTACACTTCAAAAGCATTTCAGAATACTGTATATGGAGAGTGTAAATTTAAAAAGATATTTCTCATATGGCTAAGAATAATAGATACTGAGCTTTATCATGCACTTATGTGTTTCACAGCCCTTCGTTTCACTTTTACACACATTAGGATGACAGTTATGACTTTAAAAATAACTTACCAATATAACTAGAGCAATAACACTGTGTCCAAGCTCCAGAAAAAAATCTTTATCATTTTAATTTGTAATTCTGGAAATGAATTACAAATTAGAACACTAGAGGACAGTTTTGATAGCAAAAGGATCTTTGCATTACAAAAATATACGCCATATTATGTCTCTCCCACATTCTCATGTGAATAGTTTTAAGAAAGCCAATGTAGATGGTTTAACACGTCAGTTCCCATAGCGGTTAAGGTATGAGGTTACCACTGAAGCACTGTCAGTCATGCTTTCTCGTAATTCTTACCGGAACATCAACACCTGCACTCATGCCAAATTTAACTTCCTTTTCCTGAGATTCATAGATAACAGCCTGGTAAACAGTTTGATTGTTATGCTTTTCAAAATGTAGTGTACACTTAATATACTCTTTACTCCAACTCTTATGACAAAGTAGATCACCAACAATTTTCCTTTCTTGTAATTTAAACCTATGGGTTACAGTTTATTTCAATATATTATGCATTGCAATTCTGTTGCTATATTTTTATTTTAAATCATATTTTATTTTAGAAATGCTTAAAATAATAAAAATAACAATAACCGTCCTGATTTTAAAAGTCCAAAAATATCACACTATTTGGAATCGTGTAATTTTACATTTTATTATACTATTCCTTGTGTTTTCATTATATCCTAAATTTCTTAAATTTGCTATTAATTTAAACAGCACTGAAAACTATTTAAAAGTGTCTCTTTAAAATAATCAAACACAATCATTTTCAGTTAAACTATTGTTTGTTAACAGTCATATAATATTTTTGTTTGTCTTTTTTAATCCTGTGTATGTCCAACATTTATTTTGTTTTTAAAATTTGTACACTGCATTCCAAAAGTTTTATACAAGGATTTACATCCTCTAATCTTATAATAAATACAATTTAGTGTACTTTTGACTTACAAATATTATTTTATCTTTCCAAATAAATAAATACAGCAAACAAGCCAAATGCAACAGTGTTCATGAATGCTTAAAAAGGAAACACGGCAAAACATTCTTAAAGGTGTTTTTTTTAATAAAGTTTGTAAGACTGAAAAAAATGTGATCATGTTCAGCACTGAACACCCTGATGAAACATCCTTTTGATTTAGTATTTGGAAAAGTACTAAAAGTAATAATAATTTTCAGCTTCTCCATGTGTCATTGTTGCCTTAGAACCAGAAATTTTTAAATTTTTTTTAGAAAAGTAAAGTTTTCAATCATTTACTTTCTAGCAGCTATTGGTATCTTTGAACTATTGATATTTCAGTTGTCCTTAAATGTTAGGGCTGTTAAGCTGCTTCTGCTGCCCAAATCTTAAAAGTAACATCACTAATCCTTTCTTCAAAGTAAGGGACCACAGGCTGCTATTTAGTAATTATTTGGGAGAGTTTCCCTTCTCCTGCTAGTATTTCCTGAACTTATCCCAAATGGGCAACTTAGTCATAGATTCCGTAGCTATATAATAAATACTGCATACTGTATAGTATAAATGTATATGTAAAAACATCAATTCCAGTGTTGTCACGGCACATAAAGACATAGGCGGCGTTTTCCCACAGACAGAAAATGTTGTGGTGCTGCTGCAAAAATTCATAAGCATTTCCATTTCATGTTATGAGAACTGTACATGTGTGAGCAGCCATCTGTTTGCCGGGCAGATTATTTCTGCACTTGCCTATAGATTTGGCCTTTGCCATAACACAGTAAACAAGCATTTAAGTGACACTTGGAGTGGTATTCTACCTTTATATTTTGATTTCTTCAGAGACTCATCGTTAGTCATTTAGTGCCAAAGCAGTGGCAACTAAAAATCAAACATGATTCTTTTTACAAAGAAAAGAAAGACAAACTACCTTGGTTAATTATAGAATTGTGGATGTGCAAGCAGTAATGGGGTTACCTGACAACAACAAATTGATATCCTGCTAAATATATATTTTCAGTAAGGGCTGTCAACATTTTCTTTTATTAATATTGACTTGTTGCGGGCATTTAAATTGCATCGTAACTTCACATTGAGACAGAGACAAAGCCAGAACTTTGTTGTGACATGAAGTTTTAGTGTGCTTGTTTAGAAAATACGACTGTACAATTTTAAATTGTAGGCATTTTGTACACACAACCTTAGATTTTTAGCATACTGTGTTTTTAAAACAGGATCCCATTGCAACTTTATTTCATTGTTTATTCTTAGTATTTCTCCTTAACATTGATGTCTATTAAATTACTGAGAATGTATTTATCGTGTTCATAACCAGAAAGAAAATAAAACTGTGTCACTTATTACTACAGTATTTAATTAAATTGGCAGCTTTACTTCCCTTTCTTCTGCTTTCCACACCACACACTCACCAAGTATTGGTTTCATTAAAATAACAGTTTAAAAAGTAAAACTTAGGTTTGCAAACCTGATTACCTGTAGAGGGTTGTTTTTGTTGTTTTTAACTTTCTGTGTGTCATCATAGCTGTAATTGTAAGGTGATTTGTAAAACATAGTTATGCAATACGCCTCAGCAATTTCAGATTTGACTTCTATGTTGAGTAAACATCAGCAAAGTACTTTCTCTTTATGATAAGTTGAAGTTGCAAGTTAGCATTTCCCATGAAGTATAAAAGTGTGTCAGTGTGCTATAATAATATACAACAGAATGGCTTCTGAATGGAATGAGTTTAGGTCAGGGGAGCCCACACTTCTTCGTCTTGCGAGCTACTTTTAAAATGACCAGGTTGAAATTATCTACCTACATTAAAAATCAACATCTTCCCTAAATGGATAGCACTTAAATGTAGCAATTGGCTCAAGTAAAGCTGAGTCTTGAAACTGTCTGTCAAAGTTTGACTTACAATTTTCAATCTGCTCTGTGTAGCGTATGCTGTCAAGTTGCGCACACGCCTTCCATTGCGTCTCCAGCTCTAACATGAGGTTTTGGATGTTCCCCAAATCAAGGTGCTGCAGCTTTGAGGACAGATGTTGCATTTTTCGTTTGAAAGCTTTAACTGAGCTAATCATATTGACCATGGTTTTGTCTTTTCCTTGCAGCTGTAAATTAAGCTCACTCAACATATTGGTCAGATCGGGAAAAAAATGCCAAGTCTAGTGGCACATTGACCGTTATTAAGTTGCTTGTATTCTGTATGTTTAATGACAAGGAGAAACTCCTTTTTCTCCGGCCAGGGGTCTCACAATCTCAGCAGGAATTTCTCCCTAGTCATCTGCCTCAACGAAGGCCTCTTTTATCATCTCTCCATCTTGGAAGGACTTCTTATGCTTAATGATCGAGTGACTCACCCGAGTCACACTTCGGTGTGTCTGCCTTTGCTTTTGAATTCAGCTAAGTGAAAAATGACAGCTGTCCAATTAACTGCGATTTTAGTTCCCTCTCCTTTCTCTTTCTCAGATCGCTTTTCGGAAGGAAGTCAGTTTCGTAATTTTTATGAACAATTCGAAAGTGCCTTTCCACATTTTCCTTCTTTGGAATAGCAATGATAGATTGACAGATCAGACAAACGCACTTCAATTGTGACATTGTGAGAAAATAAAAAACCTCTTCCAATTCCACATCCAGCCCATACCCTTCCATGAACAAATTTTTTTAAAATCCCTTCTTTAGTCGATATAAATTGGAAGGCTAACCAGATCACTTAGATAGCCGGAGTTTTGCAGTAGCTCGTGCATTTGATCGTGCGTGCGGGATGACCAGTGTGTTAGAAGAAAAGAGATCTCAGACTGGCCGCCCTGTATGTCCATCAAGTGGCAAATGCCATAGGGAGGATATATGATAGACTAACATCCATCCATCCATCCATTGTCTCCCGCTTATCCGAGGTCGGGTCGCGGGGGCAGCAGCTTGAGCAGAGATGCCCAGACTTCCCTCTCCCCGGCCACTTCTTCTAGCTCTTCCGGGAGAATCCCAAGGCGTTCCCAGGCCAGTCGAGAGACATAGTCCCTCCAGCGTGTCCTGGGTCTTCCCCGGGGCCTCCTCCCGGTTGGACGTACCCGGAACACCTCACCAGGGAGGCGTCCAGGAGGCATCCTGATCAGATGCCCGAGCCACCTCATCTGACTCCTCTCGATGCGGAGGAGCAGCGGCTCTACTCTGAGCACCTCCCGGATGACTGAGCTTCTCACCCTATCTTTAAGGGAAAGCCCAGACACCCTGCGGAGGAAACTCATTTCAGCCGCTTGTATTCGCGATCTCGTTCTTTCGGTCACTACCCATAGCTCATGACCATAGGTGAGGGTAGGAACATAGATCGACTGGTAAATTGAGAGCTTTGCCTTGCAGCTCAGCTCCTTTTTCACCACGACAGACCGATGCAATGCCCGCATTACTGCGGATGCCGCACCGATCCGCCTGTCGATCTCACGCTCCATTCTTCCCTCACTCGTGAACAAGACCCCGAGATACTTGAACTCCTCCACTTGGGGCAGGATCTCGCTACCAACCCTGAGAGGGCACTCCACCCTTTTCCGGCTGAGGACCACGGTCTCGGATTTGGAGGTGCTGATTCTCATCCCAGCCGCTTCACACTCGGCTGCGAACCGATCCAGAGAGAGCTGAAGATCACAGCCTGATGAAGCAAACAGGACAACATCATCTGCAAAAAGCAGTGACCCAATCCTGAGCCCACCAAACCGGACCCCCTCAACACCCTGGCTGCGCCTAGAAATTCTGTCCATAAAAGTTATGAACAGAATCGGTGACAAAGGGCAGCCCTGGCGGAGTCCAACTCTCACTGGAAAACGGGTTCGACTTACTGCCGGCAATGCGGACCAAGCTCTGGCACCGATCGTACAGGGACTGAACAGCCCTTATCAGGGGGGCCGGTACCCCCCTACTCTCGGAGTACCCCCCACAGGATTCCCCGAGGGACACGGTCGAATGCCTTTTCTAAGTCCACAAAACACATGTAGACTGGTTGGGCAAACTCCCATGCACCCTCCAGGACCCTGCTAAGGGTATAGAGCTGGTCCACTGTTCCGCGACCAGGACGAAAACCACACTGTTCCTCCTGAATCCGAGGCTCGACTATCCGACGGACCCTCCTCTCCAGGACCCCTGAATAGACTTTTCCAGGGAGGCTGAGGAGTGTGATCCCTCTGTAGTTGGAACACACCCTCCGATCCCCCTTCTTAAAGAGGGGGAACCACCACCCTGGTCTGCCAATCCAGAGGCACTGTCCCTGATGTCCATGCGATGTTGCAGAGGCGTGTCAGCCAAGACAGTCCTACAACATCCAGAGCCTTGAGGAACTCCGGGCGTATCTCATCCACCCCCGGGGCCCTGCCACCAAGGAGTTTTTTGACCACCTCGGTGACCTCAGTCCCAGAGATGGGGGAGCCCACCTCTGAGTCCCCAGGCTCTGCTTCCTCATTGGAAGGCATGTTAATGGATTGAGGAGGTCTTCGAAGTATTCCCCCCACCGACCCACAACGTCCCGAGTCGAGGTCAGCAGCGCACCATCCCCACCATATACAGTGTTGACACTGCACTGCTTCCCCTTCCTGAGACGCCGGATGGTGGACCAGAATCTCCTCGAAGCCGTCCGAAAGTCATTCTCCATGGCCTCCCCAAACTCCTCCCACGCCCGAGTTTTTGCCTCAGCAACCACCAAAGCCGCATTCCGCTTGGCCTGCCGGTACCTATCAGCTGCCTCCGGGGTCCCACAGGACAAAAGGGTCCTGTAGGACTCCTTCTTCAGCTTGACGGCATCCTCCACCAGCGGGTTCGGGGATTGCCGCCACGACAGGCACCGACCACCTTACGATGCAACGTGATCTACCTGCACTATCTTTCCGATCTACCGGTCGATCGCGATCAACGTATTGGGCACCCCTGGTTTAGGTACTGTATATTATAACTGCCACTAATGGTGCTCACTGGATGAAAAGAAAAAAGTAATCTTGTGTGAAAAAATTGTAATAGTCATCATAATCATCACAAAACTGATTTAAATATGAATTAACATATCCCAGAAAGGTTTCAAGGCAGGGACAATCCAATTTAGCAATCTGAAATCACCTAACCTAAATGTCTTTAGACCTTGAAAAAAATGAAGGCTATACAGGCAAAACATTGTATTCCTCCCCAGTTTCATTTTCAATGTGGAAATAACCTTTGGACTATTTGGTCTTGCTGTAACAATTATTAATAATAAAAGATAACTAGCAACATGATAGCAATAACTAATTATCCCCATGATCCCAAGAAAAAAAACAGATAGCTTACCTACTGCAATACAAAGTCTCTTTTTCTACCTAGTATAGATGTCTAATGATATTTTCTTCAGGCAGTTTGTAGTCAAATCCTTCTCCATGTGCAGAACAGAAAGAAGTGGGAATTTCTTCTAAACCATTGCAGATCTGAGCCAGTTTGTAATTCTCCTTAAAACTGACAATCTTCTTTTCAATATCCATCCATCCATTTTCCAACCCGCTGAATCTGAACACAGGGTCACGGAGGTCTGCTGGAGCCAATCCCAGCCAACACAGGGTACAAGGCAGGAACCAATCCCGGGCAGGGTGCCAACCTACCACAGGACACACACAAACACACCCGGGCCAATTTAGAATCGCCAATCCACCTAACCTGCATGTCTTTGGACTGTGGGAGGAAACCGGAGCGGCCGGAGGAAACCCACGCAGACACGGGGAGAACATGCAAACTCCACACAGGGAGGACCTGGGAAGCGAACCCAGGTCCTCAGGTCTCCCAAATGTGAGGCAGCAGCGCTACCCACTGCACCACCGTGATTTTTCGATATTCCATACCAAATCACAGAGTATTAACTGTAGAAGTCAAAACAAGGCTTAAATGGTTGTCCTTGAGCATTCCCTCATTCAGGTTTTTTAAGAGTGACTGGTGATGCCACTGTAGACTTCAAAAGGTGCATTTCAGTTGTCACAAGTTACAAATGGATCGAAGGCTTGCATGTGTGCAAAGAGGTTGATCGATGTCTTTTTGTCAAAATTGATCACAACATCATATGCTACACTTTAGGAACATGGCTTCATCTAAAAATGTCCTGTATAATTCGGCCAGCATAGTGTCATTCACAGGGAGATACTATACTGTGACTGCACACTATACTGTACATGCCTGTATATGCAGCAGACAAGAGAGGTGGTTGACAGCTCTTTTTTTCTGTTTTAAGACAGTTGGCTGAGTCATTTGCTACAGGTGCTGAAATACCACTAATACCCTTCTTTCAACTGTGGTTCGCACTCCACTACACAACTCCTCTTCCTCTTAGCATTACTGGAGATGGGTTCAGAGGCTACTGAATGTACAGGCTGCATCTGCAATGGTTGTATGCATAGCCTGCACCCTCTTGTGTATTATATGTACAATTCAGAGTATGTCCTAAAGGACAGTGATCAAGGTAATAAAGCTCAGAGTTTTCATATATTGATATAACCCCTTTGCCTCCACATAGCACTTGTCTACCTCTTCTTGCATTTCTTTCAAACACTGCAATCTGACTAAATAGGTTCATCACCATTTGCATGCCGAATGGGAGTGACTAGGCTGTACACTTTGCATGGGCTTAAGATGAGCGCTATCTGGTTCATAAAAAACCCTAATAGTGGCTTGGATTTGCAAACAATGACTCTATTACATTTAGAGTAATTCTAATGTTTCTGTTGAGCGTGCACAATTCAATGAGCACCAGATTCAGCCTGTACTTTATGCAATGTTCCCAAACAGCACAAAGGCATTCCTCTTTGATTCGCTGCTGACCTCCACTTAAATACCATAACATTACAATGTCTCCATCAAATGGTTGAGCAATTATAGGCACATCCAAAAATCCCTTCTTTATGATGCCAATAATCCTTGCTGCATGATGGAAAATGTAAGTCAATAAAGGAAATAAATTGTTCCTTAAGGTGTAGCGCCTCTGTGTAACTAATGTAAACAGAAAATCGATCAGTCTTTTTGGATTTAGCTTCACAATGATTGTGAAAAATAAATGCATTTTGGAGGATATTTTCTAATTAATGTGTTCTGCATACAATGTAATGATTTCATCTTGTAAGTTGCAGCTTATGTAACTGAAGCATTTTGACTAAATCGGTTTGAAATCTGGGTCATACCTACGATAAAAAAATCTCTTATACGCACATGATTGTTTCTTGTGTTTGAATCCGTGCATTTGTGGTGTCTACTCAAGGGCAAATCTAATTTAGTAAGAAATTTTACAATAGCAATAAGTTTTCACAAGTACTCTCTGTTCTTTTCTTTCATCCAGAGTACCTTGATGGCTGTGAGATAGTTTTACCACCACCGATCCAGATGTCTCTGTGTGCTTATAGCTCTCCCACATCAGCATACTGGTTAAATGTGATTGAGATAATGAACATTTAGCAAGCTTCTACAATACTTTTTCCAATTCAGAGGTTCTACCCTTGTAAGCAGCTTGTTGACATCTGAACTTGAAACAGAAAAATGGTGAAAGCTAAACAAAACACAGAATTCAGCCATGGAAACTTACAGTAAGTAGCAGAGAAAGCTCGACTAGAGTTCAAAATGAGACATTTAGGCAAAGCAGAAAGCACTGGTCATTTAGAACCTGTATTTTTGCCCTGAGTTCATTGATGTCTCTTTATGCAGATCTAGACATAATCAAGCATTCATCACCTAGGCAGCTACTGTATGTCACTACACCTAGATTGCTAGAAGTTCTTCCAACCTTTTGCCAAGTGTTTCTGGTTTCTCTCCACCTCTCTCTGACACTCTTTGTGGATCAGTGCAATGATCTGATGCCATTCTGTAGCATCCAATACAGATACAGGGCTTACTGTACCAACCCTCCACTTCCACACTTCCATGTTTGTGATCATTTTGGTGCCAATTTGATTTGTATCTTTTGGAGATCGGGTGCCTCCAGCAACTCTTTTGTTAGCCTGACACTCATTCACAATAGACAAAAAAATACAACGTAGATAAATTTTGTCAAATTATCAGCTCCTCAGGAAATAAATCTGGCCATCCCCAGATTTGTTGAGCACATAATATTGCTTGTCTTGTAATCCAAGCTGAACTACACACTTTATTAATTTAAAGAAGGATTTTTGATCAGTTCATTACATAACCAATCAGC
This sequence comes from Erpetoichthys calabaricus, assembly GCF_900747795.2. Classification (NCBI taxonomy): domain Eukaryota; kingdom Metazoa; phylum Chordata; class Cladistia; order Polypteriformes; family Polypteridae; genus Erpetoichthys; species Erpetoichthys calabaricus. The sequence continues at coordinate 15,120,567 of NC_041402.2, read as the reverse complement.
AAATAAAGGAGTGACATGGTAACTCCAAGTACTTGTTAACTGCTTTTCCATTTTAATTTGAATTAACTGTAGTGTGACAAGACTATTTGACTTGTCCAAAAATACAGCATCACCATTAACTTTTTTGCTCACTTTATATACTTCAGCTAATTTTTTTCAATGTTACACATTAAGAACAAATCAGCTGCCTCTGGGGGTGTGTGTTCATCCAGAGTCAAGAAAACTTGTACAAAAAACACTAGAGCAGACAAGCGGATAGACCACCCTAACTGGCAGACAAGGACTTAAGTCTGTATAGGTATGCCCAGAGAGGCAACAGGTTTACCCTTATGTTCTAGTTCATGCTTTTGTATATCTTCCACTGGTTCAGTCCTCACTTGTCCTTACAGTATTTACATAAAAAATCTTCATTTTTGTAAACTTTCATCTTCTTTGAATTATTCTGGGCTAAAGATCTGTTACGAGGGCATCACCTACTCTTTATACCGTTTAATCCATTTCAGTCTTACTGATGTCTGAGCCAAACCATTCAATATATAGATATGAGCAAACAGATAATGAAAGACACTCTCTCTCTCTCATTGTGGGTATATATATTGTATGCTATATAATATTTTAAAATTGACTCCTCGTACTGAATATATACATTAAATACATGGTGATGTATTAATATATTAATTTAAAATAAGTCCATACTATGATCTCACTGAATTAGAGAACTAACAAGGTGTGATAATAAAAGAATAGTGTATTAGGATTTTTTAAAATAAATAATGTTTATACATATTTTTCTTTCATAGAGGCAACATATCTAAAGAAAAATAACATAATAATATAATTTACAAAATGTGAAAATGGTAGATGTGCAGTAGAGGGTATCACGCCAATTCTAAACCAAAGTACGGTACACTAGACTACAATGATGTAGTTTGATCTCTGTCACTCAAGTACATTTGCAAAAGCCATTCAATACCTGATGAGCCAAAAAATAAAAAATAAAAATACTGAGAAAAACAATGGGAAAATGAAACTATTGTAGGCATACAAGACCATACTATAAAATTCCAAATTAGATGTGTTTTTTTAAATTTTAAAGTTTAAATTTTGAAGCATTTCACAATCATCCAGTCAGCACTGTATTAGCTACTATCAATCAATTTGTAATTTTATTAGAATCCTGTGAGAACCAAAAAGTACAGCAGCCAAGAAGGGAGAAACTCTTGTAGTGATAAGCACTCCTTTCACCTGATGAAGCTATTATGCATAGTTTGCAGTTTAAATGAAGCTGGAGCTCAGAAAAACATTGTACAGCACCCACCAAAAGTTAAAAGTTTAATACTCAAAGCTGAGAGAGAGACTACATTCTGTATAGAGATCAGGATACTTCATTTGCCAAATGCAACACTTTCTCTGGTGTCATTGTCAAGTAAGTATAACATCTGAATAAAAGTTACACTTTTTAGTGAAGATTGTAATGAGTTAAATTTATACATGTTCAGTTGTTTTATTTTTATGTTTGATCATTCAGTATATTAGCCAGTCTATTGGCTTGTCACCTACACCCTGTTGTGTATTACATGCACAATTTGGAGTTTGTCCTAAACGACAGTAGTAATAAAGTAATAAAGCATCAAGATTTTGCTTTTTTTGTTGGTGTCTTTCTATAAAATAAAAATCTCTTAATACTACATGCTTAAATAATTTTGGGCATTTAAGGAACATGCTGCCAGTGACAAAAACAGAAACTTTATAGCAATCAATTTTTAATGGGAATTCAAACATGATGATAATTTTAGCATTTCCTGTAAAAGATAATAGTCTGTTATATAGCTTTATTGATCTTTTATAGTTAAAAAGGAAACAGCCACTTATTTCAGGATAGTTGGATAGTTGGTGAAGGTCCAAATTGATACACTGTGTCAGTATATATGTCCTTTATCCCTGTGTTCTACTCATTTCAGCATGTCTTGGTAAGCGAGTTTCCAATAGTTCTGATTGGTTGGGCCATTGTTCCCTCTCAACTGACAGTTGAAGCCTAGGGCTAGTTAGTCCCGGCTTATGCAGCATTTGCTGTGAGCTCAGGTTTGGTGCTAGAGTGACCTGGATATTTCTAGGATGTTGTTTGGTTACCGCTTGGTGAATGGCATGCCTTCTGTGGCATTACAGCCTCTTAATCTAGATCTCACAGGAGTGTTTACTCTAGGTTTTCTTTCCCGTTCTGATGTGTACTCTGACTTGAACTTGAACACAGCTTACGAACATGAATAGTTATCCTCAGTTTGACTGTGCAACATATAATTTTAATAAGCCAGAGAAAATGTCAGACTCTGTGATAGATTCAATATTCTGACAGATGCTGCATATTCCTATTTTGCCCCTGCTAAGCCTTTAATTTTGTCTTTTAGGTTGAGTACCTTATTTGAACTGAGCTTGTATTTTATTTTGTCTTTCTTGGAAAAATTATCATTATTCCAATTTTTGGATGTTTTACAGCTGTCAACCATGCTGAACATGCTTTTCTAACTCCCTGCTCCCTAACAAACAAGGTACATATAAAAGTCAAACTTGTGCTTGCCACCTTGCATGTTCTGCATGGGCTAGTCTTCAGCCATTAGGTGGCGCAGTGGTAGTGCTGCTGCTTTGCAGTAAGGAGACTGTGGAAGATTGTGGGTTCGCTTCCCGGTTCCTCCCTGTGTGGATAGCGCTTTGAGTACTGAGAAAAGCGCTATATAAATGTAATGAATTATTATTATTATTTCCCTGTGTACTCCATTCCTCTGGCATTGAACTGGTAACGTTTCCTGAAATGAAACTCTCCTTTGTGAGAGGCAAGTGTTTCAACTGTATGATCTATAAATTGTGAAAAATTTTACCCCAGTGTATATGAGTCCCTTTTTTCCCTTCTTCATTCAAAACTGAGCTGAGGAAAGCTATGGCTCCAGCGAGGAAATAAGCATGGTGACTGGGTTTGCAATATTTTCTATTGTATCTGGCACATTTCAAGATTACAAAACTCCAAGGACACATACAGTAATTTTTGAAAACCCAAAGCAAGTTTTAAAAGCTATCAACAACTTTCAAGCTACAGGTACATTCCTCTTTTAATGGAAGCTGTTCTGTTTTTTAAGTCTCATATAAGATTCCTTTTCTCCACTAAGCCTCCATTAAGCAGTGCAGATAGAGATGTACAATTTCAGACTTTTGTATGTACATGGCAAAATCTTGTTCTTCTAAATAATTTGAATATTATTACTGTATCCACAATACCTGTACCATTATTGAAAATTAATTATATTAACAAAGTATTTTGTGGTCAACAGAAATGTCTAGGGCAGTGTCACGTAGCTCTTGTAGAAAAATGTTCCAACAAATGGATGATGTATTAGTTTCAAATTAAAAATGATAAATCCAAGACTAGAACTGAAAATAAAAATAAGCAAATTTTGAAGTTACAGGATCGATAACGAGCTGAATTGTAAGTCTTTTTGTATTGTAAGAATCTGTACCTAAGTATGAAACATAGGGTGTTAGTGAATTTGGTAACAAGAGAAATAAACAAAGCACATAATTTGTTTAAAGTAAGATCAACTGACTATGTATATGTATTAGTTGTTAATCATATAGGGTTGTTTTGATAGTTAAAGTTTCTTCAAGTGATCCCAAAACATAATGGGCCCCATGGCTGTGTAGGAGTGTTTCAGTTTGAACCTAGCAGCAAATGTTGGACTTTTTGTCTTGCATGACACATGAAAAGTAACCTTTGAAGGTGTGGTTTGCAATCTAGCATCTGTTTAAATTGTAAAGGTCATATTAGCTTTCCTTACGTAGGTTCAAACAATTAAAATAACAGCTACGCACAACAAGAGACGAAACTGTAAAGACTTACCTTGCAGAATCAGAATAAATAGCAAATACTTCTGGAGAAAACTTTCAGCCTTCTGAATCATTTTCAGGCACTGTTATTGTTTAGCCTTAAAAAATGAAAATGCAGTGGTTTACAATACCAAATAATTTAAATGCCAAATTCATCAAACTTGTTCATCATTTAATACACCCAGAGCATAACATTTAGGTTCGGATTGTATGTCGACTGGTGTTTGCAAAATAATCCAGCTTTTTATAATGAAGGTCTTAGACTGCAGTAAAATAGTTAGGAAATAGAAAGCTCTCATGCAGTTTACAACTACAGTACTGTTTGAGAATTTTTGGATTATGACACATAGAGTTTATTTTTTAAAGCTGGTTCATATACAATTTCATATCATTTACTGCATCATAAATTAGAAAGGAAATTATTAGGCATGGGTAAAAATATCAATTTTCCAAGTAATTGTTATTTTTCATTTAAACGATTCGATATCAATTATTAAAATCTCAAAATTGATCTCTATCCTGCTCAATTACTATATGTAGATTTTATGCAGATTTTTGCTTATCTTCATTTTTGGGGTCCGATCCAGTAGATGAGGATAATGCGCCAGTTAAGGCTTTCTACAGAAAAATTAATACCACCGTCTTCGATACCTAAATCAGATGTGTAGACGGCTGAATATCCTGGGCAGCAGATTACATGACAATCACACATTATAAATGACTAAGCACCTGTAGCGGATATGTCGCAGACAAGCAAGTTGCATGCCAGTCACACTGGGTGCAACCTCACTGTCTGTATGCAGAGCTGCTGAGATAACTTGCTCTTGTTCCAAAAAACTTTCTAGCATTTCCAACACACTGTTCCTTCGTGTGACCATATCAATCACAAGTTTGTGTGTTGGCAAGTCCAATAAACAATTATTCTCTTTAAGTATGTGGCTAGCTAGCTATACTGCTACAGTGGAAACTTTTGCAATATGCCTCACCCAGCAATGCAAGTGGGCAATTGTTGGAATTTTCAGAGCAGCCTGCGATACAAAAGAGAGTATGTGCGCAAAGCAGCCAACTTGAAGTAGCTCCATAAGAATGGCATTATGAGTCACGATGGTCGGTTCTTTTTCTCTTATGTTCCATTCATTCAGTGCCACTGTCAACAAACATCAGCTCTAGATCCTCACCTTAAAATACTTGCTTTTTGTCTGAGAACTGTGAGGACACAAGTCTTCCCGCTGTAACTTTATTTCTGACTAATTCAAGATTATTTTAAACATCCAATAAGGGAATAAACTAACAGTTTAGTTGAAGGTTGTCTACATGGATATTCATAACAAAGAATAGGTTATTGGATAACATTTATTATTTAATGAGCATTATTTGATTATGTTATAATAATATTATTTGCAAGATTATATAAATGTTTTATAAAGTAGATGCCATTGCACTGTATTAAAACAAGGAGCTGTCCTATAATATGTGTGGATTCTGATGTGGTGACAGATATGTTAGTTAAATTATGTTGAATTTTGAATGACTGCAGTGCTGTGAAGAAGTTTTTTTAAAAAAAAAAAAGAGGAATGATATTTTGTTCCAAATCTTCTGCATACTGATGTTAACTGTTCATTACTAATCAAGCATTTCTTCTAAAATGCCATTCCATGCTTATCTATATGTTATGAAGTCACTATGACACCCTTCAAACAAAGAGTTACTGAAATTTGTCACATTATATTAATGTTCTTTATGCATGGTTAATTAATTTATAAAAAAGGCCACAATTCCAAATATATCAGTGTACGCTAATTTAGTCAAGATAGAAATCGATATTGAATCGGGGCATCAGTGCTGATACCCAGCCGAATTAATTATGCTTTTTTTCATTTCAAGTCTACTGTTATGAAAGAGTATCCACTTTACGTTCAGAAAATTTAGTGTATAAAAACATAAAACACATTATTTCCATTAATCTGCTTCTTGCCTTAAGTTATAGTGTACAGTGTAATTTGTGCTTAGCTATTATACATTCTTAAAATAAAATAATCCAGTTTTATACAGTTAATGTATAGCATCAGTAGTGGTGTTTAAAATTATTCCCAAGGTTTACCCATTAAGATATTTACCTTTTGACATTTCATTATTTTGAATATTATATTAACAAAGATGCACATATCAGGAAATGATGTACTGTGTAATATTCAGTGTGTTGCTGAATGAAGTCCTCTGCTCAACAAAGCTTCTAAAGGCAGAAAACAAAGTGGTTACATTAAAAAGAGAAAAAAAATGACAGGAAGTAAACGGAGAGAGCGTTTGAATCAGCATTTTTTTAATAAAACATGTTTGTTCTGCTGCTGAAGTATTTTACTTTGGGGACAAGTATTTACATGGGATATTCATTATCATGGACACATGTCTATCTGTACTAATGTTGAACAATCGATATCAAAAACACTGTAAGGATTAAAAAAAAGGCACATAACCTTTTTAGTAAATGTAACTTTTAAGCTTACACTGTGATCAACATGTAATTAATGAAATTCATGTCCGCCATCCTGTGTTCAAATCCTACCCCAAAATATTGTCCATTTGGAATTTACACATGCTCTTTATGTAGTTCTTCAACTACATCTCCAAGGAGGTTAAAGTCAGGTAAACCGTTGATTCCAAATTGGTCTGTGTGTTGGTGTATGTATGAGTTGGCCATGCAAATTGACTGACCATGTATATAGTATGCAATTTTCTGTCTGAGATAAATATGCCCAAGTCATCCGCTGAGGAGGCTGAGCCAAGAGAGGCAACAGAAGATATCAAATGTGAAAAAGATTTAGGCCTGGACTTAGGCCTAGATTATACTCTGCAATCTACTGTTTTCTACTTATTAAAGATGCTTTAGCCTGTAGATGTCTTATAAGCCTCAATATAAATATGGTAGTTATTTCACTTTAAACATGACAATAACTAATTAAGATGTTAAAGATATACACCACTCTTGCTGATGGACAAAGACTAAAATACTCAAGAGATTACAAACAGCAATTACAAAATTACTTTATCCTGACCAAACCAGTTCCATTAAATCTCATTGTTATTTGATCTGTCACCTTTACTATATAACTGATCCTGTGTTCCAAAAATTCTACTGTTTTAAATTGGTCCTAACTCAAGCAAACATATGATTGTGTTATAAATGAAACCTAATCCAACATATTAACAAAGTGTGTGGTGGATTACCGGGGCCCTTACCTGGCTAGGATGCCTGTGAACCAGGACCAGGTGAGAGAACAAACACAGTACAGTACTTCCCTTGGGCAGCTAGATGGCAGTCCCCCTGGGTTGCAGCAGTGCCTAGGATCTCCCTGGTACAGCATAAAGGAAGCCACCTACCTTCATTCCTGGAGCCAGAGTCAGGGAAGTGGAGGACAAAGCCTGCCAGGAGGAGTGGAGGTGGACTGAGAGAGAGGAAACAAGAAGACGACAGAAGAAAAGACACTGTTGTGTGCGGTGCTTATTGTGCTTGGAATTGTGTTGTGCAGGTGGGAAACAGGGGAAAAAATAAAAAAATATGTGTGCTGAACTTGTGTCCACGTGTGTCTGTGTCAGGGATGTCTGCAAGGCAGGAACCTGCAACTTAAAACATGTGGCCATCCCAACACAACAGCGCAGCAGCACGCACACATCATCAAAGAGGCACTGAACCACCACTACTGCTCTGATGAGGAAGAAGAGGTCCAGGCGAGGCCCAAAGGCAGTGGGCAGCCAAACACACGCCATCGTGGTCAGAAAGCAGATTGATGTGCTGGAAAGAGAGGCCACCTGGAGTAGTGTAGCTCCGGAGGACGGAGTTCAGAAGGAAATAGATTGCACCCCAGGGACGACCTGCCCTAGGAGTGTCTTATGTCTGTTTCGTGTACCTACCTCCTAGATAGGGAATATCCAGACCCATGGTTGTGGCCGAAGCACTCTGATCCATGGAATGACGGCAGGGTGAGCTCAGACTAGTCAAGCGATGAAGACCTGGGCCCGCTGCTCATCGAAAGACAGCAGTGGGAGGATCGCTTTGAGCCTCTAGCAGGAGACAAGATTCCGCAAAGGGTTGAGGGGGCAGTGAATTGCCGAACCACCATCCCCGGAGCAGGTAATGGCTCAGGGATTATGTGCCGTAATCCTGCTGGTGAATTGGTTGAGAGGACTCTGGCTAGCCTGGCTGAAAGCCTTCCTGAGCCTTTGCGACATTCAACTGAACCTGTGAGGCACAGGCATAATGGCTCATGGTCGCCGGCCAAAACTAATAGCTGTGGATTTGCCATATGGGAGCTGGAAAGGGTTTTCCAGCCCATATGGGACTCACTGAAGGTAATCATCTTACTGAAGTGCATGATCGCGAACCTGGGAGGCTCGGTGGGGGACTCTCCACTTTAGTAGATGAGGTGATACAGATGACTGATGTCCATACCATACAGGAAAGAGGGGTGCAGAGCAAAGGGGCCCCAAAATTAAATAATACTGGGTGCCAAGCAGTCACAGCCACTACAGTGGACATGGGTGTAATAACCAACCGTCTGGTGGTGTGGGAAGAAGATCGAGGGCTGGACGAGACAGGGCGGCTTACTGATGCGGTCTTCTGGGTTTCCCAGACCCCCAATCACCTTGGCGATATTCGGGGAACTGTGTTTTGTGCAGGTGGAAAAAGGGGGAAGGAGTTTCCCACGGGAAAAAAAATTTAAAGTGTGTGGTTAGCCTGTGTTCACATCCATGTGTCAGGGTTGGGGAGCTGGTGCACCCCCTCGTGGCTACAAGTGTTACATTACACACCAAAAAAAGAGTTTTTATGACTATCTCTAAATTTTTTTATGCCCTCCTAATTAAGCTGTGAATTTGACAGGAATGTCCATTGTCCCCATTGTCTGTTCTCGCATTGGAAATTTTGGTGGCCAGAATTTAAGGCAATGGCTATTTTTCTTTCCATAAAAGTTAAAAACCTCCACTACTAATTCTATTTTTTATGTATATTTACACTTTATATAGTATAGTATAGTGTAGTGTATAAACCTACCAAATTTTCTGAAAAATCTATGAAACCATACCTGGTCATAAAATTAACTTATGAAAATTTTCTGTCCTCCTTTTAAACTTATCACTTAACACTCTTCAATGTTTTTTATTTTTTATTATCTAGTTAGTGAAATTATCATCAGTTTAACTTTATTAAACTTGTCATAAATTATATCACATGGTGGATGTATTATAAAAAGTCAACTTTAAGATTGTTGACTTTATATAATATGCTCTTCTGTTCTTTGTATATTAAAATTAATCTCTCTTAAGTCAAAATTGTTTTGCTCTTGACCAGCATAATTTCTTATTCAATTTTTTTTTAATCTTTCTCCATTTACATCTCACATCTTGTTTTTCACATTGGTTTTATTTATTGCTGCTTAAGTAAAACTTACTCCTGACTGTGTGACTTCACATCTGAATTTCCCAAATGAAAACAATAAGCCCTCTGGCAGAGTTTCTCTCCAACCTACAAGCTCTTTCTGAGACCATTACTTGAACCAAGTTAATTATCTAGGGATTTCTTCCTGAACTACAATTGTATCATTGGGTATTCATTATTAATGAATTGTTAGTTTATGGTGTATTTATTATATGTGACAAAGAAAATAACAGACCAAACTATCAGTTCTCTAGTTAATTTAGTTAGGTAAACAACAAACATAAAGTTGTCTGAAATGGCATTACAGTTGTTTTCACACAGCCTGAAATAAACAGTACATAGCTAGCATTAATTTGATATGTGGAAGCTAGACATACAATATCATACATTGTGGACAACGCAAGCTGCAAGCAAAAAGTACAGCACTGGAAAGCAGCTCACTCAAACATTTTTACAGACAGAGCAGACCATCAATGTATGCAAATGCAAGAAAAAACAGTCATCTTTCTTTTTTTTGTATTACATGAAGATCCTAATCCAAGATTGTACTGTGCTAAAGCTGGCAGGACCAATAGAATGTAGGAGTTGGCGGTGAATAAAAAAAAGATCATATGATTTGAATACAACTACTGTATATTGAAATGCTGGTTAATGTATTAAATCACATGCACAAGTCATGGTTTGACAGAAGATGCCTACTCAAATCATATGATTGTTTACATCATTGTGCCAAATTACTCATTGCATCTCAATGTAAAACCCCAGAGCTTGTCACTTGTAGCAATTGATGTCCCTAAGTTTTGTGTTAAATCGCTCTTGAACTACCCATATCCCCAATCAAGCAGGCTTTCAAGTTGTCTGCCTTTGTTGTTTTTTTTCTAGCCTACTCAGGAAACTAATAATGCCTACTGCCTATTTCCCTAATGTTTTCTTCCCCTTTATCTATACATTAGTCTATTTTTGCTTTTGTTAGGCTCTAATTGAGATATCTATTTGATACACATTTTGATTCAATAAAAATAATCATAAAAGGTATTTAAATAACATACCTTTTTACTATATACAGTATCGACACAAAGCACAAATCACAGCAATGTACTAATTATTGATTATATTTGTTACGCATGGCATTCTTCATTCTGAAACCACATAAGCAATCCACCAGATTTCATAAATCACTCACTGCAGATAGGAGATGGGCACTTTGAGTGTGTCCTCTGTAAGATATCAGAATCCTGGAAGATGCTTTTGACAAGCAGGACTTTGGATGTTTTTCACAACTTACTTGAGGACTAATTTTTTTTCTTTTTTCTCTTACAGCTTCACTATTCTCTATAGTGAAGCTGTAACTCCTAAATTGCCTCGAAAGCTTGCATATGGTAATCTTTTTAGTTAGCCAATAAAAGGTGTCATTTTGCTTGACATCTCACTGTAAATTCTTTTAACAACCTTTTCTTCTCTTTGATACCTGCAATTATGTTATTTCCCACATTTATCCTATTTACTGTTGTTATTTACCCAGGACATTATTGTAAAAACCGAACCCTACTGTTTCTACTGTCTCCCCAACAAACCAGTAACTTGATTACATAGGTTCTGATTCAACGTCTTCTTTTTCTGGTTTGCTGTTGCTTATTTTGATGGTGGAGTATACCTGATGTCTTTCTCACTCTGGACAGTGTTTACAGGTTGGAATTGGGATGGGATTGGGAAGTGCTGTTTGGGGTTTGATTTTATAATGATATCTCATAAGGTTAGTCAGCAGCCAGTCATAGTGACATTTAACTGTTCATATAGTGTATATTATATATAATTTGTGTTTATGTTGTATTCTGTGTGTGCTGTTGTACTCATTGTTTTTGGCTTGGTCAGAAATTAACCTCCCAGAGGCCACCCGCCCATCACAAATAAAAACATACCTACTTAGCTACTATTTGCCAAGAGATATAATCCTCTCTCAAAACACAAATGATAAAATATTTAGTTAAGAAATTACTTATCTTTAACACAAAAAAACAATGATAAAGTACAAATGTAATTAAAACAAAAAACAATAATTAAAAAACTAGTCAAGAAACAAAGAAAAAAAAATTAACAGAAGAACAGTTCCAAAAATGTATTAAAAATACAATTAATTTAGCCTAAACAGGAAAGAATGGAAAACTACAAAACATCCATCCATCCATTATCCAACCTGCTATATCCTAACTACAGGGTCACGGGGGTCTGCTGGAGCCAATCCCAGCCAACACAGGGAGCAAGGCAGGAAACAAACCCCGGGCAGGGCACACACACACACCCATACTAGGGACAATTTAGAATCGTCAATGCACCTAACCTGCATGTCTTTGGACTGTGGGAGGAAACCGGAGTACCCAGAGGAAACCCATGCAGACACGGGGAGAACATGCAAACTCCACACAGGAAAGACCCGGGAAACGAACCCGGGTCTCCTAACTACAAGGCGGCAGTGCCACCGTGCCACCCACTACAAAACAAGAACTGAAAAAAAATGCTATAGAAAACCTTCACCAAATACTTTGATTTATACAATACTAGCTGAAATATAAATAAATATAAATATAATATAAAAATAAAAATAAATTAACAAACAATGAAGACTCACCAATATGCCTTTCTTGCAGACTTGCTCGGAACCAGCCAACTCTATTTAATTTCAAAAGCAACGGGGTGCGGTGGTGCTCAAACATAAAGAATGCTGCCAGTCACCTCCGGTTCGCCCTCTGGTGGTTGTTCCGAGTGTCAACTGGATGATAACATGCATACAAGACTGCAAGGTCACGCCCCACCCTACCCAGAAGGTGGTGGGTTAGGGTTCATTTCACCCTACAGTATTTTTAGTTGACCAATGACAAACATGTGTACCAAGTTTCATGAAAATCGCTCCAGCTGTTCGGAAGTGATGCTGGAACATACATACATACACACACACATACATTTACATTTATATATACAGTAATCCCTCCTCCATCGCGGGGGTTGCGTTCCAGAACCCCCCGCAAAAGGTGAAAATCCGCGAGGTAGAAACCATATGTTCATATGGTTCTTTTTATATATTTTAAGCCCTTAGACACTCTCCCACACTATTATAAACATTTCCCGCACAATTATACAGCATAAACCCTTTGTATTCTCTTAGATATTAGGTAAGATTCGTTGAAATTATGTATGTAAACACAGTTTATATACAGTAAAACCTAAATATTATTTTAAAGATATCGAGCGTCTCCGATATCACATATGTTACTGCCATTACGACAGACAGGCCACCAGCAATAAATACGTACAATGCAAGAAAAATTGTATACAGTAAAATGTGTGTACAGTGACACTAAACTATGCACATGTAATAAGTACTGTACGTAGATAATTATGGTTACTCACCAACAATGACACGACGACTTGTCCGATAATGATGAGTTTAATTTTACTGCACAACAAAGGATAGCGTTACAGCTCTTCTAAAGGAGCCTCTTCAGGCGACTGTGTAGCACCACCGTTGTTCTTCTTCCAGCACTCTTCAATCCAAATCCCTAAAGCAGATTCCATCCAGACTACTGCCTTATCACGTCCACTTGCAACTCGTTTTGCGCCCTGGTTAAAGGACACTGCGGCCATAGATCTTATATGCTTTTCCTCCTTTTTAAATAAAAAGAATCGTGGACTCATTGATGCCGTAATGGTGTCCTGCAGCGGTGTAGCTGTTCCCTTCCTTCAACATATCCAAAACTTTTACCTTTTCTGCAATCATTTGCATCTTCTGTTGGTGCTTGGACACGGCCCCTGAAGCAGTAGCAGGAGCACGTTAGTGCTGAATGAGTGAGATGAGACTTCCTGGTTAATGCAGCACTCCGTCGCTGAGCCAATCAGCAGCACACAGGAACTTAACTGCGTGCTCTGATTGGGTAGCTTCTCAGCCATCCGCCAATAGCATCTCTTGTATGACATCAACTGGGCAAACCAACTGAGGAAGCAAGTACCAGAAGTAAAAAGACCCATTGTCCGCAGAAACTCGCGTAGCAGTGAAAAATCCGCGTTATATATTTAGATATGCTTACATATAAAATCCGCGATAGAGTGAAGCCGCGAAAGTCGAAGCGCGATACAGCGAGGGATTACTGTATAGAAGATTACAACATAAAGGGCAAATCCCACAATCAGAATCTAATGGCAAAATAACTGAAATGTTAAAGCAATACAGTACAAAAACCAAAGAGAACAAATCTATAACTGAAAACTTCCTAACACTCAGCAAAGTTTAAAGCCAAAGGAGAACCAACAAGGATAATAAGAATTAGGGCTAAAACATAAGAGTAAGGAAGAGTAGGCAAGAAAAACTAACACCACCAAAACCAAACCAAAGTACTATGACAAAGATTAGTCCTTTTTTTTAAAGCACCACAAGTGGTTGAAACAGTTACTGGAGACCTCATCCATTTTGTCCTTGATATCAGATTACACAACTTCTAGTCAGAGGGGATGTCAAAGTTGATTAAAGTTGCTGATCTTGTCATTGGAGCATATATATAACAACCAGAAATCACAAATTATTTCAAATTTGCAACTGTGTGCAGACCTTCAAGCATAGTCCAAAGTATTCCAAAGTATTGTGAACTTGCCGCTTTCTCTAACAGTGAATAGCATGCTGCCTGACAGAGCCAGTTCTCGTGTAAAAGGTTTCCAAGTACGGAGAGTTCATCCACAATATCTGAACTTTTTTCTTTTCTGTTGTGGTACGTAAAAACACAATACATTAGGCAGACCGGTCTCACTTCTGATTATGGAGTAGAAAACACTTTTGTTCATTATTCCTTGACATTGCATTATATGTTTTGTACTTCCAGGTGAGCTTTCATTGGTTGTCAGCTCTCATGCACACATAGCCTGGCTCAGCAACATAAGACAAAAGTAAACCAGTTTGATTTTGTTGGGGCAAGCTGCAGACTAGTTGGACTAAGTCACTAAGTATGTCGGACTACCCGATTGACAATCACAGAAGTTCACTGCGACTAGATCCAACTCACTAAGATTATGCAAATGAAGTCTACAACTGAAAATTACTGGAAAAACTATGTAATGTGACATGGCCTTAAGGTAAGCAGGGTTAAAATAATTAATAAATAAAAGCATCAGTTGGGGAAAGAAACCAAAAGAGCCCCAAAAAGAACATGACAGCAAGAAGTATATACTCCGTATAGGCTAACTGCCCTGATTCTTCCATCATTTTGTCCTCCTTTCCAGGAAAGGAGTCAACTCCCAACCAGGTTAGAAAACCAGTCCAACGTTGTCCTTCTACACCACCCTTCTACCTGGACATATACTTGCATGTACTCATCTTCTATTACCTTTATATTATAAATAAATTATATTATTTGGTTTATTGCAGCAAGCATGCTTGGGTTATTTGTTGAAAAATACTCTATCACCTTAGCCAAACCACAAGAGAAAGTGAAAGTTATTTAATTTGATTTTCACCAGTTTATGAAATTATATAGATCTCTAAATGTTTCTGGAGTCCTGGATGGAAGGTGAAACAGAGATCCCTCACATGCACTATAACTGAACAGTACTACCTATTGTGAAATTCCAATATATATCTATTCCGATCAATTTCACAATTAGTCCATTATTCTAATATCAATACAGTATTAACTAGTACACTACTCCAAAAAAATTAAGGGAACACTTATATACCATATACGCTTGTTGTAACAAACAAAAGAATATGAGTATATAATACAATAAGCCAAAAGCAGAAGAAGGATATACAGATTCTACAGATTACGCAGGTACACTGCAGAGGCAACAGCAAGACAAACCCCCAAAAAGGAATGGTTTTGCAGGTAGTGGCCACAGACAATTGCTCGGTCCTTATCCTTCCTGACAGACTCTTCTCTAGTTTTGCACTTTGCTAGTGTCCTTATCACTACCAGTAACATGAGGCGGTACCAGCATCCGATTCTGGCTGCACAGGTAGTCCAGCTTCTGCAGGGTGGCACATCCATATATGCCATCACAAGAAGGTTTGCTATGCCCCCCAGCACAGTCTCAAGAGCATGTAGGAAATACCAGGAGATGGGCCGTTACATGAGCAGAGCTGCACAGTGCCATAGTGGGGCATCAATCCAACAGCAGGATCAGTATCTGCTTCTTTGTGCGAGGAGGAACAGGAAGAGCACTGCCAGAGACCTACAAAATGACCTCCAGCTGGCTACTGGTGTGCATGTTTCTGTCCAAACTGTCAGAAACAGACTACATGAGGGTGTCATGGGGGCCCAGCATCCTCTAATGTGATCTGTGCTCACAGCTCATTACCTGTAGCACAACTGGCATTTGCCAGAGAATACCACAATTGGCAGGTCTGCCATTGGTGCCTATTTCTCTTCACAGAAGACAGCAGGTTCACACTGAGCACATGTGACAGATGAGAAAGAGTCTGGAGACACCATGGGGAGTGTTATGTAGCCTGTAACATCACCCAGCATGACCAGTTTAGCAGTGGGTCAGTGATGGTCTGGGGAGGCATAACCTTGGTGGGACACAGAGACCTCTACGTGTTTGACAATGGTACTGAAATCAAAGCCTCAAACCCATTGTCAGATCTTACACTGGTGCAGTGGGCCCTGGGTTCCTCATCATGTGGCCAGAGTATGTTGGCTGTTCCTGGATGGCGAAGTCATTGATGTTATTGAGTGGCCTGCATGTTTCCCAGACCTGAATCCAACTGAGAACCTCTGGGACATTATGAATCAGTGCATCTAACACTGCTAAAAAGCACCAGAGATTGTCCAGGAACTTACTGATGCCCTAATCCAAGGAGTAGCATACAGGCATGTGGGGGCCATACACACTGCTGAGTCACAATATGATTTGCCGTGCTGAAATTCACATAAGTTGGATCGTCCTACGATTTCAATTTTTGACTTCGATTTTCAGTGTGATATTGAATCCAGCCCTCAATGGGTCGGTGATTTTGTTTTTTTTTGACCAGTGTTACATCATTTTGTTCTCAACAAATTACACAGTATTACTCAGTAAAGACTTTCCACTTGAATATTCTGTTCATCGAAATCCACTGTGTGATTTATGTGTTCCCTTAATTTAGAAAGGCCATTCCAAACTCTGGGTACAATTTAGCTGAAAGTTCTATCTCCCTCATTGCATAGGTTAGTTTTGGGGTGTTCTAAGTTTACCAGCATCAGATGACCAGAATCAGCAACAGATGTACAGATGTAGGGCATACAACTACAAAGGTGGATAGGAAAATTCAGTTCAATTTAGTTTATTTTTCTATAGTGCTCTTCACTAAGTGCAGGCACAAGCACTATACAAGAACATGCTGCACCCAGTCAATAGAGGCAAGCTGGGATAAAAAAAAATCCTTGGTTAACTGACATGCACAAAATTCGCAATAAATATTAAAATCATCAAAGAGAAAGACTGTCTGAAAAAGAGAGTGTAACTGAGTAAGTAATTCATCACTAGTTGTGCCATTCAGATATTTTCTTGTAATGGTAAACTGAGAAAGCAAAGAAATCTTAATATTAATAAGCATGTATCCAGCTGAACAAACAGAAGAAAAGTATAAGGTTTAACAATTTAAAAAAAAACTGTAGTAAGTAAAAATAATAGTGGCCAGAGATTAGAAGTTCAGCAGAGACCATTTGTTACTCTCCACTCCATAGGCTTGGTAATTAGAACATTAAGTCAGTTTTGATGGGAACAGGAAATTCAGACCAACAAGCTTTCTACAGGTAGTCCTGCTTAGATTCTCCAAAATAACATCAAGATGACATCTGAAGGCCACTAAGGGCCTGTTCTCTACCACAATATGGGGTAATTCATTCCATGTGTCTATGGCTGTTTGTTAAGAATCACGTTCTAATATTTGTGTGAGATTTATTCTTAACAAGTTTCCAGCTGTGTCTCTGTGTTCTTGTTGAAGAATTTATTTCAAAGTAACAGAAAGAATCTGAAAAAACATTTTGTGAAGATGAAGTACACTTTAGTTTCCCTTTTTGTGGTTGAAAACCGACTTCCCTTTTTTACATGCATCCCGTTACTGTCTGTTAAATCAGTCGTAGCTTCACATGTGCATATACATACAGTACCATTAAAACAGGAAGGCATGTATTTAACCACAGGGTGTGTATGTTTGTGGAATTCAATGTGAATGTGCAACACTAAAGACTTACAACATCTTGAAAGCAGCATGGTAGTGAGTGTGAGATGCACCGGTATAAGAGTATCACTAACATCATCCCCACTGTGCCACACATGTACTGATTATTGTACTTCCAAGGTGCGGTCTGGCTGCCAAAACACACAATGAAATTGTGACAAGAAAACAATCTGCAGTGTCATCATTAAAAGAGCTGAGAATAACGGAGTGAACCATATGACACCAATCAATCTGGCAACCACAAACAAGTTGGCCATGCCCCTGAAAAACAATGCATAACCATAGACAATGCAAACAATGCAAAAATAATCAGAAACAACACCAACAGATATGACAGAATGTTAACCATCCATCCATCCATTATCCAACCCAGTATATCCTAACTACAGGGTCACGGGGGTCTGCTGGAGCCAATCCCAGCCAACACAGGGCGCAAGGCAGAAAACAAACCCCAGGCAGGGCACCAGCCCACCGCAGGGAGCGCACACACTCACACACACACCAAGCACACACTAGGGACAATTTAGGATCGCCAATGCACCTAACCTGCATGTCTTTGGACTATGGGAGGAAACCCACGCAGACATGGGGAAAACATGCAAACTCCATGCAGGGAGGACCCGGGATGCAAACCTGGGTCTCCTAACTGCGAGGCAGCAGCGCTGCCCATTGCACCACCGTGCCACCCTGTTAACCGTTAAACCTTAATGCCTTAGTTTCAAACACGTCCATCAGGACACAAAAGATAAATGAAAACCAAAATCTTATAATAAGTTTGGAGCATAAAAATCTAATGCAGCAACCAAAAACTGTTTTTTTGGACCTCGACTGTGCCAATGTGCTAAATAAAACACACCATTGTTTTTTGATTACAAAATAGACTAAACCTAATACTCCTATTCATTCTCAATCTCAATAGGAGGTGAAGAGTCCATTTTTAGGTAAAGAATATGTCCAGACAGGTTTCAAACATGACATAAGGAAGGTAGGATGAACTTTAAAATGACTTGGCAAAACCAACTATATTTAATACACTGGAGCAACCTTACTAAAATCTTGAACAGATCAACAAACTAAGGAACTCTAGAAGAGACAGAAACCTCAGGCAGATGTTGAGTGTAGTGAGAGATACCTTTTTCCCACAAAAAAATCAGGAACTTTCCTACATTTGCCATCAGCACATTTTCTGTAAAAGGTCGCCTATTTAAAAGCACAATATCAGCATTTTTAGTTTAAAAAAATCTACTATATGAAAAATAGTATTATGACCATGCCAAGGAGAAAAGTCTGAAATACATTTAGTGATATGCTCTCTCAAACTTGGCTGATATTGGTAATATGTGAAATAGTTCCATGGGAATGTCACACTATGATCTGTTAAGGTTACAAACCTTACAGGCAGCAACATACTGTATTGTTTTATATTATTTTTCATTGTTAACCACCAGATATAATATTTAACAAATTTCTCTGTTCTACTAATTCCCAGTGTCCTACTAAAGTTGAGGCATAAGAGAGATCATACTTTAAAACTTTGATTCAATGGAAGTCTGCATTAATGTTACTGTAATAAGCTAAATGTTAAAAAGTTAAAGAATGGACAGAGAAATGTAGCTAATTAAAAGTAAAAAGTCTTTAAAAAGACAAGAAGTTAGAACAGGAAAGAACAAAAAAATCTGATTTTAGCTCAAAATCTCAATAGCCTTTTCAAAAGTCCAATAAAATTCTTGCTTAGTCTGAAGTGTAAAAGAGCGATGTGTAACATTTTATTGTGCTAAAATTATGAATACACCTCCGATAATACATCAAGAACCCAATGCAACGTTTCACTTTCTTAAGTCAGTTAAAATACAGGCACATGATGCTAATATAATGTGTACCGTGTCACTTTCATGGCACACACTGGGATGTTTAAAATGAGCTGAGTAATATATGAACTCTGTTGCTATTCAGATGTAATCCTTCAAAGCTGCAGTAAACCAACTTGAAACACAATTCATAACAGGGCGAGGAAATAAACAATAAAGGAGACCTTAGCAAAACAATTCCTGCTTTACTACATCAAAAGGAGGCAGTTTATGTAGTTTAGATATATATTAGGATGACCCCATTTGTCTCCCACAGGGGATAAACCAGTCACAGTTTATGGGGAGAAGTTCCAGGAAACACTGGAGGAGATACAAATTTTGCTTGAACTTTTGAGCACCTAAAAATGCTAATGAAAACTGTTGCAGAAAAGAAGGTAGCTTGGAGTGTTCACCTCTGAGAGTGTTCAACTTGAACATCATTATCGTCTATCTAAACAATCGGCACAATAATTCTAGTGTGATAATTTTCTTTGGTAACTAACAGCTAAGTTTTTAATTGATAAAGGCAATAGCTACATGTACAAAATACCAAGATATGTAGGGTTAATGAAATAACTACATATTTTACAGAGGAAATGGAAATTTGGCTTCTTTCAGACCACTGCACACGTAAAATAATAGACAAGGATTAAAGCAGCAGAGGAGATTCTGGTGCAAAATCCTCGATAGTTTGGGTTAAGAGACAGATGTATCAATCAGAGCCACCATATAAAAATGGAAGATAGAGAGAATATTTTCCTTAAAGATATATACAGATCATGAATTGCACATTAACTGGGCTGAAGTTAGTAGTGACTATTTAGAAGTCATTATCGCATGTACCTTTCTTATGGAGCTTGTTCAAACACTGTGTAACTCCTCATTACTTCTGCTGAAAAAATGTTATTTCTTAGCTTAGTATGTTTTATATAAATATTGTAAAGAGTTAAGTCTAGCTTTTTAGTATTTTCTAATCTATTAAAAGTTTTTTTCAATAAAAGATTGACTATTGTGCAGGGGAAATGGGGTTAAGATTTAAAAAAGGATTGCTATACATTTACATTATAGATCTGAAATCAGCACCTTTATCGTAGACAAAGACCCAGAAAAATTGAGGTTTTTTTATTTTATATTGTTTACATATACCTAGAACCGAAAGACAGAATTATATTCAACAAAGGTCAATGTCAAAATGTTTTTGAAGCTCATTCTTTCATATAAGCGATTATAATATTGGATAAATGTAGGTTGCTAAGGAAATGAAACTGCTGACAATACATGGTATATTTCTAACATTTTCATTTTAGGTAAAGGGAGCAAAACTCATAAAAGTACAGGTTCATAATAGTCATATACATTATTGTGTACTTTTGCTTATTCAGTGTACATTAAATGTAGATTTATTTTTATAAATTCATCTTTATCAAGTTCTTGAAGATTATTTTTTCCTTATATAATACTCCCAGTGGAAAAACTCTAAATATATTAATATTTTTAGATACATACAATATGAAGATGCAGCAAATCCCTACATATACACAATCACTTGTGTATGAAGCATAATGTTTGCCAAAACAACAGATCAACAAAAATAAAAAAAATCAATAAATAATGCATTAAACCTCTAAATAAAGTCCTGTTGAATCTTATTTCAAATGATTTTCTTGTTTTCAAAATATACTGTTTACTGTTTTCAATGTATCAGTTAGCTTTTTGTTATTATTTAATATTCATTTTTTGGTACTTGTCAGTGTTATAGTTTTATGATGTAAATATGTAAAGCAACTTACAATTGTGTTATTATTTTACTTTTGTATCTCAAAAGTAAATATTATGTAATAACAATAATAATAAAACATTTTATTTATATAGCACTTTTCCCATACTCAAGGCACTTTACAGAGGTTTAGAAAGAAGAGCAGAGTATATGTAACAATTGGATACAAATAACATTTGCATAGACCACTAAAACAGATAATGTACAAGGATGTACAAAACATTAAATAGAATAATAGGCAACAAACAAAATACAAATTCAGTACTAGAATAAAACACTGAACAAATAACATAATTTGTGATATAACACTCACAAATTATCCTGAGCATCTGGACATAGAGGTAAACTGACAGAAGGGTCAGAATATTATGTTAAACGTCCTCCTGATCAAATGAGTTTTAAGTTGTTTTTTTAAAGAATATATTGAGTCAGCTGATCCAAATAAATTAGGGAGGTCATTCCAAAGTCTGGGCGCTACACAGCTGAAGGCCCTGTCATCCATGGAGTGCAGGTTAGTGTGGGGCACAACAGGATTGCCACAATGACGGAGAAGGTCACCTATGCAGTCTGGTGGAAGGTCATTTAAAGCTTTATAGGTTATTAAAATAATTTTACATTAAATCCTGTAAGACACAGAGAGCCTTACAATCTAAACATCTCAAAGCTGTGCCAGAATATGCTGCAATTTGTTTTTCACAGACTCTTTTATATACTATAACCCAGATATGACCATATTCATTATGAAATAAAGAAGGAAAAAAAACAGCTCATCAGAAATTGCAATCAAAGTAAATCTTTTTGAAGGAACTCATTAAGTTGAACCTGTTAATAAATTACAGTCAAGTCCAACAGTCAATGTTATTGTGTTATAGTGTATTTCTTATCAGGACCAAAGTGATGTATACTTGTATGCTTTTATTTTATATATTTATTTAGATTTGAAGCCACTACAAATTCACCATTGAAATGTGTTAAACAGACTTTGTGCCTGAAATTGATACAAATAGAGTGGTTATCACAGTTATGGTGAGCAAAGCTGAGTAAAACAATATAAATTAAAGATACCTTATGTGTATATGAAATGCTGCAATGGTGGGATGAAGCTGCCCTTTTAAAGGACTGTTAAACTGCATACAGTAATCCCTCCTCCATCGCAGGGGTTGCGTTCCAGAGCCACCCGCGAAATAAGAAAATCCGCGAAGTAGAAACCATATGTTTATATGGTTATTTTTAGATTGTCATG